>NC_058371.1:89661896-90329396 GCF_018350175.1 Felis catus
TTTAATATAATTAAAATATTTCAGAGATAGTATAAGTGTGGCAGGAGATATCTTCTCCTTAACTTCCCCCATAATTTTAATGTATATCTTAAATTATTGCAATTTTATAATAAGTATCCTAATTAAAATAGTTGCATTTTACCTGATTTATTGTACTCCAGAATTATTGCTTGTAGTAAAGATGACTGAGATCTTTGGTTCATACGACGACTTTTATTGCTATATTTTTCTTACTTGTACTTTAAGCTTATCATTAATTGGTTTTGAACACCTTCACTATTTGGGAAAAAATTGGCTATTGATTTTTTAATGCATAAAATTGATATTGCATTCATAGGAGGGGAAGGGAAAAGGTGAGTCTTAAAACCTACAGACTCTAATAAAAATGTCCGATGATAGCTTCTCCTTATTATAGGATGATTAAACTCAGCACTTTAGAACAATGTGTTATTCTCCTTCTTTATTATCCTAGGAACTATTTAAAAAAAAATAAGTGTCATCAATTTTTAAAATTATTCCAAAATATATGGAGGGAATCCTACTGGTAATATTATTCCTACTATTTCAAATACTATAATTTTCAATAATCAAATAATTATCAATGGGCTATTTCTGTTATTACATTTACTATTTCTTAAATATGAATTTAAAGAGAGTAATTTTAAAAGAACAAGATTGGAAATTATTGGAGAATGTCCCACTAGAGAAATGAAATATTTTAAAAATGTAGGCAGTGTATACATCCCTTTTCTCCTCATACTGAGCAAATGGACCGTTCTGGTTTGAACTTTACCATCACCCAATGTTTACCTGGCATTTGAGATATCAATTGGATTCAACAGAATTTGCTCATTACCTGAGTAGACTTTGGATAGTTAAAAAATATGCATTTGGGTTTAGGCCTGTTCAATCTAAACAATATTGTGTGTAGGAATTTGTTTAACATTTCATAAGCATCTTGTTCAAATTTTTCATGGATTTATCTTACAGTATAACCATTATTTTTTCCTAGTCAATTCACTCTTCTCTTTTTTTTTAATTTTTTTTAATGTTTATTTATTTCTGAGACAAAGAGAGACAGAGCATGAGCAGGAGAGGGGCAGACAGAGAGGGAGACACAGAATCTGAAGCAGGCTCCAGGCTCTGAGCTGGCAGCACAGAGCCCGATATGGGGCTGGAGCTCACAAACTGTGAGATCATGACCTGAGCTGAAGTCGGATGCTCAACCGACTGAGCCACCCAGGCGCCCCAACTCTTCTCTTAAAGTTATATTGTCTCCATGCTACCCAATGTCCAGGGGCTCTAGGAATCCTGCAGAAGAAACTAAATGTCAAATCTCGCTTCTTCTCATAAGTTCTTGCTATTTCTCTCCTTTTTCCAAAGGAAGGTGTACAAACACTGAAGAGGCAGGCACTAATTATGGGTCTGATTATATAATGAGAAATTAGGAACTAAAGTGAAACAAAGAGACAAAGTAAATCCATTTACTGCATACAAACACACACACACACACACACACACACACACACACACACACACACAAACACAGGTGCACAACCAGCAAGTTCGGAGTAAGCATGGTTATGTTTTCAGGAAAAATACCCAATAAGATCTACAATTAGCAAACCAGGGACGGAAACTAGTATATTGCATCAGAATTCTATTTATTTTAAACCATGCAATGATGCATATAAATGAAATTACATCATCTTCGTTTTCTGAACATAAAACAAGGCATTAAAACATGTTTTGTTAATCACGTAAGTTTACTCTTTCAGTGATGATTTGATCAGAAACACTGAAATAATTGTAGAAGTAATTCTATAGTGATTATTAAGTAATATTAAAATGAAGTTATATCTGCCCACATTTTATCCTGATTCAATCATCATTTATTCAATCATAAACTTTCATGTCAAACAATTATTGGTTGAAAGCCTATTATGTATCAAGAAGTGTATGTTAAGTGTTATGTTTGCATAGAGAGAAAAAAAGATGTACTCTTTTTAAGTTTAGTGCAGGTAAACACACACACACATACAGACAGAAAGGGACATAAATATTAAACAAAGCATTAAGCACATACACAAATACACATAGGTGTATGTATAAATGCATTTAGGTAGAAAACACTCAAGAAAGCCACTTTGAAGAAGCGACATTTAAGCTGAGAATCAAAGAATAAGGAGAACTCAGCCAGACACAGATCTGGGATTTGAAGAGAGAGCTAGTCTACTTGTTATCTCAGAGAAACTGTAAAATTATAATACTCACAAGTTTCAAGTGTTGGAAACCATTTCAGGCAACTATACCAATCTTTTTCCAAATGAATGAAGACATTATTAAAGAAAATAGTGCTCATCAATGCTGTCAGAATAATATTAGAAACCCTAGCTTTATGTCAAGTATAAATCAATCCTTTCAACACATACGTCTTCCAAAAATCTCCAAGGCAACACAAATCCATCAAAAGTAGTAGTGCCAGGGAATGCCTGGAGGGCAGCCATTTTATTCTGTAGGTTTTATTCTGTAGGTTTGCAGAAGAAACTGCCAAGTGTGTATGAGAAGTCTGACTTACTCAGCATTGACAAAATGAGACCAATGAAAGTTGGGCATCTTCATGCTCTCTTTCAGATGACTAAATTTCTCTGGCTTCAAGCTCTTAGTAGGTTTAACCAGATGTGTCACTGCTCTCAGAGCCTGCTGTTCCTGGCGGACATTTGATTGCTGCTGCAGATGTTCAGCTTTGCTGGTTCTGTCCATCATTCACATCAGGTATCTCAAACTCTGGATTATTTCATCCTAATGACTGTGAATTCTTTGTTCATTTGAATCTCAGGCAGTTAATTCATTGGCTTAAATAGTGTCTCTGTTTTATTTGTGAATCAAAGGCAGCTTGAAGAGATGAAGAAGACAAAAATATACAAATAAAGTGTAAGAAATAAATATGAGTTTACAATCATGAAATATTAGTGCTGGAGAAAATTGTGAAACGTTCTAAGGGAAGTATTATTTCAACATACAGTGTCTCACGCCACATTAGCCAAGATGTTAGCTAGGAGAAACAAGATTAAAGCAAGATTTTTTCAGTGGCAGTTTTGGGAAGGTTGCACCCCAGAGACACCATTATCTGACTCAAAGGTTAACAGATGATGGTCTGTGGACCAGAGTCACTCTTCTGCCTTTGTTTGTAGTGCAGTTTTATTGGAGCACACTCATACCTATAACTTTTTACCTATATTCTAAGGGTCTTTTCCAACAACACTTTAAGTAATTATGGCAGAGACTGCGTGGCCTGCAAAACCTAAAACATTTACTGATTTTCCTTTACAGAAAAAGTTTGCTGACTCCGCATCTAACCCATAATTATTATATAAATAATTGTGCTCAACTTCAACTTTCCCAAAGATACTTTGAAATATGTTGTTGTCATGGTAATTATCTTGGGTTTTGATGATTATCATAAAACTACAAACTGTCATGGTTGGAAAGGGCTATGTAGGACATTTAATTCAACTCCCACTGAATGAAAAATGCCTTTTATTTCAGTTCTGACAGATGCCAATTTAAGTTTTGCTTGAATAACTCTACTGAAGGGAATTAGAGTACCTGCTAGAGCAGTATACTGCATGGATGGACAACACTATTTGTTGGAGTAAACTCCCATGTTTTCAATCATATCTGATATTTGTAAACTTTATTGATTATAGTCCAGTCTGAACACACATCAGAGAACAAATAACAGCCTCCACACACCAGCCTTTCAAGGGATTTCACATTCTTATGTGGTAAATCACATTCATCCTTCTATTTTCTAAGAAAACACATTCCGTTCATTCATTCGGATCACATTAACACTCTGGTAGTGTTCCCTGGATGCCATCTTAATTGGTGAGATACGTATTTTATTTTGTTTATTTTATTTTATTTTATTTTATTTTATTTTATTTTATTTTATTTTATTTTAATTGTTTTTTTAATGTTTATTCTTGAGGGGGAGAGAGAGAGAGTGTGTGTGTGTGAATGGGGGAGGGGCAGAGAGAAAAGGAGACACAGAATCCAAAGCAGGCTCCAGGCTCTGAGCTGTCAGCACAGAGCCCGACGTGGGGCTCGAACTCATGGACTGTGAGAACATGACCTGAGCCGAAGTCAGATGCTTAACTGAGCCACCCAGGCGCCCCTATGAGATATGTATTTTATCTGGATAAAATAGAACCAGGAATTTGAAAAATACCAGCTTTGTACAATGTATATACCCTTTCAGTAATATTCGACAAATTCCTTAATATCTATGTATTCTGATTATTAGAACACATGTCACATGGTGGTATTGTAGAAATAAAGTAAGTTAGTATCTTCTATGCTAAGTGCACTGGCATAAACATAGTAGCCATTCAGCCAGCTATAGTTCTTTCTCTAGCATTTCCCTTTCTTTTAAGAATTGTTTTGGGGCGCCTGGGTGGCGCAGTCGGTTAAGCGTCCGACTTCAGCCAGGTCACGATCTCGCGGTCCGTGAGTTCGAGCCCCGCGTCGGGCTCTGGGCTGATGGCTCAGAGCCTGGAGCCTGTTTCCGATTCTGTGTCTCCCTCTCTCTCTCTCTGCCCCTCCCCCGTTCATGCTCTGTCTCTCTCTGTCTCAAAAATAAATAAACGTTGAAAAAAAAAATAAAAAAAAAGAGTTGTTTTGCATATGAAAAAAAAAATTAGGGCATTTGCCTTATTGCAAAGTATTTCATATTCTGTTAGGGAAAATTAGTACCTAACCCAAATAACTGCAGTGCAACAAAATACGTTCCTCATCATAGGGTCCTAGAAAATAGAGTAAATATGTTTTAAATAGATCAAGAATTCAGATGAGTTTTATGGAATGTCTTAGATTTAATAATCTATGCTCTTTTTCACATTCCCAAAGTAGGTAGCTTAAAAATTCATTTTGTAAAGTATTTCAGAGGAAAAAAAATCAGCTTTTTATGTCTTGTTCAATAAATATTGTGTTGCTTCTGGGATCTAATGAAAATTGTATATTATAATCATTTGTTTGATGACAGTGTAAGCGCAGCTTAAGACGTAGAATGGCTTTTTGATGTGGCTTCCAGCAGTTTGTGAACTCATTCTTACTATAATTAAATACCTTTTAAAGTGATAATAGCTCCTTCAGATTATAGTTATTCTTTAGACCAGTAGAGTTATTTGCTCAGTATCCAGTATCTTCAAAAGCTAATGAATTTTTCAAACATATTAAACATACTCTAAGAGTTATGTTCTACAGTGAAAGAAATGGCCCCAGTGGCAAATCACTTCTTATTTAACAATTACCATTTCCTCAGTTCAGTTTAATTTTTTTTTCTTTTGCATTTTTAACATTTTGGATAATTAAAAAAATATATACTAAGAACTACATTTGTATGTATCGGTAAATCTGTTCACAAAGACACAATTCTGTCAGGTTTACTAAGTGCTTTTATTGATGCCAATTATGTTCAGGGAGTGGAAGAAAGTGTTCAGGAGGAAAGGAGAGGGATCATTGTAGGTGAAAATTTTACAATTTTATTAAAAAAGCTGTTGATCATTTTGCATATTTGATAATACCTGCTTATATCACTAAATCTTTTTTTTATCTTTAGCTTTTTTGACAATTTCCAGTGTGACATAGAAATGTCGTCAAATCAAATAGTAATGCTAGCTGTGTGTGTAAAAAAGATAAATCAATGAAGTTATTATGTCATAAAGCGGAGTATATCCAGTCAAGAAATCAATTATATAATTTTCTGTGTTTTACTGCAAAAAATCCTCTCTTATTGTGAAAATTATATCAAGTTATATATGATTAGAAGAAAGAGATCAAATTGAAAAGATTAGAGGAGTTTTAGATTTTATTGATGTTATATCAAGCAGTACATCATGGGAGTAAGGCTGTGGATGTCTTCCATTGGGTTCAAAAGTGGCCTTTCTAATGAGCACTTATTTAAAATAGAGACATTCTGCTTTATTTCACTTTAACTTCTCATTAAATGTTTCCACTTTAATTTTCCTCTAATTATCATAAATTGAGGCATTATTAGGAGAGATCTAATCAATTTTCTTTGCCCCTAATACATAGCTCTTTGTCCATAAAATATTTTCCTACTTGTCCCTTTTATTTTTTTTAATGTTTATTTATTTTTGAGAGAGAGAGAGAGAGAGAGAGAAAGAGAGAGAGAATGAGTAGGGGAGGGGCAGAGAAAGAGTGGGAGATAGAGGATCTGAGCAGGCTCTGCACTGACAGCAGCGAGCCTGATGTGGCGCTAGAACCCACAAACTGTGAGATCAGGACCTGAATCAAAGTTGGCTGCTGGGCCACTCAGGTACCCACCACCCTCATTTGTCCCTTTTAAGCTCTTCACACCTTGTGACATTTCAATAGACAAATTGGCTTTAACTGAATTAATTAGTTTCTCTATCATATCCAGCATCAGTAGATTAGATAAGTAATCAAAGTGAACTGACCCTGTATATTAATATATCATACTCACTGAGCAGTTAATAAATATTGTCTTTCCTTTTGGGAATAATATATATATACACACACACACACACACACACACACACACACACACATATATACATATACACATATATATATGTATATACATATACATATATATATACACACATATATATACATATACGTATATACATATATATGTGTATATACATATATATGTGTGTGTGTGTGTGTATATATATATATATATATATATATATATATATATATGTTTTATATTTACTCCTGGGTATTTCCTATCTTCCTAAGGTAGCCTTTCCATACACTGAGCTAATATTCAGTAGATTTGATGGTCTTTATGGTAGGGAAACTGACGGATCAGGTAGAATGTCATTTGGCCATCAACCCATCATACTGGATGCTGACAGAAATACCTTTCAAAACAAAACTGGCCAAACAAGCGGCACCTGGGTGGCTCAGTCATTTGAGTGACCAACTCTTGACTTAGGCTCAGGTCATGATATCGCAGCTCACTAGATCCAGCCCTGCATTGGGCTCTGCACTGACAGTGTGGAGCCTACTTGGGATTCAATCTCTCCCTCTCTCTCTGTGCCTCTCTCTCTCTCAAAATAAATACATAAACTTAAAAAAAATGGCTAAATAAAAGTAGTGTCACTAGGTCCAGGAATCCTACTTAAGAATCCTGATTTAAGAAAAAGATGAAAGCCATACTGTCCAAAATTGCATGACATCTTTTAATTAAAGAAGGTAAACCAACAGTATGTAATATTTCTGAATGCTGTAAATAAGAAGATAGTACTCCAGCTTTGGGCACTTTATGCAAAGAACCAACATTTCTGCTGGAAAACAAAACAAAACAAAACAGATATGATGACAAAAAAAGATATTTAACAAGTATGGAATGGGCAACACACAATCATAATATATACTGGCTATAGTATGAAGTCAGGTTCTGAAAATCCCTTGTGGCAGACAATAATCTTTTAATGGTTGAATTATAATGGAAGCGCTTAATAGGTCTCAAAAGAGTATTCCAGGCAACTGATACAGTTGGTGGGGACCTTGGGGCCCCAAAAACAATAGCTATTTGTTAGCTAATACAGAAGTACTTAAGTAGATTAAAAATAAAAATGGCTATAACAATTTCTGTTCTACCCTCAGCATGTAATACAACACTTAATTTTCACAACTACATTGAGAGCTACATAATATTAATACCAATTTACACATAAAATGTGACTTCTAGAGAAGCCAAGTGACTTTACCATGGCCACACAGTAGTGTCAGAGATTTTAAATACACATCCTTTAGATTCCAAATTGAGAGGAAAAATTATCCCAAGTAACTCTCCAGGTTTTAATAATGTATTTAATTTCTCACCCATGAAAAGTTAAATTTTATATGAGCGCAAACGATTGGAAGTGCATTAAATTTTATATTAACAGTGTTTATCTTTGACTTATAGGGTCAATGTCACATTGTGTTTATCTTATGTTCTTCTGTACTTTTTCACATATTCTAACTGGATGCTATATTTACTCATATTGAATATAAATGTATAGGATTTGGAGTTGCCGCAGGGAGAAAAAGTGAGAAAAATACTGGTTACATCTCCATATTTGGGCCAATAACAATATTTATGATCAAATAAAAAAGATAACTCTTCTTTCATTCTGACTCATTTACTAATTAGTATACATGCTCCTATGTTAACTGGTAAAATAAATAATTATGAGCAACTGAAACTTGGAAGTATACTGTGGAACTTTTGAAACTACATGACCAATGTTTCAAAAGAGGCTGTTTTTATTTCTCATAATATGTTAAGTGAAATAAGCCAGACAGAGAAAAATAAATACTGAAAGATATTACTTATATATGGAACCTCAGGAAAAGCACATAAATTATGTGAAAATATACATAAATATGAATATACATGTATTTCTATATAAATGTATATATATACATGAATATACATGTATATCTATACTTATATAGGGATTTTGAGGTCACTATTTTCCCAAATTGCTATTTCCCAAATTGATTAATTTTCCCAAATTAACAGACATATTTCCTTCAGCCCAAATTTTCAGATCCTTTTTGAAGGCCAAGGAGAATAGGCATAGTGAAGTAGTTACATGTTAGACTTTCTATGAAAACTACCCAAATCTCTGAGGTCCAAACTCTGTTTTACTCCTATACAAGCATTTACACAGTCTGTAGAGTACAAACCACACTAATTCTATCTGCCCACTCTTATGAAGCCCAAAATATCGTTTACACTCAGCCACGCAGAAAACTCAACCACAGTTTGATTCAGGAGAAACAGAGATTTTCATTTATAGAGGAGGAATGGGAAATCATATTTAAATATCCAACTGTCTAGAATCTTTGTCTAATAGTAATCATTTTATCAACCTTTCTGGGTGTTCATATTTCCAGTGGTCAACATTTTTGTTTGCATCATAATTAACAATAAAATACATATAGTGCAGCAAAAAGTTGGAGGTACTCGCTTCTACTTTGGAATTCTCTCATGGCTATTATGCCAGACATTCATCGCCCACTTAGGCACTTATTTTGTTTCTCTTGATGTCTGAAATTTGTATGACAAAATTTTATTCCAGGAAAATATAGGACTTTTTGCTGCAGAAATATATGTTTATCTATTACAGAAATATTTGGGCTTTCTTTGCACAAAACTTCAGAGTTAACATTTTTTCCCTTATACCACCAACAGCTATCGTATAACATAAGAGGGAGTCAGCCAAAAAAAAATGGGTCCTTTTTCTATTCATCCATCCCATCTGGGTTTCAATCAGTTCTCTAAGGTTCTCCATCCTTGCTTCTAAAATGTTAGTCTCCTAGACCTGTAAGGTCAGAGAGAGGTAATTCTCCATATTTATTGCATTATTTTGTTCACTATATAAGAGATGTATAGCTAGAGTTTAGACTTATAGGAGAAACATTATAAATAAAGTCTTGGAAAGCGAATATTCTAAGATTTAAAACTCTTATATAAAGAAATATCCATGAATTAATGGATCAAGGTGTTTTTTGTTGTTATTTCGCTCAGAAAGAGAAAAACTGAACAGTATCTTGTTCTCGTATTTGGGGCCCAATTAACTTCATTACGTTTGACAATTTTGCATAGAAATTTATCTATTCTATGTAAAATATATTTTCTCTCCTAATATAGAAACATTACTTTGATTTTAATTTATTATCTGTATTTGTAATTGTCTGCTTTGACTTTGCAGAAGTACACAGTTAAAAGGTACAAGGAGGTGTTGAACCCATTTCACGGAACTCATATACACATTTGATGTTTTAACATAGAGAAGTATGACAGATACTATAATCATATTAAATTGAAATACCACCAAAACATAATATACTATTGTATATGTCATTCAATATTTGGATTTTATCAACTGAATTTAATAATATTGTGAGCCAGGTTATATTCAGCTCACCTTCCAGTATCTACCCATTAAGCAACATACCAGCATTGAATCATATATCGACAGACCTAAGTTTGTGCTATTTCCACATTCAATTTGTCTCTTGTTGTTAATAATATATATTTTCTGAGTTTCATGAATCAAAGACATATTAGCTGTAAATATGAAACCATTTGCTTCTTCCCGAAATGTAGAATTCACTCTTTCCTTTCCATTTCCTGGTTTTCTGACCTGATATCCAGCTTGGAGTACACTTTACAATAGACTCTATTTTCACTCTGCTAGAACTCAGTAACACATCAAGATCAAATTTTGGAAGCAAGGATTTAGTTGCATGTTTCAATACTCCTTGCAGAAGTGATAAGCTATCTGCCTCGGTAAACTTGTGGGCTCTCCAATCAGACATGGCACTCAAGGAACAACAGCCTTTTGCTACAGAGATGGAAGGCCTCTCAGGAGATGGCACATTAACTCTTTCAGTTTTTGTGGTAGCGAAGTATTTCAAAGTCAGGGAGAGAAGATAAAGTAAAAAAAAAAAAAAAGATTACCATTATATGTGCTTTATACAAGGTAAAGTACATCAAGAGTTATTTAGGAATTACTACTGATCAATAAAAAAATAATATCACGGAAGATGCTTTTAAATTTTGATGACTAAAAACAATTTGATGATAAGACATGGGCATGTACTCTATATGAAATGAGGTAGATAATAAAATTTCTATATTTAGAAAAAAAGTTTTACTCATAAATGTGATTTTACTTTAGGAAAAATTGATCATTAGGGTTTTTTCTACTTTCCTCAGGATGTATCTGAATATAATCCTAAATATTTTTTTTTTTTTATGAAGTGAGTGTTAGCATATTTTACAACTTTGGTGGTGCTTTTATTTAGAAATGAAAGGTTTTTGTTTGCTTGCTTCTGAAGAATAGATTGTACCTTTAAATTCTGTATAACAGAAGGAATCTATTAACATAATACAATTTTAATGTTTTTAAGTGTTTATTCATAAAACTTTTTATTTGAGCTTTTCATGGTTGATTTTAATGAATATTCGTTATAGTTTTACTGTCCATGAAGACATGCCAATTATTCAAAACATTTGTTTTTCATGGGTACACAAGCACAGTTTAAAATTATTGTTATATTGCAGTATATTTCCTTTGAAATAGTTCATCTTTTTGTATGTAGAATTTTTTGCATTAAGTTTTGTATTATTCTGGTTTTACAATTTCATGAAGATGTGCTTCCTTTTGTATAGGGCTTTCCACAGCATTATTTAGGTGTGGTTTTGTTTTTAACTGTATTTTGTTATAGGATGACAATTTTCACCACATTACATTTTTGGACAATGTGACTGTAGCCCAAATATAAATCAGCTTTATGCCCTATGCCAATAAAATTATCCAATTATTTTTCTTTATAAATATACCCATGCATGCTTTGTGACTTATCTTGTTTATTTCTTTCCTTGGTGAGTGGTCAGTGAATGCAGTATGTTCTCTAGATGAATTGTCATAATAATATAATTAATGCCATCATATATTTGTTGGTGAATATATTCTCTGTATGTATTTTCATTGTGGTTACCTTAAAGATTACTTAAAACATTTTAAAGATATAACACTCTGTTTTATTTTAATTTAATTAATTAATTAATTTCTTTATTTTTTAATTTTTACTTAAATCCAAGTTAATTGACATATAGTGTAATAATGTTTCAGGAGTAGAATTTAGTGATTCATCACTTACATACAATCCAGTGTTCATCCCAACCAGTGCCCTCGTTAATGCCCATCACCCATTTAGCCCATCGCCCCACCCAACACCCCTCCAGTGACCTGTTTGTTCTTTGTATTTAAAAGTCTTTTATGGTTTGCCTCCCTCTCTGTTATTATCTTTTATTTTTAAAGTTTACTTATTCACTTTGAGAGAGATAGAAGGAGGGGCACAAAGAGGGTGTGTGAAAATGCCAAGCAGTCTCCATTCTGTCAGTGTGGAGCCTGAGGTGGGGCTCAAACTCATGAAATGTGAGACCATGACCTGAGCTGGAACCAAGAGTCAGACACTTAACCGACTGAGCCACACAGGAGCCCCTAACAAACCATTATAAACTGATATTGCCAATTTTATATAAAATTCTTCCGCTTATCATCTCTGTATCTGCACTCACTTTGTGTTGATGATATCACAAATTTTATATTTATGTTGTGTACCTTATTACCTACATTTATGATTTTTATATGTTTATTTAAGAAAAAATCTGTAGCAGAAATAAATGTGACTTTTGCCCTCATTACAAAAAAATGTGAAACTAAAATATTACAAATGTGAACTTATTGTTGAACACCAAAGAATTTCAGGTTCTTCTGAGATGATTTCTATTACTTTGTATACCCTTCTAATAAAGGGGCCTGTAATGTGGAGAACGAGGAAGGGTCCTAAAGTAGTGTTTAATTGATCTCATTTAAATTATAACACATGGCAATGATATCCCTCAGCTGTAAGATTCCCAAAGAGAGAATAAATCTGCGAGATATTAGAAGAAAGAAGTAACTAACAGTATTATCTGATGTTAACAACAGTCCTGAATTCAGTAAATATGAGTGGAAATCCTTAAAACCTATTTCAGCTCTTCATATTCTCTTACCTCAAGTTGCATCTTGAATTTTGATTCTTTCTTTTCTTGTTAAAGTGTTTCAAGTAAAAAAAAAAAATCATCAGAAATCCTTAACTCCAAAATCTGAGGCTTATAGACAGCATTTTGTTTTAGCTCTCTTAACTCTGCCTTGGAGAAAATAGGTCACATAGTTGTCCTAGGTGTGTGGCCTTCTTATAGGGAGAGAGAGTTACTAGTTTCAGTGTTAGTAGATTAAAATTTCAAACATCTGTAATTATACTCATATCCATCTTTTGACTGAATCTAGGTTTACGTCGCTATAACTTCTAAAAATGTCCTGTTTCCATGGAGAAAGCTAGTCTCCCTTCAACATTCAGTCTATCCATATTTGTCCATATTTAGCAAAGGCCACCATATACCCTTCAGATTTTTCTCTGTTAACAATTGAGAGTTTCAATGTCTTCTTTCCCTTTACAATTATTTTGAAGCCTATATGTTCTACTACATGTGCTTCTAGACTTTTATTCATTGCCAAATGCTTTTTAAGTTAAATTAAAAATACAAAATAACCTGAAAAGATAGAGTAAAGGACATTTTGTTATTCTGATAATCAAGTTTCTTATATTTTATGAAACCGTAGTTTGAGTATACTCTAAAATGTGCTAAAAATCTAGTATCTGTGAAATGCAGGAGCAGTTATAAGGAAAGTAGGTGAGATAAGCCTGTAGGTGAGTGAATTAAGAAAACCATTTAAAGAAACTAAAGTTAAAAAAGGAAAATGTATTCCCATAAGCTTGGCAACAGCCACACTCTTTTTTTTTTACTAACGTAATGGCAACAAAACCATTCTTCTCCTCTGTAATATCAATATAAGATGCAGAAAAACACAAATGATTGTTTGATAGAATACAAACTAAGTGAATTGGTTGGGGAAAGGGAGTGGTGTGGTGGGAGGGCTGGGAAGGCTTACAAGGCAAGTGTTTTATGCTGCAGCAGTGTGTGATTCCCATGAATCCCATTCACAATTTCATAAATTATGGGCATTATTTACCCTTGTTAAAATATTTTCATTAACTAAGAGCAAAGTTGAAATGCGCCCATCAAAAGTGTATGTGTAGTATAAAAGTTTGCCTTCTTAATTGAAGAGTAATACAGAAATAAATAGCACAATATGCCCTGCATCCCTATAGCAGTGGCCTTACTAGGTGTTTTTACTGGGCAAAAAGAAAAGGCTGGATCAGAATATTTCAAGTGAAAACACCTGATGTATCGAAAGGGACATCACATGGGGCTCAACCAGGCTGACAAGATGGAATGACAATGATGATGATGATTTTGTATTTTCCTCACTAAAGAGAGACCCTATAATGACAGTCTATGATGAGGAAATATTTGGTGGCTTCATTTAGTAATTTGAAAAGCATGTTATATTTTTTACTCAAAATAGAACTTTCTATTTCCCCCTATTTTATGTGAAGTATATTATTATTAAGGCTATGTAAAGTACTATCCTAAAAAGTCTAAATAGGATATCATCCAGTTGTAATAACCAAGACTACCATTGCTTAAAAATCAAGCTAAAATCCCATTAACTAATGAAGCAAATAATTGTGGTATTTACAAAATAGGTTGACATAGTAGATAGGAGTAAACCTTATTTATCTTCTCATATGAAAATCTTTAAATGTAATGAATTAAGGTAAAACTTGAGTAATTTTCTGCATTTCATCTGTAAGCTATCACAGTGAGTAATTGGGCTTCTTACTCCATTCAAGTTTTGACAGTAATATGATTTGGCAAACAGACAAAGGATTACTTTTCTTTGCCTAGAGGCTATTGTCTTTAAACACATGTTATTTCCAAAGGCTTCACAGATGTATTTTAATTTAAAATTTTTACTAAATCTTTAATTTAAAAAATAAAGCCAGATAAACATTAAAATTCTCAATATATTCTCTTCAACCAAATCCAACGCTAAGGTCAAAGAAAGTTACAAAGAATTCATATAGAAATTGAAATAGAGCAGATTCTTGGTGCAATCAGTATCCAAATTTCAGGTTATGTCTAATCGTGATTAATTTATCAAGCTTAAAAGTTCACATTCTGCTTCCTTCGGGGCCATGGTTTTAGATCATCAGATCATTTAGTATTAAATATAAAACCATGATCCTTCGAACGATTCAAATTTTTTTCTGATGTTTTCAATTCTATGGTAAGTCAAATGTTATAAGTAAATTCTATCATTTATTTCTTAAGAATGCCTGAGATATCATATACATTTCAAGAAGAGCCACATTTTACAGTGCCTACATGGAGAATGAAATATGTCAATACTTTATAATGGACAATCTCTAATAGATTATTCAGGAAAGATGTAAGTCACACAATGACAACCCACCTATTCTTTACTGTTCTAATGCACTATCTCATGCTGGTCAAGCTCTTGATCAAGTTTTTGAATCAAAAATATCTTAAGGAGTCTATTTACATTTTTTAGGACAACCTGAAAACTCCATTTCAACTCATGTTGATGGATATTTTCAGGCAAGCAAAATTTCTTTACTTAAACTGAAGTGTTATAATAAGGAAGTCTCATCCTAAATACTGTTCTATGAAACTCAGTTTCCATTACCTCTTTTTGCATAGTGGTTACAAGAAGACACTTTATTAGCCAGCATCTGGCATCATCTTTATAGGGTAGAAGACAACGATTATTTTTAATTCAGATATGTCTGTTGAAGCCTTTTTTCAGTTCTGAAAGGCATACTTCTCTCCATTTTCCAAGTATTTTTATTATTCTCATTACACAATAATAAGGAATGAGTAAGTTACCTAGGTCCTCCGAGGAGAGTACTTCCAAAGTGCATAGTGGAATTCATTAACAGTTGTGAAATCTTCATAGCAAGGATTTATAGATTGTGGAGATCAGAATGGTTTTTAATTAAAATGAAAAAAAAAAGAATAGACTAGATTTTTTAATTAAAACAGAAATAGATTAAAATACAAAATTAAATATTAGAAGTCTTCACCTAAAGTAAGTATGGTTTTGTGAATTCTGGGTCATAATATAAAATATATTCTTAGTAGAGTCACTAGAAAACCAGACAAAAAAGTAAAGTCACCAATCTAGAACATATAGTGAACTGATTTCATGTGCTGAAAAGTACTGCTCATCACAATAGGATGTATGTGCATGCGTGCACACACACACACACACACACACACACACACACACACACACACAGAAATATGAAAAGATACAAAAATACTTTCAATACTTCAACCGAAGGAATGAAATTGACTTAGAGAGTATCTACTGCACTGGGGATTATGCTAGATGCTTTCATATATTTAGTCATCACCATTATCGAAAATGTTATCCAAAATGCTTCCAGTATTTCAAAATTCAGATAGCTTATGCAAGTTACAGACTTCCTGATTTTCAAGGACTTAAACCTAGGTGTGTCTCTATTGGCCTTACTATACTAGTCTGATGTCCAACACATTTATTCATCTGCCGAAACTTGATCTTATTCTTGGTCCTAAGCTCACCAACATCATCTTTGATCACTGCCTAAGCAGTAGGTGGCCACTAGGCTCACTGTCATACAATGCCCTTCCTCTCTCAGTAGATGCCTCTGTTTTAATAAAACAAAGTTTATACTTATCATCTTTTATAACTGAGAAATTAGACATGATTTTCAGTATTAGCAATTAACAGAATAATTGTTTTTAAAATCCAACTGAATACCATTGGACAATGAAGTAAATAAACATAAAGTACTTATAAAATTGCTTGGCACCTAATAGGTTAACAGTAAAATTTCAACCACCTGTAAAATATTCTAATATAATAAAATTCTAATCTAATAAAATTCTATATATAATAAATTCAGGTAAAAAATAAATGCTTTGCTGCATTTTAAATATAATCCATCACAGATAAGTAACAGGGCATATAGAGGAGAACAGGGCAAAAATAGTAACAGGGAAATTTTTGATAATAATATGCTCTGGAGATTAGGCCAACACATTTTGTTTCTGGACCAACAGCTATTGTCTTTACATACTTATTATTTTAAAATGGCTTAGCATGCATATTTCAAATTGGAGTTGTAATTAGTCTTTAATTAAGAAAGAGAAAACATTGAATGAATTCTGGATCCAAACCCAAATCAAAGTTTCACATTAAACTAAAAAAATTCTCCTTCTCCTATTAATTGGGAAATTGTCATTTGATCAAGTCTTTACATTATCTTGTATCAAGAGGATCACCCATATACATGCTTGAGGAACAAATTGTTTCCTGAATCCAATAGATACCTATTTGCATCCAAGAGACATCCCAAGATGGCATCCCAGGATGAATTTCTACCCTATGTAAATCCCTTAATATTTCCCCAAATCCTTCAAGATAAATACATTTTAATAACCACAAATATTCCTTTTTCTTATTTCTATGTAGCTCTCTACCTTTATCAATGACCTTTTTTGCATTACACTGAGTTAATAACAGACTCTTAACCCCTTATGCTTCATTTTAGTTATCAATTCCTCCAGAAAATCATTAAGGACTACTTTAACACTAAGATTGCTTAAATAGCCATTATTAGTCCTAGAGCCCTCAGTGTTTACCAGTATCACACTATATCACTTGCCTAAATCTCCATCTAAACCAAAGGCCCCCTAAGGACAAAGACTATTTCTTATGTAAATGCTTCAAGACCTAGATCATACTTTTAAAGAATTGGTAAAGAAGCCAGGTGGTTATTAATGTTCTTTCTATCACAAAAACTTCTCCAATCCTAAACTGTATCTCCCGTCTACTCAAATATTTCAATAGAGCCAGACCTCGTGAAATCAATAGGGTGTTTTATCGTTTTCAACAAAGTATTTTAGATGCATCACTTAAAAAAAAAACACATGTATGTCTATATATGTCTATGTACGTATATATGCAATCTGATTTAATTTTATCTAGACTCAACTATAATCAAAGTGCAGCTTTAGTTTAAATTATCAGAGTCATCACTATAGATGGGAATATCAGGGTGATTGCTCTCGCTCTATGCTATTATGGGAAACGGCACCTGCTCTAATTCAGAGAAGTATCAGGTAGGAGAAGAAAGGGATTGTACCAGGTGGTGGTAATTAGAACCCAAGGAAGGCAATCATGCTTAACTGAATGTAGGCGGGCTTCTAACCACAGAAAAACTGAGTTCAGGGCCACACTGCCCAGCTCCCCCCTTCTGTATTCAACTCCCCCATTTTCCTGATTCTTTCTGCTTGCAAGGTGACTTATATATATATTTTTAATCAGATCCCACATTTATAGAAAGAGTGCAGGTTAGGAGCAACTCAGAGCATGCTTTATATACAAGAGATATTCTTGCCAATTAAACTGAGTTTTAAAAATCTGTTCAGTTTGGTCTCCTAAATGTAGCTTTCCTCCTATTTATTCACCATGGCTCCTGCTTCTTAGAGATGTTTTTTTTTTTTCTCTTACCTTGTTTTGAAAACTGCAATGAGGATGCCAGGGAATATGACCATCTTGGGAGCTGAGTTATTTTTTTTTCCAGTTTACTTCTTGCTTATTACTGGTTTGGCACAAGGGTAATTTTAAATCTCAAATATTCATAGTCTCTTTTTCTCCAGTCTGTGAATATTTTGATGATGCAATTCTCACAGAAACGTAGTCAGACTCTCAATTTTATTAAAGTTAGCCCCATGTGCTAATTTTATGTCCTGCTTATGTTCCTGTTTAGATATAATTCTTGCATTTTCTATATTTCTTTATTGCAACCATGCACCTCTCTCAACTTAACTATAGATGTCTTTAGCATATAAGATTTCATGGAAAAGCCACATAATTTTACCATTTTACCTATGCATATTTTCAAATTAAAAGATTTACTGACTATGAAAACCTTAACAGAGTATTTACGTTGTTCAGAGTTGTCATATACTGGACTCCCTGGTTAACAAACTCTATGACTCTCATGTTTGCAAGCAGGATTTTTGAAGACTGCCCTAGGAAATGACACCATTAATGGGTGTTGTAGAATCAAGTCAATATTCTCCTAAGCACACTAACTGCCACCGTTGTCACTCTAGAACTTCCTTCATACATCATCATGATAAAAAGCACCTCTTTGATGGCTCAATACTATTTGGATACGGACACCATCATCCCCCTTTCCTAAATGCTGTCATTTGTTGACCTTGTAGCTTTTCACCCGAGGGGAAACAAATATTTTGATAACTGGTCTAAAGTCTTCTTATTCGTGTCACAATTTGGCACCAGTGTGTGTGATATGTGTATTCTAAGGCTTATCCATCCAAAAATAGGGCCTCTCAGTTAATTCCTCTTCTCTGTGCCACCTAATTCATTTGCTTCCATGACTGAATTCTCAAAACAACTTCCTGATCTCAATAAGTTAACTATTTTTTTTAATAAAAGAGGCAATAGAAGCCATCACACAGCATGGTCTTAAACGTTCAGCTAACCAGAAAATGAGATCTGAGTCATATGTCCTACCTATCATGCCCTTCTCCCCTTCTGTTAGAAACGAAAAATTGTTGCTCCTCTAATTAAAAAGCTTCTCCATGTGCTTCCCTAAAGAAAATACAGAATATGCTGGAACTTCCCTACTACCCATACCAAATTGCTGGTATCTTTTTATCTTTAGACTAGACTTAGCCTCTGAGTTTTAGTTGTATACGTCTGTCTCCTAATGGCTCTATTAAAATATTTCACAATCTTCTTGTTTATCATTCTATCCCCAGCCAATAGTGTTCCATAGTTTTCTGTATCACTGAATTTTACTACCATGCATGCCATCATGTTTAACTACATATTTAGAATGATCATTACACATGTTATTTACAACTTTCAATTTTATATACTCTGCACTCTTCGCCTTACCTGATTTAAAAAATATATATATTTATTTAAATTCATGATAGTTAACATACAGTGTACCTTCCCTGCTTTTAATCTCTCCATTTTCCAAGAATAAAGCAATCTTGGACAAGACACAGAACAAAAGATCTTTGCATGTCCTATTATTCTGCCTGAAATGCTAACTTGTAATTTTCTTTCCAGCCCATGGCTCTTTTAATCATCTTTACAAATTCAATGCCACTCAGTATTTCCAAGAACTTTATTCTAATCTCACCCCAAACTTTCCTAATCATACCCTTTCCAAGTAGCACATATATTTTGTGTAAGTATGAAATTGCATATTAGTTACTTGCTTAATAATCACTCCCAAATCACAGTGCCAGGTTTCAGAATCATTCACTAAACTTTACTGAAAACTATATAATTATTATCTTTTACATACTTGGAACATACCATATTCAAATATTAGTGGAATAAACGAATGAAAATGACCTCTGAGGCAAAAATAATTATAAAGTATTTGGAAAACTTAAGGTTTTGCATATGACTACAGTATATATCTGGAGAAGTTTAGAGATTCACTGGACTATGATGCTAGGCACTAGGAAATGAAGAGCCTTTTAGTCATGTTAGAAAATCTGGACTTTGGGGCACCTCAGTGACTCAGTCGGTTAAGCATCCGACTTCGGCTCAGGTCAAGATGTCACGGTTTGTGAGTTCGAACCTCGCGTCTGGCTCTGTGTTGACAGCTCAGAGCCTGGAGCCTCCTTCAGAATCTGTGTCTCCCTCGCTCTCTGCCCTTCTCCCACTCACGCTGTCTCTCTCTCTCTCTCATAAATAAATAAACTTAACAAATTTTTTAAGTTAAAAAAAGAAAATCTGGACTTGCTTACCTTGGTAATAACGGAAAATTATGTGGAAAATTTAAATGCAAGAAGCTTGCTAAAAAGGATAGCTTTCCAAAAAGTTCAATCTAAAATGTAGGGAAAAAATAACTTAACAAGCTATTATAATATTCCAGGTAATGGTTGATTGTGTCCTGAAAATGGCAGTAGAAACAGAATGGAATGTAGAATATGGGGAAAGGGGGATGCACTATACAGACAATCCTCATTTCAGGCAGTAGTACAACATCATAAAAATGACCATGAAAGCTGAAACCACAGGTAGCAACTCACCAATCAATGGAAAAAATAATAGTTCATGACCTTTACATTTTTTTGTCACACTATTTGAAAAGCGTCTCAATATTAGTTATAAATTACTAGGAAAATGGAAAAATAGTAACAGTAGTATTTAGTATGTATACAGTGTTCTATAATTTATGGCATTGGAAACATTGAAAGTTAAAGTACATCATTTCTTTATAAAAACTCTAAAAGTAATTTGAGCAGCTCTTGCTTCTTTCTTATTCTATAATTTTCAAGATCTACATAATATCTTTCCTATTTTTTGAAGAATTCTCATGCTCCCTTTTAAATTTGGGTCACCTTCTATCACTTAGTCCTTTGTGCATCATTCCGTGTCTCAAAATACCTTGGAAGGTTCCTTTATTTACTTTCTTTTTTTTTTTTTTAATGTTTATTCATTTTTGAAAGAGAGAGAGACAGAGCATGAGCAAGGGAGTGGTAGAGAGAGAGGTAGACACGGAATCCGAAGCAGGCTGGAACCACAGACCGTGAAATCATGACCTGAGCCAAAGTCTATGCTTAACCGACGGAGCCACCCAGGTGTCCCTATTTATTTATTTTTAAAGTTTATTTTTATTTATTTTGAGAGACTGATAGAGAGCAAATGGGGGAGTGGCAGAGAGAGAGAATCCCAAGCAGGCTCAGTGCTGTCAGCACAGAGCCTGAGGCAGGTCTCAAACTCACCAACCCAGAGGTCATGACCTGAGCTTAAATTCAAGAATAGGACGCTTGGGGCACCTGGGTGGCGCAGTCGGTTAAGCGTCCGACTTCAGCCAGGTCACGATCTCGCGGTCCGTGAGTTTGAGCCCCACGTCAGGCTCTGGGCTGATGGCTCGGAGCCTGGACCCTGTTTCCGATTCTGTGTCTCCCTCTCTCTCTCTGCCCCTCCCCCGTTCATGCTCTGTCTCTCTCTGTCCCAAAAATAAATAAAAAACGTTGGAAAAAAAAATTAATAAAAAAAAAAAAACAAAAAACAAGAATAGGACTCTTAACCAACTGAGCCACTCAGCACCACAGAAGTTTCCTTTAATGAGAAATTTCATATGGACATCACTTTCTCTGGGATATCTTTATTATCTTAGTCAAAACACTTTTCTCATTTATGTGTAACTTCACCTTTACTAAGATCCTGTTACTGTATATTTAGAGTCTCTGACAAGGTAGTGTTAATACTCCCATCGACAGCTATTGTTTTCTACAATTCCATTTACATTCAATTTGAATTTCACCTCCAGCATCGTCTTTAAAAAAAAACAAAAAAACAAAAAAAAAAAAAAAAAACAACTCTCTGTTGGACTTCCATCTTACTACACTAGTTTTCTTTTGGTTACCCATTTTTATAAAATGCCATGCAGGTTTATCATTCAGACTTATGCTTTTTTGCCTGTATGTATGTGAACTGAATAACAGATGTGTAGTGACCAATCATCAATAGACTTTGAAAGAAATGACATGATTTGTCACTAGTCATGGCACATATGTTATTTATATGGTGATTTGTGGACCAAAGAGCTTGCAGTGAAATATGTACTTTATGTACTTTAGACGATTAATACCAGGTGGTATCTGGAATTTGAACCATATTGGTGGGAAACTGGTGTTATTTGACTACACCATGATAAGTAAAGTTCATATGTATTAGAATTATGCAAAGCAAGGACTTTGTATAGCTGTTGAGTGATTGAATTTGTGGAAAAGGTAGAGTACAGAAAGAAGCCAAATGTACTTTCTTATGGGTGGTGTTTTTTGCTTGGATGAGAAATACAAGAAAGAGAAGATTTACAGGAAATTTGTATGAATTCAATTTTTTTTAAATGTTAGATTTCTTGTTTCTGTCTGAAACTCAGAAACAACCAGGATCAATAGGTCTGGAGTGCAAAATATCAATCTGTGCTGGAAACAGAAATGATTACTTTATCAACATATAGATGGGTCATATTAGGATAAGGAAGATAAGACTAGGAAGGACTTTAAGAAAAAATAGCCAGAGAATTCAAAGGATACCATTATTTTTTTCCCCACAAAATCCAACTGATAAGAGCTTTGCATTAAAAAAAAAATGGAATGTAATATCACATGGTTCAAATGGATAAAGACAGATGTAAATTGGGAAATATCCTTTTTGATTTAACAACAAGGAAGTTGGTGGGAAAAAATGTGGTTTGACACAGTGAATCTAGGTAAATATGACTGCTTCACAGACCAAACTTCCCCTCAAGTGGGTCTTTCCAAGCTGAAGAATAGGTGAAAGTGATAAGAAGTCTACTTGTAATCTCACATTCAAGCTGTAGTACCCAACTAACTTTATCAGAAATAATGTTAATATTTTATTCACAACCTATTTGAAAGTTTTGTCAACTTATCAATTGGCTCAAGTATTAGAGGTGGTTTAAGGGATGGTACAATCAGGAGTTTCCATGTCACATTTATTATTTTGGTGCACTTAATTTGTACCATGATTGCATCTCATCCTAACAGGAGGACTGGGTAATGCTATCATTATATATGGCATGCCTGGTGGCCTGAGAATCACTCTTGGGCAATATAAGGATGAGATATGTTAGCAGGTGATTCATAATATGCTGTTCAATGTTCAAAATTTCGACTAAGGGCCCCACACTAGATTGTGTACATTGTTTACAAAAGTATGGTTTGATGGTTTTCACCTAGGTTAACTGGTGACACAGCCAGGCTTTAAGCAGCATGACTATTTTGGTTATCCTTACAAAAGGCAACTTTTAGCAAGATTAGAAATGGTACATATCTTCTGCAACTAGTAATCTGTGTGAAGCAAACACAATTTTCTAAGAGGTAATACCTGACTTTATAGAAGGTTAGATTTACTATAGGACTCAACAAGATATATATAATGCTTCCTTATTGTACTCCAGGAGTTTTGATATACTCTGAAGACTTAATGATGTGAAAGGTAGATATATGAAATATGAAATTTTTCTTTCATTTGAAATATTTAGAGAGTAACTTAATTCATTATATAGTGACATCATCTATTTCTTGATTTTCTTCAAATACTCATAAAATTATGTATGTATGCACATACATATCTGTGATAATATTCTATTATGTAGTAAATGGTCCATTTTTAATCTTCTCAACTTCTATATACCTAAATTTCACCTAAGTGTCTTATGATAAAAACAACCAGAAGTGTAAATAAAGTTATATGCACCGTGATTTTAGCACAACTTTATTAAAACAGAAGTGACTTAAGTATAGAATAAAAATCAACTTGCTAACTTTTTTAACAGTATACTTATATGATGAAAAAATGAGCAGCTATTTAAAATAATAATATACAAATGAGTGACATAGGAAATTTCCACAATAATTAAGGCAGTGGGAAAGAGCCGATTGATGAATGGTAGGTGATTTCAGACAATTTAAAATGTGTATGTATTTTATTTAAAAAGCCTATACAGTCATATAAAATGTTTATAATATTTATGTCTTGTGTTGTGATTATATACCTTTTTTAAACATCTGCATTAAAAAATTTTATCTACTATGCATACATTACCTTTAAAAACCTAAAAGTAGTATTCTAAAGCATACAATGGAAGAGAACATTTTAGTTTTTATTTTAAAGAGAAAAAAATGTAGCTTTTAAAATCTGTACTCGGAGAGAACTATGTTGAGGTTTAACAAATAATTTTACATGCAATATATTCAATAGATAATTCTTTTTTATATATATTTTAATATCTTCATTAAAGACAAATATATGTTTTATTTATCTTCAGCACTATTGGAAAGCTTAAGTACAATAAAAGTCATAGGAAATTTTGGGAAGAAAAAAGGACTACTATTATAAAGCTTAATATTTATATCCTCTGTTATAATTTATGTAAAATGTTCATCATTTGGCCATATTTTTAGTAAGTATCTCTGGATCCAATGTGTGGAATGGGACATTTTATGACATTTTTTGTTTTTTTTAGAAATACAGTAAAGTATGTATATATATAATCTTTAATTACTCTACAGACTCAGGATTCCCTCTCTCTGAAATGTAATCAACAACTTACTGGAGAGAACTTTTCACTAATTAAACTATTAGTACTCTAATTCAAAAGCTATTCAAGAAATATTTATGAAACTTAAAATCATAATGATGAAGTTATCAGCGGTATATATACTCCGAGCCTCATTTTGACATAAGCACTTGAATGGCTGTTGATGTTTTCTCCCACACTGTGTTCATCTAAAGAGAGAAAATTACTGCTTTCAAGAAAAGAATCTGTTTTCATTGGGTATTTCTTATTTCCCCTGTGGCTCTGAAATACATTCTGAATAACTAAAACAATGTTTTTTGCCAAGTGAAGAATGAATGTTGTTGGCTTGATTGCTTAATGTGATACCTTTAAAAAGGGACCACTAGACTGTCAATAATATTCTGCATTATGAGACTCAGGGACAAAGTAGAAATACAAGTTTATAATATATATATCCTATTTCTTTTTGAGGGCAAAAAACATGTGTTTACTTATAATCCAATGGAGTTTTCCTTTGCCAATATTTATTCTTTATAGATATATTTTTAATGTTAAATCTCCATTCAGTGGTTCTGTAATTCTTAAAACTAATGATCATTAGGCATACTGTATAGTTTGTATGTAATGAAAATGTGTAAGATTTAATCCAGTATTCTGAACAAAATACTATGTTACTTTTCCCAAACCACAACACAATTTTAAACATGATAGGAAAAGATAGAATACAATTAAGTAATAACTTTAAGAAACTAATGGAATTTAAATTACACCATTAAGAATTATTTTGCAGAAAACTTTTTAATCTGTCAATCTAATTTGTAAAAAAAACAAGGATAATAAAGAAATTGAAACTTATGTATACTCAATATGTTGCATGTAATTTCTTAAAATCCGAAAAACTTTGGCAAGCATATTTATTTATGTCTTCAATGTATAGATGCGAGTATGCATATTTATGTATATGAATTAATTAGTCGATATAGATTACCTTTAAATTATGTGAATCACTAACAAATACCAGCAGGGCACCTGCTGGTTCAGTCGGTTAAGCGTCTGACTTTGGCTCAGATCATGATCTCACAGTTCGTGAGTTCGAGCCCCACGTGAGCTCTGTGCTGATAGCTCAGAGCTGGACCCTGTTTCAGATTCTCTCTTTCATCAAATGCTTTGGAGACATGTTGCACAGAATATAAGTGAGTAATAAAGCAGACAATCATGTTAAATATGTATCAAAGATATTTAAGAGATATGATCACTATAGTTTGGTGTCTGATTGGCTGTGCCGGTTCTCAGATGGTTGGCTTATGCAAAACGACCTCAACTTTGAATAAAGAAGTGGAGGGTTGGAGAGGGTAGGAAGAATAGGGTAAAATGCATTATTTTAGAAGATATATATTCTTGAACATTGCTTTATGTTAAATCTAAGAGTAGGTAGGCACATCAGAACTCGTGACATTATTCATATTATTAAATTTCAAACATAGATTAAATACTATTAGAAAATCACGTTATCTCAGCTCTTAATCTAAGTAAAATTTAAAATTTAATATTACCATACTAAACTTACTTTAAGATTAAAAGGTTAGCCATAAAAATAATGGATAAAACAGATGCTCACGATGTCTAGATTTCACCCTACTCACTCTTTAAATATTCAGGGCACCAATCATCATTTTTTGGAAGTTCCATTCAATTATAATATATCTTATAATATTACATTTTCTACCCTGTTTGTGCACCTCATAACATTTTTCAAAATGATGTTTTAAAAGAATTACCTTGGCAATCACTGTTGATATTACAAAATTATTATAAATAAATGTATAAAGTAGGAAGAACATTCATACATTTATCTTAACCAAGACTAAAATAACTGATCCATAAGCACAATAAGGGGAGTATAAAGGGTAAATTTATTAAAAAAAAAAAAAGTTAGGAAACCAGGTAGCCTTAAGGAAACAAGCAATAGAAAGTGATCAGAAATCTGTGGTGTTCCCAGTCTTGTTCGAGGCCAATCCACCTAGGGAGTTTGGGTAATAAAAATGCCTCTTGGGATTTTGTATAAAACTCTGTACATTATAAAAAGTAGAAAATTTTAGCTACACATTCCACCAAATTCACAGTAAGAACCAGGATCCACAGAATTTAACTAGCTTCTATGAAAAGAAGACTTGCAGCCGTATAAAAATTGGGGAAATAAATTGAAAACTGCCCTTCTTTCAAAGGCTACCTATCCTCTGAGCACTTGATAACCCTGGAAGAACAGAAATAGTAAATACATGTATTCTAACATGTATGGAGATTTTTTGATCCTGGGTAAGTCTGCAAACATAGAAATATTCTGACATGATGCTTATTAGTGCAATATTTAAAAAACAAAATAGAATGAACAGTGTGAAAGTAAGACCTCAAGACACATAGAGAAGGCATTCAAGGCTTTTACTGTCTTTTTATTGTTGTTGTATAAGTGTTTATTTATTTTTGAGAGAGAGAGAGACACCCACACACACAAACGGGGGAGAGGTGTCTGCCTCTTCAGGGAGACACTGAATCGGACACAGGCTCCAGGCTGAGCTGTCAGCAAAGAGTCAGACGGGCTCAAACTCACAAACCAGGGCTCAAACTCACAAACCAAGTGATCTTGACCTGAGCGGAAGTCCGTGCTTAACCAACTGAGCCACTCAGGTGCCCCAGGGCTTTTACTCTCTTTATCACCAGCCTCTCTGTTCAAGTATCTGGATCTGTCCTTAGCAGATGAATCTTCTCCTCCCTTCAAACTCCCCGAAGGAAAGGATAACCTTTTCTTGTTTTAGTAAATCTGTCGCCTAAAGCAGTATTTCACACCTAAAAAACAATAAATGAATGTTTGTCAAATCAGGCAGAATTGTAATATATTTAAAAGACACTAGGCATGAGTTAGGAATGAATAATAAGGCCCAACATGAGTTAAGATACGGGAAAACCTAATGTGAATTTTGTAGTACAATATTAACTTAAAGCTATCAGTGTCAAGTTCACACATATTTCAAACATCCAAAATCTAAACAGAAAAGCTTCTTACTTTTCATATATAATGGGTTTCACACAAAACCATTTAAATTGCAAAAGATCCTGGATCTGTATGGTCATGGTCTTCAATTCCATGGGGGGAAAAATCTTCATGGATAAATATGTGTAGAAAACCTCTCCTATGCTCCCAAGAAAATCAGGAGAGACTTTCAGCCTTACCATGTAATGCTGAATAATCTATTCCTGCATGTTTCAAAATATGTATTTAAAAATATTTGACTCCAAAACAATAGATTAGCTTACACTTTAGAAAGATGTCCTTTATAAGGATGTATTAACCAGAAACAGTAAAGTATATACATTAGAAAATAAAATGCTTCTTGTAACTGTTAGAAAATTAAAATATATTCTATTTTCATTTCCTTAAAACAGAATTGTTAGATCATACAGTAGTTCTGCTTTTAATTTTTTGAGGACTTCCATATTGTTTTCCATAGTGGCTGCACCAATTTGCATTCCCACCAGCAGGGAAAAGGATGCCTTTTCTCCACATCCTGGCCATCTTGCCCTTTTGATGATAGCCATTCTAATAGGGGTGAATTGATACCTTATTGTGGTGGTTCTGATTTACATTTCTGTAATGATTAGTGATATTGAACATCTTTTTATGTATCTGTTGATCATTTGGATGTCTTCTTTGAAAAAAAGCCTTAGTTCCTCTGTCCATGTTTTAACTGTTTTTTGTTTTGTTTTGTCTGTTTTTGTAATTGAATTGTATGAGTTCTTTATATATTCTGAACATTAACTGTTTATCTGATATATGGTTTGCACCTTAAATTTACACAATGTTATATGTCAACTATATTTCAACAAAAAAATGAAATATAATTTCCATATAATAAAACTACAGCTTTAGGTGCTCAGTTCTATTGGCCATAATAACTAGGCAACCTGTGTAAACTAGGTTTTGATAGAACAAAATATTTACTGTAGCTTATTTTTACTATTTTTTTCAAAAACAGACCTGTCTTATTTATACACAGAACAACTTATTTATAACCCCAGCTGAGGATTATAGTTTAATTATAATATAACATGCTTTTTTTTCAAATTCTTTGACTGTAATCAATATGTTTTTCTTACTCACTTAAAAAAGACAATGTACTATAATAAACGTGTAGTGTGTGTTTTAACATGAGAATTAATTTGAACTCAAATATTTTAAGATATATTTTAATAAAATTAAACGAGCCAGCTGTGAACAATTACTCAACAGGGAAAATGCAAACTAAATTATTACATTGTAGATTTCACTCTGTACCTTCAGAGGTGGGAACTTAGTACTTTACTGTATTTTTCTACTTAAATTCATTTTATTCAGACTTGTACTTAAAACTTTCATTTTAATCTCTGTTTCAAACATTTCTATATCTTTTCAAGAATGCCAATGTGTGGGGCACCTGGGTGGCACAGTCGGTTAAGCGTCCGACTTCAGCCAGGTCACGATCTCGCGGTCTGTGAGTTCGAGCCCTGCGTCAGGCTCTGGGCTGATGGCTTGGAGCCTGGAGCCTGTTTCCGATTCTGTGTCTCCCTCTCTCTCTGCCCTTCCCCCGTTCATGCTCTGTCTCTCTCTGTCCCAAAAATAAATAAAAAATGTTGAAAAAAATTAAAAAAAAAAAAGAATGCCAATGTGTGAATACCACATTCTGTAACAAACAAAAATAACGAATATAGATACTGACATAAACATTTTTTGCATGTATAAAAAGTAAGATTTTAACATTAAGTAATATTAAAAAATAAAATAAGTTAAAAATGAAACAAATAATTTTGCGAAAGAAAATCAGTGATAAATTAACCTAAATATTAATTCAAAAATTTGTTTTCCAATTTTTTATAATAAGTATGTGTTTAGAAAATCATGTCAAAGTTTAATTTTACCATTGACAGGTGATGGTAAAGGAAGCTGGAGGTACCAATATGTATACATTTTAAGATACATAAAAATCTGTGTATGTAGAACCAAGAAACAAGATATAGCTAAGCTTGTATTTTGGTAATGATAGTCTAATCATAATTGTTATTATAAGCAGGCACATAGACATCGCACTGTGTAGTTCAAGAAAATTATACTTTAATCTTGATGTGTAGTCATTATCGTAACTCTGTGAAAGAACATAGTAAGACTTGGATACATTGTATTTTAGGAATATCATTCCAATTCCCTTCGTTCAGGAAATTTGCTATCCACGGAACATGATTTGGAGCTTCGGTGGTATTTATAAAGCAGTTTACAGATATTTGAAGCTGCCAATTCCTAAATCTGATTCTAATGAGCAAGGCTTCTGGATATAAAGATCCACAGATATGTATCTATCTCTTCCCCACATCAGTCTGCTAATTGGAGATTAATTTATTCTGAGAAAGGCATTTTAAAAACCTGAATGCAATTGGAGGGGAGACTAAGTCAATCAATCATTCAAATAGTAATGTGAAAACATTTAATTAAAATTAAAAAAAAAAAAAGAAAAAAAGCTTAACTGCTGGCAGAAAAAGTCCTAAGCAGTGAGGTCTATTAACCATTGGAGGTAGAATAAATAATTCCCAGGAATATCCCTTTTACTATTTTGCTAAACTTCCCAGTCAACAAAGACCTTCTCCAAATTGCTTTCCATGTTGGGATTATTAAGGACAGGATAAATTGGCATTATGCATCCTTTTCAAATGTGGGATATTAAACATCCTTTTACTGTAAACTCTGGAGACATAGATTCTGGGTACGGATTGGGTTTTGCCAATTAAATGCATGTGAAAATGCATATTTGGAAGGTGGAGGTGAGACAGAAGCCTTTTTTGGGGGTTTTGTTTTTTAATTTCTTTAATGCAGTTGGCAATACAATGTTACATTAGTTTCAGGTGTACAACATAGTGATTAATACATTTATAAGTTTGTATGTTATTCTTTGCTTGCCACAAGTGTACCTACTTACCATCTATCACCTGTGACTATTGCGATCACCATTATTGTATCATTGACTGTATTCCCTAGAGGCATTCTCTTTTGGTTTTACTTCCTTCCTGTTGGTAAGCAAGGTCCTAGAGTCATTGGGGGTTTTGGCAGCATCGTTTTGGTGTTCGGTCATAATTAGATTTGTGACCATTGACAGAAATTCTGGGGACAGAAGCTTCCAGATCTTGAGATCACAACTGCCATGATGATGTGCTCCTGAGGTCCGCCGTGCCAGGATTTGCTCCCCTATTAAGCTTGCTCCCCTGGAAGGCCAGGGTTTGCAGTGTTCTTGTGGAGCAACTGTTGAGATGTAAGTAAGAACCAATTCCCCAACCCTTCCAATGACTTTGTAAAAACCTGAGTGATTTGTGTTTCAAATAGAGTAGTTTTTGTTCCCTGGATATAAATCTTGATGATTCTGACACATGTTTTAATTAATAGAACTTAGACTGTAAGTAGACCTGCTTTGTGGCAAGACTTTTGAATCAGTCAGTGCAGAGAATACCTCTTGCAGACTTTCCCTCAATACATAAAGTTTTTTTGTGCTTTCTCTATCCCATCCACTTTGTAATTTTACCTTGGTTTGTCTCTCTGTGGCTTGATCCTTGTCAATGCTATCACTTAAAGGTTCTCAGATGTGTATTATAAAGTGAAGAAGCAATAATAAAACTACAATTTGTAGATTTAACACTGAGTGAAAGAGCTAAATCAGCTTAATGACCATGATGGCCAAATTATTATTTTAATTTGGTTGTTTTATTTGGTTTTTCATAAGGCATGACTGTCACAGTTGAAACAACGCGAGTCACATAGTGAGTGATTGTTGCAGGACATACGATTTCAAACATTTAGATATAGTATGAAAGAAATCATCTTAGCTGATGGATAAGACACATAACTTGGAATGTCTTGGTCCAGTCTGTCATAACCAAATACCATATACTGGGTGGCTTACAAACAATAGAAATTTACTTTCTCAATTCTGGAGGCTCCAAGTTTGAAATCAGGGTGCCAGAAGGGTCAGGTTCTAGTGAGAGTCCTCTTCCAGATTACAAACTGCTGAATTTTCATTATATGCTCACCTGGTGGGGAACAGAGAGAGGAAACAAGCTCTCCAGGGACTCCTACAAGGGCACTGATCCAGGATATGAGGACTCCACCCTCATAAGCTCATCTCATCCTAATTACCTCCCCACTCCCTAATTCCATCTTAATGAAGGATAGTGTTTCAACAAAAGAATTTTGTGGGGACAGACATTCAGTCCACAACAGATGTGAACTCCCTCAGGGATATTTCCCCCCCCTCCTCTTATTCACTTGTGTATACTTAGAATCCAGAAAAGAATAGGTACTCAGGTATTAGTTGAGTAAAAGAATGCATAAATGGCAATTCGGTGACCTTCTTTCAGAGCACTGTTACTGTCATCATTTCTGAGAATGTTGCCAGCCCAAGGATAGGGCAGTCATGGCTAACCAAGAGTAGAGTATTCTAAGCAGTGCTTGGGACCTGATAAAATCCGAGTATTTGGGATCAGGTCTTAGAAAGCTACATTTAAAAAATGATAGTCTGAATATCTATCATTGCAGTGAAATTAAGACATACTGGTCCTTTTGTTACCATTCCCTTCTCCACTTAAAAAAAGTAGAATTCCCAAATAACCATGTTTCTAGCCATTCCAATGATTTTATAAAAATCTAAATTAATGGGGCACCTGGGTGGCTCAAACGTCTGACTTCGGCTCAAGGCATAATCTCACCACTCATGAGTTTGAGTCCCACACTGAGCTCTGTGCTGACAGCTCAGAGCCTGGACCCTGCTTTGGATTCTGTGTCTCCCTCTCTCTCTGCTCCTCCCTTACTCGTGCTGTCTCTGTCTCTGTCTCTCTCAAAAATAAATAAAAACAAACAAAAAACTTAATTTCCTTAGTGTTTCAAATAGCTAGAATGAGGGAGTTGACATTCTTATTTTCTCCACTCATGCCCACTTCAGGCTTGGCTTTTAGTTCCTTTCTCCCACAAAATTTCTAACATTCAAGCCATTGATGGAACAAATATATTATTAGTTCTCATCTTCCTAGGCTTGTATGTGCATATTCTCATTTTTTTCCACCTCTAGTTTCTTCCTCTGTGTTTGAAAATGACATACTTTGTGATGGACTCTAGTATTCATAAAAGCACCGTAACTACTAGCAGATTTTGTAAAACAAAACAAAACAAAAACTTTAAATCCATAGTACTTTAAAGTTTTATGTATCTGCTAAAAGGCTATCGATTTAGGACTATATTCTGATATAAAGATAAAGCCTTATATAGTACAGATTTTTATTATTCCAGAAAAGATCCAGCTACACTGCTTATGGTACTTCTAGTCTTGATGTTTTCTTCTGTAGTTAAGGATACAAAATGAAAATTACATAGAAAATATGGCACAAAAGATTATCTTCGTGTAATCTTGAGTCACTCACAGTAAAATTTAGCTTCTTCATTTCCCTAAATTATTCTCTATGAAACATTTCATATTCAGACAGTAAATAAGTATCTTACCCTGTGATGCCTGGGTGGCTGAGTTGGTTACGCATCCCACTCTTGATTTTGGCTCAGGCCATGATCTCATGGTTTGTGAAATCAAGCCCCACATCAGGCTCTGCACTGTTAGGATTCCCTCTCTCCCTGTCTCTGTGCCAGTATCCCACTCACACGCATGTGCTCTCTCTCTCTCTCAAAATTAATGAATAAACTTAAACACACACACACACACACACGCACACACACACACACACACACACACACACACCTTCACACACCTTACTCTGACTCCAAACAATAATCACAAAAGCTAGGTTTCAAATTCTATCCTGCTACTTATTAGCTATGTCACATCAGGGTGTTTAACTACTTGTCTTCCTTTTAGTTTTAACTTATTAAATTCTTGTTAGTTAGCTTACAGAGTAGTTTTAGGTGTACAAAATAATGATTCAACACTTCCATAAACAACCGGTGCTCATTACAATTAAAAAAACCCTCCTTAATCCCCATCACCTATTTCAACTATCCCTGCTGCCCCAACCCACCTCCCATTTGGTAACAATCAGTTTGTTCTCTACCAGTTAATAGTCTATTTTTTGGTTTGTCTCTCTCTCTCTCTCTCTCTCTCTCTCTCTCTCTCTCTGTCTCCCCCCTTCACTCATGTGTTTTGTTTCTTAAATTCTACATATAAGTAAGATCATATGGTATTTGACTTATTTCCCTTAGCATAATACTCTCTAGCTCCATCCATGTTGTTGCATATGGCAATATTTCATTCTTTTTTATTCCATTGCATACATATACTACCTCTTCTTTACCCATTCATCAGTCAATGGACAACTGCGATGTTTCTACAATTTGGCTATTGTAAATAATGCTGTTATAAACATCGGAGTGCATGTATCCCTTTGAATTAGTATTTTTGTATTCAGGCAAATACCTAGTAATGCAGCTGCTGGATTGTAGAATAGTTCTATTTTTTAGCTTTTTGAGGAAGCTCCATACTGCTTTCCAGAATGGCTGTACCAGTTTGCATTCCCAACAATGATGCAAAAGGATTCCCCCTTCTACACATCCTCACCAACAACTGTTGTTTCTTTTGTTGTTGATTTTAGTCACTCTGACAGGTGATATATCATTGTGGTTTAGATTTGTATTTCCCTGATGATGAGTGATGTTGGGCATCTTTCATGGTCCTGTTAGCCCTCTGGATGTCTTCTTTGGAAAAATGTCTATTCATGTCTTCTGCCCATTTCTTAACTCGAGTATTCATTTTTTATGTTGGATTTTATAGTTCTTTTTAGATTTTGGATATTGACCCTTTAACAGATATGTCGTTTGCAAATATCTTCTCCCATTCTGTTGGTTGCCTTGTAATTTGTGGATTGTTTTCTTTGGTGTGCAGAAGCTTTTTATTTTGATGAAGTCCTAATAGTTCATTTTTTTTTTTGCCTTTGTGTTCCTTGTCTCAAGAGTTATATCTAGTAAGAAGTTGGCTACAGCCGATATCAAACAGGTTACAGCCCACGTTATCTAGGATTTTAATGGTTTCGTGTCTCACATTTAGTTTTTAAATTCATTTTCAATTTATTTTTGTGTATGGCATAAGAAAGTGGTCCAGTTTCATTATTTTACATGTTCCTGTCTAGTTTTCCCAGCACCATTTGTTGAAGAAGCTGTTTTTTCTTCCATTGGATACTCTTTAATTTTAATCATCAACAATATAGTTGTGGGTTTATTTCTGGGTTTTCTATTCTGTTCCATGGATTTACATGTCTATTTTAGTGCCAGCACCATGCTATTTTTGTCACTACAGCTTTGTAATATGACTTGAAGTCCAGGAATTGTGATGCCTCCAGCTTTGCTTTACTTTTGCAAGGTTGCTTTGGCTGTTAGGGGTCCTGTACTGTTTCTATTTCAGTTTCCTTATGGTAAATGGGGGCAAGCCCACCAATAGGATTGTATGGACTGTGTGAACTGACAAATAAAGGTTGGTTAGGAAAGTGCTTGGCACATAATGTGAGCTCTTTAGATATTCTTATGTTAGTAGGCACACTATTAATCAGTGTCACTTTATACCATTTAGCTATTCTTAGAGGGAAATTCTAGTTGTACTCATGTATCAATCCTTATCTCAAAACATCACGTATTTTTTATTTCCTGTTTCTCAAAGCACTAAGCCACTTTCAGTGTCAAATTAAATCTTCCTTTCTGTATGTCCAAGATTATGATCATAATGTATCCTACTGAATTAAATAATTAATTATGTAATACAATTTATATTTCAAATCAAATTTGACATATATTTATAAGAATTTACAACTCTAATTTGGGGGTTTAGGGTTCTTTTTTTTAAATGTTTATTTTATTAAACAACTTAGTGTGAGCAGGGGTGGGGCAGAGAGAGGGAGACAGAGGATCTGAAGCAGGCTCTGTGCTAACAGCAGAGACCTCCATGTGAGCTCAAACTCACTAACAATGAGATCATGACCTGAGCTGAAGTCGGATGCTTAACCAACTGAGCCACCCAGGTGCCCCAGGGTTTAGGGTTCTATATGTGACTATATTTGTGTATTATATTATTAAACTTTCTAAATACTCACTGAACTCACCTGTGTGCCTGCTTCATGTTATCAGTATCTAGGAAAAATGGTTTCTAGCACAGTTGTGGATTTGTCCACTTTCTTTGTGATTATGCTAATTTTTGCTATATATTCTACCTGCCTCTTGAAATATTCATTTTAGCAGTAATTTAAAAAATACACTCTATTTAAATTGTACTCTAGTTCCTATTTAAATTGTACTCTAATATTATTAAAACTATGCTACTTTTCTTTCTGCTAATATTTACTAAAGTGAATCTTTATAATCTAATTTCCATTTTTCTCTTATTATGTTTCTGTCTTTAAAAATAGCAAGAGATGTGAAAATTAAAATCAGAAAATACCTCTTTTAATTAGCTACTTAAATCCATATTTATTGATGATGATTACTGATTATTTAGGCTTGTTGATTTTAGGTTACTTTGCATTTTCTATTTGCCATGTCATTTTCGTATGTGTGTGGGGGGCGATGGGCTGTGTCATTTCTTTTTTCCTGATTCCTAGTGTTTTGATAGATTTTTTTAATACGTCAGAGAATATTTTCTATTTCCTTTAGTTTTTGAGTTAAATATTTTAATATATTACTTATCTCCCATCTAATATTTTAACATGTATATTTGAGTAAAAATATTATAAAGTTAACCAACTTCTGTTCTCCTTTCAAACAGTACATGAATGCAGATACATTGGAAAGCTGATATCTCCTACCAATCTGTCTTATTATTTTTGTAAGTTAGTTATTATTTTTAAGACAATACTGTCTTAACTACGCATTTAGTATTGGCTGTTAAAAGGAAAAACTTGATTTTTATTTAGTTTCATCCAAACATTTAGTTTCATTCTCCATCTTAGCATTGTATTTTGCACCCCAATTTTTCTCTACAATAAAGTTCCTGGTGTTTTGTTTCGTTTTGTTTACATTTCAGCAAATATCTGGGAGTTTTACATTCAATGTTTGCTGAAAATATGTATTTGAGACAATTTAGCTATAACATTGGTTACATTTACATGTTTCTTTGTTTTTTGATCTTTTTAAATTCTCTACAAAATATTTAGCTGTAGATTTGCTTCTATTTCTCTGTTTATATCATCTTGACCAGAATGTCTTTGCTCTCCTCAACATAGGAGTGAAGAGCTATCTGTAATTTCAAATCCTACAGCACTCTGGAATCTCTCTTCCGGGTCACTGATTCTTTGATGTTTCATTAATCTAATTTTAATTTTGAAGAGTGACCTTACACAGAAAGTTATGTTTGTTTTTTCTTTCAATTTTATTGGATAGCTCTTTAACCAAACTTGAGATTTCAGATTAGCTTCTCTGACTTTTCCTCTTGCCTATTTTTATAATGATTTATGTGTTCCTTTTCATTTTAAAAAATTGTGTCCTTGCCCTCTTCCTCTATTTAAATCAATATAATGAGTGTCAATGTCATTAGTTTAGTGTTTACAAACTTTTTGTTCGTTTGTTTTCATCACACTTCAGTATTGCAATTTTTTCTATTCCATGAATTATCTTGGCTACCTATATTATCATCTCAGTGTTACTATTTTCTAGTACAAGGATTTAGAGTAATGTGTCTCCCTCTAATCTCTACAGCAAATGTCTCTCACACACTTTATATACGCTCTTTTCAAATTTTGCATAATGAATTTCCATTATAAGTTCTTCTACTGATGAATTTTGCGATGTCTTTTTCTTTAAGTTTGAAGTGATTTTAAAATTCTTTTACTCTCTATTTTTGTCTTAGGCAATTACATTCTGACCAGCCACTCCAGACACTGATTCTGTGACATTTGTTGTTAACATATTATGGTCAGATATATGTTACTTTTCTTATAAATTCCCCAAGAGGACCTGATAAAAATGTATCACTTGCCATGGTTAAGAGAAGTATTGTATATCAAATTTGTTATCTCAGTGGTCTTACTAATGTTCCAAGTTTTCTGTATGGTTGTTTTCTCTTTTTAGTGGAATATAATTTATCTATCAAAAGCTAAGAGGTATGTTAAAATTCCTCTTTATGAAAATATGTTTCCTTGTTCTATTTTCTAAGTTAGCATTTTGCTTTGGAGTTTGAATTATTTGGTATATATAGGTACACTTTGTTATATGTGTTTGGTAAGTGAAACTTTAATCAATATGTAGTGACTCTCAATTCTATGTAGTAATGCTTTTTTAAAAAAATCATTGAAGTATTACACAAGATAGAAAATTGAAAAATAAAAAAAAACAGCTAATAAATTTCACAAAATGAAAATATTCATGTAACCAGTACCCAAATGAAAAAGTAGGATAATACCAGCTTCCTACAATTCCTGCTTACAGCAACAGGCACTACTGTTAAGAACTTTGAAGAGTGAGATTTTATAATTTTTGCAAGCTAACTTTTTTTTTCATTTTAGCCATTCTTGAGGGTATGAAGTCATGTCACATCTGGTTTCAATTTGCATTCTCCAGATGACCCTTGGCAATGAACATTTTTTTAGTTTATTAATGTCTCTTTCACTTGGTCATTGTTTTTCCACGTATTTGGTGTGAAATACATTTGGTTTCTAGATCAGTTTGGAGACTATTGACATTTTTATATTACTGTTTCAATCAATGGATATAAAATATCTTTCCACTTATTTTTTTTAATATTTTCTCATTAATACTTTGTAGTTTCCATTATATAGGTCTTGAACATTTTCATTTATTTTATTTGTAGGTATTTGATATTTTGATACTATTTAAAAGTATACTGACATTAAATAGCAATATGTATTTGTTTGTTATTAGTATTAAAATAAATACAAGAAATTTCGTAGATAACTTTGAACCCACTGACCTTCCTAAAATTACTTCTCTATTCAAATAAGCTATGTGTAAATCCAGTGGAATTTTTATGTACTCAATTATGTCATCTACATAAAATTTATTTTATCTACAAAATCATATAATATCATCTTTTCTTTATTGTACTGGTTAGAACTTCAATATAATATTGAGTATGAATGGGAATAGAAAGAATTGTATTTGACTCTCAGTGATAATTATATATTAATAAATGCTATTAAGTATAATGCTCTCCCAAGAATTCTTATAATTTATTAGGTTAGGAGAATGTGATTTATCTCCAGTTGGCTAAGAATCATGATCTTCACTAGGTTCTTAAATTTCGAGCAAATGATCATTCTGCAAGTCTTTTGATATGGTGAGCTACACTGATTGATTTTCCAAAGTTTAATGAACCTTGCCTTATCTGGAATGAAACCAATTTTATTCTGATGTTTCAGCTTTGTTTAAAATCTCTGGACTTTTTTTTTCTTTTTCTATTGACTACAAGACATATTTTCTTGCTCATTTGAATGTCTAGTATTTTTTCATATGCTTTGAGAATTGTACACATAACAATAATACAGACAATTTTTTTTTCTATTACAAAAATGCCATTTAACTTCAATTCCATCAAGAATTGAACTAACTCAGGGCTTTTTTGACATTTTATAGACTAGGGCTATCTCCACTTTGTTTCTGATTCTCAAGCAATGTGCTGAAAAACTGGGAAGATCTAATTTCCCTCTAAGAATATTCTACCCTAGCTCTTCATAGTTTTACTAAATTTAAGTTCAAAATCTTAAAAGTATCCTAAGAGGAAGCCCACCAGTTTGCTGAAGATAGATTCACTCCACAGTTGGTTTTGTTTCCTGAAAAAAACCATTAGGAATCTGGAGGAGACTTCATTCCCATTAGATTTTGGCCTAGCTCATTACCATCTGAGCAATAATAGACCTCAGTACCATTCATTAGTTTCCCATCTCAGAGTAAAATTCAATCCCTTGACAGGACAAACGGATTTGTCAATTCTCAACCCTTTATTTCATCTACCGCTTTCACCACTCTTGACTCTGCCAAGCCACCCTGGCCTCCTCAAGGCTCCCAGTAACATGCAGGTTAGCACCCCCAAGAACCATGGTTGTGGGTTTTCTCTTTTCAATAGGTTACTTTCTCCCGATGGCCACAGCGCTCACACCCCCTTCCTCCTTTGAATGAATTCTTTTTTCCTAAGTATCATGTAACATTGTCTTTCCATTGGCATTCTCTATCTCTATACATTTGCACCCTATATTTTTTTATTTTGTAAACTTATTACCAATTCCCTAAAACTAGAATGAAACTGTATTAGTGCATGATTTTTTATTTGTTTTGCTTTCTGTTAAATTCTCAGGTCTAGCATATGTTACCAGTTAAAAGATAGATTAATGGTCATTTAGTTGAGATGTTTCTCTTCTGTTCCCTAAAAACCTACTACATGATTTACTTATAGAAAATGTTCTCAACTCTTTTGGTCTTATGATCACCTTAACCTCTTAAAACATATCTACTAATATGCCATTTATTATATATTCACATGTGTTTCCAGATTCAGTAGCATATAGTATCAAACACACTATCTGAAAATATGACTATTCACAAATCATTTATTAAGAAAAACATGTACAAAATAATTGCCTATTCAACTTCTATAAAATTTTACAAAACATATTATGATGTTTTCCAGTGGTGAAATTTGGTCTGCTTGATTGACTGGTTTTATGTAGGTGTGGTTCTGATTGTTGAAACTTATACAGTGAGCGTAAAAGTCGTGCTCAATATAGTGGGAAATTAAAGAAACTCTTTTTTACATGTGAGCTTGTCTCCTCTTTGAACAGTTAGACTTTGAAATATGCATAAATCTATGCTTCAATTTCTGAAATTCCAACAAAATTTGCATCACAAATTCAGTAGAAAGCTAAAATATCATGCACTTTATTCCGAGCATGTGAGATGGAGTAGGTAAAAATATAATCTCAGTCCCCTAAAAGATTAGAATAAAAGTCATAGAAACATGTAATCTAAAGATTTACTATCGAGACACATCAAATTTTACAGTCTTTCAAAATAATGCACCGGCTGTACTAAGGAATGAAATTAAAATCACCTCAGGTAATATCAGATCTTGAATCTGGTTCTAAGCCAAAGAAATTGTAACCTGAGAGGTAGAGAAACCAAGCACGTAAATGCTAACACAACAGCTGCCAACTTCTAGTTTATCCAGTTTTCCTTTCCCAGCTTCTCTCGCATCTCTTACTGCTCTGCTACTGAGGGTTTTAACAATGTGGTGGATTGTTTTTCCCTCTATTGATGCCATTTCATGATTCATAACATCCATGGTGCCTTTCCTTTAAAAGCTAAGGTGATTATACCTGCAAATTTTTGTGTAACAGCTTGTATAAGGTATTAGGTTAAAAATGGATAATCAAGGAAACATGTCAAATTTTGCAAAGATGAAAAATAACCCATACAATTATGTTCAAAATGAGAACACATTTGGAGACTGAATGAAGTGTGATCAGATCTCAAGGGAATGGCAATGTAGTTACCTAATGTCAGGTACATATTCTGAAGATTTTCATGCTATTTTAAGCCAATTCTGGAAAGTTCTTCGTTTTAAGTGGTAAAACTATATTAATTGTTTTTCTTTTACTTTTGGAAGTGAGGATTCACAGGCGATTTCTTTACACTTTAGTTTCTCAGCTAGGAAATACTCTAAAGGGAGCAGAGCCACGGTATCATATGGCAGTTTGAATGACCTGGTGTAAAATAATGAAACCTGGTTGATGAGGAATCACCAGAAACCTTGCTACCTGAAGGCAGAGACATGGCAGTAATCTGACCTTGCTTCAGATATGGGCAATAAAGTTTACTCTAGAGCCAAATGAAAATATTTTTACTGCTTTCTTAGGAATGTATGCCAGGGTTCTTTCAATGATTTTTTTTCTTTAACGTCTTGAGAACAGCTGGCCCCAGCAGTGTAGTCCCGACTAAAGCAGCATGGTCTCTCCTGGCAGGTACCTGGGCAAATATGGACTGTTGTTAAGTGGTCATTTTATCTAAACATGTTTCAGTATAATAAGAAACCTGATCGCAGACAAATATTTAATGTTCCAAAGAAAACACACCGAATTAAACCCAAAGATGTATTGCACCTTTTAAATCTTGTTCATAAATAATGCTGTACATACTTTAAAGATTTACCGATAATTACCACCAAAATAATTTACGTTCATCAAATCACACATTTTTGATAAAATAACTAGTATTAGAGAAGTTAAAATTTAATAAGGAGACTAAGTTAATTATCCTATTATCTACTGTTTTTAAATAAGTAAATCAATGCCTTAAGTATATTAAACATGTATTTGCTTATATAACACTACTTGTGATGTTCTACTTAAGGTGAAAACAATATTTTATATGTATTAGAAGACTCACTTTAATATTAACACATATGAAGATTTCCAAAAGTTTCCCTTTTTCTTGAAATTTTTTCTAAAACATTGATAGGAAAAACAGAAGGGCAATTGCATTTAAGGAAGAAAAAGGTGCTAAGAATTTGTTATTTTTATTTTTATTTTTTATATTCTGGAGTAAATGCACAACTAACGATTAAAAAATAATTATGGGAAAGCCCACAAAACCCTCATATCTTATACCACACATTTTCACAATCCAAAACTGCAATTGGTGTCCAAGCTTTACAAATAAAATTACACATGTAAATGATCTATCACACAGCATAGAAATTTAAAGTTAAAATTAGCACACATCCTAAATTGAGGTCAACTTATAACTGGCAACTGAGTGTTCACACCCTGATTTCAAATATATGCATGCTCAACTCACAACAATTTCTGTCAAAATTTAAAATTAGAAGCAGTAAATAACACATCATGAATTCATAAAAGGGTAATGTTGGAAGGCTAAATTGTCACCAAAAAAACCCCACAAAAAACAAAAAACAAAAAACAAAACAAAAAAACAAAAAAACAAAACAGTAAAGGCCTTATATTTATTATAATCACATTTACATTTTTTAATTGAGGGAAATGTAATTTTTTTAAATGTATTTTCCTTTTTTTTTTTAAATTTTAGAGAGAGAGTGTGTTAACAGGGGAGAGGGCAGAGGGAGGCTCTATGCTCAGCACAGAGCCCAGTGGGGCTCAATCCCCCAACCCTGGAATCGTGACTTGAGCCGAAATCAAGAGTCAGATGCTTAGCTGACAGAGCCACCCAGGCACCCCCAAAAATATCATTTTTTAATTTTTTTTCAATGTTTATTTATTTTTGAGACAGAGAGACAGAGCATGAACGAGGGAGGGTCAGAGACAGAGGGAGACACAGAATCTGTAACAGGCTCCAGGCTCTGAGCTGTCAGCACAGAGCCCGACGTGGGGCTCGAACTGACAGACTGCGTGATCGTGACCTGAGCCGAAGTTGGACGCTTAACCGACTGAGCCACCCAGGCGCCCCTAAAAATATCATTTTTAAGTTAATCCCATAAAGAACTCTATGTTATGGATACTTTAGTATGACACATTCATAGAAATGACACAGTTCATTCATTTCTTCTTTTTCTCTCTCTTTTTCTTTCTATCTCTCTCTATCCCTCTATATCTCTTCTTTGGAAATTAAACAAGATAAATAAGATATAAAATTAGGTGTTAAGATATGCTAATCTTTTTGAAATTTAACTATTTTTAAAAAATAGCAAAACTCTCTTAGGTGAGTAATTTTCAACTAAACTGAATTAAATAACATCACATACTCATTGGCGGTTGAAATTACTCAACTTAGTCTTTCAATAATAGAAAACTCTTGAAAAAAACATTAAAAAAAATGCTATCCTTTCGGTCCAAGCCAAAGTTGCACCAGACAATGTTAAATAGGCAAGGAGGACTTTATTCAAGGCTACTGGAATTATGAAGGAAAGCCAGAACTCAGGATCAACTCTGCCAAAACAAAACAAAACAAAACAAAACACAACATATGGTAAGAATGGTTTCATCACATGATACTTCTATTTTTAATTTTTTGACGAACCTCCATACTATTTCCATAGTGAGTCTGGAACGAGAGAGAAATTATAGGCTATCAGTGTTTGCCAATTGTTTTTCCCAATAGAAAAGTAAATTTTCCCATATCTTCATGGCAGAAGATATTTTTACAACTTGGAGCAAGGTGCTTGCTAATGTTAAGCCTCTACCCTTCTACAGAAACTAGGAGATTGGGGCACTATCTTCCTTGATAATTATATTTTAAAGGGATGGCTTCCCGGTCCTTGAGAAGCTGGCAAGAGGCTGGCAGAAGATTTGTACATTAAAGGAGAAGAAAAAGAAATTAGAAATTCTTTAAAGTAAATGCTCTAACAAAAGGGAGGTTAGGGCCTAGGGTAAGGAAAAAGCTTCCTTAAGGTTTAGTCAAGCTGAGGGTACCAGTAAGACCTTTTGATCATTTCAAGAATGACCATTTGATCATTTTTTTTGTAAAACAATACATTTTCCTTTAATTAAAATTACCTCAGTGCATATTTCATAAAGATTTCGCTGTTTACAAGATTATAAATTTTTTTTTTACAGTGTGAAAAAATAAATGTGGGCATTTTAGCATCTATTTGAAAACACATAATACACCAAATGATGGACATAAATGGCAGAATGACTTTAGTAAATGTAGGTAGGGGGCAGAAAGAATGAGAAAAATATTCTCAGGAATAAAAGGAGCTCCTAGATTTTGCAAAATGCCTACAGGATGACTCATGGGCCCACTATCATGTTAGTGATTTCAAATTCTAAGCATAGGAGAGAAATACAGGCACATTTTTTAGTTCAGAGAAAATGTACCATTTGTCATATGTCTGTTGGTCTCATGTAAACCCATAACGTAGTGTTAAATATTATACCCAATAATAAAATACAAAGGCAAATCAGTAAATACTTTTTTCATGAAACTTACCATACTAGTTTATGGAAATTGTACTGGTAAATTGTATTAAATTCACCATTCTTTTTTTTTGTTTGTTTGTCTGCTCCCCTTCCAATATATAGTGTGAATAATTTTTCCTAATCTTTCAAATTATTGCTTAGTTTGAAATCATTTTAATTTCTATTTGCCACTCTGAAATTATAATGAATGATCTATGAAATGTCATTTATTCTGAGAACTAGATAGTTCATTTGGTTCACCGTTTTAATGGTTAGCAGGATTCAGTATTGTACTGGAATATATTTCAGTATAACTATTAAGAATGACAATACATCTCTTCCATAAATCTCATTATTTCAACAGATATCACATTAAATTGAATCTCAATGAAATCCTTTAAAAGACTAAAAGTGAGATAAATTTTAAAAGAAATTAAAAACTTTAATGATTTGCAAACTTTTTTCTCTCTTACATTCCAATTGCGAATCAAATTCTTCTGCCTTAATTATCTATCTACTACTTACTTTTGGAATTTTATTATTAGTAAAATTAAATTGCTATCTAGCAGCATCAATATACTGTTAGAGTTGACCTAATGAGTACAAATGAAATAAATATGTTTGGTGTACTTGGTTTTGTATTGAAATTATAAATCTTAGAATAAATCATTGCTTATTAGTTCAAAAGATGTTAAAAGTAATCTAATAAAAGAAAAATAATCAAAAATGAGTATTAGCTTACAGATGATTTTCTTTATGAACAAAATTATTTCCATATTCTACTGGAGATAAATGTTTTTTTTCCAATTTTAAGGTTATCAATTAATGATTAACTAATTGTTCACATACCAATAATTTTTCTGTGTATAACCATTAATATATATTATATGCATGTATGAGCAATTTTTACTAAAAACTCTTTCAAGCTGCATGTAGTATATGAATTGCTTATTATATAAAATGTAATTTTATGTTTTAATATATAAAGGTAAAAATATATCACAAAGGCTATTAATCAACTCAGTCTACTGATGGACTCTTCCTTGTCACAGGAAAGAGTCATATAAACTATAGGAGCTATTTTTTTGTTGAGTTCTAAGCACTTTAATCTCAGTAGCTCCAAAGATGATTACAACATGATTTTATATTTCTGTGCCAGGCATTAATATAGTAAGATTTATTCAATGTGTCTTATTTCCATAATATCACTGCTAAAATTGGTAATTACAGATTCCCAAAATGTAATGTTCTCTTTCTAATTAAAGTCACTGCCCTAATGCAGGATTTGGTCTTGAATTAAGTGTTTGCACCTTTCTGTCATCTCTATTCTTCTTAAAAATGGGCCCAGCTCAGAGTTTCTCTATTATATTTGTCCAAGATGACTCTTCAGATTTGGGTGGGAAGCAACAAGACCTCTCATTCACTGCTGCTGGGAATGAAAGATGGTACAACCACTTTGGAAGACTGGCAGTTTGTTACAAATCTGAACATTGATTTACTATACAATTCTGGATTAATGCTGCCAAGTATTCACTCAAATGAATTTTTTTTTATTTTTATTTATTTTTATTTTTTTTTCAACATTTATTTATTTTTGGGACAGAGAGAGACAGAGCATGAACGGGCAAGGGGCAGAGAGAGAGGGAGACACAGAATCGGAAACAGGCTCCAGGCTCCGAGCCATCAGCCCAGAGCCCAACGCGGGGCTCGAGCTCACGGACCGCGATATCGTGACCTGGCTGAAGTCGGACGCTTAACCGACTGCGCCACCCAGACGCCCCTCAAATGAATTTTAAAGACGTCTCTATGCAATGACCTGCACAGAAGTGTTAATGGTAGCTCTGTTCTTCACAATTGCTAAAAATTGGAAGCAACCAAAATGTCTTTCAGTAGATGAGTCGATAAACATTCAAAAAGTAGAGGACTACTTAGTGATAAACAAAAATAAGCTATACAGCCATGGGAAGACATGGAAGGACATTATATACATATTGCCAAGTGAAAGAAGCCAATCTGAAAGGGTACATTCTCTTGATTCCCACATGTATGATAATCTGGAAAAAAAGGGAAAACTATACAGGCAATAAAAGTATCAGCAGTTGCCAAGGTTTCATGGGAAGGAGAGAGGGATACCTGCATGGAGTGTGGGAGTTTTTAGGGCAGTGAAACTATCGTATATGACATTGTAATGGTAGTTACGTCATTATATATTTGCCAAAATTTACAGAAATGTGCAACAAAACAAAAAGTGAATTCTAACGTGAATTATGATCTTTGGTTAATAACAATGTATTGATATTAGTTCATCATTTGTTAACAAATGCACCACACTAACGCAAAATTTTTATAATAGGAGAAACTGTGTGAAGGGAAGAGGGTATGTAAGGAAATTCTACTTCCTATACCTCTTTTTCAATAATCCTAAAATGCCTCTAAAAAATAGACTATTAAATATAAACATATAAATCATAGTAATATTGTGCTACCTTAAAGGAAAATGCCAAAGGAATAGATGCCTCTAAATATAAAATTTACTTTTACAAAATGGGTAGATTAGTGGTTTTGTGAAGAACTAACTGCCAGTTAATTATAAAGTCTTGGCCTCACAGTTTTCCTGCCCAGGAGTCTATCTTGTACAAAACTGGTGATAGAGAGAGTACTGTTTACAAAAAGTCAGATGTGAGATGGATGAGAGGAATTTTCCTGGAGGTAAGCAATGGACTTTAGGCAGGGAAGGCTGCAGACCACAATATTGGCCATTTTTATTCATGTAAAGCTAGGTGGGTGTTGACTCATGGTTTTGGAAGTATGTGCTACAAGAGGTAACTTACCCTCAAAGTGGGAGGAGGGGAATCCTGTTTGTCCAAGAAAACATCTGAATATATATCCTGAAATGTGATATTGTAGATGGCTGCATTTCAAGTATAAAGCTTCCATTGAGGAAACACAGGATCCAACACTTAAGATGTATTCCAACACTTAAAGGCATGCTTGGCTTATGGTATTAGGTGATGGTGGGTTGACGCTAAGTGACAGAGCCATACCCCTGACCCTGAAGAGAAGCAAGCAGCAATGGGCAGAAAGACATTGAGTATATCATCAGATACCTTAAACCTTCACATTAAAGAGTCATGCATAAAATATGGGAAATTTAATTGTTTAGGAGATTTTATTACAGTTCTGCACCCCTCTTCCTCTGGTGTTCACAAGACTGATTATTTTTAAAGGGACAGACCATTTTCCTTCAGACTCCTATGTGAGAATCTGAAATATTTGTCATTATGGTGACTGATATTCCAGCTGTGACTCAAGATGGTATCAGTTTCTTCACAAATAGTCTCTATCTTGACTGTACCATTATCAGTATAATGGCTATAAATTTAGCTAGATGTCACAAATAGGGGAAACTATGTGAAGCTATAGGGGATCCTCTGTGTATCATTTCTTACAATTGCAAGTGAATGTAAAATTATCTCAAAATAAAAGTTTAGTTAACAAAACAACAAAAAAATACAGAGACGCTTAATACAGTAACCATCTTTTATTTGTTAAGATTTTACAAGTTAGATAAGGTTCAGCAAGAATAGCTTTTCTTTGCTCTTGGTATGTCAGCTGACACAGGCAAACCACGATCAGTAAAACATGGTAGCAGCGAGTCCAGGTGACTCACACACATGCTAGAAGTTGATGCTGGATGTACATTGTCCAGGAGCTCAGTTAAGGTTGTATTCTTTTCCATATATATCTATTATGATAGTTGCTTGGGCTTCCTTAGACCTTGATGGCTATTTCCTAAAGGAAGGATTTGGCAGCTAACAGATTTGAATGGCTTCCTTGGAGGTACAAAAATAAAACTTCTATTTCCAGTCATCAAAGCAGTTACTGACATGGCCTAAATAAAAAGTCAATCTTTTGAATGGAGGTGTGATTCAGGGACTCAAGAAGACCCACAGTTGATTGGGTTGTAGTGGAAGACCTTTACTGTCATAATGTGCCCTTTGTCCATAAGAATTGAATTTATTTTGGGGCACCTGGGTGGCTCTGTAGGTTGAGCCTCTGACTTCAGCTCAGGTCATGGTCTCACTGCTCCTAGGTTCAAGTCCCAAGTCAGGCTCTGTGCTGACAGCTCAGAGCCTGGAGCCTGCTTTGGATTCTGTCTCCCTCTCACTTTGTTCCTCCCCCACTCATGCTCTGTCTCTCTCTGTCTCTCAAAAATAAATGTTAAAAAAAATTAAAAAAAAAAGAATTTATTTTTAAAATCCATTCCAGGGGCGTCTGGGTGGCTCAGTAGGTTAAGTGTCCAACTTCGGTTCAGGTCATGATCTCCCAGTTCGTGGGTTCCAGCCCCATATTGGGCTCCATGCTGACAGTGCAGAGCCTGCTTGGGATTCTCTCTCCTGTGTCTCTGAGAATTCCTTTGTCTCTCACTCTCTCTCTCTCTCTCTTTCTCTTTCAAAATAAATAAATAACTTAAAAAAAAAGAACATAAGCTTGGAAAAAAGTGTTCTTTAAAATCTATTCTACCTCCTGTCAGCACCATGAAGATGATTGCCAAAAGCTGTGAAGAGGTCTGAGATTTTCCATTATTTGTAAGCTAACAAATTAGTCTGGCACATCTCAAAGATGCTGGAAGAAGACTTTCTCCAAGAAACGAAGAACCATTTAATACTATACCAATAGCAGTCAGTCACAGTATCATCATTTTCTGTGCTAGTATTTTTAAGCCCTAACTTCTTTGGGGTGATGTGATTTAGGATAAAGATAATGCCTACACATGCTGTGGTTTGAGATATTGATTGGGTACCCAAGGCCAAGGCCTTAGCCCTTTTTGAACCAGCAGCAAACATCCTACGAATAGTCCATCCCTGCCTCCAGGAAGTAAGCAGATAGAGGGAAATTGTGCTGTGTTGTCTGACCTACCTGGTTGCCCATGTAACTATACAAACGGCTCAGGATGAGGAGACATACAAGCCATGCATTTTGGCACACTCAAAGGAGGTAGAATGTAATTTTCAAAATCCTTCTAAATGGAAAGAATAATTGTAAGAAAAGAAGAAAAGGTTCATATGTCTACACAAATGTGGAGATTCAAAAGGTGGATATATTATTATATCAATCCCAGAAGCCTAGCAGTTGATTAAAAAATATTTTATTCTTCCATTAAAAACATTGCTGAATAAAATGATAACCTATAATGCAAATTATAATGAAATCTCTAGTAGTCAGAACGTAGTCATTAGCATGTTCTTTTCTCTTCTCTCTTCCTTCTTTGGATCCCTTTTGTGAGAACAATATGCCTTTTGTCTCAGCAGAGCTAGAACATAAAACATAGATTCACAAGCAGTGTTAAGTATTATTTGTTTTTAAATAGGCATCACTGATATTTGTAATTTATTATTTTATCTTATTTTGTGATGAAGTCTTCATAGCTCATGGATACATGTCTTGGATTCAAAGCTATGTCTTGGAACACTGGTGATTAAAAAAAAAACAACTATAGAAATAAAAAGGAAGAGATGAATCAAAAATCACTTCTCATATTTAAATAATATTCACATACTGCCTTTTAGCATTCCATTACTTAGTTTTAGTTTTTAACAATATACAAGAACTGACTGTTTTCATTTTTTTCTATGAAACTACAGTTAATCACCATATGTGGAGTTGGGAATATTAGCACTGACTCTTTAACTGTCAAGCTGTTCAGTTGTGAACAAGACAATTAACCTGATTTTCTTCAAAAGCACATCCTGTTTAAGGTGGGGTGCTTTGGATCCAAACAGAAAGGGCTTGGAATTTTTGATTCATGCCTTAAGAGCCGAATTGGCTTTGACAAACAATAGAAACTCTCTTGATATACAATTTATTTACCTTTAAAATGTGAAAAATAATACTTACCAGTTTTGTTGTAAGGACTTATAATAATACATAATACTAGGAAAGTAATTAATTATAGTAAGAGCCCAATAAATCGTAGCTGAGATATTTTAATATTTCTATTATCATTAATATCTATCTTAGTGGGTTTTTGAAAGGGCAAATTAAATGTTATTTAAAGTATACCTCATGTTTTCTAAAAAAGATTGCTTTTCCTTCCATTTGTTTCCCTATGCTGCCTACATTTATCAGTAAGCATACATTATCCTTTACAATTAGAAAATATATATAATATTATATATATTACATATATAATATATATTATATATATATATATATATATATTATAGGGTAAATTAAGAAAAAGACTCATTTAAATAAAATACACCTGATTTGTTTTAGGATTGAATCTTAATTGCATTCATTACTACCAACTTTATTGGTCCATTTTATTGAGAAACAGATAATTTAGGTACCTTGCATGCATGTACATAATTAACATGCGAAAGATGTGGGGTACAAACCTGGAAAGACTGCTTACAGAGTTTGCAGTATTAAACCAAAGTGTTACAGCTCTCTTGGCTCACGAGCACCCAAATCGAGGATGCAAATTATAATGAAATCTCTAGTAGTCAGAACATAGTCATTAGCATGTTCATGTCAATCTGGCTTAAAAAAGCTTTTGCTAATTTATTTGCATATTTTTGCTTAGTCGGAATTTTGTCAGTTCTTTTCATTATTCTTGCCCAAGTTCTTGATGGCGAAAAACAACTTTTAAATTGTTTTAATATCACACTTGTTAATGCCTTTTCCCAATTACCGAAGATAAAGATTTATAGCTCTTATTGCAGGAAATTTCAAGGTGAGAAATTTAGAGTCATATATTAATTGCTTTTAGATTAGTTACAGAAAATAATCCATGTACTATTTATCCATCAATGATTAGGTTCATTTTGGTGCAAAAGACCTGAAATGAAATTGCCTATTTGTGAATCCTATTTAGGAGAGCCACTATTTAATAAAATCAGTGAGCATTGCCTATATCACAAATGTAGATTAAGCATAGTTCATTCACTAAGAAATATTGATATGATCAAGGTTTTGACAGAATCTATTTCACAGAAAATCATGGGAACCATCCTTTGGTAGATCACTTGATTACTAACCTCTTTGGTAGTTACAATCATAATTTTACTATTTGATCATGATTGTTAAATTCTTCAAAAAATTAAAGCTGCTATTATCTCCAGGATTTTAGAAGCATTCCACTAAGCCATGACAGGATAAAGGCAGCATACTAACCATAAAAAAATGGCAATAGTTATTGCTTGGAACTCAACATTGTTCTCTTATCTCCACAAAACGTTTAATGAGTCCTTATATACTATATCAATGAGAGTCCTTAATTGAGGATCCAAGGATAATAAAAGAAAATGCACATTTTTATTTTTATTTGCTTTTTAAAGTTTATTCATGTATTTTGAGAGAGACTGAGACAGTGTGAGTAGAGGGGGGACAGAGAAAGAGGAGAGAGAGAGAGAGAGAGAAAGAGAGAGAATCCCAAGCAGTCTCCATACCATTGGCGCACAGCCCAATGTGGGGCTCGAACTCATGAAACCACAAGATCATAACCTGAGCAGAAACTGAGAGTTGTATGCTTAACTGACTGAGCCACCCAGGCACCCTGAAAATGCACATTTTTAGAGAAATACAGGAGATTGTGAAAATATATATATTTTTTTCTTTCCTTTTTCTACAGTTTGGTATGCATTTTTGTTATAATAGTTAAATGCCATCAGTAGTCATAAAACAGCTAGGTGTAGTGGCATATTACATACCAATACATCATGCTTTGGTCATTTTAAGGAAGTCTATTTGATGAAAACCTGAAAAGGAAAAGGAGAAGGTAGCAGAGACAGGAACACTCCCTAATTTTCTCAGCAGCCAGAATAGGTTTTCTTGAGAAGATAGAGAATCTTATCTGCAACTATTTCCATTTGAAGCAGTCACTTACCTTAGTCATAAGCCCTTTCATATGTATCCAAAAATGTCTTCAGTAATACACTAATGTGAAGTAATGATGAAACCCCTAGTGGTAGAAACAAATTACTGTGGTTCACCTCACTACTTCTGCTATCAGGCATAAGCTCTGCCAGTATGAGAGAGATGAATTTGTGCCAGCCCATTTCTAAATCTCATCCGCTCTCACTGGGGACTGGTGATATTTATTTACCAGCAGGTAATTAAGCCATAATTGCCATCTGTAGTTATCACCAACATGAGGCTCAAGTTTGCCATTTATCCGAAATTTTCATTGATCAGCAGCAAGGTACAAAGATTTGTGCTAAGGACTGGACAGCATGAGAAAAATTCATGTTCTGTCCTTTAGGAAATGATAATCTACTAGGAGGAAGAGAAAAGGGGCATCAATATGCTAAGACAAAGGTAAGTGTCCTTAGAGGTAAGAGGAGAGAGTGGTATAGCAAAGAGCAAGAGCTGTGGACACAGGGGTTCCACTCTCCCCCTCATATCATTTAGCCTCCATTGCAAAAATACAGTGTAACGGACATCTTTGTATATTGAATAGCTTTTTTAATTCTGCAGGATGCCTGGGCTTTAGTTGATCTAGCATGTGCTCCTCCTGAAATCATGGAATTGGCTCTAGATTGTGGGTTGGACTCAGGTCTTCTCCATATCTCTCTTCCTTGGAACAGTGATGCTCTGAGACATATTCTTATTACACAAGAAAGGCACATGGCCCTTGATTCTGGCCATATGAGCCTTATACATTTTATTCAAAATGGAGTCAAGTTTTCTTTATAAGAGAGACCACTTAAGAAGGCTATTAATTTTCAAACATCAATAATAATATGCATATAAAAGGAGAACCCTCCCCAACCTCTTCCTCTCTCCCTTCTACTCCAACCACAGCAACCACAGCACAACACTTACAAATCTTTTGTTAGTGTTACAAGGTTGATGATGACCTTGCAAGGATGCATTTGGTTTCTCAAAGCTCCTTAAAATTGGAGGGTATAAATTGCTCTGGATCATACTTTCAGACAGGTAGAAAAAGTAACACCATTCTTTTCTTAAAAACTAATTTATTTAAATTAAAATAATTTAACATGCAGTGTGGTATTCGTTTCAGGAGTGGAACCCAGTAATTCATCACTTACATGTAATAGACAGTGCTCATCATAAGCGCCCTCCTTAATGACCGTCATTCATTTAGCCCATCCCCCTACACACCTCCCCTCCAGCAACACTCAATTTGTCCTCTGAATTTAAGTCTTTTATGGTTTGCCTCCCTCTCTGCTTTTATATCCTTTTTCCTTCCCTTCCCCATGTTTATCTGTTGTGTTTCTTAAATTCCACATAGGAGTGAAATCGTATGATATTTGTCTTTCTCTGAATTATTTTGCTTAGCATAATACACTCTAGTTCTATCCACATTGTTGGAAATGGCAAGATTGCATTTTTTTGATCCCAGAGTAGTATTCTCTTGTATGTATTTACAAAAGTAAGACAATTCTGAGCAAAATATTGCAAACTATGGGATGTGGAGTCTGGAGTCTAGTGAAATGTAAAACTTCAAGGGGGGAGAGCAGGCAAGATATTGTGGTGAGCTGGGACATTAATAATGTTCAGGGTTACAAAAAATCACTATGATGGGGAAGGGTTAAATCTTCTTGGTAGTAAGGACTAATGTTAAATTTTAAGTTGTCTCTATTTCACTGTGCAGAGCTATTTTTCCTCTCAAATACTGCATGCTCACGCGTAAAGTCTGAATCACACAACCACCTTCTATAATTGAACTTGGAGTGAATGAAAGAATTAAAATTCTGGGCAGCAGAGAGCAAAGTAGTCATAGAAGACAACAGGAGTTGCAAGATGCAAGAGAGTTTGAAGAAGTGAAAAAAAAAAAACTTGAAGTTGGAAGAAATGACAGTGAGAGGTAAAATAGTAGAAACATAAGTCTCCCAAAGAAATCTTGGATTCTGAGCTGTTGCCAAATTTCTTGCATTCTTAGTTTTGGTTTGTGAACTCCTCCCAACGGGTGGGGCTGCAAACACATGACTCTTCTGTTCCCATTCAGTGGAGGAGGGACCTTCTTATATTTCTCTCATCAAAATACCCACTCTCCTAAGGTAGCCAAGGCTCCTTTGGTCTGGTATATCTTTGGGTATTTGGTGTGCTCACCAGGGGCGAAGACCATGGCTTATTTGTCACTATGATCCCCAGTGTCCAGCTCCATGGCTCACTGAAACTGCTCTCTCAAAATAAGTTAGTTGATCAGATTCTTCTATCCCAGTCAACTTGGAATGCCATCACAGAATACCACAGACTGGGTGGCTTAAACGACATTAAAACAACAGGCTTTTCTTTTATTTTTTCCCACAGTTCTAGAGACTGGAAGTCGAAGATCAAGGTGTCAAGGTTTCTGGTGAGAGCAATCCTCCTGGCTTGCAGATGCACCTTCCTCTGGTTCTTCACATGGCCTTTCCTCCGTGTGTGTGTGTGTGTGTGTGTGTGTGTGTGCATATGTGTGTGTATAAAGAGCTGTGAAAAAAAATATATATATATTTAATTTGTTTTACGTTTTTATTGTTCTTTCCAGGTATCCCGATAGCTAATTTGGTATTCATATGAAATATCTTGTGATCTTCCTTTTAAAAACAATAGCTAACTATTTGCATCATTCCAGGGTACTCCTAATTAGCTTGCCTTATCAGAAAATGGAATATCTCTAAAGCTTATGTCATAACTGGGAAAATTTGATGTACATTACAAAAACAAAAAAATGGAGTGTTTATTTGCTTATTGTTGTTGCTGTAGCTTTCGAAAAACATTTTTCACTGAGATATTAGTATACTTGTTTCTATTTATTTTCATATTTTTTGTATAAGCCCAGAACTGTTCCTTAGGAGGTCAGAAATACAATTTTCAGTTCGATACAGTTGCATTGGGTTTAAGCCAGGGAACTTGCTTCCTAACTTACTCAAAACAGTTAATGAGCAAACATTTCCATAGGATAAGCTATCTTGAGAAAGAAAATAAAAGTTTATTAAAGTCTAAGGGGAAGTATCTTTTTTTTTATTGACTCTACATACATAGGAGTGATTATGGTGCTATTTTATTTGTTTTTGTGGTTGACAAGTTTGCATTTTTTTTAACGTAAGTGAGAAGACTTTCTAAATTGGGGATAGGACATTGCTCCAAATTTACAAAATCTATCAAATGTAAAATTTTGAGGAATTATTTGATTATTAATTATTTTGGCTGATGATGATTATGTTGAATTATATACTATTTAACTTAAACAGTATGACCATTATCATTAAAAAGTAAACACATTTTATATTCATGAATTATGTTCAAATAGCACAAAATTACAAAAGTTCACTCTAAAGCTGTAACGCACATAGGAGTTATTCTGGGATTAACTTTCTGGGTGAAATAAATATAGCAGTGAAGCCTTAAAGAATACTTTAATGACTACAGGCAGACCATTTGGTTGAAAATACAAGTGAGTTAACTTGTCAAATTCTCTTTTTGTTCTTTCAGTTGCTGGGTAGCTATCAAAGACTCAGTACATCTCCATCTGTGAACAAGTATAATCTATTGATATATGCACACTCATGAGATAGGAAGAATCACAGATGGGAAAATTGAGACATTACAGATTTAGAAAGACTTTCCTTGGTTTGGGGTGGCTGTGGCAATCTTTTAAAATAAGACAATAATGATGTTTTCTGCATCAATTGACTCTTTCACAAATAATTTCTCCATAGCATTCTATCCAGTTTGATAGAATTTACCACCGTAGAACTTCTTTCGAAATTAGAGTTAATCCTCTCAGATATTGCAAATGTAATAATCTAAATCTTTTGTTATCATTTCAACAATCTTTCACAGCATCTTAACCAGGATTAGACTCCATGTCAAGAAACCTCTCTTAAGTGTTATTATGAGATTGTAATATTCAGTCACATCTTCAGGTTCCACTTCTAATTCTAGTTCTCTTGCTGTTTCCACCACATCTGCAGTTACTTCCTCCACAGATGTCTTGAACCCTCGAAGTCATTCATCAGGGTTGGAATAAATTTCTTCCAAACTCCTGTGAATGTGGATATTTTGACCTCCTCCCATGAATCATGAATGTTCTTAATGGCATCTAGAACAGTGACTCCTTTCCAGAAGTTTCAACTTACTTCATCCATATCTATCACAGGAATTGCAATCTATGGCAGCTAGAGCCTTATGAAAACTATTTCTTAAATAATAAGACTTGAAAATAGAAATTACTTCTTAATCCACGGGCTGTAGAATGGATGTCATGTTAACAGACGTGAAAACATCATTAATCTTATTGTACCTCTCCATCAGAGCTCTTGGGTAACAAGGTGTATTGTCAAAGAGCACTAATGTTTTGAAAGGAATCTTTTTCTCTGAACAGTGGTTTCATCAGTGGGCTTAAAATACTCCGCAAACCATGTTGTAAAAAGATGTGCCGTCATCCAGGCTTGGTGACTTCATTTATAGAGCACAGGTAGAGTAGATTCAGCACAATTCTTAAGAGCTCTAGGATTTTCAGAATGGTAAATGAGCATTGGCTTCAACTTAAAGTCACGTGCTGTATAGCTTTCTAACAAGAGAGTTAGCCTGTTGTGAAGCCAGGAGTTAATTTCTCTTCTCTTCGCTTTGCTTCACTTCGCTTCATCTAGGAAAGTCCTAGCTGGCATCTTTTTCATATGAAAATCTGTTTCATCTACATGGAAAATCTGTTGTTCAGGGTAAGCACTTTCATCAGTGATCTTCGCTAGACCTTGCAGAGAACTTGCTGCAGCTTCTACATCAGTACTTGCTGCTTCACCTTGCACTTTGGTCTCAAGGAGACAGCTTCTTTCCTTCAATCTCAAGAGCCAACATCAGCTAGCTTTAAATGTTTCTTCTGCAGCTTCCTCACCTCTCTCAGCCTTCTTAGAAATGGAGAAAATTAGGGCCTTGTTCTGGATTAGGCTTTAGTTAAAGGGAATGTTACCAGTTTGAGGGGTGCCTGGGTGGCTCAGTCAGTCAAGAGTCTGATTTTGGCTCAGGTCATAATCTCATGGTTTGTGAGTTTGAGCCCCATATCATGCTCTGTGCTGACAGTGCAGAGCCTGCTTAGAATTCTCTCTCTCCCCCTCTCTCTCTGCCCCTCTCCCACCTGCTCTCTCTCTTTCTTCCTCTTCCTCTCTCTCTCTCAAAATACATAAATAAACTTAGAAAAAGAGGGGGGGTGAATATTGCTGGTTTGATCTATGAAGACCACTAGAACATTCCCTAAATGGCAATAAGGCCATTTCACTTTTATTATTCTTATGTTCACTGGAGTAGCATTTTTAATTTCCTTCAAGAACTTCTCTGCATTCACAACTTGACTAACTGTTTGGTGCAAGAGGCCTAACTTTTGACCTATTTTGGCTTTCGACATATCTTCCTCAATAAGCTTAATCATTTATAGCTGTTGATTTAATGTGAAAAACATATAACTCTTCCTTTCACTTGAATACTTAGAGGCCATTTTAGGGTTATCAGTTGGCCAAGTTTCAATATTGATGTGTTTCAGAGAAAAGGGAGGTCAAGAAAAGGGAAAAAGATGAGAAATGGCTAGTAGGTCCAAAAGTCAGGGCACACACTGTTCATGGATTTTTTGCCATCTTACATGGGCATGGCTCATGGTGCCCCAAAACTATTACAATAGTAGCCTCAAAGAGCCCTGGTCACAGATCATCATAACAAATACAATAATAATGAAAAATTTGAAAAAATGTGAGATTTATCAAAATGTGACACCGAGACCTGCAGTGACACTTGATTCATTAAAGGCAGGTGGCCACAAAACTGCAAATTGTAAACATCGCAATATCTGTTAAGTGCAATAAAGCAAAGTGGAATAAAATGAGGTGTACATCAGTGGAACAGAATAGAGAGCCTGGAATAAACCCTCACACTGAAGCTCAAATGAACTTTGACATAGATGCCATAAATATACAATGGGGAAAGGACCATCTTTTCAATAAATAGCATTGGGAAACCTAGATATTCATAAGCCAAAGAGTGAATTTGGACCCTATCTTATATCATATTAAAAAATCCACTCAAAATGAGTTAAAGAACTTTTAATTGGGAAAGAAAATTCTTTTGCAGTGACTCATCACAAGGCAATATCAGATAAGACTGAGAAAGAAAGAAAGAAAGAAAGAAAGAAAGAAAGAAAGAAAGGATAAAAGGCATATGGTGAAATGAGGGGGAGAAAAATCTAGACTGAGAGCTGTAATTTTTAATAGGGAAATGGAACTTCAGCATATTTGTATAAAATTATATAATTTTATCTTGATGTATAAATGTGATAAAGCATAAGAATATGCTCTTATATTTAATGATTGCTAACTTTCCAATAATAACTGCTGTAAATGGTGTTGCTAATCTTTTTAATTATTTTTGGATTCTTCTTGCTAACATTTTATCTTAATTTTTTCCCTAATTCTTAATTAAGATTGGTTTGTAGCTTTAACTCGTACAATTTTTGTCAGTTTTTATTATCAATGTTTCATATAATAACTATATATGTTTCATAACTATAATGAATATATGTTCAATAACTATAATGTTTCATATAATAACTTTTTGTTGTATGGTCTAAAATAGTTTAAATAATGTTGGAATTATCTGTTCTTTACAATTCTGCTGGTGTAAATATATTAAACTGTATGGGCCTGCCTATTATTTTTTTAGGGGATAACTCATTGAAAAATATCTGTGATCCTTCTGTATAAATCAACATGTATATTATTTCTCTCATTTGCAGGAGATACTGCACCAATTACATTTTCATGGAAAGTGATCAGTTTCATTGTAATATTCAAATATATTTATATACAATTAGCAGTGCAATTTATTATGAATCTTCCTGTGGTTCTTGTTCTACAGTTTGTTTTCTCATTTTACCAATTATTCTTTCTTGCATCATGATTAGGGAATAGTATTGTTTCATTTGTATTTTTTTATATGGTATACTTTTTAATTTCTTTTTGTTCAAATTTTAGTTTATGTTTCAAAGACACTCAACAGAAAGTTACACTGTAATTTCAAGATTCCATCACCTTGAATTCACCTCTAATTCATTATTTTTTAAGGGTTTTTTATGTTTTTGTTTGTTGTTCTCTTCACCTTGTCACTATCTGAGAGGGGTGAATTGAAATATTCTACCATTGTTATGGTAGGGATAGAGGGGGAAAAAAGGCACCATATTTAAAATTACAATTATAGGCAAAAGAGTTTATCTTAGCAATTTAATTTGTACCAGAAATTTTCGTTCACTAATAAGTGACACACAGAGTAGAATGTATTTGTATGTGTGGATTTAACTTCAATCCTTAGTCATTGTAATATCCTTTTTGTGACTTGATTCCAAAAATTATAAAAATAGATTCATACTGAGAAAAATAACGTTGATTGAAATTTCCTATCTTTATTTGAGAGTAAATTCAAAATAATTTTACATTATCTCCTACCTAAGTTATTTATCTTACATAATTAGTCATGTGAATAAAACTACAACACTGATAAAAATCATATTTTTCATACACAATTTTACAGAAAACAGAAGTATGTTTTCAATTAAACATAATATAACTTTATTTTTCAAAAATAATCTATTTTTGAAAATAGTGCTAGGTAAGAAAATCAGTATTATATGAAAATAAGAAGAAAAATGAATGGGGCTCTTCCCAATATTGTAATATTTTAGCATCAATTTAAAATACCCACAATCTCATTACAAAGAGTATGTTAAATTCTACACACAAGCAAAGCTCTGGAAAACAATTTAAAATAAAAAAAGGATAGTTTTTAAAAGTATATAAATGCTTCTATGAAAATGAAATCATTGAAATACTTCACTTAAAACAAACACTTCACTGACCAAAAAAAAAAATGAAAAAGAAAGTCTTTGGTACATAGAGTTGTAAAAACCTTTTGTTATTTCTCTTTCTGACGTAATTTTCAGATATACTCCCATATACTGACTATGACTAGACTAACTTATTTGGAGAGGCTTATAAACTGGGAATTACAGTATGTCTTTTTTGAACCAACAAAAGAATCCTGGATAAATTCTTTTCTTCTGTCAAATGAGATATTCAGAGTATTCCCAAAGAATAAGAGAAGCCCTTTTTTTGAAGGAAGCTGCATTTAACATTGCCTTTTAAAGACTAGAGGGATATTCTTCCCAATAATACAGGTAGATAATAAAATACAAATAGAAAAATCACTTCAGGCTGTAACAAAATAGACCAGCACAGAGTTATGTTGTTTTTCTTATACCTTATAAAAAGTCAAAAGCCCACTGGTTTCAATTTTTTCAAGGACTTAGAAAAATCAACATCTGTTCAAGTTTATCTCCTCCTCTGCATTACCTCCTATAACTGTCACAACCTGAAGTTTTCTAGACTCTAGATTTGACAAACAGAACTCTATAATATATACTTACAAGTTTAGAAATGAAATAAATCAACTGTAATTCTGATTCTATCAAAACACTCTAATTTTAATTTGTCATTTTTCTATATTTTATACAAAGTTACAAATTCTGCGCAATGATAATGAATATATATAAGCAATTCAATATTTATCATATTTGTGATATATTGTGAAAACAAATGTGTATACACAATATATGTTATAATGTATATTATATATGCAATATATAACAAGGCATATAAATATAGGCTGCACTAGGAAATATGGCTCTATAATTGTATAAATGCAGGTTTGACAAGTCTCATCCCTTGAAACCTTAGTAAAATTAACAATAGAAACAATAATAATGGAAGAGTCATGAACTTTCAGTTATACGATAAGTAAGTTCTGGGGATCTAATGTACTTCATGGTTACTATAGTTAGTAATACTCTATTGTGTGATTGAAATTTGCTTAGGGAGTAGGTCTTAAGCATTCTCAAAATTGTTTTTAAGTATGTGAGATGATGGATGTGTTAATTAATTTGATTTTAGTTATTATTTAACAATGTCTACATACATGAAATCATCACATGATATACTTTAAATATATTACAATTTTATTTGTCGTTATACCTCAATAAAGTTGGAACAAGGGAAGAGAATTGTTATTACTGTTAACTTTAGGTTATAAACCCGATTTCATGCCACAAATCCAAAAGGATTATCTATAAACACAAAAGCTTACATTCAACTTTGTGATACTTGCTTCAAGGCTCCTACTTACAAAGAAACAATTGAAATAGAATAACTTTACTACTACCTGTTGGATTAGCACAGCGAGATATATTCTCTTTAGAAGTAGAGGTGCCTGGGTGGCTCCGTCCGTTGGGCGTCTGACTTCAGCTCAGGTCATGATCTCACGGTTTGTGAGTTCAAGCCCCATGTCAGGCTCTGTGCTGACAGCTCGGAGCCTGGAGCCTACTTCAGATTCTGTTTCCGCCTCTCTCTGCCCCTTCCCTGCTCATGCTCTATCTCCCTCTATCTTTCAATAATGAATAAACGTTAAAAAAAAAAGAAGTAAAAACTCAACCATTCATATTAGGACAAGAAAATATTATAGTTCAATACAAAATTGTCAAAATCTATGATAGAGATTAAAGCAAACATATTGTCAATACAGTATAAGTTGTACATTGCAAAGTGGTAGAAATTGACATCATAATGTAGAAATTTCGGTTTAAAATTCAAAGGGCAGGTTTTAGAATTTTAGGCAGAATTCATGAGAAATTATGAAAATATACAGAGGAAAGTCAGAAATCTAGTAGAAAAACAGTTTCCAACAACAGATAACTGATACTCTTGTATTAGAAAGTAGAGTAAATGAAACAGAGACCATACCAAATAAATAAAAAACAATAATCAAAACAGAAAAATTAAGACAATAAAAAATAATTCTGAAAATCAAAGATTTGAAACAAAGATTCATCATTCCCGGGAATTATTAACGTAGAATCAGAAAACTTGAAAGTATTCTGAATGTCACTTACACCCAAGGGTAGAGCAAAAAAAAAACCTATGTATCCATAATTGGGTATAAATATCAAGTCATTCATAAGCTAACATACGCTGGATTGGATTTAAGCTATTCCTCAATTAGGTGTCCCTTCATAATAACACAATAGAAAAATCAGCATAAGAATTTGTGAAAGGTAGATCAGTGTAAGTCATGGATTCACTTTCTAATAAGCTATCTTTCGAATGTAAAAGTCAAAAAATCCATTCTCATGTATGTATTAACTCAATAACTACACATTTTTTAAAAATACTAATTTTTCGACTAACAACACAATTTTTGAATTTATTTTAAACATATTTAACAGCTTAAATCAAGTATAAACATCAAGTAAACAGAAGAGTGAACAGAAGGAGTTTTAATAAGCACTGCACTTAACTTTGTAAAAGTTTATGTACACAACCAATAATTTTAGCTAAAATATGACTAACATCCAAGGTTAATATAACCACATGAAAATAGAGACATAAATTCTAGAACATTATTTGAGGTAGAAAAGTAGAACCAATTGAAAATCTATATATTGTGATATTGAGAGGGGTTTGTACATGGCATTCAAAGCTTAAAATATCACCAAAAGTATAGCCCCGAATATCTTATTTCAAAATTACCAGCGAGGTCTCAATAGTTTATTTTTGCTTTTATTTCCCTTGCTTCAGCAGATGTATCTGGTAAGAAGTTATTACCCTGATGTCAAAGAGTTTACCACCTGTTTCTTTAGGATTTTGATGGTTTCCTGATACACATGTAGGAATTTCATCCATTTTGAAAAGCTTCTGCACAGCAAAGGAAAGACACAACAAAGCTAAAAGGCAACTTTCTGAATGGGAGAATATTTTGCAAATGACATATCTGATAAAGGATTTGTATTAAAAAAAACCATAAAACTGAACACTCAAAAAAACAAATAATCAAGTTAAAAAATCAGCAGAAGACATGAGTAGACATTTTTCCAAAGAAGACATTCAGATGACTAACAGACACATGAAAAGATCCTCAACATCACTGATTATCAAGGAAATACAAACCAAAATTATGAGATACCACCTCACACTTATCGGAAAGACTAAAATTAACAACACAGGAAAGAACAGATTTTGGTGAGGATGAGGAGAAAGGGAAACCTTTTCCCACACCGTTGGTAGGAATGCAAACTGGTGCATTCACTCTAGGATACAGTGGAGAGGTTCCTTACAAAGTTAGAAAACAGAACCATCCTACAATCTGGCGATTATCCTACTAAGCATTTACGCAAAAGGTACAAAAATAATGATTCAAAGGGATATATGCAGCGTATATAAGCTAATGTTCATAGCAGCATTATCAACCATAGCTAAGTTTGGAAAAAGCCCAAAGTAAGTCCATTAACTGATTAATGGATAAAGAAGAGGTGGTTATATGTTTACAATGGAATATTACTCGGGCATAAAAAAGAATGAAATCCTGCCATTTGCAGTGATGTGAATGGAGCTAGAGAGTATTATGCAAAGTGAAATAAGTTAGAGAAAGATAAATACCCTATGATTTCACTCATATGTGGAATTTAAAAAATAAAACCGATATACACATGGGGGAAAAAGAGAGAGGCAAACCACAAAACAGACTCCTAACTATGAAGAACTAACTTGAGGGTTGCTAAATGGGTGATGGGCATTAAAGAGGGCACTTGTTGTGATGAGCACTGGTTGTTGTATGTAAGTGATGAATCACTAAATTCTACTCCTGAAACTAATATTACACTGTATGTTAACTAACTGGATTTTGAATAAAAACTTGAAACTAGAAAAACAGAGATTACCTACCAGTGGGGAATAGGAAGAAACAAAACAAAGCAGAATAACACACACACACACACACACACACACACACACACACACAAATATAGTGTAAGAATAGTTAAGAAAGCAACAATACCAAAAGCTTTTAAAAAATGATGAAAATAAACTTAGATGAAAGCATGTTAACTTTTGACTCTACATGTATTTAGAAAAATTATAAATCATGTGAATTTTCTTATTAAAATATCCTTTTTTACATGGCATGTGAATCTCAATAACAATTTCAATTAAGAAAGCACAAACTAAAATAGTAAAACCACTTTGGAATATATTTAGTAATTTCTTATAAAACTCAAAATTCAACTACTCTGCAACCAATAATTCCATTCTTGACAGAGAAATAAAAATTTATGTTCATGAAAAAAAAAACACACATAGATAAACAATGCAACCTCATCTGGAATAACCCCAAACTGGGTTTCCAGCACAGATGTCCTTCAACAGACGAATGGTCAATGTGTAGTACATCCATAACATGGAACACTACTGAGCAGCAAACAGAAAGGTTAACTATCAATACACCAAACAACTTGAATACATCTTGAGGGAATTGTAGCAAGTGGAAAAAGCCAATTCTCAAAGGTTATAAACTTTATGATTCTATTTAAATAACATTTTGAAATGGCCAATTTTAGAGATGGAGAACAGATTAATGGTTGCCAAGAGTTAAGAATATGGACAGGGTGGGGGTGGTGGGAGGGATTCAGATGTGCTTGTAAGCAAGCAACATGAGGACCTTTGGTGAAGCTGTTCAGTACCTTGACTATGGTGGTGGATGCATGAACCTACCCGCGATTAAATTGTACAGAACTACATACACACACGTACATACACAAACATAAATGAATATGAGTAAAGTAGGATAATCTGATTAGATTTGTAGATGGCATCAATTCCAATGATCCGGTTTGGTATTATACTATAGTTTGAAAGTTGTTCCAGTGGGCAAAGCTGAGTAAAATGTGTACAAGATCTTGCTGTATTATTTTTTTTCCAGCTGCTTGTTAAGTGACAATTATCTGAATATCATTTTTATTTTAAAAAAGAAAACACTCAAATGAAGTTAAAATGACACAACATACTTAAAGACGAACTGAATATATTTTTTAAATATGCTAGGTAAATTGTGCTTGGAGGAGGAAGAGAAGGGCAGACAGACAGGCATAGTTATAACTGGCCTTATTGATGCTCTTATGAAAAGTCGAAGAAATGAGGACGATAGTAGCTATACATATATATATATATATATTTTGTTATATATTAACCACATCCTACTTTTCTTCCCTACTTTCCTGTACCATTATTTTTATAAGGTGAGTTTGGGGTGGTTAATATTATAATTTATTCATTAATGTATAGGATATCAAAGGTAGAACAGGACAAGGCTGAAAAAGAGAAGAAGGGGGAGGAGAAGAAAGGAAGAAAAGAAAGAAAGGAGGAGAGAGAAAGAAAGAAAGAAAGAAAGAAAAGAAGGAAAGAAAATGAACATCTTTTAGAAATTGAAAAAAGGAAGAAATTTTGGTTTTCCATTTGTTGGTGGGATGGGTGAGTGCCCCTGTATTTTTATAAGAGATATTCCTGTTACGTTAGGCAGAAACACATACTTAGCAATTGTTTCTGAAAAGTTAAGTGTAGAAAGGCTGTACAAATGCAGAGTGGGGGCACAAGGCAGCTTCCTTTCACCTTATATATGCTCCTTCCTGCATACCAGAGGCTGAAAGTTATGCCTCATGTTCTCAGTTTTGCTTCCCTTTATGGTAGGCATTTCATAAGAGGTGGAAAAAAAACAGACAATATAAAGCCATTTTTGTTTAAGTCATGGTGGGAGGCAGATCACCTGGCTTTGCCCGGTGGCCAGGGTAAAATTTTGCTTGTTTTTTTCTTTTTTTTTTTTTTTTTTTTTTTTTTTGCTTTTCTTCTGAAAAGCTCCCAATGAGGTGCTGCAGAAAGTTGTGATTATCATCACTAGTTTTGTCTAACTCCAGCTACTGAATTTCTTGGACAATCATCACCACTTTTCTGTCCTCTGTTCTTCCAAGTTGTTCCAAAGGTTTTATAAACCTCTCCTCTCCCACATAAAATCCCTTTCTGCTTGTGATTGCTGAAGTTGTGTCTGTTGTTCTGAAAAAAAAAATAACTGGCATAGAAATTGTATAACAAGTCCTAACATTCTCATTCAACCTATGGGCATGGACAAGTAAACTTCACAGATGGGAAAAACAAAGCTGAAGTTATTACATGTCTTGTTAAATATTTCCGTCTACCTGAAATAAAAAATGTCTTAATAAATGAACTTGGTTGCTAAATTTAATGGCAAACAAAATTATCATTTGATGTAAATGTTACATTTACAAGAAACATTCTTTGTTCTTGTAGTCAATGCATTTATATAAAGTACAGCAACTATTAACATGTGTTTCACAAAACCAGAAAATACAAGTATTTGACAATTTGTTTTGTTTCTTTCAGTGCCTTAAATTTAGCTAACTATAAGAAACCTTCCACTTTTGGGCTCCTGGGTGACTCAGTCAGTTAAGCGTCCAACTCTTGATTTCAGCTCAGGTCCTGATCTCGTGGTTTGTGAGTTGGAACCCTGCATCAGGCTCTGTGCTGACAGCATGGAGCCTGCTTGCGATTCTCCTCCCCCTTCCCATGTCCCTCCCCGGCTTGCAACCTCTCTCTTTCTCTCTCTCAAAAATAAATAAATAAACATTAAAAAAATAAATCTTCTACTAATTATGTAATTTGAATTTGAAAACTGTCACCAAGAAAAGAGGACATGTCTTTAAATTATCTCTATAATGATGCCTGTATATTGGATACATCATCAATTTATCTTAAAAGGCAAATTCAAAAAAAAAAAACAAACTTACACAATTTAAGTAGTGTTGGCAGCAAAGTCACACTGAATTATTTTTTTAAAAACAAACATTCTGTTTTAACATTCTGAACCAAATATTGCCAAGGGAAGAATTTTTTTTTATTATAATGAGCAATCTTTTACAATAAATCAAGTTTTGAAGTTATCAAAAATGTAACTTAAAACGTATTATTCAGTTATTTGAAAGAAAAAGTTGAGTCGATAAGAAATGATTACAAAGTACATGTAAATAATGTACTGAAAAGTGACAAATTCTATTAAATAGTATATTATTAGATCACATATTATTAGATCATAGAATATTTTTAAGAACTCTTTTTATGCTTATTTATTTTTGAAAGAGAGAGAGAGAACAAGCAGGGGAGGGGCAGAGAGAGAGGGAGACAGAGAATCTGAAGAAGGCTCCAGGCTCTGAGCTGTCAGCACAGAGCCCAATGTGGAGCTTGAAGCCACGAACCATGGGATCATAACCTGAGCTGAAGTCGGACACTTAACTGACTGAGCCACCCAGGCTCCCTTAGATCATAGAATTTTCAAACATTTTTTTAGGCCCTGGAATATGTAACAAATAGTTACCCCAGAATTTTCTTTTTAAATTTTTAAATTACTGAGCAATCCTAGCAGCCACAGGGACAGTGAGAGATGTGAAGGACAGGATGTAATTCCAAGATTTGGAATATATCCAGTCAGAGACTTTGAAAATTAAGGAAAGTCATGAGTGTTGGAGATAGCAGACCTATCTCCCATGTTGCTGAAGAAAAAGAAGGCTACAGCTGAGGTATCATAGAACTCTTTGGGACAAGTGGCAGTGTGCCATGGGGTTGGAGGTCAAAAGGGAATGGGGGCAGTTTTGTACTCTTCGGGCTCTCCTTTCAAACCACATATTCACACAGAACATGGAAACATATATTTTGCTACACCTACAACTTGTCTGTATCCCTTCCAATTTTTGTGAAAGGAATTGAAAAAATATATGCGAATACGTATATACATATTTGAAGGTTATATATGACGCAAAAGATGTAAAATCATACTAATTAATAAAAATATTTAGGCATAATTTCGTTAAACAACTTTATAAATTCACTATTAAATTTAGAAAGATAGTATGAAAGTAGATTTAATTACATCGCTAACTGATTTCCTTGTTGTGAGCATTTGACGTATTAGCCTGATGTATACATGACTCATCTAGATGGATACATTTTTTTTATTGATTCATCTAATTTTTCTCTCATGTAGGCATAAACATCTCTTCCTGTCGTATCAACATTTTAATGAATTTGTGTAGGGTAAAGAAATGAAAACATTTTAACCAAAGAAGACATAAAAAAAAAATCTAAATTCACTTTCCTTCGATGGATTTATGAGCTGTCTTAAGCAACTTGAATGTGTTCACTGTTTTCTAAGGCAAATGTTGCTTTATGGCAACTGGAATGAATCCCTCTCAAATCAAACTGGAAAACTAGAAGTTGTGCCACAAAACTACAACTCCCTGTAAACTGGTATCTTTGTTGAAAACTACATTAAATTCCAGTATTCTATTGACAATATATAGATAGCAAGGATTATTTGTTTGTTTGTTTATTATTATTATTGTTATTTATTTATTTATTTATTTATTTATTTATTTATTAATGTTTACTTATTTTTGACAGAGAGAGAGAGACAGAGCATGAGCAGGGGAGGGGCAGAGAGACAGGGAGACACAGAATCAGAAGCAGGCTCCAGGCTCCGAGCTGTCAGCACAGAGCCCGATGCGGGGCTTGAACTCACAGACTGCGAGATCATGACCTGGGCCGAAGTCGGATGCCCAACCGACTGAGCCACCTAGGCGCCCCGGTATTGTTATTTATTTTTAAGTGGGCTCCATACCTAATGTGAGGATACAGCTCATGATTCCAAGAAGAAGGGTCACATGCTCCACTGACTGAGTCAGCCAGGTGCCCCAACAATGATCTTTTTTAAGAGATATCAAAATAAAAATGAAAAAAAATTATAAAATTTAAAATATTTTTAATGTTTATTTATTTTTGAGAGAGAGAGAGAGAGAGAGAGAGAGAGAGAGAGCATGAGCTGGGGAGGGGCAGAGAGACAAGGAGACACAGAATCTGAAGCAGGCTCCAGGCTCTGAACTGTCAGCACAGAGCCTGATGTGGGGCTCAAACTCACAGACCATGAGATCATGACCTGAGCCAAAGTCAGACTCTCAAACAACTGAGCCACCCAGGCTCCCCTAAAATTAAACCCAAAACATTAACTGACATTATATATATATATATATATACACACACACACACACACACACACATATATGTATATATACATATGCATTATGTATATACATATATATACAATATACATAAATGTATGTATATATACATATGTATATATGTATACATATATACATATAATGTATATGTACACATATATATGTATATATACATTATATGTATATGTATATATACGTATATACAATAATATATACATATGTACATATATATATCCATCAATATATTTACTAGAAATATGAAAATGCCTATTTACATTGATACAATGATGAATTTTCTTTAAATTCCCATATTATTCATTTAAAATAGTATACTTTTAATATGTTATACAACATCATTTACAACGAACATTAAGTATGTTAAAGTTTTTATCCTAATTCCTAGTGCAACTAATTTTAACTATTTTACTCAAATAACTAGTTTTACAACAAAGTTATTTTTGAAATAAGGAGAGAAGGTGGGAAGATCTCCTAAAAGCTACAACAGTTAAGAACTAAATGGATGGTATTAATTCATAATAACACTGTTTACATTGTACCCAGTTTATATTCAAAATGTATTTACTATTACTTTAGTCATTAGTGACTAACATTTAGACATCATTATTAAAATTTTTCTACTTTCTCATAATAAAGTCAATTAAATGCAATATAGAGTTGAGCAATTGCCTATAAGTAAACTCGGAAACACCCAAAAGTGAGTTTTAGAGTGAAGGAAGTACCCTAATGAAAGTGTTAGAAGTGATACAAGTTCAGGCAGTAAGGCAACATGAAATATTTCTGTGGGAGGGAATTCTGATTTCATTTTATATAGTGCTATGGTTCCTTCTGTTTTATTATACAACTGATAAAAGAGGTTAAAAAGCCATGCTGTTAAAGTAAGACAGCTAAAATAGTTCCAAAGTGTGGTCCCTGGGCCAGCAGTAAAAGTATCATGTGACCTGGGTCCTTGTGAGAACCACAAATCTACTAAATAAGAAACTCTGGATGGGGCTCAATAACCTGTATTTTTAAGCCCTCCTGGTCATTCTGACATAAACTAAATTTGGAGAATATGAATTTAGATTAAAGGAGGGCTCAGGTGAATCTCTTCCTTCCTTCTCTCGGGTATTTTGCTCATGTTAGGGGATGAAGCAGTAGGAGACAGCATCTTGGAGGCTCAGATGTATATCTACCCCACTTCCAGCAAGGTGAGAGCCTACCCAGAACTGTGGAAGGTAAATCTGAGAGACAGTATTTATGAAACTCTCTTTGAGGATGGTAAAAAATTAGTAATTTCTAGGTGACTGAGTCAAACTTGGGATATCTGGAAGGATATTCTGAGAAAAGATCCTGGAGAGAAGGCTACATCTGACATTCTTGAAAAATAATGGTGGGAAACTAGGATGAAAGTAAATACCTTTTGTGAGGAGACAGAAAACATTTTTATTAGAATGAGAAATGGCATGAGTAACATTGAGGCCTTTTAGCCTGCCATATTTCCTTTCACGGCATCACTATTGTGACTCTGCAACTCTCCATCACTGGACCATGGCCATCGGTGTTTAAAGGAGGGAAGATTTGTTCCAGCTGGCAAAGGAAAGGCTTAGCAGATGTAGTTCTTCACTTACAGTTGGCATTGGATACTCAAATCAAGACAATTCTGATTTACTAGAGGTATTTCTTTGAAAAAGAACAGTTTCTGTATTCTTAAAGATTTATCTATATTTTAATGATGAAATTTTGGTGGACTCAGAGCAAAGAGTATAGTATAAGGATGAATTGAAGGGGAAGAAGAGTATGAGATAAAGGCAGATCCCTACCACTCAGGAAGGAGGTAAAAAAGGCTCTTTTTAAAAATGTTTATTTACTATTTTTGACAGAGAGAGAGAAAGAGAGAGGGTGCACGTGCAAGCGGGAGAGGGGCAATTGAGAGAGGGAGACAGAGAATCCAATGTGGACTCCGCTGAAAGCAGAGATCCCCATGTGGGGCTAGAACCCGCAAACCATGAGATCATGACCTGAGCATAAGTTGGACGCTAAATAGACTGAGGCTCCCAGGTGTCCCAAGGCCTTTTAAAGGATGGGTGTTGAATGGAGGATACTGCAGAAATACAGAGGATTCAGTTTGGCATGGAAATCGTGCTCATTGGTTACTCAAATACCTTTTTATTGACAGTTTGCATGCACTTGTTGTGAGTCAAATAATGAACGTTAATCGCAATAGGTATTTTGATTATATATTATTTTAGAAGGTGAAAAGTCTCATGAAAAGAAAACTTTAAGAGCATAAATGAAATCATGAGTAGAGGTCATGTTTCAGTTTTAAATAAAGAGGCACTGTGGGGCTCCTTCACTAGTGACATTTGAGCATATGATGTTTATCCCTACTCCCAATCTTGATTAACTCCGTTGGTGTGGATAGGGGAGAAGAGGAAAGGAGGCAGAGGTCTCCACATATGTTTGGGAAAAGACTGAACACGGAGTCTTAAGCCCCTGTGACTGGCCCTTAATCGGAAAAACACACAATATCTTTAAAAAGTTTTACGAGAGCAGAGGGAAAGCAATGTGATATCCAGGTAGCACATTAACAAATGCTAAGGGAGAAAGCAATTTGATGAGACTGAGGACAGCTTAACAACATCCAGCTTGGTATGAGATAAACACCCTAGGAGTCCCTGAACTCCAGCGTGTTGTTTTTAAGAAATACCTATGGTTATTGAACATGACAGGCCATACATTGCAAGGAAGAGAGAGCAGACTGTGTACCTCACAAACAGAGGTGAAGGCTAGGCCTGCTGGCCTCTGCAGGGAATGGAGCAGTATGGTATCCCAAAACCAGACAGGATGAACTCATGATACAGCCAGAGGCTAGAGAGGCTATGACACTTTCCATTGATGCTACCATTATGTTTAAGCTCCTTAAACTTGAGCTGATACTACAGGAGGAAAAAGACTGCTAAGAATCTAAACCTCAGAAAATATGTATTGATACATTTGGTGTATACAGAATTGGAGGAACAATATTATAAATAATGAGAAGTTTTGAATGAGGTGAATCCGAAGACAGAGAAGAATATATGATTTTCAGAAGACCAATTCTTGCACTAGGGGCACAGAGTTTTTTCCACATACTTTCCTTGCACCTCTCTGATCTATTTCCCTCCTATGTTGAACTGTTCAAACTAAAATTTTCCATTAAAAATAGCTTTTACAACCATCAGTTTAAGTACCCAAGGAAATTTTACATTACTGTTTTAACCTATTATGTTTATATTTTTAGGATAGTGGTGAAAATAATTTAGAAGGTTTATATTTGTGGATGCAGTTAAAGAAAATCAATATATTTATGAACTATTTGTAAATTTAGAAATATAAGTAGTGTATATGTATACATACACATATATAATATATATATACACATATATGTATATATAATAGTTATGTAGATAGATAGATAGATAGATAGATAGATGTAGATATAGTACGTACAACTAAAACTCATGAAAGAATATATATCCTCGGCATTTGGATTACGATAAAAAAGTGAAAGAAGGCTGAATGGTGTTTTTTATTTTTGTTTTTTCAAAAAGAGTCATTTCTTTTTGATGCTCTTTCTAGAAAGTTCAGTATATTGATAATCTTTTTCAGTTCTGTGTAATAATTCTTTTTAGCAAATTTCACAAATTGAACTCATTTGCAATACTTAGAAAATTTCAAAATAGTTTCCAATTCAGTTCTTTTGAGATGTACTTCTTATTTTTCATATATATTTCTAGCAGTTCCCTGGATAATCCAATTCAGCATGTTCTAAGCCTAGAGGGATTGTCTCATTTTCATATTAGATTTGTTTAATCCATCATTGATATATTTATATAAAAGCTCACCCACATGCCTTGCCTTTTTTATAGCAATTCATCTTACATTTATAGGATATCAGATATGGAAATTAATTGAGAATATCCTGCAGGCATCATTCTTTCTCATGAGACAGAGAGAATTTATATCCATATATTATTTCTGTAATACCTTTCGGAGTGAGTTGGTTAATGAAATATAAATTATCTATGAAAATTCTTGTATTTTCACCTTTGTGATTTAAATGACATTTGTTCTCTGTGGCAAATATTTCTTTAGAAGATGAAGAAACATCTGTTTTATTTTAATTTCATATTTCCTGTTCTAAAATGGAGGTTTCAAACCTATTAAAAAGTACTGAAGTATTGAATTACTGGTAGAATTCTCATAATAAGAGGACTTGCGGAGACTCAAATGTTGTGTTGTCGCCACGAATTTCAAACACAAAAGGAGAAACATGGGCATTTAGTGAACAGCAGCCAGCTAAACAAATGACTTAGAGGGAGCATTAATCTAATAGGTAGACTTTTTTATTTTCCCTTTTATTTGTTAAAGAGAGGGAGTCTGTACTTCACTAGGAGTGCATCAAAACAACAACAAAGAATAGTATATGGTGCGAAATGTCCTCCTACAAAACATCTATAGATCTACGTAAGATGAAAAATATGTCAGATTATATATAAATTTGAACTAAAGAAAAAGAATGCTGAGGAAAGCCATAGGAGCCAGTGATAAAGAGGAAACAAAATTCAGGGTATTGGATAGGATTTAATTTCAGTTTGCACAGCCAGAGGGAGACAACAGATAAAACCTTGGCCTGTTGATAATGGAGAATTAGAAATGAGATCCCCGCATGAAGTCAGGTCTCCAAAAATGATACATCTTAAGAAGAAGACTGAGTTAGGAAAAATCTATTTACCTACCAAGGGAGATAAGGAAGAAATTTTGACTCGTTTTCAGCATCAGATAGGGGTACACTTCCCTGAAAATATATAAGCATTGTCCCATACTCACATAAGATGCTGGAAGAAATTTCATTATCTCTGTTAGCCAGGAATCCAAAAGCAAATTAATGTAATAGAGGCTCTAAGATTGTAGTCTTCCAGGAAAAAAAAATGTAAAAAACAAGCACATATCCTCTCTAAGGTAAATTCCCTCAACTCAATTCATCAAGATTCCCACAGAGTATGATTAGCCAAAGATGAGCACAAAATTTAAATTACAAAACATATCATGGCAAATAAATTGTTTCTAGATGGAGATGTTGAGCCAGAAATGAAAGAAGAGACATTGTTGGATACTTGAATGAGATATTGGAAAGAAGGGCAGTGTATTACCAGTGTTAATATCTTATCTTAGGGGAATTATACAGTTGTTATGTAGGAAAATTTCCTCTTTTTTTTTCCTTTTTTTTTTTTTTTTTTGGAAATACGTACTGGGGTTGGGAATCAATGGACTGAAAATCATGTTCGTATATCTGTGGGTTGCTCTTAAAAGGTCCACAGGTGGGGAATGAGGCAAGAGGAATTAAGGAGCAAGAGCAAAAAAAGCAAATACTGCAAAATGGTGAATGTCAATGAGGAGCATATGACAATCCTTTATAACTGTACTGGCGACTATGCTAAAAATTTGAAATTGCTTCAAAATAGATTATTTTTAACAACATAACATTAAAATATGACGGCAAATTTCAGAATCGTGATTATCTTTAGGGAGACAGTGACCACAAAGAGCGTGAGGAGAGTTTTAGGTGTGTTGGTAATGTTTTGTTTCTTGATTTTAGTCTTGATGATGTAAACATGTTCACTTTGTGAAAATACATCATGCTGTATACTTATGATTAATTAGTACACTTTTCTACACGTTATAGATTTATACAGGTAAAAATAAATGTCTTCTAATGCTGTATATATGCCTTTGGTCACTAAAAGAAAATTGATTTAAGACTGGGGACCGTTTTACCCTGACTATTTAACCATTTCAATGCTTGAATCTTCGTGTTTCTATATTATTCTTGATCTTACATCTCTCATTACCGACTTGTTTAAAATATGTAATAAAACATTATTTAGCTTCCTTGAAGACTAGCTGGAGATCTTGTTGCACTATTTAGGCATTTTAACGTTGGAGCAAAGAATTAATTTCTTTCAGCAACATCTGATTTAACTTTTTTTTTTCCCCCTGGAACTTCGATCTAATTGGTAGATTCAAGATGATACCATAGGGTAGAAAAATCTGGCCCAATTTGTAATTCCTGGGTTGATTTGATTAACTTTTTCTGGTAGATGAGAATACCTTCTTTTCTCCCCTATCTTATTTTCATAATCTTAAATCTGGCAACCTACTCAAAATGCAGATTTTCCTCAGGAAATGTGAGATCTATGTTCACCTATCCAACATAGATGTGTAACTGGAATCACAGTATTGAAACTCCTTGTAGCTGACTAATGCCTCATCCAAGACCAACTAGAAAAATCAGATATAATAGAAGAATGGTATTTATTTTGAGACAACTGAGCCAGACGTATACTTATGATTTGTATAGATTTATGTATTATACTTATAGATGCCGCCCACATTAAAGGGAAGATCTGCTGCTCAGCCTTTGGATAGTGTTGATTCCTACTAAAAGCCTGCACACCAGCTAATGACTTGTCCTTTGCTTCTGCAGAACCCAACCAGGTTCATTTTCAATATATACATTAACCTTCCTTAAAGCAACATTCAGTAAAATTATCCATTTTGGGTACAAATACAAATGATGCATGGTGCAAAAGAAAAACACAGTATGAAATCAAATATTGCTACTGGATTACACATGTGATGAAGATTGTAAAACAGGTAATGAGAAGTCGTCAAGGTTTCATGGGGTCAGAGAGAGTTGAACTGAGGTTTCTTTTTTTTCTTTTTTTATTTTTAAAATTTTTTTTTAACATTTATTTATTTTTGAGACAGAGAGAGACAGAGCATGAACAGGGGAGGGTCAGAGAGAGGGAGACACAGGATCTGAAACAGGCTCCAGGCTCTGAGCGGTCAGCACAGAGCCCGACGTGGGGCTCGAACTCATGGACCGCGAGATCATGACCTGAGCCGAAGTTGGCCGCTTAACCACTGAGCCACCCAGGTGCCCCGAACTGAGGTTTCAAAATTAGGAGCATTCTTATAAAATTAAGAGATAGGGGAAACATTTTTGGCAGGGAAAGTTGCATGTGGAAGTATAAGAAAATATGGACAAGTAGAACAACCACAAATCTTGGCACATAAGTGAAAAATTCCATGAAGTATGGGCACAGAAAAGTGAAGATAGCGACTCTTTAGGAACTATCAATCATCTTAATGCTTTTAAATTCTGTGATATGTATTTTTTCCAAGTGTTTGAAACACAGATCCACAAGCTAGGGAGCCACTAATCACTAACCTTCACAGTCTGCAAAACGTTTTACAAATATTTTCTTTACATCATCATTCTTATAATAATTAATTTATACTTTAATTAGCATTTATTTTGGTCACCCGAAGATTTTTACAATTCAAGTCATTTTTTGTTTCTTTTAAGTTTGAAAATATCCTCAGGAATCATATAAATATTTTTTAGACCTTAGTAATTCGATCCTTAGAATATCCTTTCCATGTCATACAACAAAATATTTTCTGCTGAATAATTTGATTGTGTGCTTTTTCATTTATTGTGCCAATGATATAAAACAGTGAGAACAGAGCCTCACAGTATGCTAATGCTACCAAAACTTTGTAATACAGATATACTCTCAGTGAGGTAGAGCATATCAATTGTAAATATAAACTCTGGTTCTGTTTTTCTGATTATTTGTCAATAAGTTCAACTTTTTTTTTCTTCTGCCTCTAGTAAATATTTTCCTCTGAATGATGTTGGATTCATGGATAATCAAAGGGCTTGGGACAAGTGATCTCATTGGGACTTGAGCCGATTGATTCATCTGTTAGTCCTTCCTAAATGGGTGCTTCTGTTCGTACATGAAATAGTTTTTTTTTTTTTTTTTTTTTTTAATTGCTGGTAAAGTAACTTCACTATCATTAATGAGTTTGGTTTGATTTTTGTTTTCTTGCCGATCCTTCCTAACTCATCTTCAAAATTAATAATCACAGGCCTACTGATCTGAGTAATTTTTCTGATACAATGTATTTGTATTATTTTGTTTCTCACATACAAAAAGTATAAAATTATACTTTTTTAGGTACTTACTATATATGTGTGCAAATGAGTAATAACGCATGTCAGAAAGATTGAAAAGAAGTCTAGATAATTGTTGTAGTATCCTTTGAAGATGTCCCTATGAAATTATTTCCCTCTCCAGTGGAACAAGAATTAAAAAATATATATATATTCTTAGAAGTTCACACCCAATGCCTTCCTGATAATAAGGTTCTGTCATTATGACAGATGGTCATCATTTTGGTAAATTATTTCTCCCTTCCAGCATGTGTAGATGCTTTCAGTGAATGCACCTGCCTTACAAGTGTCTTCTAAAGAAAATGAAAATGACACCACTTCAGGGGTCTGTTGGTTGGACTCTTTTTTCCAATTATCTGTGTCAGAACAGAAAAAAAAATAATGTTAATTTTGACCTAAAGATATGGTTCAAGGATCTTTCTTCATGCACTCTCACTTACTATTTTCATTGATCTTTTTTAAGTGAAGGCCACTTAGTAAAGATTTTCTCCAGTAAGTCCGTACTATTTTTTTTTTAAGATTTCAAATTCTTGTTACTTTTTTTTTTTGTTAGTGATATTGCAAACACCAGGTAATTGGCATTGTTGCTCTTGTTCTCATTATCACTGTAGATTTTGAAAAACAATCTAGCAGAAGTATGAGATTCCAAGTTAACTGTCAATTATATTCTTACTGAACAGAAAGAGCATCTGGCTTTCTATACTCCTAATTACAGCCCTAAACCTCTGAGATGAATCTCTTAAAATACATTGCAATTTTACAATCTTGAACACAAATATTAAATGTAGATACAACATCAATTTGCAACTTGCTATACCAAAAGGTTTTTTGTGGGAACATTTTTTTTTTTTACTTTTGGAGAATCATCATTCCATGAAAAATGCATAGAAGTGCTAACTTCAGAATATTCACTTTACATATGCTTTAAGACTTCTCAGATGTAGTAGAACTTACAAAGAGCCACTTATTATATTGTATAAGTTATTGTATAACTTCAATATGAAGCCATATGTTGAACATGATTATTATAGTAAATTAAAACATTGCAAAGTCAGAGGGCAATTACAAAATCTATATAAAAAAATCACAAAAACCAGAGCACTCTCTGATCCCAGAAATAAATAAGAAAGTGCACAAAAATATAGGTCTAAGATATTTCATAGTATCATTTATAAAAGTAATATTTGGAAATAGTCATAACATCTAACAAGAAATGGTTACATGTGGATTTTAGCAAATCTGCATAATGTATACTTTACATCTGATGAAAGCTAGTTAACTCATTTTATAGAAATACATTTGTCAGCATAAAATATCAACATGATACATTATGTATAAAAAGTTACAAAATAACATACTTAGGAAGATGTTCCTGTGCATCTATTTCAGAATTTATTTATTCAGGATTACATGAAAAATGTATTTTCAGAAGTAGTAGCATTACTATTGATTTTAATCTGCCTTTTGATTATATCTGTTTATGAACTTAAAATGGTTACAGTAAGGCAACAATGAAGACGATAATAATGATTATTATTGTTACGTTAAATGGTAGGCACACAACTTCAGAGTTCTTCATTTCTCTAGTGTTTCCCAATCATTTTTACGAAATTCATGCAGTTAAAAAGACAATTTTGTAACAGCCTTAATTAAGCTGTAAAGGAATGCGAGCATCAGTATAGGGCAAGGTGAAAAGTTCTCATCTTTTCACAATTTTATTCAGATTAATTAAATACATATTTTGAAGAAGATATTAAACATTAAGGTTGTAAAATACCTCAAAATTAAATATTTTCAAGGCTTATGATGATAAAATCGAGTTTGCTCCTACAAACATATTATTTTAAATTTATTTATTTATTTTAAGAGAGAGAGGGTGCACATTTAGAGGCAGAGAGAAAAGAGGAGAAAGAGAATCCCAAGCAAGTTCTTTGTCAGCATAGAGCCTGACGCTGGGCTCAAACTCACAAATGGTGAAATCATGACCTGAGCCAAAACCAAGAGTCAGATGCTCAACCGACTGAGTTACCCAGGCACCCCTATAAACATATTTTTGTAATATTAAGTTTTCTGCTTGCAATGGTCACACCCAACTGCTGACTGATGCTTTTAGAAGATTGTCCTCCTTTCTGAGAATTTAAATTGTTAAGAAACTGCCTGTACGGATAGATGGTAGAAAATGGCAGAAGAATATTTCTTAGTTTTTCTCTAATTGACAGAAACTTTTTATTTTTATTAACTAGAATTTTGCCATCTCAACTTCTAAAAATTGTGCTTCAAGAAAATGTTCCATATCAGCCTTCCCTTTCCTTTTCTTTCTTTCTTTTTTTTTTTCTTTTATGTTTTTATTTATTTTTGTGAGAGAGAGAGAGCAAGCAGGGGAGGAGCAGAGAGAGAGGGAGGCAGAGTATCCAAAGCAAGCTCTAGGCCGGGAGCAGAGAGCCAGATGTGAGGCTTAAACTCATGAACTCTGAGGCCATGACCTCAGTCAAAGTTGGACACTTAATAGTCTGAGACACCCAGGCACTCTGCCCTTTCTTTTCTTTAATGTAACAATATAATGATGAATTTAACTATGATAATGCCATTTAAAACCTGAATACAAGCAATTTCCACCAAAAATTGGTAATTACAATGAAGTTTTTTCTTAAGTCTACATAAATACTATTCTGCTACTTTTAATAACTCATCTTTAGAAAGGAAATTATAACACCATCCAAAAAATAACATTGGAATTTTTAAATTCACTTAAAGTTGATTTTTGCTCTAAATCCATAAAATGTGTCAGAATAGGCTCCTATACTGTAACTCAATGGTTATATTTTCAATTTCATTTATTCAGGTATTCAAATTTTTCAGTTTATAAATCATTTTTGGAGACAAAAGTGTTTTTCCAAAAATCTGCAAAATTAAAGTTACTTTCAAAACATTTTCAAATATTTTGATCATAAGCTTGATAAAGTTGTTTGTGTAGATAGCAGTGAACTTCAGCATGAAAGAATATGCCATTTCTTCTCACAACCAGAAAACTGTATGGACTTTATGAACTTAAATGTTATTTTAATGAACTCATGTAACATGATTTAAATCACAATATTTAAGAGCTTCTGTGTGAACAAAACTACATTATACTTGAATATGGTTTTTCATGACTAACAGCACTTTATGAGAGAATGAGTTGTACCCACACATCACATCATGCACATGAAGAGAGTAACAGGTACTTAAAAAAAATGTAGCTCTCAAATTAATGAGTAAACTACCAGAGGATGTGAAGTATTAGAAGAACTACTAGGGAGAGTGAATACAGAGAAACACGTTTCATACCGGGAGCACTAGAAAACAACCTTGAATGGTATATTTAATTAATCCGAGCCAGCTCTCCACTAGGCTAAGCTGTCAAAGCGGGTATGAATGGGCTTCCAAATACCTCTGTATTTGACTCCCATTGTCTTGGAAGGCTCATAAAATGTAAGTGACTCTGTAAGTTCTGATTAACATCAGACTGCAGAGGGGATATGATTTCTCACATCACTGACTCAGGTGGGAAGCTAAATATCTCAACTTGCAAAGAATTCAAGATATTGCAAAAAAAAAAAAAACAGTTTGGTAAGGCTACTTGAAGCTTTTTGTCCATATGCGTAATAGAAAAATAGGTAATTGTTCACCTCCCAGAAATAAGGCATATCCATCTATACCCAACCAATTGAAATATTCAGCCACTCTTAGAAATGATCCAAAATGTTTGTCCTTGTTTTTGAATAAGAACAAGTCCTTGTATTTCATAGAAATCCAGGACTCATCATGTTTACATGATCCTTTATCTGGGGACAGAGGAATATACTCCTAGAACTGCTTGAGACAAAGTCAGTATCCAAATTAATGTCTGCTCAGATGTCCTTGGTTAGAGCATTGCTGATCTCTCCATCCATCCCTTGAGGTCAAAATCAGGCATTCTATAAACTACTGTTTTATCCTGAGAAGTCACTATCCTGAAAAAGGAGTATTTTGTTTTGAAAATGGAGAAAAGTATACAGTTTCTCATCAAATTCTTGTTCTCCACTCCCTGATTCTGGTGTTTATACACTCAGCTGAGGCGTAGTGGATATGACCATATATAATTTCTAAGTGGTGGATGATGAGATCAAACAATCTTACGGAGGCTTTTGCAGGAGATGCTGGTATGGCTGCTGTGAGAAGTAAGTGAGGCGATTCATTTTCAGAAACACCAAATAAAAGTTGTGCTGTCTAGTTAACAATAGAATTATATCCTATTGGAAATAAGTAGGAACCCACCCCCCGCCCCCACCACCAACCCACAAAATGGAGTCCCAAACCCTTAAACACTTCACTTCCGGTTCTTCTTCCCCCTCTCCATTTTGAGGGGGCTTATTTATCACAAGCTTTACAATGAGCATGTTCCAAAGAACTGAAATCTTTGCATCACCTCAAGGAATGTACATTTGTTCTAATCAGACTACTTTTTTTCCTTACATGGGCATGGGTGACATCCAGGTAAAGCTGTAACCTCTGTAGTACTCAGCCAATGTGGAATCAAGGAAGGACCTGCACACTAGGAGGTAAATTGCCTGCTATAACTTCCCACAGCGTGCCTGTCCATCAGACACTCACTCTTGCAAAAATGTTGATTAAAGTCTTGCTTCACTGTGCTCCGAGTCTCCATGTCCCTCCTTTGATTGGGTCAGTGGGCTTATTTCTCACAGTTGGCATAGAATAAATTTCTTGTAACTAACAGTGTTTGCTCTGTATGCCCAAAAACTTATTTTTAAAGACCCTATTCCTTCAGACTGGTTTAGATATTATGGTGGGATAGACTGTAATTCCTTTGGGCCATAGTAGAGGTGATGACTGTGCATATTTGAATGGCCTTTAATAGTCCATTTATTTTTCCTAAGATATAGCTGCTTTATTTTGACATTTACATGTGACACATAAAGACTGAGCTGAGCTAAAATTGTCATAACTCATTCTATATATATATATGTGTCTTTAATAATATAGTCATAAATGTATGACCATAGAATTAAACTATTGTTGTTGCCTCACCATTCTGTAAAGGTAGGTTTCAGTAAATGTTAGGCTATGTTCTTTATCCAGGAAGAACGTTTCAGTTTTACTCATTGTGCAGAGTATCCCATCCCACAGACATTACAAATCCATCATCATTATCGTGGATCACTGTTGTATTCCATTGGGCCTGCCTACCTGGAAGGCAGGCTGTTTCCCTAATGAATAACATTGTAAGTCCCAAGGCTTGTGATGAGTTTATGTGGTAAGCAAGATTATGCCTGTGTTTAATGGGTGAGCAACTGTCTATTCGTGAAGGGGGCTAAGGCTCAAGGTCTAATATTCACCATTAATTGGAGGATCCATTGTAGGATGACAATATTAGAGTCATGACTTTGTTTTCCCCCCCACCAGTGAGACAATCTCTGTTAGGAACCAGTGGTAGTCTATCCATAATCACTTAGCAACTCAGGAACACTGGTGGAATTTTTGCCAAAAGTTCAGTCATTTGTGAGGATGGTGAAAGATGTATATGTCATGGAGTCTGAAAGAAAGATGGAGATCTATAGCAGTGCTTGAGTTACATTTGTTTGGAATGCTTTCATGGAACGTTGCCATAGGTCCTCCCACTCAAATGTGACCACCTTTGCCAATTCTTTTAGAGGCTGGTGTAAATACCTCAAGTGAGGGATGTGCTGCCTCCAGTATCACAAGAGGCTAATCAGTAGTTAGGCCCCCTTCCTTGTACTTGGTGGATGTATATCCAGCAGATCATTTTTATTTCTTTACGTTATGATTCATTTCATTCCCAAGTTTATCATCCGTATGATGGCACCTTGTGCTTTGTTCTCATTCAAGGCACACCAATTTTAGCCAGTTGTGCGAGGATGGTGTGCAATTAAATACAAGCAAGTGTTTCCATTAAAGACCTTATTAAAAAAATCACTGTAAACAGAAAATCTGTGCATCTTTCAAGAGTTGATATGCTAAGGTTTGTCCATCCATCTATGTTCTGTCACTGGCATGCTTTTCCAGGCAAGCAAAGGCGAACTGATCTTGGTTTTGTCTCCAGAACATTGTAAAAAAAAAAAAAAAAAAACACAAACCATTACAAACGTCCAAGCCTGCATGTCAAGTACTCACAGTGGCAGATATCTTATGATATCAGACAGTGGGAATACAAGTAGTCCCTTTTTTCATTATCCTATATGGTTTACAGTAAGGCTCTGGGCACTGGTGGCTTCCACTGGTCATTCAGGGCTCTTAAAATTTGAAGAATGCATTGGATAATAACTGTGACTGTACTAATTCTTCTATGAGAAAAATCAAGTACTTTTTTCTGCTACTTGAATGAAACATTATTTCAGCTTTACAACTTCTTAGGTATAGTCCATTCTTGGCCATGCATTTCCTTGATTTTTGAAGCAAAGACAAAGATTATGATAACTGTAACTAATCCTTGGAGTGTCCAAAACATCCATATCATATACACAAGATGACAAAGGAACGGCAGCCCAGGTACAATAGCAAATTATCTAAGCTTTAGTAGGTATACAGTTTAACAATATTTGGGATCTTACCTTAGGATGAAAGAGGGGAATGAATGTTTTATATCTAGTCTTCACGTCTGCTCATCTCATCTTCATGGTTTTCTTAATTCCACTCCATATTTTGCTATCAACTCATTAGCTTATTTGCATTTGAGAAACCACTGCAGGTCTATCTCAGCTCTGCCTGCCCCTTAAGTTTTAGAATTCTCCCAACCTCCAAACACAAAACATTTGTATTTTTCAGGTCCCTCTCCCAAAGCTCTTAAGTGTCTGAAGTCCTCTCAACACTAGCAGTCACATGGCTGGGTTTTCCTTTTTAGCAAATACAAGTTTCCTTCAACTGACCAACACCTTTGTTGATATTTCATTCTTTCTGGAACCTGAGCCCAAGCATTTTTGCACATTTGCAAAGTTCTGAGCAGATTCCTTGGCAGCCCTACCTATCACTGGTTACTGGATGCTAATCACCAACTGTCACCATCCCAGAAGGGAAAACTTATTACAGGTGTTCCGGTTAACTCTGTAGTTCCCAGAACACATTAGTAACATTTGCTGCATGATGGTCACTGACTGACTTGCAAAAATGATCTCAGGAATGCACCAATGGTACCACATGGGGCCAACAGAACATGGGTTTATTAGAAAAAACTTTCATACAAAGATGTAATAGAATGCACACTGTCCTTATATTACTCACATACATCGTTCCACAGCATAAACCAGGAGGAGATGTTCTATGTATGTACCAAGGAAGTTCCAAAGAGAAGTGTTTTCCTGGGCTGACAGGTTGGAGATGTGACCATGATACACCCATGTACATGTACAAAATTTTCATACCACATATATGTGTAATGAATATATGTTAATAAATATTAACCGGTCAATTTTCGAGATCTCTAAGACCTACAGAAAACAATTAATAAAACAACTGGTTTAAAATCTACAGCATTATCACTTGTTTTTAAAATAATTCTTTCTTGGGGTGCCTGAGTGACTCAGTGGGTTGAGGGTCCAACTTTGGCTCAAACCATGATCTCATGCCCTGTGTGTTTGAGCCCCACGTCAGGCTCTGTGCTGACAGCTCAGAGCCTGGAGCCTGCCTCAGATCCTGTGTCTCCCTCTCTCTCTGCCCCTCTTCTGCTCCTGCTCTGTCTCTCTCTCTCTCTCTCTCTCAAAAGTAAATAAACATTAATTTTTTTTAATGAAATAAAATAATTTCTTAATAAATAACTTTTTATAAATAATAATAAATAACACTGACAACACAGAAATATCCAAAAGCCTTCTATATTCTATACATCATGATGATTCTATCATCAAATTTATAGGGATAAACAAATCAAGATTGCATATTAATCAAACTAACTGAAAAGATTTGAGATGAAATAGAGATGAATAATGATACATGGTGTCAACAATTTAAGCATACCTTCTAGCTTAAATGCTATTTTAAGCCTTTTTTCCAAACAAAATTTTTGCATTCGGGAAATAAACAAATTCTAAGCATCTTAGATTTCTTTATGGTTGTGAATCATGGTTGTATTCATCACTATGCAGCTTTAGGACCATCAGTGCAATGCTATCTATAACACAATTCTTGGAAATATCTGCTTCAGGGAACCCTGTGGAGAACAAACATGTCATACGTGAAAAACAGTTTTATTTTATTTTAATTTTTTTTTTCAACGTTTATTTATTTTTGGGACAGAGAGAGACAGAGCATGAACGGGGGAGGGGCAGAGAGAGAGGGAGACACAGAATGAGAAACAGGCTCCAGGCTCTGAGCCATCAGCCCGGAGCCCGACGCGGGGCTCGAACTCACGGACCGCGAGATCCTGACCTGGCTGACGTCGGACGCTTAACCGACTGCGCCACCCAGGCGCCCCAGTTTTATTTTATTTAAAAAAATTTAATGTTTACTTACTTTTGAGAAAGAGACGTAGAGTGTGAGTGGGGAAGAGGCAGAGAGAGGAGACAAAATCTGAAGTGAGCTCCAGGGTCTGAGCACAGAGCCAGAAACAGGGCTCCAACTCACGAACGGAGAGATCATGACCTGAACCAAAGTCAGACTCTTAACTAAGTGAGCCACACAGGTGCCCCCAAAACATAATTTTAATAACTTGGTATGTTTTTGTTTCATTGGAACACTGTTTACTAAATTAAACTCTTGCTGTCTACCCATAAGGAAGGGGTGCCGTGTTTAAGAACACCGGCTCCAGAGCAACACTACCTCAGGGTCCGGTTTAGGTTTTGTACCTTGCTGATTCTGGATATGGGTTCCTGGAAGAACCCAAAGGGACCAAATTTCTTCTAGTCACATCATATCTTACGAACATGCTCGTTACATGACTTACCACTGATGATACTAACTTTATCGTTTGGTTATGTTGCTTTTTGCCATGTTTCTCCATAAAGTGAGTTTTCCCCTTTCAAGACTAGGTTCCATCACTTGGAGAGAGGAGTTATAATTCTTCTGCAGGGAATATTTGTATCTGTCCCTATTCATTTACTTACATATTTAAATATTTATATCAGTATGAACTTGTAGCTATTCATTGTTTGGGTGTTTATTCGCTATTATAAATTTTGATTTTCAATTGCTTCCAATTTAGCCATTAAGAACTCTTTCATGTTTTCTTCTATGTCCTTTGACATAGTCTCGTCAACTTCTTTTTAATTTTTACTTTTAAGTACCTACTGTATAGTATTGCAGCCTTATATTCTATATTCTATATTCTCTGCCCGTTTTAGAGTCACCTATTTCTCCAAGGAACCATAGTGTTTTGTTTTTGTTTTTGTTTTTTTTTTTTTTTATTGCAGAATGGTTTTGGAAACTAAAATCTGGTCACTGGGTATGCTAATAGCAGTAAATGGGATGTCACTGTTTTAGGCACTGTCAGAAATTTTAACTGTGATAAATTTGGCCAAATTTCCCTTCAAAGAAGGTAGAACAATTCACACTTTTATTAACAAGACATGGAAATGACTATTTTCTTGTTTTATATTCATTTATTTTCCCTCTTATTTATGGCTGCATAATTGGCATAGAATATCCTATTAGTTTCAGGTGTACATCATAGTGATTTGATATTTCCACTCATCACAAAATGATCACAATAAATCTAGTTACCCTCTGTAACTATATACGTTTTCCTGTTTTTAAAATTCATTTGGTTTTTTTTTTGTCATGTGTTTAACACATTTTCTTACTCAGCTTTTGGTCATCCCTTATTGTTTTAAGGAATTTTGCTTTTTGCGCTAATTTTTCAATTCTAATATCAAAACATTGGTGATTTTATTGATCATATCATCTGCAGGACACTTTTCTTATGATATCTTTTTACACACAACCCTAAAAATCAATACATGAAAGAAATAATTAATAAGCTGGACTTCACTAAAATTAATAATGTCTTCTCTGTGAAATATACTGTTAACAAAACAAGAAAACAATCCACCTGCTAGAAGAAAATATTTGCAAAAACACATCTTATATATGAACAATGTGCAAATATTTAAGGAACACTTAAAGCTCAACGATAAGAAAACAAAACAAAAAAAAAAACCCTATTAAAAATGGGCCAAGGAGCTGAACAGACATTTCATCAAAGAAGATATACAGATGGAAAATAAGCATATGAAAAGATTCTCACATCATCAGAGAAATGCAATTTAAAACTGCACGAACATATCATTACACACCTATTAGGATGGCCAAAATCTGAAACACTGACAACACCAAATGCTGGCAAGGATGTGAACCTACAAGAACTCATAAATTATTGGTGGGCACAGTAACTGAGGAATATAAATTGGTAATTTCTTAGCAAACTAAGCATGCTTTTACCATATGATCTAGCAACTGCACTCCTTGGTATTTAAACAAATGGTTTGGAAACTTGTCCATACAAAAATTTGCACGGTGACATTTATAGCAGCTTTATTCATACTTGCCCAAACTTGGAATCAATCAAAATGTCCTTTAGTATGTGAATAGATAAATATATTATGCCACACACAAATGATGGAAAATTACTCAGTGCTAAAAAGAAATGAGCTATCAAGTCATGAAAAGACATGGGGGAACCTTAAATGCACATTACTAAATGAAAAGAGTGAATTAAAAAAGCTACTGATTTCAGTTATACATTCTAGAAAGAAACTAAAATTATGAAGACTATAAAATTATCAGTGGTTGCAAAGGGCAAGGCGGAAAGAAGGATGAATAGGCAGAACACAGGATTATTAGGGCAATGAAATTTTTCCAGATGATGCTATAATAGTGGATACCTTTCATTATACCTTTATCAAAATTCATAGAATGTAAACCTCCCAGTAGTAAACCCCAATGCGAACTACAGATTTTGCTGATAATAATTTGCCAATATAGGCTCATCAGTGTAACAAATGTACCACTGTGGTACAGGATGTTGATAGCTGGGGAAGCTGTGGGGGTAGGGTGAGATAGAAAGAAAGAGTATATCGGAACACTCTGAACTTTCTTGTTAATTTTTCTATGAATCTAAAACTATTCTACAAAATAAGATCCCCTTAAATATATGTAAACTACATTATATACACTATGTGTATATTTTTATACACAAACACACTATAGATAAGTACCATATATATGTATCATTTAAACATTCTGCTACATTTTAACAGAATCTGCTACATTCCAGTTTGGAATATAAAGAATCTTATTTCTTCATATGCAACATCTAATAGAAAGCATAGTACATAGTAGGTGCCTAACATATTAAAAAACAACAGGCTATCTTAGTTAATCTGTGTTAGATATAGTAGTATTGTCATAGAAGATGATCTTGTTCAGCACACATCCCTAGGAAGTAATTTTTCTAATTACTTGATTTGTAGAGCTACAAAGCCATTATGTTTCAGTGAATTCCTCAAGGTCACACAGCTCATTAGAACTTGACCATTGACCCAGGTCTCCTGGCTCTTTGATGTATGAGCCTTTAACATCAAACCCCTTTTGTAGCACTAAGCACTAATGCATTGTTGTCATTTCATTTTATTTTCTTTTTTTTTTAATGTACTTATTTTGAGAGAGAGAGAAAGAGAGAGAGAGAGAGAGCATAAGAGGGAACAGGAGAGGGGCAGAGAGAGGGAGAGGGAAAGAATCCCAAGCAGGCTCCATACTGTCAGCACAGAACTTGATGTGCAGCTCAAACCCACAAAGGATGAGATCATGAACTGTACTGAAATCAAGAGTCAGGTGTTTAACTGACTGAGCCACCCACGTTCCCCTATCATTTCATTTTCTATAATTATGTTGAACCCAAACGTTTCTAACTTATCATAAGTAAACTACAGCTGCCCAATATATCATATACAAATTACAGTAGAGCATAAAAGTGGGTACCTATTAAATACAATTTGATTGCATTCATTTCAATTGCATTACATTTATTCCTATGCCAGTTCGGGACCTTAATCTGTCACTTTGTTGAAAAGAGATTAAAAGCATCAAGTTCAAGATAAGGTAAGGGAGAGTAAGTATTTTTATTACATTAATCATTGTCTAAAATCTACTAGGTTAGTTAGTGATTCTTTAGAACTGGACTGGTTGTTGACCATGATCATGGAAAACCATTAATTTTTTATATATAAAATTTATATATAATAGTATATACATAAGCCATTAAATCTGTTGTGCCCATGTTGAATCCTATGTAAGACTATTATTTATTTATTTATTTTGCAGTTTAATGGAATATTAGCTTAGAGTTCCAGTTTACAAAAAAAAATAAGACTCAATATATCAAATATCAAATATTATGAGTAAATGTACCTTAAAGAGTTTGGTATTAACTAATGTTTCACAGGAAAAACTGTCTTCTCAAGGCTGAGGAAAGCAAATTAAAGTAGATATATAAAAAAGAAATTGCTTTCAAGTTATGTTAGTTTGCTAGGGCTGCTGTACCAAAATCCTACATATAGTCTGGGTGGCTGAAACAATAGTTTATTTTCTCACAGTTTTGGAGGCTAAAAATCTGAGATCAAGGTGTCAGATGGTCAGATTTCTCCTGAGACCTCCCTCCTTGGCCTTCAGATGGGCCACCTCTCCGTGTGTCCTCACATGGCCTTTTCTCCATACTCAGACGTTCTGGGTGTCTATGCATGTCTTGATTTCCTCTTCTTATAAAGACACAATCAGATTGGATTAGAACCACCCTAAGGGCCCCATTTGTACTTAATTACCCTTTTAAAGATTCTATCTCCAAATGTAGTCACATTCAAGGTTCTGAAGCTTAGGGTTTCAATATATGAATTTGTGGCACACAATTCTGTCCAAAACAACCAATAAGATAGTTCTTTATAATATATGTAAGCAAAAATTATATCTTGGATAATAAGACAAAATTTATACTGAGCTAATTTTTTCCAAATTATTTTAAATTTAAGTTAACCATATGTAATATTTATGTTAAAAAACAGGTATGTATGGAAAGAAGAAAAATAGTCCAAGAATGAAAAGCTTGTAGCATTGACTTGTTTTCTAAAACCTTAACCTGAAAATTCTGATGTATCATCAATTACATTCAGCTCTGTGGCAGAAAAGGCTGTGAAAATGATAAGGGATTTGGAGTCTGCGCCCACTACTTGTGATACAAATTAAACTGTTAAGCAAGAAACCATTTTGACATTATATTTTTTTCAAACAAACAAAAGAAGTGACGAATATTTGTCTCACCCTGATATTTTCAGAGACCAAACAAATGACCCAGGTGAGGGGTGGGGGAGAAGTTGCTGGATAACTTTTATCATATTTCTTTCCACACATTTTTCAAAATGGCATTGCAGAGATACATTTGTTGCCCGTCACATAGCTTGACCTAACCCAGATCATAATGCCTAAGGATGCTAGCATTTCAAAAACACTTTGTCATTTCAGATAATATTTTGAAAATGAAGTATGATTTTTAAAGGATGGTTGCCTTTTGATATGTTTGCCCAATAATCCTGTATTTATCTAATCAATAGGCTGAGCATGTTACAATGAGTTCATACTTGAAGGCCTCATGTGTCTCCCGCTTGTGATTATTCATAAATATAAAATTATGGAAACATCTTTGAATTGCATCTAAAAATAGTTGCTCCTTTTCTAGTAAATATGAAAATATGATGATACTGTTTAATATTTTTGAATCAATATACCTTTTATTAAATAGAAAAAGGTATAATTTACAGCTGTTATTATAGTATTTACTAGCTTATAATTTATGAATTTCTTTTTATTATGTATTTATTTTTGAGAGACAGAGAGACAGAGACAGAGAGAGACAGAGCATGAGTCTCATGCTCTCTCAGAGAGACAGAGGGGAGGAACAGAGAGAGAGGGAGACACAAAATCCAAAGCAGGCTCCAGGCTCTGTGCTGTGAGCTCAAACACATGAACAGTGGGATCATGACCTTAGCCGAAGTCCAACGCTTAACAAATCAACTGAGCCACCCAGGCACCCCCTACCTTAAATTTAAATGCCAGTATCCATATCTTTCTAAATATGTACCTTGTTATTCTTTATTTTTAATGTTTATTTAGTTTTGAGGTAGGGGAGGGGCAGAGATAGAGGGAGACAGAGGCTCTGAAGCAGGCTCTGTGCTGACAGCAAAAGCTCTTAAATGCTATATCATTAGATTCTGTAGGAAAACATAGTAAAGTAATCTTTATAAAAACCCTATTCTAAACGTTTTATGGAGTTGACATGTCTTCACCAATTCTCATAAAAATGTATCGAAAAACCATTATCGTATTGTATTAAGAAAATATGTTTTGGTGAAAGTATTTACTCAGTTATAAAGTATCCATAAGAATAATAATTCTCTCAGGTGAAACTATTGTGCTTTCTGCTTTTTTGATTGATTATTGTAAGATATTTTAAAAATTCCAATATTTTGTAGAAATTTAGTTTTGTGATTTTGGAAATTGATCTATGTACAAGTTGACTATTTATTTATTTATTTATTTATTTATTTATATGTTTCTGTTTATTTATTTTTGAGATCAAGCAAGAAAGACAGAGTGTGAGTGGGGAAGGGACAGAGAAAGGTTGAGACACAGAATCCAAAGCAGGCTCCAGGCTCCGAGTTGTCAGCACAGAGCCCTATGCGGGGCTTGAACTCACAAACCAGGATATCACGACCTGAACCAAAGTTGGCTTAACTTACTGAGCCACCTAGGTGCCCCTACAAGTTTACTTTTTTAAAAAATGCTAGATACTAGAGTTTTTCACTATATATTAACCTATTAGTTTTATTTGGGGGTTAAGTTTTTTTCTCTATTTCTGTAGTTGGTCTTCAAAGTAGTAAGGTGGCCTTGTTAAACAGAAAAAACTGATCTCATGATATTTAAGACCATATTCCATACACAAAAAGTGCATTGTAACAGCTTAGTCACTACTGGCACTTTCTGCCGCTACTATCTGAATTATAACTCTAATCCAGAATTGTAAGTAGTAATAAGCATCTTGTTATCCTCATCATCAATATTGCTTATATTAATTAGTCAACAGTTATAAGAGCATACTAAAGTCATTTACATGAATAGTTAAAATCTTTTTACAAATACATTTTAGAAGAAAGATCATTATCATATGTATTCAGATAAAGATAAACATCTGTAAGTAGATTAAAATGTACATTTTTCCCTCCTCTTCCTTGTTGTACTCATTACCTTTTGTTCCTCTCTGCTTTGGATTTTATTTTCAGTTATTTCCTCAATTTCAATTTGTTTTTCCTCACAGGTTCTGTTTCCCCCGGAGAAAATATGTTATCTTGGCATATTTCCCCTGTGTGTCTCTGGCAGGTTTTCTTGCTATCTCATTTGGGGAAGCTGGGTATTCCCCTGTGCTCCCACTTCCTCATTACATTTTGCCAAGATGTTCTTTGCTCTTTCATTCTTTCTTCTCTCAAGAGAAATTGGCTTTTAACCTATTTTTCTTTGTTTAACTCTTAACAACTGTGAACCAAATGTTTATAGCCACGTTAAAATACACAAATCAGAATATCACCTTTGGGATCATAGGGAGTTGAGTTTCAATACTCCACAAAATTTGGCGTGGTAGTTTTCTCCTTGGAGAATTCTCCATCATTTAGAAATGATGAAATGTTTCCTTATCCTTCCCACCACATTCTAGTGTTTTCTTGAAAGAACCAACAAACATGGCCTTGCATTTGCATGTGTGTGTATATATGTCTGTACAAAAATTCATGCATATCCAAGGATAAAAATTTATTAGAGTTATCAAAGGCCATAACACCTAATACTGAATAGAGAAGGTAGTCACATCATTAAGTAAAGGTTCTATAATGTGATATTGTTACTTGAGGACACTAACAAGATTCATAAGAGAACAAATAAATGATATTTATTAGAATGGTGTCTATATGGGGTTCTTTTAGTTGTAAGCAAGAGTTCCATATTTAGTCATTTTCAGCAAAATTATATGGTAAGCGTCCGACTTCAGCCAGGTCACGATGTCGTGGTCCGGGAGTTCGAGCCCCGCGTCGGGCTCTGGGCTGATGGCTCAGAGCCTGGAGCCTGTTTCCGATTCTGTGTCTCCCTCTCTCTCTCTGCCCCTCCCCCGTTCATGCTCTGTCTCTCTCTGTCCCAAAAATAAATAAACGTTGAAAAAAAATTAAAAAAAAAAAAGAAAATGTCCAGGTTCTTTTGCCACTTTGTAGAAGATTTATATTCCATAGGGTCATCCTCCATTGACCAATCTTGATCAATATGTCTGCCAATTGTCTCTAAGAAAGAAGGTATCTTCATGGAGCCCACCAGATTCTATTCATTAAGATTGAAGTCATTCCACACAAGACAATAAAGAAGAGGGGATGAATAAAAGGTAGGCAAAGACAGAAATAAAATGTCCATTATAGTGAAGTCATTTGATTAGCTATCATCCTTTTTTATATACATATAATCCTTAAAATGTCAAGACTAACATAAGAGAGGTATTTTGGAAATGAGATATTTTCACTCCACAAGAGTAGAAAATCTGAAGTTGTATTAGTTACTTTGGTATCATGTTTTAAATTTAGCTACTCTAAATCTAATCTTCATTTTTCTCATTACAACCCATTTTAAATATTCAACAAAATGAGTAAGTTATGGCATGTTTAACCTTCATACATTTGTTGATGGTGGGGTAGAATAAGATGGAAAAAGAAATTTGTTGATATCTATTGATATGTACATTACAATTCAGGGAAATAAGTAGAGAGGAGCTATAAAATCTTTATTTCTGAAAATAGTTACAAGGCCTTAATTTATAATAAACATTTCATATTTCCTACCACTTGCTATTGGCAGTGGTTCCATCCAGTCAGAATGAGATCATCAAAGTTACGGACAAGCATGATGTCTTTTGCAATGGATAAGCAACTAAGATTCCTGCAGTGCAAGGCTGGAGAATTCATGGAGCCCTGAGTAGGACAGTGAAAATTTATTTCTGACCAACTGGGAGGAAGGAAAATGGCTTCTGATGGTTGTTACTGACAGTTACAGGGCAAAAACACTTGCCACGTTAATATCTACATAGCAGGTGCTAGGAGATACACTAATTTGGTCCAATACTGAAACTACATTTAGGACAACAGCAGCAATTCATATGACCAGTTAAGTTTCTAACAATTCACAATCATTCTCTAAGATCCATCTGTCTTCTGCATGGGTCAAAGAAGTGAATTGAAATAGCATATGAAGAGGTTCATTTCCTCTGCATCTTGATGGTGGCACAATCTCTGTAATCCCTCTAGTAACACAATGTTACCTTTAATTGACTGTTTTGGTCAGTAGACACATTTATTTATTTATTTATTTATTTATTTATTTATTTATTTATTTTGAGCCCAAATGTCCATCAGTGGATGAATGGTAAAGAAGATGTGATATATGTACATACATATATACATACACATACACACACACATAGTTTTCACTTTGTGGGTCAGGGAATTCTGTCAGTTGCTGGATATATTTATTCATTAGGAAACTGAGAAATACCCACAGATTGCATTCAGGGTCTCACTAGGCCAACAGTAAAGTGGACCCAAAAAATTATTTCGATTGCCTAACTTCTATAACCTCTACTCTGACTGGTGGACTACAGTGACATTTGGGATCTCAGTAAGAACCAGTGTCAGGTGTCCTCAAATAGTCTCATTATTTTCCCTTCTCAAGTACCCAAAGCTCCTTGTAAATAATGTCAGGTCCCTTAGGGAAGCCTGAGAAAAAAAATTTACATTATAAAACTTGGTCAGTGTAGCAAGGTACTTTCTCAAAAGGACCAGGCCTCCTTTTCATTCAAGAATCTATGTGCTGTGAATTGCCTTAAATTGGGGAATCTTTTGAGAGACTGTGACTCTCCACTGTGGTTATTTAGTTAGTACTTCTGTTCAGCATTGTAAGAGCTTATCCACTTACATTAACCAAGAAAGGATTCAGTAAAATATCAATCTATTTCAATTCTAGGGACACCATGATCAGTTAGCTAATGTCCATTTTGGTAAGTCAAATTATTATGATTACTGCTTGTACCTACTTAGGATTACAGTAATCACAACTACCTGTCTTTAATAACTAAGTACTGCTTCTTGGCTCTTGCCATCCTAGGCCCCGTCATCTGAACTGATTTCAGGGAGTCATGTCCTTCAATGACAGAATGTTGCACTGTAATTTCTGGCCTACAAACAAGAGACAATACAGAATGCTGAGAATGTTGGGACTCCCTTACAAACATATTTTACCAAAGCCTTCATAAAGCATCAGTCTCTAGTCTCCAGACTTCTTCTTGAGTCATAGTTTGGGGGTGTTGCATGATAAATCTAATATTTGAATGTCTTTAATCCTCTGGGAAACATCCTGTATTACATATCAAGAAGTTCCTAGCTTTTAATTTCATTTAATATGGATTAGCTTTGAGTCTAGGTTTCACTCAACATAACAAGCAAACTGTTAGAGCCATTCTCATTCACACTAGCTAATATATTAAACCTAGAATGCCTTTTAGTGCATCCCTACTATCTACAGCCTGATGCAATATTGTATTTCTTTCATTCTAACACAAAACTCTTAGGATCTATTCCCAAATATTCATTACACATTTCTATTTACGTACTTTGACATAATCTTCCAGTTTTGGTATGTAAAGCACTTCCTTATGGATCATTTTTTTTTACCTTTTCATCTGGACATGGTGGTACTTGAGTCTGGCTATAGATCCAGAGGCTGTAAGACGCTGTACTAATGGGTCCTGAAGATGATCTGAATCTCCTACCAAACAACAACTTCAGGGAAGGCGATTAAAGATTTTTTTTCAGACAAGGAGAGACCACATTCCTTAAAGAAGGGAGGAAAAGCTGGCTCTACTGGCTAGGAAAATCAGAAGGAATTTGGAAGCTCCATGTCTCCATTTTCATCAGATTCTGCTGATGTGCCAAGTTCCAGGGTCCCATTATTTCCTAGTAAATTTCCTATCTTCATAATAATAGAACTTATGAAGTTACAAGTTCCATTTCTGTTGTAATTCGGCCACTCACAGGATTAGACTGGGAGTTTGGTTTTCAGAAATAGCACCCTGTGGCTACAGAAACTAATGATTTGTTAGCACCATTATAGAAACTTTCTTGCTCAAGCCTTTAATCTTGAAGTTTGAAACACTCAACTAATGTTCTTCTTTTTCCAGCTTCTCCAGTGCACTTAGGAGCTACCAATTAATTGTATTATATTCATTATTTTAACCAAAGTATTCTATAGCAATGACTGTTTCCTTAAAGTCTTACTTTAAATAATAATTTTATAGATATATATGTATAATTTAAATGAGAGGTTTGCATGTAAATTGGAAGGTTACATATCACTACTATAATTTCTTTTCTCTAACTTTACATGATGCATTTTTGGTCACATTGCTTAATAGCTGGAATATTGTTTGAACACAGTATCTACATATTATCTATCATTATAAAATTCTTAAGAAAAAAAATGGCAAAATCTAAGTTCCAATTAATCTGTGTCTGGCAGACAAACCTCACTGTTAAAAAGGATATCCTACCAAAACTATTGAATAACAAAATTATGAGCAAAATATCTTACCAACATATTTTTTTAACATTTATTTATTTTTGAGAGACAGAAAGAGACAGAGTGTGAATGGGGGAGGGGCAGAGAGAGAGAGAGAGAGAGGGAGACACAGAATCTGAAGCAGGCTCCAGGCTCTGAGCTGTCAGCACAGAGCCCGAGGCAGGGCTCGAACTCACAAACCACAAGTTCATGACCTGAGCCAAAGTGAGACGCTTAACTGACTGAGCCACCCAGGTACCCCTATCAACACTATTAAAGAACAAAATTCTCATTTCTATTTTTCCTGCATTTTCACATTTAGATCTTTGACTAACCAAGGTTTGAAAATGAAATGATTTGATACTCAAGCATGAAAGAATTGCCGCTTGAAAACCTAGCTCCTCCTTAATCTGTGGAAACTGATAGAATTATAAATCCTTAACTTTTTTCTGGGATGATCATGATGATTAGAGGGCTTCAAAAACTAGTAACACATTGAAAGCAATTCTGCATATATTTCTGGGCAACATAGTGATCGGGAAATTCATAGACACCTATTTGGTAAGAGGTCGCTGATAATTAATTATTCCTTTCTACTTCAACAGATGGAAAAACTCAATTTTAGTTCCTTCTTCAGGGTATTAAAACTCTTTAAGGGTTGTGATGACTTCATTGCACATATCAGAATAACCAATTCAATAACCTGAAATCAGGCAAGTTATTTTTTTTAGGAAGCACTAATTGAAATGCTTAAAGCATTTTGAGTTTAATTTTTTAAATATTTCTATAATGTATCCAGTTGTTCTTTGTTTTACTTCACACTCCATTTGAGAATTACATGGAAATCTAAGCCTTAGCCAGTTTCTGCAGTTAAATTAATTAGTTATTAAACTCAGTCATCGCTGCTTCCCCCAGTGTATCACCAGATTTTTGAAGACTGTCCAAATGGCTAACTGTGTAATAAATCCTATATTCAAACACATTTCATGTAGATAATTATACTACTTTATTGATGGTGTTTTTCCCAAGCTATAGAAAAATTTCAGCTTATTCTCTTGGTTGGTCATTACATTTCTGAACTTGCAAGGCCAGATTACCTTACTGCTATTGAGGGTCCAATTCTAACCTTTTCAGTCAATACAATGTTAACAAAAGGAGCTGTAACAATGGTCAGTTACTTTTGCAACCATAGAAAAATTGTGAAAACACACATTGTTTTAATACTTAAGCTTTGTCTTCTGTTTTTAGTAATACAGCCTAGGTTACAACTATTACCAATGAACTACTTATTGGCTAGAATGAAAAGTGAAGCATATTTCCTAAGGTGTAGCAATGTAAGAAGACTGCAAAAACAAAACACTAAAATACTGGAAAGTGAATGGTTTCTGTGATCTAACTGTCCTATCTGCAAGCTGTGAATATAGATTGTGTTGTTTAACCATATAACCAGTAGGCTTCTAACCTTTTGCTACCATGTTCAAAAATTCGTAGCTCACTGTGCAGAGGTACAGCTGGAGGCATAAATTCATCTGTCTGTCACTTGAATTATGTTTACCTTCAAGCCTCAAAAATCAAATAATCCAGGATGCCACTGTTATTGATATTTCCTCTTTTAAACTATTTTTTTAATTTAAGATACATATTTCTAAATACTTTAAAAATGGTCATACTCAAAAAAGTCTTCTGAGAATTTCCTCAATGTGTGCACCATCCAGCACTTGTCAGTAGAAACTAGGACAAAATTGCATTGATTGTTGTTTGTTTTAAATTTTTATGAAAGCAATTGGATGTTACTGAATATTTTACATACAAATGAGTCCACTCCTAATAGAAACCAGGAATTCTGTCAATCAAGGGGTGGGGCGAAAGGGAAATCTTTCAAATGTGTTGGTTACCCTCCACTGAATTATATAATAAGTGATTGCAGAATGTGAGAGTAAGTAATAACAGCCTGAATGGAAGCCAGTGGTAGGTAACAGAGTTACTTGTGACATTATCAGTGAATGGCAGTCAACATATTGAATAATGTCATGAATAAAAAGTTGATGTAGACTTTCTGTTATTCATTTTCCAAGTCACTCAAACAAACTATATGAAATTACATTAGAAAGTTATCTCAATGCATTGTTTAAAAGCCATTTTGAGGAAAAAAAAATGAAAAAAAAGCATGCTAGTTAATTTTCTCAAAGTATAAACAAAGGCAGAGGAATATTTTAAGTGAATAAAAATATTTTCTTATATCACTGAGATGTATCACTAATAGAAATTAAACATGGATACTAACCTGCTAGTCAATTGAGTGGTGATGTAAAAGAAAGAGAACATGATGAAATTCACTTTTCAAAGTAAGAATTGGTATTAATAAATACATTATAAATGGATGTTATAAAATTAATCCATTATATAGTTGAACTAAATATGTCATTAACTGAAGATAAAATTATGAAGACTCTCAAGGAAATTTAATTATTATATAAATCAAAAAGCACTAACAAATGCCAGTAGGGAACATAAGGAAAATTGTAGTCTTTTTATTTTTATTTACTTATTTTTAAATGTTTGTTTATTTATTTTGGGAGAGAGAGAGTGGGGTAGGGGTAGAGAGAGGGAAGAGAGAGAATCCCAAGCAGGCCCCACACTGTCAGCTCAGAGCCTGACATGGGGCTTGATCTCACAACCACGAGAGCATGACCTGAGCCAAAATCAGGAGTTTGACACTCCTTAATCAATTGAGTCAAACAGGTGCCCCTGTATTCTTTTTATTTTAACCTAAAAAGGGGCATCTGTGGGAGCACTGCCATTTAAAGGACAGCATTGAAGATCCTGGACAGAGACCTGAGCATAAGCTTCACAAACAGTAATAAAACCTGGCAAACAAGTTGCCATATATAATGAAATAGAGTTGTCAATTTTCATATATAATAGGGAGAAGTTTGTTGATAAAAGCAGGTTTAGTGACCTCTCATCAGTATAATTAGAAAACAGCCTTTTTTATTTGCTATATTTTATTCCTTTGTTTCCTTCTCCCTTTTTTTATTTTTATCTTTTATTTTTGTATTATATGCTAGCCTCCAATTGACAAAGCTTTATTTTTTTTTAAGGCTGAGCAGGTTGTTGGTAAAAATGAAGTGAGTATTTGAGAAATAGTGGGAGGAGATGGAACTTCATGATAGAAAGCTGTCTATGAGTTAGCTAGATTGGGTTCTTTCATTATGTTACTCTACTATACAAAGGGTCCTCCATTTAGTTGTTTCTGTTAGAACTACTGAGATGTGGCAGTTAAAAATTAAATTAAAATTCTTGAACAAGGTTTCCATTACTGTCAAATGGGTTCATGAGTATAACATTGAAAACATACTATATTTAACTATTTATGATTGAATAAATCAATCATATTGACTTACTACCAGTAAATCATGAAATTCAAAAGCATTCTGATAAATAAAACGGTAATAAAATTCACGTTTTACCTCATGAAATTAATCTAATGTCTTTACTTAGCAAAATGAGAGATTTGCCAAGGATATAGAACTGAATAAAACATGATTCCTGTTCTTAAAATGACAATGTGTAATACAGGAGGCAGATATGCTCAAAAAGTTAGAATATTTGTAATAACAAGAGGATATTTGTCTATAAGAGGATAACAGGGTTACAACCTAGATAAAGTGTGACGAACAAGAGAGAGATCGGCTCTTGGTCAGGTGTGGGCGGTTGTGTTCAGAGGAAATATTATCTAGAGGAGTGGAGTTTTGCAGGGTGGGTTTATAAGCAGTGTGGTGAGAGGAGTTGAGAGAAAGGAATCTAAATTCGGGGTCCTCTAATATTCGGATGCCAAAGGCACTTTCAGAATTTTAACTAATTTGATGGTTTTCATCAGTACTGAATAGCTATTCATATTTATTATATATTCTCATCCAATCCTAATGGCATAAGAACCTTATATAAGAGAAGTAATTTTAAACTACTAGCTCTAGAGAAGATTTATAACAACCTTTGGAATTGTTTGGCAACAAAACCTGATTCAATTAAACTAAAAATATTTGAAAATGGTTCTGTTTTCTTTTGAGATATATATGATCGTAAGTCCCTTAATATGATTTAGAAATAGAGATATTCATAATCAATCAGAACCAGAATTCTGTTGGAATAATTGCAGTTAAATGATTTTGTCCAAAAGCTGGGATAGTTACAGCATGCTACCTTAGTGATAGATGAGGAGCTGGAAAAGAAGTCTCTGGTATCATGGGATTTGGTTATAGTAGAAAAGTTATAGAGATTGTCTATTATAGTAAAAATTGATACAATCAATTTAATAAGTGCTATCAAAGATATAGCCACATGTTATTTGGAAAGTATATAATATTGTGGCCTAAGTGATCTTAGGGAGGCATAATGGATGCTCAGGGAAATCTTCAGCAAGGACGCAGATCCTTGCAGTACTTGATGGGTAGAGTCATAAGGAAAAAAGAGGTAGGGCAACAGAGCTTCATGATGGTATAGTATTTATGTGAAGACCTTGAGGTAAAAAGCAGCTTGAGGCCATTTCTGAAGATCTAATTAAGTCTATTCTTTAGGAAGATTATAAGGAATCCAAAAATTTTATTTCTCCAGTAAGACTCAAGAATTCAAGAGTAATCCTAAATTACTCATCTTACCAAGTGTACTTAAAATCCCCTTCCCAGAGCTAAAATATGTTTAGATAACGAATTTTGAACAATGGCTTTTTAAACTTTAGCTCTTCAGAGTTAAAGAAATCCATTTTTATCTAGATAAACTGCATTTTGTTTTATTTCGAGTGATTAATTTATTATTAATGAACTCATACAATCATTTAAAGCTTGTATCTAACGTTCACATTGTATCTAACAATTACATAGTAATTTTTTTTCCATAAGAGTAAATATTAAAACTGACTTCTCTTTCTTCATTAAATATTAGAATTTTAATTTTTAAATAGGGAGATAGTTTATTTTATAGGTTTAATTTAATTTAATTATAACATAATATTTTTTACTATTATTTTACTATTTTTACTAAAATAGATTTATTTTATTTTTTTCTATTTCTTTATGTTTATTTTTGAGAGAGTGACAGAGTGTGTGGAGGGAGAGGCTGAAAGAGAGCAAGACACAGAATCTGAAGCAGACTCCAGGCTCTGAGCTGTCAGCACAGAGCCTGATATGGGGCTCAAACTCACGAACTGCAAGATCATGACCTGAGCCAAAATCAGGCCCTTAACCACCTGAGCCACCCAGGCACCACTACAAATAGCTTTAGAAGGCATCAATGCAAATTATATATTTGATAACTTGAAAAAGATTTTTTAAGACAAATTGACTTCTGAATATTCTTTGCTGTGGGTTCTGTTTGTGCATTTGAATTTTGGAAAGTATTCATTTCTAAAATTATGATCCAACAGATTAAAAATTAGCATTTTCAAACTGTATTGATTTCTTCTTTAACCATTAACTCCATAAAGTTAACTTACCCCAGAAACAATATAAACTTAGCTAGGCATTTCAAACTTAGTTTTCATAGAAAACTAAGTAATGATTAGGATTTTCTTTTTTAATGTTTCATATTTTTGAGAGACAGAGAAAGAGAGAGAGAGAGAGAGCAGGAGACACAGAATCTGAAGCAGGTTCCAGGCTCTGAGCTGTCAGCACAGAGCCTGATGTGGGGTTCAAACTCACAAACCGTGTGATCGCCCAACCAACTGAGCCACCCAGGGGCCCCTCTTTTTTAAAATTTTTTAAAATGTTTTATTTATTTCTGAAAGAGTAGGATTTTCAACATGAAGAAAAATTCATGAAGCTGCCTCAAATAAAGACAAGATAGAGCATTATTCTTGTCAGGTCATTTAGCCTTTTTAGTACAGCTTCTATTATCCAATTTTGACTTTATGAAAAGAAAGTGTTCTTTGGACAGATTAGAAACTTGAAACTCGTTTAGGTGAATTTTATTAGACTATCTTTTGTTACTTTAAGTTAAATTTCTCACTTGAAAGTTAAATGTTAAGTTGGTCCACATTTAGCGTTTCTAGTTTAGCCCTGTGTCATCTACTAATATTTAAAGAAAGAAAATTATGGCATAATGTAAATTGCTTTCCAGTATGATTATGGCCTAGATATTTAAAAGTAAATAGCTTTTACTTTTCAACCTGAAAATTTTAAAGTCAAATGCAGGGTAAATTGCAGGAAAGTGCAAAGGATCGCTCACTATTGATTGTAAAATATGCATGCCTAGGATTCTGCAAAATCTTGTTTTTTAAAGATAATTTCATCAACCGATGCCACTTAATTATTGTTTGGTATTGCTGTATATATTAGATTTAGCATGATAGATGAATCAAAATAGTACTTCCAAAATTCTGTATGTAATATAATTATCCAGTACCTTGATTAGCATTTTTAAAATATGACATTAAGTACTCAAAAATATTGTCTTCATGATCTAAGTACCATCTTTCAGTCTATAATTTAGACCAAAAACATAGTTATTTCTGTGAAATAAAATGAAAACCAAATTTGAGTATTTGTTGTAATATTTTATATTCCTAATTTCTTTGGGACGGTATTAGTCCTCATAAGAAGTGAAAAAAGCCATGTGTCAAGCAAATAAGCATATTTAACAACAGATGTAAAAGAAACACAAATGCAAAAACAAAGGTTTTCCTTTGATGGTTAGCCCATAAACAATAATAAGCTATCAGCATATTAATCATCTGCTTTTGTGAGTGTGATTATTGAACTCACTTGGTAAGAGTAATTATATGCTTATATGTGTCAAGAGTATGTATTCATGTTTCTTTGTGTTTCTTGATGCACACAAGACTATTTTATAAGCTGTCTTCAAATCAGATAAGCGTCAGTAGCCCTTCCTAGAGAACAGAAAATACAATCTCTATCATCAAATCATACGTTCATATTGAAAGCAGTCTTCTCTATCTAGAACGATTATCTAGTTCAAGAATTTAGTTAAACATGGTGACTACCGAGTTCCTTTAAAAAAATAAGGCTTTATTTTTACATTCACAGCAAAAGTAAGAGGAAGGCACAGAGATTTCCAGTATACGTCTTGCCCCAACACTTGCATAACCTCCCCCATTATCAACATCTCTCACCAGGATGGTACATTTGTTATAATTAATAAACCTATTTTGACTCAGCATAATCACCCGAAGTTTATCGTTTGCATTTGGGTTGATTCTCTGTGTTGCACATACTATGAATTTGAACAAATATATAGTGAAATATTTCTATCATTATGTTATGATGCACAATATTTTCACTGACATTAGAATCTTCCACCCTCCATCTATCCCTCCTTCCCTCTCCAACCCTGAAAACTACTGACCTTTTTCACTGCTCCCATAGGTTTGCCTTTTCCAGTATGTCATACAGTTGGAATCAAGTGTATATAGTCATTTCAGGGTGACTTCTTTTATTCGGTGGTATGCATTTAAGCCTCCTTCATGTATTTTCATGGCTTGATAGTGCATTTTCCTTTAATGCTGAATAATATTTCAGTGTCCATATGTACTGCACTTTATTGATATGTTCACCTACTGAACGACATCTTAGTAGCTTCCAAGTTTTGGCAATTATGAGTAAAGCTACTATAAATATCCATAAGCAGATTTTTTTGTGGACATAAATTTTGAACTCCTTTGTGTAACTACAAGGAGTGCAGTTCCTGGATCATATGGCAAGAGTGCACTTAGTATTGTAAAAAACTGCCATAGTGTCTTCCATAATAGCTGTGCCAATTTGCATTTCCAACAGCTGTGTATGAGAATTTCTGTTTCCCCACATCCCCAACAACATTTGGTGTGGTCATTGTTCCGGATTATGGCCATTCTAATAGGTGTGGCATTGTGGCTTCAGTTTGCATTTTGCTGATGGCATCTAATGTGAAACATCTTTTCATATGCTAATTTCCATCTACATATCTTCCTTGAGAAAGTGTCTGTTCAGGTCTTTAGCCAATTTTAGTTGGGTTACTGTTTACTTTCTGTTGAGTTTTAAATTTTTTTTTTTACATTTATTTATTTTTTGAGAGATGGAGAGAGACAGCATAAGCAGGGGAGGGTCAGAGAGAGAGGGAGACATAGAATCCGAAGCAGGCTCCAGGCCTGAGCCGAAGTCGGACGCTTAACCAACTGAGCCACCCAGGCGCCCCTCTGTTGAGTTTTAAAAATACTTTCTACAAAGGGCCATATTTCATTCTTTCTCATTACCACGTAGTACTCCATTGTGTATGTATATAAACCACAATTTCTTTATCCATTCATCAGTTGATGGACATTTAGGCTCTTTCCATAATTTGGCTATTGTTGAGAGTGCTGCTATAAACATTGGGGTACAAGTGCCCCTATGCATCAGCACTCCTGTATCCCTTGGGTAAATTCCTAGCAGTGCTATTGCTGGGTCATAGGGTAGGTCTATTTTTAATTTTCTGAGGAACCTCCACACTGTTTTCCTGAGTGGCTGCACCAATTTGCATTCCCACCAACAGTGCAAGAGGGTTCCCGTTTCTCCACATCCTCTCCAGCGTCTATAGTCTCCTGATTTGTTCATTTTAGCCACTCTGACTGGCGTGAGGTGATATCTGAGTGTGGTTTTGATTTGTATTTCTGTGATGAGGCGCGACGTTGAGCATCTTTTCATGTGCCTGTTGGCCATCCGGATGTCTTCTTTAGAGAAGTGTCTATTCATGTTTTCTGCCCATTTCTTCACTGGGTTATTTGTTTTTCGGGTGTGGAGTTTGGTGAGCACTTTATAGATTTTGGATACTAGTCCTTTGTCCAATATGTCATTTGCAAATATCTTTTCCCATTCTGTTGGTGGATGGAACTGGAGAGTGTGATGCTAAGTGAAATAAACCATACAGAGAAAGACATACCATATGGTTTTGTTCTTATGTGGATCCTGAGAAACTTAACAGAAACCCATGGGGGAGGCGAAGGAAAAAAAAAAAGAGGTTAGAGTGGGAGAGAGCCAAAGCATAAGATACTCTTAAAAACTGAGAACAAAGTGAGGGTTGATGGGGGGTGGGAGGGAGGGAAGGGTGGGTGATGGGTTTTGAAGAGGGCACATTTTGGGATGAGCACTGGGTGTTGTATGGAAACCAATTTGACAATAAATTTCATATATTGAAAAAAAATAAAAAATAAATATAATGAAAAAAAAACTTTGTATATGTCAGATTATGGCCCTTTATCAGATACGTCTTTTGCCAATATTTTTTTTCCAGTATGTGTATTGCTTTCTCATTTTGTTAACAGTATCTCTCACAGCAGACATTTTTTTATTTTCATTTTAAAGAAATCCAGATTATCAATTCTTTGTTTTATGGAGCATAATTTTGATATGTCTAAACGTCATGGCCATACACGAGGTCATCTAGGTTTTCTCCTGTGTTTCTAGGAGTTCTATAGTTTTGTATTTTACATTTAAAGTGTGATCTATTTTGAGCTAACATTTGTGAAGGATGGAAGATTTGTGTCTGGATTCATTTTTATTTCTTTTGTTTGTGAATGCCCAGTTGGTCCAGCACCATTTTTGAAACGACTATCTTTTTGCTTCTTTGTCAAAGATCTGTTAACTATATTAATGAGAATCTGTTTCTGGTCTCTCTGTTCTAGTCCATTGATCAGTCTATTCTTTCACCTATCACACTGTCTTGTTTAGTATAGTTTTACAATAAGTCTTGAAGTCTGGTAGTGTCAGTACTCAACTTTATCTTCTCCTTCAGTATCGTGTTAGCTCTTTTAGTTCTGGGTCTTTTGCTTCTCCATATAAACTTTAAAATCAGTTTGTTAATACCCACAAAATAACTTGCTGAGATTTGATTGGTGTTGTTATGGTCAAGATCAAGTTTGGAAGAACTCACAGTTTTACAGTATTGAGTCTCCTCTGCATGAACATGGGATATCTCTGCATTTATTTACTTTTGATTTATTTTAACAAAATTTTGTAGCTTACCTTATGTAGATCTTATACTTATTTTGTTAGATTTATACATGTGCATGTATGTGTGTATATATATATGTATATGTATATATATATATACACACATACATATATATATATATATATATATATAATAGATAGATGCTAATGTAAATGGTATAGTTTTTCAATTTCAAAGTCAACTCTTTCATTTCTGTTATATAGGGAAGGAATTTACTTGCATATCTTAACCGTGAATCCTGAAGCCCTGCCATAACCACTATTGGTTTCAGACCTAACTCCTTTTAATTATGGAATTTTAAATGAATACAATTATTTACTAACCGATTAAGTAAAAAGTATTTGGCCTCTAGAGCTCTCTGAATTTCCTTTGAAAATAAAATATAAAGGGAACTGAAGACTAATACATTAAAATACTTTTCACCAGATTTTACTTTAGCCAAACATAGGGTCAGTTCAGCAGTACATTTCTTGGATTCTTTCACATATAACATTGCGAGTCTTAGGTAACTAGAAAATCAATTGGAAATCAGTGAAATATTATAAATATTAGAACAAAGTGCTAGGACTAAAAAAAATAATATTATAAACAATCAAAATAAACAAATAAAGAAATTAGACATATTTGGATAACTGCCATTATTCACACATTTCTCAAAGAAACATACTTTCCTTTATTCTAGTTTCTGATAAATAAATTTAAAGCAAAGTGAATCAAAGGAGAGATTCACAGAACTTTTGGGGAAGGATATGAACTAAGAGATTGTCATTGCTTCTTTTTAGTTTCTCGATCGTACCCTTACTTGATACCTTGCTGTGGTATTATATTAATGTGCTGTAGTTTTCAAGCTACTGCTATCATTATTTTATATTTGACATTATAGATGACAGTCTGGCTTTAGAAAAAATGTAAAAACAAAGCAAAATAGGAAAATATGAGTACAGGCTAAAGAAGCTAAGTCAGGATAAAGTTACATTTCCATATATCTGTTCAGCTTTTAACTTGGGGTATGCCATTTATTTGCGATCATATTCTAGAATTAATATTTTAAAATTACTTTAATTTTTATTAATAAATAATTAATACTAAAACACTACTATTATACACCACAGAAAAATTGTTTTGACTATATGTTCTGATCATAAATATTTTCCATTAATGGAAAAGGCAAGATTTTTTTCAACTGATGAGAGTATTTTTCATTTTTCTTTTTAACATTACATAGTTATCTGTACTTTGGAAGTTCTGATTTTATTCCTTATATATGCTAATAAACAATGTCTTTTTATGGAAAAAGAAAAATATTTTATTGCTTTAATTTACCCAACGACTGAGATCTGCAGCTTACATTATATCATTATTGATGTCTACACTCTGTAAGGGATCAAATGTACCTACACATAAGTATATTTTTACAAAAATAAATTGGATAAAGGAACACTTACTACCCCCCAGACATTTTATCATTTTATTTAAACATCTTTTACATATGGTGGTAGGAAGGTTTTTCTTGACCACAGATAATGTAGAAAAATTATTATAAAGAAAAATATTTATTTGCACAATGAGTGTATAAATGTGAGTCAATGGAATACATTGTGCTCAGTAAAATTTAAAATATTAAGACATAACAGTTGTATAGATTCAGACAACTGAAGAATTGGCCCTGTCATGAAATCCAAAAAAATTGCTGGAGATGTTAACTATGAATATGAATTGTGACATGAACATTTAGGCTTTGGAAATCCCAGCTGACAGGTCCTTTAAATTAAAGTCTGCATAAGTTTAACATTATAGAATGTTCGCATTCATTTTATCAACCGAAATATACTTATTATAACACAGTACATAATAGATGTTGAACATGCTATTGGACCGACATTCACATTGGATAGAAAACTTTCACATTCTCCCCAATGTGTAATTCATTGCATATAAAAATTGTATTATTAGGATATCAATGAGTATCCCAAGAGTAGTCATCAAGCATTACATTTCAAATTTACAGAGAATGAAGTGTTTTTTACTATCAATAAAAATATACCAATCAGGGCACCTGGGTGGCTCAGTCGGTTAAGCCTTTGATTTCAGTTCAGGTCATTATCTTAGAGTTTATGAGTTCAAGCCTCATGCCAGGCTCTGTGCTGACAGCTCAGAGCTTGGAGCCTGCTTCAGATTCTGTGTCTCCCTTTCTCTCTGACCCTTCTCCCTTGCTCATTTCTGTCTCTCTCTCAAAAATAAACAAACATTTACAAAAATATATACCAATCAAAATTAGAGGTACCCACAAACTATAAATTTAAATTAAATATTATAATCTGCATTACATATACATAAACACATTAATAACAATAATGAAAGTTGTTATATAATTGAATACAAAGTTTTGTTATATTTAGTAACCATGATAGTTTCAGAAATCAAAAGTTAGACTGAGAGGTGGGGTTTTTAAATTGGACTCATCTTAAGTAAAGTTTTACTTTTTTCTATATATTCTGAATATTTTCTATATAATCTGAAGATCTAATCAATTTCCTTTACCTATATTTATTTTAAATTTATTTCCTATTCTCAAAAGTGTGTTTTATTATGGGAATAATTTATACCAGAATCTCCTCTAATAAGAAATGAATCTGTTAAGAATATCCAATCTATGGGTCCCTGCGTGGCTCAATGGGTAAGCATGTGACTATTGCTTTCAGCTCTGGTCATGATCTCAGACTTTGTGAGATGGAGACCAGTGTCAGGCTCCATGCTGATAATATGGAACCTGCTTGGATTGTCTCTCTCCCTCTCTCTCTGTTTCTCTCTGTCTGACCCTCCCCACTCATCCCCCTGTCTCTCTCTCTCTCTCTCTCTCAAGATAAATAAATTAAACAAAAGAATACCTAACCTAGGCCTACAATTAACATTTCAGACCCTTTCATTTAGCCCATTTACAAAACATTTCCAATATTGTAGTTTGAACAAATTCAGCTAGTTCAAATTTCAGAACTGACGAACTAGAACTAAGATTTCATTTTCTCCTTGGTATTTCCAAAGGCAAAATGAGCAATATCTTAGATTAGTTTTTATTAGCTCATAAAGAGGAAGAACGACATAAGTTAACTTGACACTAATGGAAGAGGATACTATTATTTTAAGTGAGAATATAAGAATCAATAATATTGACAATACATACACATTTTATTATAAATTCATTTAGAAATTCAGCATACTTGAAGGGTCTAAAATTGTTATTAAAAATACTGAATTGAATAAGTCACATTCTTAAGGTTTATTATGCTAACTTAATACATTGCCATCAAAATATTTAAATTTTCCCGTGATTGTAGATTTACGCATCTGTACTAGGTTTCAACCACAGTGTGAAGGCCAATGAATAGAAAAAGTGTAATAACTGAAGTAGATAACACTACAATATGTTTGGCTGGGTGTTGAAATTACACTTAAAGTCTTTTCTTGGTAAAATAAAAAACAGTATATAGACACCTTTGGTCTCTGTGTCAATGGTTGATATTTAATCTTCTCTTTAAAATACAGTTCCTACCACAAAAAACACACTAATTGTAGTTCATTTATTTTTTCTTGCCTACATTTTATCTTATGATTTGGGGTCTTAGAAAAATATGTTTATAAATGTGAAAATACTTTTATATTTCAATGGATTTGTTTACATTAAAACTAATCTGCTTATATTCATAAATATAAAACAGTCATTTTAAAAATGAATGAAGAGGGGCGCCTGGGTGGCTCAGTCGGTTGAGCAACCGACTTTGGCTCAGGTCATGATCTCACGGTTTGTGAGTTCAAGCCCCCTGGCGGGCTCTGTGCTGACAGCTCAGAGCGTGGAGCCTGCTTCTGATTCTGTGTCTCCCTCTCTCTCTGCTCCTCCCCCACTCATGCTCTGTCTCTCTCTGTCTCAGAAATAAATAAATATTAAAAATGAATAAAGAGTTCTATACAAAATAGAAACATAAAAATCAACTTTATATACACTTTTGATATGTTAAAGTGTTTATCTTTATTAGATTTACACAGAGCCCAATATGATGTAAATTTTTATTTAAATGTATTTATATTTTAGAATTTAATATAATAAAATTATTTAACTAAAAGGATGTTAAAATTTAAAATTAAAATATTATGTTGTCCTAAGTTATAATTATATTTTATTCAACTAAATATCTCATTTATTTACTTTATTATAGTAAAAATTTAAAGATACATAATCCGTAACATTAAATTCCTGCTTTAGAAGATGGTAATGAACTCATGTACACAATCCTTCCTATTTGTTTTTGCAGTCTTTCTTCCATAATTGTGAAAAAGACATATAATATTCAGTTTTAAACTTTCACCTTATTTAGGGCTGTATAGCTTCCCATATCATTTAGTGATATATATTTTTGATGTGTGTGTATATGTGCATTTGTATGAGTGTAAGCATGTATATATGAATCCTTATGTGAACATATATTTGTGTGTATATATATATATATATATATATATATATATTCTATGCTATAGTATTTATAGTATTATTTTGAATTGGTATTTGCAGTTTTTAACACATTAAAACAAACATAGCATAAATGTTATACATTCAAAACTATTTTCAAATATATTTATAATTTTGATATCTCTCAACTTAAAACCCTGTATGCTGTATTAATTTTCTATTACAGAATAATAAATCACTACAAATTTAAACACTGAAAACAACAGATTTGTCTCATTGTTTCTGAAGGTAAGGAAACATGACATGGGGTAGCTGGGTCTTTTCCCAAAGTCTTAACCAGACATACATCAATGTGTTGGCTGGGGCTTTGATTTCATCTAATGTTTATTTTCCTCAAGCTCATTTAGTTGTTAGCAAAGGTCATTTCCTTGCAGTTGTAGGAATGATTTCTCCATTTTTTTTTTCTGACTGTGAGGGGTCATTCTTAGTACCTAGACCTATCTACTTGACTCTCTCACAACATGGCAGCTTACTTCTTTAAAGACAAGAGAATTTCTCTCCTGTCTGGTATGATGGACAGTCTTTGTGATATAATCATGGGGATAACTATACCATCATTTTTGCCATAAAAGCTAATATCAAAGGTGCTTCTATCCCATTATATTCACAGATTGTTTTCACACCCAAGAGGAGAAAAGTACACAAAGCACATACATCAGAGGAGAGGAATCCCAGTGACCGCTTTAGAAGTCTGCCTCTTTATATGGCTAGAGATGAGTCTTTTTGCATAGAAGGTGAGGGTAATCGCTATCTAAATTAATGAGGTAATCTTTAAAAGCCTCCTGAAAAAAATTAAACCATATAATAGATATTATTTTGCACTACATTAGGCTATATTATTGTGTCTTAATTTATTAATCATTTACACAAAACAAAATGAGTAGTAGTGTGATAGTTTAGGCAACCTGAAGTTATCCAATTTTTCATGGATTATACACAGTGGATAAAGTGAATTCAAGATAATATATGAATAAGGTTATTTTTCCTTACTTTTGGTAAAACTGAAAATGCTTTCCAAAATTCCCATGGCAGATTCTGACTGGGTATTTTTCTAAGCCTTCTGCAACGGAGTAGATAGAAAATTCTTATGTGGTATGAAATCCCAGCTGCCTGAAACCACCTGTCGTTATAGAAGAGACCATAGGTGAATGAAAGGGTTACTGAAAGGAAGTGTTTTGTCATGAAAATGCCAATAATTTTAATGTGAAATGATCCAAAGCTATCAACCCAATGGCATATAGAACATATGAAAAAACTTTTAATGCAACTAGAAAGTGCTTATTAATATGTAGATACTATTATTTCATGCTATTCCGAGTGTAAAGCGTCATACATTTCAATTTTGTATTGCTTTTATTTAAGAGGATGGCAAATTTAAATACTTTCATAATATCTAAAATTGACTAAAACTATGTTACTAGCAAAATAAACCTAGTTCATTATTAATTATATGTATTATAATTAGATATAGGAGAATATGTTAAAAGCACCAGACCTAGCAACCAGAAAGAATACTACCATTATTTCTAGTTACAGAAGGTCGTTTTGATTTTCAGAACCAATGTCCTGATTCAGTAAAAAATAACCAGAGAACGTCAAAACTATTTGAGGAATTAATATCATGAGATACGGGGCAGATGCAACAGGTAAGTAAAAGATAAAAGCTGAATGCAAGTTTATAGCTTTTACAGGCTAAATTAATGGAGTAATTAAAACATCTGCTTGTTCTCTTTTGTCCATTTATTTGTGTACCGTGAAGATAGGTAGTGTGTGTGAGAGACAAAGCCTAAGATTGAGAAACTCAAATGGGTTTCATGCACCTGCTTGGAAATCATTAGTGTTAGACCAGTATACATATAATTTCCACTAAAGTAGCAAAAGTTTCTTTTGAAGTCTCTGCATATTTTGATATATCATATCCCTCATAAACAAAATATGGTCTGAGTTTATTATTCTATTCCTCAGACAGTGATGTGTTATACATGATCAAAAAGTATCTCATTAAAGAGTGACAGTGCTTTGCGTTAGTTGTACTGAAAAGCCTCCTTGGGCATTATACCAAAGAAAAAGCAAATGACAGTTGGTGTCAACACTAAACAGCTTAGGGCAAACTATTTTCTCAAAACCTATGTAATTTAATTGAAATGCAATATTTCATGAATATTAGAAAACTAGGCTTTATTAAAAATGGCAAAGGAAAGTGAATGCATGACTGTTTAGAGTAACAAGCAATACAAATTTATTCATTCAATACATCACTGAATTATTTAAAACTCAGCCTAAGCACAAGGTCATGAAATAATTTTGGCAAATAGGCATTTTGCATGATGCATTTCCATAATTCTCCTGCATCTATAAAGTTAATCACAACTTTGGCATGGAGACCTTTTTCTTGTAGTCACAGAGCCAGATAAAGGCTCTGACTCAGAATTAAAGCCAAGCCAAACAATTAACACTTGACATAGAAAAAAGGCATAGATATATATGAAGAGAAAGAATGTTAACTAGTAACTTTAAGGCTTGTACACAACATAAAATTGAAATCCTTGTAACTCTAAATTTTGATTTTACTGCAAAATAAAAGTGATGTGTAGAATATTAAATTCTCAGACATTCATAAACTTTTATACAGAAGACTTTAAATAAAACCTGTTAGAAACTTAAGTAATAATTACAATTCTTCATTTCTGTTGCTGCATTTTTTTAACTTTTAAAAAGTCTATTTATTTTTGAGAAAGAGAGAGCATGCATCTGTGTGAGTGGGGGAGGAGCAACGAAAGAGAAAGAGAGAGAGAGACAGAAAGAGGAAGAGAGAGGGAGAGAGAGAATCCCAAGCAGCCCAAGTGAGGGCTCAAACTCATGAACTGTGAAATCATGACCTGAGCCGAAATCAAGGGTCAGATACTTAACGGATTGAGCCACCCAGTTGCCGTATTTTCGATTACTTCTTAGCATCTCCTTCTCTCAGCTTATATTACCCATCTACTTCTAGTATGTCCACTTCTTCCATTAGGGCCTTTAGATATTAATCATATTATATTATTAATAATATTAATCATATTATTTAAACTTTTTGTTCTGATAATTCCAACATCTCTGTCATATCTGCATCTGGTTCTGATGCTTGTGCTCTCTCTTCAAAATGTTTTCTTTGCCTTTTTGTGTGCCTTGTAAATTTTTGTTGAAATCTGGAAATGTAGATGATGTCCTAAGTAAAAGGAACTGAGATACATAGGCCTTTACCGTGAGGTTTTGTGTTTATCTGGCCAGGGGTTAGCTATGTTTACTTTTTGCTGTACATGAAGGTGTCAGAGGCTAAAGTTTCCTCTTATTCCCTTATTTTTGGGTCCCCCATTAAATGTGGGCTTAAATAAGATACGAAATATACATTTCTTTCTGGTGTATTTCCCTGTTATTATACGGGAGATATACTGATGTGGTATAAAGGTGTGAGGGAGGGAAAGTATGCTATAATCCTATGATTAGGTCCCAGCCTTTTGGTGAGCCTCTGTCCCTGGACTGTGATGAATTTTCAGAGTACTTCTTAACCCCACCCTGACCACCTTAGGTAAGATAGTTCTTGCCTCCCCCCGCCCCCCACTCCCAGGTTGGTTAGGCTCTGGTAAAATTCCACTTGTTTAGGCTTTGGTAAAACTTTCTTGAAGACTGGCCTTGTTAAGAATTTTAAAAAAAAAATGCTCTAGTCTTACTTCAAAATGGCTTCCTTCCCTTTTTCTGGATTGGAAACAAGAATCTTATTGCCAAATTTTGGATTTGGGAATTTTTCTCTGATTTACACTATAATAACAAAGTAGGGCATAAAACTCACGAAGTATGAGAGACCCCCAAGATTGGTTGCCCCCGGAATTTTAACCTCTCAACATGTCCACACTGGACCTCCAAGATTCATCAATTACAGAATAAGTATTCCTACCCTATAATGGTTTCCGTAGGATTCTTCTCTAGTAAATTGTCATTCCTGTATCTGTCTATCTGTTTCTCCAGTTTGGGAGGTAGTGGTTTGAACTGTGGCCACAGTTCCCTGATGGATCTAAGAAAAGTTGGTTTTGAGTTTTTTTTAGCTTTTTCCTGTGTAAATGGGAGTGATAAGCTTTAATTGTCTTACATACTAATTAAAAACCACCAGAAATATTTTTATTTTCATTTTTTATTTATTTTTTAATTTTTTTTAATTTATTTTTGAGAGAAAGAGGGTGTGCAAATGGGGGAAGGGCAGAGAGAGGGGGACAGTGGATCCGAAGTGGGCTGTGTGTTGACAGCAGAGAGTTCAAACTCATGAACCATGAGATCATGACCTGAGCTGAAGTTGGATGCTTAATCTGCCATCTGCCTGAGTCACCCAGGCACCCTGACCAGAAATATTTTTAAATTTTGTTTTGTTTTGTTTTGTTTTTCCCCTCCTCTTCGGTGAGAACAATCCTAACAGATTGAGAGTTGGCTAATTGTCCTTCCACCAACTCAAATAACATTGTGATTAAATCCTTTCTCTAGGAGTGTTGCCATTTCTTATGGAAAATATTCCAGGAGTATTTGAAAATGGATACTTTTCCCCTCTCCTGTTGGAAATGTGAGGGAAATTTTCTCAAACATTGAACATGGGAATCTCGGTAGATTCCTTGAGGTAAAATTCATGACAGTTTTTGGGGTACCTTGAGATTGGGACCAAGGCTTTCTTATTCTCAAACTAGTCCACACTCAAGATTCCAGAAAGAAGATTACCATGTAAATGTTACTACCACTTTATGGCTCCAGCTCCTCCTGATTCAGGTAAAATCATCTCATTTTGATTCTCACCAGTGTCTTTTAAGATGTAGAGAGATTTTGGGGCGCCTGGGTGGCGCAGTCGGTTAAGCGTCCGACTTCAGGCAGGTCACGATCTCGCGGTCCGTGAGTTCGAGCCCCGCGTCAGGCTCTGGGCTGATGGCTCGGAGCCTGGAGCCTGTTTCCAATTCTGTGTCTCCCCCTCTCTCTGCCCCTCCCCCGTTCATGCTCTGTCTCTCTCTGTCCCAAAAATAAATAAACGTTAAAAAAAATTTAAAAGATGTAGAGAGATTTTGCCCTGGACTTCAAAACACTTCTGGTTCTAAGAAAAATTATTGACTATTATTTTGTTCTGTTTTTACTGTCATAAGAATAGGAGTGATGACATCCAAGCTCTTTATCTTTTGAAGCTGAAACCACGTGTATGCATTTATAACTCATTGATATTTAAATTCATGAGCACTTCCCATTCATGTCTTTTAACAGTGTTTCCATGTTTTTTTCATATTTTATTATCTATTTTTAAATTATCTTTCACATCAACTAAATTAGCCATGATCAATTATATAAATAGCTTCAATATTGGTTTTTAGTTTTGAAATGATTGTGTGTGTATATACTCCAGAGTGCCCTGTGTATGTATGTGTATGTGTGTATGTGTATGCATAAACATTCCTAGAGGCTTCATTATAATAATAAAAATACGTAAGGGATTCTGACCCCGAGTTCCCTATTTTTTTTCTTCCAAGATTGTATTTAAATTAAAGTTAGTTAACATACCATTTAGTATTGGTTTTAGGAGCATAATTTAGAGCTTTATCACTTACACATAACACCCAGTGCTCATCACAAGTGCCCTCCTTAATGCCCATCACCCACTTGGACCATCCCCCCACATCTCCTCCAGCAACCCTCAGTCTGCTCTCTATAGTTAAGAGTTTCTTATGATTTGCTGCCCTCTCTATTTTTATCTTATTTTATTTTTCCTTTCTTTCCCTATGTTCATCTGTTTTGTTTCTTAAATTCCACATATGGGTGAAATCCTGTGGTATTTCCCTTTCTGTAACTGACATTTCGCTTAGTATAACACACTCTAGCTCCATCTATGTTGTTGAAAATGGCAAGATTTCAATCTTTTTGATGTCTGAGTAGTATTCCATCGCATATATACATATATCCATTCATCAGTCAATGAACATTTGGTCTCTTTTATAATTTGGCTATTGTTCATAGTGCTGCTATAAATATTGGAGGGGGGGTGCATGTATTCCTTTGAATCAATATTTTTGTATCTTTTGGGTAAATACCTAGTAGTGCAATTGCTGGATCATAGTCAAGTTCTGTTTTTAACTTTTTGAGGAACCTCCACACTGTTCTCCAGAGTGGCATGTTTCTATGTTTTAAATATTTCATATATTTTTTTTTAATTTTTTAACGTTTATTTTTTTTTCATTTTTTTTCAATGTTTATTTATTTTGGGGACAGAGAGAGACAGAGCATGAACGGGGGAGGGGCAGAGAGAGAGGGAGACACAGAATCTGAAACAGGCTCCAGGCTCCGAGCCATCAGCCCAGAGCCTGACGCGGGGCTCGAACTCATGGACCGCGAGATCGTGACCTGGCTGAAGTCGGATGCTTAACCGACTGCGCCACCCAGGCGCCCCAACGTTTATTTATTTTTGAGACAGAGAGAGACAGAGCATGACCGGTGTAGGGTCAGAGAGAGAGGAAGACACAGAATCCGAAGCAGGCTCCAGGCTCTGAACTATCAGCACAGAGCCGGACGCGGGGCTCGGAACCCATGAACCGTGAGATCATGACCTGAGCTGAAGTCGGATGCTCAACCGACTGAGCCACCCAGGCGCCCCAAAATATTTTATATATTAAAAAGAAGAAATAAAATTAAAATGTCTTGCTTTAAATTGACAAAAAAAAGAGAAAAATTAAAAATATCCTAAAATAAATGAGAGATTTTCTTTTCTTTTCCTTGATGAGTTTACATAGTGAATATAAATATAGACCCAGGCATATGCATGCATATGAATTGGTGTATAAATTCATGTTTTTACACAGAATGCCATTAAATATATAAAGTCAATAAAAAGGGAGAAGCTCTTCAATTGCATTATTTTGTATTATATTTTTACTTTTATATAAATTATTACTTGATGATTTTAGGCTTTTTAAAAAATTACCATAATCTATCATTCTTTTCAATTTATCATAAACTTCACAAATACGTTTGATTTACCTACAAAATTTCCTTACTTCAGTTATCTCCAGGAGTCAAACCATTCTTATTTAACTTTATTTTGTCAGTCCTTGTGAATCTATGGAATTTTAATTAGTTTATAGACAATTACCTGGAATGACAGTACTATAGACTTTAGCCTAATTAATAGATTTGTTAATTGTATTTTTATATTTACAAACATTAGACTAAATTCTGATTTTAACTTGACTCAACAGATATTTTTATGGGAGTGAAATATTTGTTTTCTCTTATTGTTGGTGATAGAGAGAAAGGTATTTATATCCACTCTTCAGAATGTAGAAATTAACTATACATATGACATGATATTTTCATTTCTGATATTTCAATAATTACTCTTCAACTCATGTTATATAAATCAGCACACATATCAATTATTCTTTGGCAAAGATATTCCTTGAGAATGTCAGGGAAGTTGCCACAATGATCCCATATGTCTGCAGCACCAAAATGGATTAATCTCAGAACTTCTGGAAGTCACAGCCTAGGATTTCATTGCCTGTGTACAGCTATTGCCACAGAATGAGATTTTCTTCTCCTCCATCTCCTGAACTTTTCATTGTCAGCTCCTATTCTGGGAACATATTAGAAAAAGATTGGTGGAAATACATTTTTGAAGCTGAAAAATGATAGAGAAATAGAAGGAAAAAGTGGTAGAAATGATGCTGAGTTACCTACATTCTATTTAGCAGGGTCATCCTCTTTGTCAATGCATACCAGTGTCTTATCATAAAGCTATTAAACATCAATAGCTCCATTGTGCTTATGTGCTACAGTAGTTCCCCTTATCCATGGTTTCATTTTTTGTGGTTTTAGTTATTCATGGTCAACCATGGTCAGAAAGCAGATGATCCTTCTCCTGACTTGTGCAGAAAATGAGTAGTAACCTAACACTGCATCACAATGCCTTCATCAGTCACCTCGCTGCAGTTCATCAGGTAGGCGTTTTCATATCTCACATCATCATAAGAAAAAGAATGAGTATGGTACAGTTAGATATTTTGAGAGAGAAAGAGAGACTACATTCACATAATTTTTATTACAGTTTATTGTTATAATTGTTCTATTTTATTATTAGTTATTGTTCATATATTACTGTATCTAATTTATAAATTAAGCCTTATCATAGGTATGTATGCATAGGAAAAAAACATAATATGTATTAGGCTTAGTACTATTCATGGTTTTAGGCATTCATTGGAGGTCTTGGAACATGTCTCTTATGGATAAAGAGGGGCTATGGTACTATTAGCTCATTCCTAGTACAAATGAAGATATACTAGCTCTCTTTCTAAAATTATAGGCACATAATCCCATAAACCTCTTTACCCATATCTGGTAAGTGTTTTAAACTCAGTACCAATATTCCCTTGATATCTCATATAAGGACAAAAAATGTTAAGTATTTCAGACAAATTTTAAGTGTAATGAAAAGATGAAGGGAGAGGGAGAACTAGGTTATACATACAAACATATAATAAAATTTTTTGTCTCTTCATTAAGCTTCTATAGAGAACTTTCTATGAAATCATAGGAGATAGTTGAAAAAAACGTGGGGGAGGGAGCTTTGAAGCAGATGTATCTCCCTAGGAATCTTAACCACTTACCTAAACAACTACCTAATCCTTCAGAGCCAGAGGGAATCCAATCTCCTACCAAAGAGAGAGTTCTGCTACATGCCATAAATTTAGCATTAACTAGGGATTATATGGATATTATGATACCTAGAGCTCAGGTTTTTGCATTCTCGCCCAAGAATTCAGGGTTCATGAAGGCCCAGTAGTAAGCTAATTTCTGTTTTAAAAGTGGCAATAGTTTTCTTAGAAGGGGATATGAATCTTTTCTAAAGCCCTGAGATCTAAAGTCCTAAGGGTTGTGCTATGATACTCTTATCAATAACTGGCAGAGGTTCCACAAAGCTTGCTTATCTGCCAGAGAAACTTGGAATAGGATCAGATATACAGAATCATTTGGCCAAAGAAGGAGAATGGCTCCATACTGCATTCTTAACCTGATACAGAGACTTTTTTTTTTTTTCTTTTAATCTCTGTACCCAATTCAAAACTGAAAGCTTAACAGATCAGTTGGTAAATGGGTTAAATCTTGAGAAAGGACATTCCAGGCAGAAGGAACAGCACAGGTAAATTTGGTTTTGTCATTTTCACTGTCAGTAGGGCCAAACAAAAATTATGACTCCTTCTTTGTACAAGATATAGCAACTAGTCCTTTATTTTTGACCTAATACCTCAACATGCTCAAGATCATGTATTAAGATAATTTCTCTGTTAGTCTAAGTTCCTGCCTGACAATGATGACAGAGCTCCCCACAGACCTATATTGGATACTTAATGGAAACAAAGGTAAATCCTTGTTATGGTAATTAAATGAGATTTTGAATTTGTTGGCTAACTTGGCAAAACCTAGCTTATGCTGAGTGATACAAATGCAATAGCATCAAAAATTAAGAATAATTATGAGCTTTCTAAAATAGAGCTTTCTATATTTTATATTTTACTAAAATGAATATGTTCATTCATTTACTGAAGTCTGAATGAGATGTTCATTTATTTACTGAATTTTTATTAAGAGCTTAGACTTTCTTCTAGGGACTGTTTAGAGTAGTAAAGAGGTTGAAAGAAAGAGAGAGAGAGAGAGAGAGAGAGAGAGAGAGAGAGAGATACTTGACTTTCAAAAGTAGAAGACAAATATTAAACTAAATGGAAAAAATAAATTATATAATATGCTAATGGTGATAAAGCTGAGGAGAAAAAGCTTTGCTTTGCTTCCTAAAGCAAGGAAGCAAAATAAATAATGTTGGGATAGAAAGTTACAATTTTAGATGAATTGGCCTTGCTAGGTAACATTTGAGACAAGACTTCCAGTTAGTCAGGAGGAAATGGCTGTACTTTACCATTCTAGTTGGAAGGGACAGCGTGTCCAAAAATCCCTAAAACAAGATAGTACATGATTTATTCACAGAAGACAAGAAAGCATGACTCCAACTAGGGATGATTTTTCTCTGCTTTAGATATTTTACCCCAAATATCCCTTGTCTTGTTAACTACACATTATTCAAATTAGAAACAACTTGTCTGGCAACCTTACAATTTGTTCATTTATTCAACAAATATTTGTTTTGTGTACTATGTCAGATATCATCGATTCCCCCCAAAACTATAGAGGAAACTGCTTAAAATTCAGAAAGGTATGACAAAACCAGATTTCAAAAGGGACGTGAGAAACTACTTCAAAATGACAGAGTAAGTTTCGTTATTTGTGAAAGACTTAGCAGGGTAGTAGGGGATGGAGCTGGAAAGATATGTTTTTAGGGATTTTATATGTCAGCTCATTTTTACTCATTGCTGGCTGTATATAGTATTATCCTCTACTACATTTGGGGGGAATAGAAAATATTTTCAAATATGCTTCTCCCCTTATATTCAGCTCTTAGTTATGAATTTTTGAGTACATAGCAAATGACAGACTCAAGTATTCAACTAATTGTGCTGCATTTAATTTCCTAATGTAGTCTTCAAATCTTAAAAGTGTAATACAGAAACACTGTGTGGGTGTTATTTTGCAAATAACTTTTCATCAGATCATGAGTTTATTGCCCCAGAAATAATACTCATGGATCTTTTCTTTCTCTCCTTCCTTCTTTCTACCTTACTTACTTTATTTCTATTTATTTTTATTACTTTATTTTTTACTTGACATGTGTTGATCAAAAAATGGATTTATCAGACGGTTGGCTGATTTTTAAAACATTCTACATAAAATAAACACTGAAACTAGGCAATTTTTTAATTTTTAAATTGCATAGCTGGAATAAACAAAAGGTTTGTTCCTTCTGCAAAAAAATAATAATGTTTAGGATTAATTTAAATATTGAAGGATAAATATCCAAAGGAGTTAAATTTCTCATTAAATTCCATAATATACTTTCGAGCCCAGGAATATAGAAGTAGGTTTTCCTTATTGACAGACAACTTTTACTGATGAGAATAATTCAAAATGTAGTAAAATTATAAAAAAAGAAATGTGCACAGTGAAATAATACAAACAAATGAGCAAGTGGTTTTGTGACTAACACTGCAAACAGGTTGACTTTTATTTTGTGTATATATAGTTCCTTTGAACCTAGCTCAATATGATTGATTCTGAATACTTGCTAAAATATCCTAAGATTCATTTCTCAGTCATCTGGAGAATCAACTCTATTGTCAGTTTCCTTGACTAAATTCGGTGCATTGGCTATATTCATGGACTATTACATTCTAAAGAGGAAGTTTCATTTATAATAAAATAAATCTCTAAAACTAAGGTTGGATGATATGAGGCACTACAGACACACACACACACACACACACACATAGATACATATACATAGATACGTATACATATCTATGTATACATAGATACATATACATACATATATATGGGACATTTCTGAATGCCATTCTTATAACTATATCATGATTTATTCTTATGAATAAATTGTGACAGTTTAATTATTTTAAACATTATTATTATCTATTATTTTTACAAGAAGAAATTTGAAATTCTTATAAAACAAATTTCCTAAGTTTTAATTAAGAAACATTCAATTTAGAAAACAACTGTACTATAAAATTTGATGACTATTCAAAAAGATTTACTTATAATTTAGGATCAATATTTTTATTGATGTCTCTACTATGGGGTTATCATGGACAGCAAGTGTTCAGATAGTTATTTTAGGGAGTATATTTTTGGTTATTTGTAAGTTATTTGTAAGTTATTAAGTTATTTGAAATTACCACTGTAATATGTGTGTATGTTTTTACATGTGTTCACACATCATACATCCATATGTATTTAAAAAAGTGTTTATACCATTTGTGCATTATATGTACATTCTGAAAAGCTAGTCTTTATTAATTTTAGGCTAAATCTCATTTATCACCTAACAATGTTAGTATGTTACTGTTAGTTACTGTTACAATGTTAGTATGTTTCTGATATACAGCTCTAGGTAGATCCACATACATGTTCAAGAAACATACTTAGCCAACCATAATATTTTTTTAAAAAACAGCATAAATTAATTTAGATGAAATATACTATTTCTGGGTAAAGACATTGAAATTGATAGTATTTATTTGGCTAAAATCTAAGACGAGAGGGTTTAGTTGGATTCAGAGCCCATCACCCAAGGAATGCCACTTCGACATATCGATTACTCTCAGCTAAACACACATGAGCAGCAAGTGTAGGAAAGGTACACTGACTCTCCTTTTTTACCCAATGGGAGGTAAAACTCCCAGGTGAGAAGTGCCCTCCTGAAACAGAACAAAAGACATGTTTATTACTGGAGGTGTGGGGACTGATTAAGCTATACAAGCAAATCTTGTTAAACCAAACCTTATCTTTCTAATTATTTCTCCACATTTTTTTACCCTTATTCCAAACCCCTCTTTGTTTTTTCATTTCCCTACAAAGGTATTGTCTTTTTGCTGAAGATGCTATGTAAGCTGGAATTCTAGGCTATCAATATGAGTTGTTTTGGGTTTAGCTTTTTCCTGTGTGCTGTGAGCTGCTTGCATTAATGAACTTTTCCTCTTGTTAATCTGTCTTTCTGTTATCGGGGTCTCAGCCAAGAACTAGGAAAGGTAGAGGGAAAAATGTTCCTCTCCTACAATGGGAAACCACAGAGGTAAGAAAAGCACTGCAGCCACATTTTCCTTGAGGAAACTTATAGAATCAGGTTTGGGCTTTGGTTTTCAGGCTTTTGGGAATAAAGGGAGAAACCCCAAACCCAGGAAAGGTCAAATAGGAGACAAACTCATTGTTGCTGAGATCCCACAGATTTATCCCTTCTGAAAATAAACAAATTCCATCTCCCAATCTTCAGTGACTGCAAGAAAAGTGTTACTGCACAGTTATGGGATTAAGTTAATTATCCTTGTGAAGTTATCATCATAAACATGCCCTCATGGAGATTTGCAACACAAATTCATATTATCTATGTTATGCAAAAAAAAAAAAAAAAAGACAAATAAATACCAAGCCACAAATTTAATTAAAATGGTCCTGGACTAATGGTTGCCCAGTTGCCTGAAAGATGCAAACAGCTATTATTCTGGAGGAATAATTCATTACCCAGAGTTTGAAAAAATTTTCACAGATATTTTCCAGTGAAAGTCAAACAAAGAACAGTCTTTTCATATTTGTGTTTATTTCAGTTGTCTGTGAGTGTGGAGGAGGGTGGGGTGATGGAAGGGGAGATGATGTGATATAGTAGGAAGTCAGTGTATATTATCTAAAATGGAAAAATCGGGAAATGGTAAACTATAACATACATGGGAAACACTGAATGAGCTGAATTGACTCTAATGCAACTCAGGAAAAAACTTCATATTTTCTTGTTCTCTTTCCTTCTACACAGTCTTCAGATTATATCTTCTTTATTGCTTTAGAAAGAATTCTTCAGCAGGCCTCACAAGTTTTGTGCAAAATAGCTGCATTTTCATTCATGAGAAGGTTCTATACAATTAAGAAACTGTCCATTCCAGTATTTCAGTCATACAAATCCATAGTCTTCCTCTCTAACTCTTATCCCCTCTTCCCAGCCCTCTGAAACCTGTGGATCTTTACAGGAGTCAAAGGGAACAGCATTTGGCTTCCAGTCTCATGATTCTATCTCCTACGTGTCCCTGAATTCTGCAGTTCTATCTTAGAGCTCTATTCCAGACTATTGTCATCTCCTCCCTGAAATTGTAAGCCACTGTTCTTAACTCAAGCCACTTAACTTAACTCTTTAACTCCTTGGTAATGCATACACCATGCTACAAGCAAGAAAAATCATTATCTAAAGGTGTTTATATTTTTTTGAGAAATAGGAAGCTATCTTATAGATGCAAATGAAGAGGAAAGTGGCAGAGCCACTAATGGAAAGAACCAAGAAGGCTTAAAATAAGCAAAGAAGGTTAAAAAAAAAATAGGAACGCGTGGAAATGAGTCAAGGAAGTGTCAGCCACACCCATAATCAAAACCCATCTAGAAGACATTTGTATTGCCACAAAGTTTATTTAGTTTGTTATAGCAAAGTAAAGCACACCCCCAGGGTAAGGCAAGGAATATTTTAATAAGGGGAAGTTGGAAGAGGCTTGAGGAAGGATTAAAAAGGAGGGGACCATTTGAAGCTTTGTTAATTTGGTGCTTAGGTATATCAGTAATCTTTATTTGTGAAACAGGAATATTAAAGCATGGTGGGGTGTGTCTTTGGTAAAGAAGCAGGGCTCACTCTAGCATATGGGTGGTATTCACTGGCAGGGGAGAGTCTTTTGATGGTTGTGCCCATGCCAGCTTTCACTTGTGTCTTGCCACACAAGACCAATTTTGTTTCCTTTGAAAGAAAAAGGGAAAGAAGGATTGACTGGAAACATTAATCACCTAATTGACCTTGGATCATAAATTTATAGTGTCACAATTCTGCCTTTTTTTTATAATAGAGGCAAGATATTGAAAAACATTTGATGAATCTGAAATGAATGTTTTGTCAAGTGAGGACACTGAAATGAATGGATCACAGGGACTTAAACTACTGGTAAGATCAGGTAGATTGATACACTAGGAAATAATCAACGAACAAGGAAGAAAATGAAGACAGGAGGAATCTGATCAGGAGAAACAAAAGAAACTTGATATCTTTAAGAATTTGGCAGTTAGTATTGTAGGGAGAATGATGCTGGGGCACCTGAGTGATCCAGTCAGTTGAGGGTCCAACTTCAGCTCATGTCATGATCTTGCAGTCTGTGAGTTCAAGCCCCACAGCAGGCTCTGCACTGACAACGTGAAACCTGCTTGGGATTCTCTCTCTCCCTCTCTCTGCCCCTCCCTCACTCATGCTGTCTCTATGTCTTTCAAAATAGGAAAAAAATGAACTTAAAAAAATAAAAATAAAAAAATAAACACACATACGATTATAATACATAATTACTCAAAGGTAAGGGAGCAACTCATTTACAACTTATTCTTGAACCTGCCTGTGTGTCTACTTGTGATTTTCAATTACTATCTTACCACACACACATGTCTGTGTATACACACACAACACACCTATTGTAAAATACATAGAGAAGATATAGATGAAATCTGTAAGGGTTTTCTTTTCACAAAAGTAGTAGAAGTTTAAGCTATTTCCAAATAAAGAGCTAAAAATTTCTTTAAAAACATTTTTTTAACGTTTATTTATTTTTGAGACAGAGAGAGACAGAGCATGAACGGGGGAGGGTCAGAGAGAGGGAGACACAGAATCTGAAACAGGCTCCAGGCTCTGAGCTGTCAGCACAGAGCCCAACTCGGGGCTCGAACTCATGGACCGTAAGATCATGACCTGAGCCGAAGTCGGCCGCTTAACAGACTGAGCCACCCAGGAGCCCCAAAAGCTAAAAATTTCTGAAGGTAGTCAGGGTGGCATGAGTCTCAAATTCACAGAGGCTTTTATAAAAATGTGAAGAAATAAGATTTAGAAAGACATTCTCAGCAGCAGGGATGAAAGGGATGCTTACATTGCCTTCTAACTCTCAATTTTTGTGAGATATGGGAAGTGAGTAACCTCCATTTGAGAGAGCTTAAGGTGGAAGGCTGTATTCAGGAAAATGGAAAGCTAAAATGATTTATTATTATCATAATTATTATTAATAGAGGAATAGAAACTAGTTTCGCAAGCAAAGGTGAAGGCAAACTTGTACATGAACAAATCCATTTTTTCCAGTCAGTATTGAAATTAAAGACACATTATGTAGTTATTGTTTCTGTGTGAAACTAAGTGGCACCTATTGGGACTGGGCATACATTCTTGGCCTCATTAGGAAAATATACCAACCAATTGAGCCAAATGCCCAGACCCTGCAAGCCTACACTACACAAACTGAGTGATTAACAACATGGAACTTGGGAAGGGAAATTGATAAATTAGTAGATTAGGTCCCTGTTTGGAAAACATAACTAAAGTTAAATAAAGTAAATAATATATATAATTTTAGGTGAAACAACTAATATTCTTTTCCGATTAATTTAGTTTTCCCTCCAGATTTTAGTAATTCAATTCCATAATGACTGTGACATATTCCATGAAGAGTAAATAAAATGTGTTTTAAATAAGTGTTTCCTGCTTTCTTTATGCGGTATTGTCTATTTTTAAAGACATAAGTTTAACTTTATTTAAAATTAATGAAATAATTTTTGAAACAGTGCAACCTCCTTATTATTCTAAATATAGGGAACAGAATAATTAATGAAAAGTATTTTAATTGTTTAAACTTATTTTTAAGTGTATTAATATGGAGTTAGGTGATGCATTTATGTGGAGCTAGATAGAACACTTGGCCACAGACAATGACCTTCTAACATTAAATAAATTGTTCCTGTCAAATACATCAAATTGTTAATTTTGAAGCAACTTGTTGAAAAATGCTTTGTCTATAAGTGATAAACCCAAGTTATTTTAACAGCATTCTATACTTTGTCTTGTGGCTTCTCGTGAGAACTAAAATTAGTATCTTAGCGCATGTTAACATATTATTGGCTGGTTGTTTAGACAAAGTTATGAGATGACTATCCAAATTGTCTTAGATTTCAAGCATATTGCTCTATCTTCAAGGACACGCTATCCCAACTGGAGACAGATGACATGCAAATTATGATCATTGAAGAGGGTTTTTTTGTTATTGTTGTTTTGTTTTGTTTTACATTTATTTATTTGAAAGACAGAAACAGAGCACTAGTGGGGGAGGAGCAGAGAGAGAGAGTGAGACACAGAATCCGAAGCAGGCTCCAGGCTCTGACTTGTCAGCACTGAGCCCGACGTGGGGCTTGAACCCACCAACTGTGAGGTCGTGACCTGAGCCGAAGTCAGATGCTTAACCCACTGAGCCACCCAGGTGCCCCGAAGAGGTTTTATTTATTATAAGAATTAGTTATTAATGTGGGAGTGAGGTGTGAAGGGACCTCACATGTTAGTACAGATTTCAGCACTAACAGAATATAAAAATGAATGGAGAGTGAGGTTATGGTTATACAGGAAAAACTGGCTTCGAAGATTGCTGTCTTCAGTCAAGGCACACAACCAACCTGTGTTGACCCTACTGGGAGGAAGCTTGCAGATAATTTTCCTGATCTAACTCTGTTTCATCCTTCAGATTTCTTACTGGGGCTCACCACTGCCACTGGTGTAGCTCAACTAGAAGCTAGAGTGTGTGTAGATATAACCCTGGTGTGTCAGTGTCTTGACTCAAAGGCAGGACCAGCAAAGTTGGAAAGTGGATGTGGAAAAGCAAACAAGAGAGAGTTATATGGAAAAGAGTTTTAATTGTAGGGCGCCTGGGTGGCATAGCCCATTAGGCTCTGACTCTTGATTATGGCTCAGGATCTCACAGTGTATGAAATCCAGCCTCATGTTGGGGTCCTCACTGACAGCACAGACCTGCTTGGGATTCCTTCTCCTCTCTCTCTGCTCCTCCCCCGTGCTCGCTCTCCCTGTCAAAATAAATAAACATTAAAAAAAAAAGAGTTTGAATTGGTTGTAAATTATATTGATGAACAACCCAGTAAGAATAATTTTCTCTATGGAACTGAGTTTGAAATTTATTCAGGGGGAAAATATGCCCATAAGGAACAGGGTCAAAAGAAAGAGTTCAGCTACGTGTTTTCATTTAAATCTTAATCTTAACTGTCTTAGTCCATTGAGACTGATATATACCAAATACCATAAATTGGGTTGCTTACAAACAGCATAGATTTAATGCTCACAGTTCCTGGAGGCTTGGCAGTCCAAAATCAAGATGTTAGAGGATTTGCTGTATCCCCAGCTTGGTCAGAGCACAATTTCTGGTTAAAAGATAAGTGTCTATTGTCTGTGTCCTCATGTGGCAGAGGAGGGAACAAATCCTCTGCAGTCTGTTTTATAAGGGTACTAACTCATTCATGAAGGCTCTGTCTGTTCTCATGACCTAATCACCTTCCCAAGGCCCCACCTCCAAATAACATCATATTGGAGATAGGTCCCAACATACGACTTTGGGGATCCACAAATATTCAGGCAATGGCAATAATAAACGTCAAATGGATTCAAAAAGAGAAAAAATATAATAAACAAATGCAAATTTCATCATATCTGGACTAGAGTACAGGGCCTGAGTGAAATCCTTTACATAAAGTAAAAGTTTCTTATATTTTTCTGGGTACACACAATGTGTATCATGTACAATCTGCTCTGTCTCAGATATAGTGTGCCTTCACTCCAGTGGTCACACACTATACTAGAAATAGGATTTTTGAACAATGCCTTACAGACAACCTTACAGACATCATTACTCCTCTTAGATAAGGTCATTACGGCAAGTGGTCCAGTTAGTGACGGTTGTATTTGTTATCCAGTGGCTATAGCTATAGATGTTAAGCAATCTGATTTAAGACAGAGATGGTAACTCACCTGTAACTAAATTCTAGAATTCACAAATACATGTCAAAGCCCAAGAAAGTATTCTCATTACGTATTTTGCCATGGTTGGTACTATATTAGTTACAGATGCCTTAGTTTGGATAACCAAGAAGGAAAACAATTTTAAACTGTTAGACTTTTATATCACTTTTATACGAGATAACTTTTTGAAACAATAGACCTCCTAAGATGACAAATCTTCAAATTATATAATGGTTAATGTTAAAACTATTCAGATCCTATAATGAGGAAGTACACATTTTATAAGAATTAATCATAATGTAAGAAATGTAAAAAGAAAACATTATTAAATTACTGATAAAAGTCAACAAATGGACTTTTATATTAAGAGGAATGAGAAGATACTGATAAACTTTAGATTTGGGGAAATTTCCTTTAGGTGACAAATTTTGGTTATGCTTTATTATCTATAAATCTAACATTGCAGGCTTCCATCATTAGATGTTTTGAAATGTGATTTATTTGATGTAGATATATTTGTTAACTTGTACAACAGTAACCAACAGTTTTCGATGTTGAATGCACAATTTCAAATGATTATTTAAAAATCATTCGAGTAATGTCATTAATTCCCTTCTTTTTTTTTTTACTATTAAATTTTATCAATAAGTTTGAGAAGAAAAAAAATTTGCTTGTGTTCTTAAAAAAGTGCATTAAGAATGAGACTCCAGGGGCGCCTGGGTGGCGCAGTCAGTTAAGCGTCCAACTTCAGCCAGGTCACGATCTCGCGGTCCGTGAGTTCGAGCCCCACGTCGGGCTCTGGGCTGATGGCTCAGAGCCTGGAGCCTGTTTCCGATTCTGTGTCTCCCTCTCTCTCTGCCCCTCCCCCGTTCATGCTCTGTCTCTCTCTGTCCCAAAAATAAATAAACGTTGAAAAAAAAATTAAAAAAAAAAAGAATGAGACTCCAAAACCATTTTAGAAGTGTCAGTGTAAAGCAATGATGGAAATAAAAATCAACCCACCATCAAAACATAGAGAAGTCAGGCAGAGACACATTAAAGCAAGAAGTTGTATACAAGAAGACAAGTGTAACTAAAAAACTCATTGTGCAGATTCTACAAGTCATGATTTTTACAAAACTTCTCATGTAAAAAAGCCAGGTGATTACGTTTTATAGATTCTCAATTTTTGTGTGTATGGAGGGGGGGGAGTGGGGAAGGGGAGGAAGGGCAGAAGCGGGGGAGGGGCAGAGAGAGCCAGACAGAGGATCCAGAGCTGGCTTTGCCCTGACAGGCTGAGAGGCTGACAGCAGCAAGTCAGAGGCTGGGTTCAAACTGAAATCAGGAACTGTGAGATCATGACCTGAGCCACCCAGGTGCCCCTATAGTTTACCAATTTAAAACATTCTAAGGAATAGTGGGGAATGCTAGTATAGGAAAATGCGCATTTATTGAATATGCAAAATATATACTTGCTACTCTATATGTTTTATGTTTCCTAAACTAAAAATCAATTTTATATAATAGCTATTAAATTTGTTATTCTAATCTTGGCCCTACTTCTAATTCAAAATATTTATTCACTGCATTTGGTTGTCCAGGAGAGCATTACAATTAATTACAGTTTAGTTATTTAGTACATATAGAGACTTGGACACACTAGAATACAAACTCATGTGTCTGCTTTTAAATAGATCATACTATAGAAATAGAGAATTATTGATCAACCATCTTCTCCTTTTTAAAAAAAAAATTAATGTTTATTTATTTTTGAGACAGAGAGAGACAGAGCATGAGCCTGGGGCGGTGGGGGGGGGGGTGGTTCAGAGAGAGAGGGAGACACAGATCTGAAACAGGCTCCGGGCTCAAAGCTGTCAGCACAGAGCCTGATGTGGGGCTCGAACTCACAGACCATCAGATCATGACCTGAGCTGAAGTCAGACACTCAACCAACTGAGCCACCCAAGCGCCCCTTGATCAACCATCTTCTAATGAAATCCAACAATGGTCTCCTTTGACTGTGCTGTTATCAAACCAGAAGAGGAAAAAAGGGCATGTATGAAGGATTCCCAAAAATGAGTGTGGAGATGAGTAGCAACCAAAATGGAAAATTTTATAGTTACTTTTAGGAGAATAGTGAGAATGTATTTAATTGATCCTTCAGGGAATGTTTTTCTCTCTATATTTCAAGTTAGACATTTATAAATATCTATTTATTAACATAAAAGTCCTGAGTTCCAAGGAGAAATAATAAACAAAGACTATTTTCCATGTTAGGAAATTATATCTAAGTAATTTTTTTCATTAATTTGTGTTTTAAATAACCAAGATGATCGGTAAACACATACTAAATATAATTTAAACAGTATCTAATTTCTATTAGCTTAAGTCTATCATAGCATATAAAGAGTCTAGTGCCATATATATAAAGTATTTTTTAAATAAATAATCATAAAAGAAACAAATATTTGTACTTAACAAACTTCTCAGAGTGTATAAATGCAAGTGCATACAACTAGAAATGATGTCTGAATGTAAGAATTAGAGCATTAGAAGTGGCTCCATATTTGGAAGTGAGAAAACATTACATATGTATCATGAGTTTATAAAAATCATTAAAATCATCTGCCTGAGACAAATCTTAATAGACTTTATTAATTGGCTTTGGTTGGTTAGTTTGTTGTAATTTCATGAGCTGGTAAATCTCCTTTAGAAATTGGTGATTTGCCTAACTTTTCAGTTCTTTATTCTCTTATTCACATACAGTTTGAGGGGAAGGTTCTTTGATAATGCACCTGTTTACATTGGCTCTGCTAATTGTCTTTATTATTATGGCTATTATTATTACTTAGTTTGTATGTTTCCTGATTTCTTTTTGTTACCATTACAGAGATCTCTTTAATTTTATTATTTCTCCAGTATCTTGCCTTTGTTAATTTTTTAGAGGATATATCTATCTAGAGACTTCAAAAATTTAGTAACATGTTTTTTTCTGTGATGGTAATTATGACAGGACCTTAAGTCGAAACATTACCAAAATGGAGACTGTGAAACAATGTAAATACTTCAAAAAGACAGATGACTTCCTTATACAATAGTAGTGATAAGTGCAGGAGGTCACAGATATTTCTGTCCTCCCTTGTACTTCTGGGGTTTGGATTTCACATCCGATTAGTTCTACACTACATGTTTTGTTTTTTACCTAACTCTAGCTCATAGCAAATAACCTAGATAGAACTTCAAAAGAGTTTCATACTATCTTAGAGACTGAAAGGCCAAAAATAATCTGTAAGTAAGTAAATTAACTTTCATTAGAATAAACAGATTAATACAACAGAAAGGAAAGGGGACACATTATTTAAAGGAACCTGAAAAAAAAATAGAAAGGGAGTCTGGGACATGCAAGAAGTTGAAGCATTTATTAGCCAATAAAAGCCTGCAACATTCTTTCTCTGTACTTAAAAATGATCTACCCAGATCACAGGGATCCTCATGAGTGTATATATACATATACAGAAACACACACACACACACACACACACACACACACACACATACGGTAACTTTTAGGAGAATAGTGAGAATGTATTTATTTAATACTTTAAGGAATCTTTTTCTGTCTTTATTTCAAGTTAGACACTTATAAATATCTCTTAATTAATATGTGTCCAGAATTCCAAAGACATTTATTCCAAGGACATATACATATATATATAATTGTCTGCATTTAAGTTGTAAAACATTTCCTAAATTTCCTAAGAAAGAAATCCTTAGAAATCACATTTTAAAGCCTAATCAACCTTCTTTTGAATACTTTAGTTTACAAAATATCAGTGAAAGATGCAGACCTATTTTATAATCTCCCCTCAAATCCTTGGCTAAACCCAGAATGAGATGCTATCAAGCTCAGTGGCAAACACATTGCAAAGCATGAATAAGTTGAACAGAGATTTAGCAGTTGTTTAATGGAAGGGAGAGAGAAGTAACAGTTTAAATATCTTCCACATAGAGAGTCTTGGAAAACACATCAGTCTTTCTGGTGAAACCACGGAACGACTCTGCCATCCAGGTAAAGTCTGCTTTACAGATCTAGGAGTTCAGCTGAGGTCCAAGAACAAAAGTGAAACAGATCCACTCTAAAGCTCTAAATTCAGACTCTACAACTGAAAAGTGAGCAGCCAAAAGTCTGGCTATCTACTTGAACAGAACCATTTCTCTTCAGTGAAAGATGAAAGAACCAGGAGTCTCAACAGTATATCATCCAAAATGTCTGGGAAGACATAAAAATGACTAGATAAATGATGAAGTAGGAAAATATGACTCATGGACAATAGAACATGAATAAATATGTGTCCCAAGATAAACCAGAGATAGAAATTAGCAAGCAAAGGTTTTAAAGCAGTTATTGTAAATATGTCAAACACTTGAAGAAAAAAAATCTTCATAAGTGAAAAAAATAGACATATTTAAAAAAGAAAATGGGAGCCTTAGGAAGTTAAAGTTAAAATTTATTGGGTGTGACTAACAGCATATTGAAGATGGCAAAAGAAAGGTTCAGTGACCTTGTAGATGAATCAATAGAAAGTACCCAATATTAAGTACAGAGAGAAAAACAGATAAAAAAAATAAAATAAAGAAATTGGATGTCAGCAACCGGTGGGTCTAACATATGTGTAATTAAATTCCCAAAAGAAGAGAGAGAACATATGAGAGACAGAAATAAAATGTTTTTGAAGAAATAATGACAAAGATGTCCAAAACATGAAGAAAAACACAAATATAAAGATTTATGTAGCTCAGGAATCCTAAAGCAGACTAAATGAAAATAAAATCACACCCGGACATTATAATTAAATTGCTTAAAAGGAGAGATAAAAATAAACACCTTGAAAAGAGCCAGAGAAAAAGTGACACATTACAGAAGAATAATGATACAAATAACAGTGGAATTATCAAGATTCAGAAAAAAATGAATGTAGGTACACAATGGACTGACATTTTTAAGGAGAAACAAAGAAACCCACTAAACCAAATATGGAAACCCAACCAAAACACCTTCAAAAGTGAAGGTAAATTGAAAATATTTTCAGAAAATTAAAGCAAAAATAATGTCACCACTGATTTGCACCACAAAAACTATTACAAATTTTCTGCAAAGACATCTGAGTCCAGAAGGAACAGATCCAAGGACAGAATGAATATGCTCGATACATAAATACATTGGATAAAGATAGAAAGACTAACTCTGTTACTTCTAAAATTCTTTAACATACAACGGATAATTTAACGCAAAACCATAACATTTTATGGTTAGGTTTGTAACATATGTGGATGTAAAATATATGGCTGTAACACAACAAAGTTGAGGTACATGAAGTATTATTACACGATGCTTATGTTTTGCATAAAGCATTAAAATACTAACTCTGTACTCTGTTAAGTAAGTATAAAGTAATTTCAGGGGCAACCCGGAAATAGAAGCAGAAAGGGATTTAAGTGGAATGTTAAAAAAAATGATTGGTCAATCCAAGAGAAAGAAGGAAAAAGATAACAGAAATTAAAAAAAAAATAAGTGAATAAATAACTTTAGATAGATGCTAAAAATGGTAGATATGAGTCCAACTACATTATTACATCAGATAAAACTACAATTAACAATTTAATTAAAAGGTACAGATTGTCAGCCCAAATTTTAAAACAATAAATAAGAATAACATAATAATAAGCCAGGCATGTTTCTTTCCCTATAGGAGTCATGCATTTAAATGTAATGACACAAATGCTCTGAAAGTAAAATGTTATAAAAATACACTTCATGTAAACATGAAACAACATAAACTAGTGTGTCTATATTAATATCATATAAAATAAACTTCAAGACAAACCATAGTACAAAGGTAGAAGGGACATTTAACATAAAGTTAAAAAAAAAACCTTCTGAAGATGATTTTCAATTGAGCCTTACCAACAATGATCACTCACATATTCAGAGTATCTATTATTATCCCATGTCCATATCCCATCCCATTCTGTTTCCTGATCTAGGATTTGTATGGATTCAATATGTAAGGCATCTGATGTTCAAACTGTCATTATTTAAAACACACATTTGAGTGAGCTTGAGCTGTGTAGTTGTTAGCTGCCATTTATTTGTAGGTCAATGTCATAAGAGATAAGAGGTATTATTAATGTTACATGACAGACACTAAAGAATTCTTGTTCTGATCTGCACAAGCTCTTGTGGAACAATGAGAAATCAGAGAAAGAACAGGAGGTCATCTGCAGCCGAACCTGGTCAGGAAGATATAGAATCTTTCATCTTCCTTTTGTTCTCTCAATCCTACTCTCATCATTCAATTAGAATTAGAATCTATTGTGAATAGATTCAACAGAAAATAAATGGACCCATCAAGAATTAATATTTCAGATCATTATTTTCTCAATTTCAGGACAAATGTTATATCTGAGCTAAAATATATCTGAAGGCATCTGGTACACTAAAGTATTAATAACTTTATTCTCATTGATGTCATAGCGCTGGATTAGATATAGTCTCTTACCTAGTGAGAATTTGTTACTCAAATTTTGTCCTCTTGCTATTATTAAAGCTGGACTGTTTGAAGAGAAGAGAAAGATAACTCTACCTAGATTAACACATGTTACTAGCTATCCATGTTACTAGTAATTCTAAGATATTTACTTAAGAATTCTTACATTAGAAAGAAGTATTTCTCTCTTCACAGGTCTGTGAAGAGAGAAATACTTCTTTCTATATGTGTGTATATATATATACACATAATATATACATATATATATACACATAATATATATGTGTATATATATATATACACATATATATATACACACATATATATATGTGTGTGTGTGTACATATGTAGATGTATTCGTATATGCATATATATACAACATGCTATTAATATATGTAAATAATGTGATATAATTGAGCACATGCTATTAATAAATATAATTAATGTAGTCATCTTCTTCATACTTGGTAATATGAACCCATTTGTGAAAATGACTCCGCAATAAAAGAAAAAGTAATGTATTCTCCCGGATTCAGAGGAAAACAAAGTAATAGATAATGAGTGTTGGCTGTTCAAATGCAAACTTAAGTGGTTGCCAAGAGAAGGGGAGGTCATGTCAACAAGATTTACAATTACTGTCACATATCCAAACTGAAAGGTTGAAAAGATTTAGATTGAATTTTCTTGTTTTACCAAAAGAAATGCAGCTGTATGCCTTTAAACATTAGCATTTGCCTAACTAATACATAAATTAGTTTCTTTCCATTGCTATTTTTGAAAATAATCTTAAATTTATAATTTACATATAAAGTCTGATTTTTAAAAATAATATTCCTAACAATTTAAAATACATCAGCTAAAAAATAGCTAATGATAATTAAGTTTTGAATCAGTTTTGAAAATCATATTCCAAATTCAGCTGTAATGAGTTGACAATTTTATCTTTAAAGAAATTAACCATTATCTTGACAGTATGTCACATAGTTATAGTTGAAATTATAACATTTCTTTAAATAGAATGGATGAAACATTTTAACAAATTGGCTTCTTAATTCCAAAAATTACCTAATTTACTGAATTATTTAAATTTTATATTCAGATTGAATGATTTTACATTCATTAAGCAATATATTATTTAACTGAGTTTTCTTTCTTTTTTTAAAGTTTATTTATTTTGAGAGGGGGTGGTGCAGAGAGAGAGGGAGAGAGAATCCCAAGCAGGCTCAGCACTATCAACACGGAACCAGACACAGGGCTAGACCCCACAAACCCATGAGATGATTACTGAGATGAAATCAAGAGTCAGATGCTTAACTGACTGAGCCACCCAGGCACCTCAGTAACTGAAAATTCTTTCTTAACTAAAGTTCATTACAGTTGAAAATGTTAAAGATGTTGTGGGTACCTATTAAGTTGTTTTGTTAGTTTGTGTTTTGAGAGAAAGAGAGAGAGAGAGAACATGAGGTGGGGGGTGGGGGGTCAGGGAGAGAGCAGGGGAGAGAATCCCCAGCAGGCTCCATGCTGTCAGTGCAGAGCCAGATCAAGGGTTTGAACTCACAATCACAAATTGTGAGATCATGACGTGAGTCAAAATCAAGAGTCAGACACTGAACCAACTGAGCCACCCAGGTGGCCCTGGGGGCACCTATTGCAGGAAGCATGTGCCACATTGCTTATTATCTACTGAGGCCACGGGAAGAAAGACTGAGGTAAAGGGACTCAAGGACATGCCAGGAAAGAAAGACCAGAAACTTCCAAGAATTGGAACAGGTACCAGCCTCCACTTGCCATAGTGTGGAGCTGTCGTTTCAGTTTGAGTATTAATATAACTTATGCCCCTATTTTTTCTGATGTGAAACCTTGAATAATGTTTTTTAGAATATCCATGCATAACGCGTTATGGAATATGCTATAGAGCATATAAATACAGCATCCATGTCTAAAAAGGGGGATAAGACAAGAAATCGAGTCATGTCTTGTGATTCCTCACCCTGAGATCATTCATTCCATAAGGCATCTCTTTCTTCTTCAGTACCTTTAGTACTTTATGGTGTTTGGATGATTAGGAATGATGAACATAAAGTGATTGACAGAAGATACTCAAAAAGGCAGCAATGTGTTGTTATCATTTTCACTTTACAAAATAGTAAGGAGATGAAACGTATCTGATGGCAAAAAAACAGTAAATAGAAATACACGAGCTTTAACAAGTTGAATGTTAAATCATTTGCTCTCAATCCTATCAGATGCTCCCACATATGCCTGAGTGACTTATATTGGGCGAGGATAGCCAGAGAACTGTAACAAAAATTCAAAGACCGCTACAAAAATAATATAATGCTTTACCTGTGTTATAAAATTAAATATAAAGTGATTTTAGGTTAAAAATAATATGTGTTTCCATAATCAGATTCTTGGCCTATCTTTTGGTAGAAGAAAAAAATCAAGAAGCCTGAGACCAGCTCAAAAAGCATGGCATCACCACTGATAATATGATTTTTTGGATATATTGAATAATTCTTTATCGTTTTTCAAAAAGTATGCTTTTTTCTGTTTATACAGTTGTCACATTATTGGAAAATTCCATGAATGAGAAAAGCTTCCAAAACAACTTTGTGTTTATGTAAAAAAGTTTAGTTCTAAGGTTGAGATAATTATAAATAAGTTTTTACCTTATTTAAATATATACATCAGATGATTTAAATATGTGGATGACAAAGATACATTTGTACATAATGCAGGCTGTTTAACAGTCCTGGGGCACCTACATTAAATGCCACTGGTTCGCCATCCCCAGGGGACACCAGAATGTCCCTAGAGATTTTCAAATGCCACACTGGATACCATTTTCCTCAAACATAGTCCCTTTTAGATAATTCCTGCCTTTCTCTAAGAAAGCATCATTTGAAAAATACCGATGTGGGATGGTGAGACGTTTGGAAGGAAGAGTTTCTCTGGTGAAGAAAAATTCAAGAGCAAAGTTCCCATGTTATGCATACAGGGCGTTGCGGGATTTTAAACCTTACTTTGTCTTCTGTGAGAAGTTGTAGGAGAGTTTCGTACGTTAAAAGGAACACTCCAGAGAAGGAGTTGCATTGGACACCTTGAAATGAGAAGTTGTGCATCTGAGGCTTGATTTTGAAGGTAGAACTGACAGTATTTGATGATGGAGTAGATTGGCAGAAAGAGGAAGGTCAAAGATTCTTGTGTTCAGGAATGAGCACCTGTGTGAATAATGGTGTGATTTACTGTGATACAAAAGACAGAGGAGTAAGTGGGGGTCAGGTATGGTACCATTGAAACAAGGCATTTGGAGACATTATGTTTGAATTTCCTATTAGATATCCAAATGAAAATCAAAAAGGAGATAAGGGCAATCAGAATATATGAATTTCAACCTTGGGGGAGGGTCAAAGACCAGAGAAAGAAATGTATTTGTCACCAGCAGCTTATCTGAGTCATGTGAGATGCAAGTGAAGATAGAGTAGAATTTAGTGAAGGGCTTTGATGCAAAAAAATAAAATTATTTTAAGAGAGAATCATCAAAGGATTAGAATTGTGAAAGCAGGGGCGCCTGGGTGGCGCAGTCGGTTAAGCGTCCGACTTCAGCCAGGTCACGATCTCGCGGTCCGTGAGTTCGAGCCCCGCGTCAGGCTCTGGGCTGATGGCTCGGAGCCTGGAGCCTGTTTCCGATTCTGTGTCTCCCTCTCTCTCTGCCCCTCCCCCGTTCATGCTCTGTCTCTCTCTGTCCCAAAAATAAATAAAAAACATTGAAAAAAAAAAAAAGAATTGTGAAAGCAGGCCAGATGAGATCATTTTTTTAATAATTCTGTTAAACTATTATTTGTCATTATATCACTACATAAGTGGTATTAACTTCTGCCATTGGAATGTGTATATTTCCACAAAATTACCTGGAAAATAGCATGCAACAAGGATGTAAAAAGCTTTGCTCTGGTCATGGGATTACAAGCAAAATTTGTTGTTTGTTTTTTCGCATAAAAGGCACACTTTTTTTTTAAATTGCAAAACATATCATTTGTAGACCAATGCATTGTAAAGACTAGTCCACTAGCAGCGTGAAAGGTAAATTAGCATCAATGAGGGGCACTGTCACGCCCCAGTGGTAGCACATCATTTGGAGGGCTATTGCATCACTGAACCTTGCAATGATATGGGCAAAACTCCCTGTTATGTAGAAAGGGATTTTTGTTGGTTTGTTTGGCACATTTGAATAAATTATGTCTTGGAGAAAATCGCCACACAGTCTTGGAATTCTCATGATAAATAAACACAATACTGGCCCTTGTTATTATCCGCACTTTGTCTTACTTACTTATTGGCAAACTACGACCCCGATTAAGCATGTCTATTCACCCATTCCACACATGCAAACGCTTAATTAAAAATTACTGGGGCAAAAAAAAAAATATCACCATGTGGACTGGTAGCAATTTGATTCAGAATGACAATGTTCAGAAGAGCCCATAAAGATACCAGGCAAAGATACAACTTTTAATTTGTTCGATCAATCACTCCCCCGCTGCCCTTCACCTATGGGGCTCTTTCATAACTGCTTCTTTATCCTCAAACCTCTTGCATGTTTACATCCACTCACATTCATGGTAACCCCATTTCATCCTTTACTATTAAAATAGAGGCAACAAGAAAAAATCTACACACTCCCACTGCCATATTTCCCTGCATATCAGCATCTGGATACATTATACTCTTGCGTGTTATCATGAACTATCCTTAATTCCATCTGAATACACTAATTTCTGCCTTTCACATTAACTTTCTCTCCTTTTATCCTTTGTCCTTCACTATACGGCCCAGGAAATGCTTTTTGGCTCTCTCTTATATCAGCAATTATTGTCTAGGTGCAGTTCCCATCATCATGAAAACAAAATGTTATTATCCCATCTCTAAAAAATTATTATTTTGAACCACCAGCTGCCACAGAGGTTTCCATTTGTTGTAAACCCTGGGAAATAATCATCTATGCTAACCATCTCCAAATTCTCATGATTTTTTTCTCTCTTAAATATAATCTGACCAAGATTGTCTTCCTAGAGTTCTAAATAGACATCCCTAATGATTTTTACATTACCAAACCTCATATCAATTTTCCCTTCCCAATTTAATTGATTTATTAGCATATGAAACAGTTCCACACACTTAACCTTGATGCACTACTTTCCCTGCATATCAAGATGCTCCCCTCTCCTAATTTATTTTCTGTCTCACTGGTAGCTCCTTTGGTCAACTTTGGGGGCTTCCACTCCTCCCTTACCATCTTAAATTAGGTGCAACACAGGGCTCTGTCCATGGTCCACTTACCTGTGTATTGGCTTTGAATACTATTTATTTGCGGCCAACTCCACATTCTTGTTTCTTCCTTATATCAATGGTTTTTCCTCAATTTCAGACCTATCTATGTAATTACCTTTGTGATATCCCTATATCTTATAGTCATCTCAAATTCAGCATGTTAATACTAATGCACCCCCCCCAATATCTACTCTTCCTGCATTCTTTCCATATCAGTATTCAAGGGTAATTATACTTCTGATTATACTTGTAGTTGGTTGAGCTAAAAATATTTAGACACTTAATTCCCCTCAGTTTTTCCCTCATGCTCCACATCCGGTACTTTAAAAATATATCTAGAGTGTTACTAGTCCTCACCGCTTCCGCTGCTATTATTAGGGTTTGAACCTGGTCATCTCTGGACTCTAATTTCCACACACCAAGAGGCTATCTTGGCTTTTTCCTTTGACCACCATTCCCCTCTTCTCTTTCTATTGGTCTCTTCTGAAATCAGCAACTAGTGAGGTTGATTTCAAATATAAGTCAGTCCTGTGACAACTTCTCATTTTATTGCCCCAAAGACGGACAGGAACTGGTCCTTCATTACTTCCCTGACCTCCTCTGCCACTGTCCTCTCCCTCAACCAATCCTCCTACCATTGTTACCTTCTTGTTCTTCAGCTAATGCTTCAGGTGTACTCCTAGCTTCACATTTCAGCTGTGGGTCTTCCTTTTGCTTGGGGTGCTCCATTCCAGATTACCAAATGGCCACCCTTCTCACTTGCTCCAGATTCTTATGGACATATCATTTTCTCAGGGATACTCTTCTTAGAAATGCCCTGAGTAACTCTTTTAAGATTATAACCACTCCTCTTCCCAGAGCTCTTTATTTTATTTTATTTTATTTTATTTTATTTTATTTTATTTTATTTTATTATTTTATTCCGCTTTTTAATTTTCTTTTTGATTGAAGAATAATTGACATACAATATACTATCAGTTTCAGGTGTACATGGTAGTGATTTCATATTTGTGTACACCATGAAATTATCCCCACAATAAGTCAAATTGTCATCTCTTAGCATACAAATCTCTTACAGTATTATTGACTCTATTACCTGTGCTGTACATTATATCCCTGTGATTTATTAATTTTATAACTGGAAGTCTGTACCTCTTAATCCTCTCTGCCTATCTTGCCCACTCCCAACCCCTCCCCCTTCTGATAACCAACCAATAATTTTTCTGTATCTAGAAGTCAGTTTCTATTTCATTTGTTTATTTGTTTTAGATTCCACATAGAAGTAAGATCATATGGCACTTGTATTTCTCTGTCTGATACTGCACTTGGCATTATAACATCTAGGTCCACCCATGTTGTTGGAAATGGTAAGATTCCATTCTACTTTATGGCTGAATATCCTAGTTTGCTTTTTTTGTAATTTTTGTTTTGTTTCCATTTTGAGACAGAGAGAAAGAGCACAAGCAGGGGAGGAAGAGAGACTCCCAAGCAGGCTCCATGCGGCCAATGCAGAACCTGAGACAGTGCTTGAATTCACGAACCACAACATCATGACCTGAGCTGAAACCAAGAGTTAGACATTTAATCTACTGAGCCACTGAGACACGCTCCTATTTTTTTTAAATTCTATAGCATTTAAGATGTCCTAACAAGATTCCATATTTAGAATTGCACTTATTCACTAAAATTTCTTTGTAACCCCAAGTCACTTCCTTAGATGTTATCATAGTCACCCTGGGAAATGTACAGAGAGGTGGAAAATTTGAGTTACCTGACATACTTCCTAGCTAAAGTCAACAGTGCTGTGCTATGACGTTTTGTCTCAGCTTTTATGCTATAAATAAGTGTGCACATTCTTTCACATTTTTTGTTTCTTGTTGGCGATGTTCCCTTTTTAAAGAAAATATTTTTAGTTTATTAATTTATTTTGAGAGAGATAGACAGCATGAATGGGGGAGGGGTAGAGAGAGAGGGAGAGAGAGAGAATCCCAAGCAGGCTCTGCACTGCCCATGCAGAGCCCGACATGGCGCTCCAACTCACAAGACCTTGAGATCATGACCTGAGATGTAATTGAGAGTTGGACACTTAACCACCCAGCCATCCAGGCACCCCAGTGATTTTTTCCTGTTTTAAGTGGTTTTGAAACATAGTGCAGAATTTCTTTTATAGTGTACTTATATGTTAGAAGACTTTGAGGTGCCTTATAGAGAAAGTTTGTCTGTTAGATAATGTTAGTTTTCAGGTGTAAGTTATGATACTGTTGACCACAAGTTTAGTGTAAATGAATCAACTATATATATATATATATATATATATATATATATATTTAAAATTTTTAATGTTTGTTTATTTTTGAGACAGAGAGAGACAGAGCATGAACAGGGAGGGTCAGAGAGAGAGGGAGACACAGAATCTGAAACAGGCTCCGGGCTCTGATCTGTCAGCACAGAGCCCGATGCCGGGCCCGAACTCACAGAACGCGAGATCATGACCTGAGCCGAAGTCGGATGCTTAGCGGGCTGAGCCACCCAGGCGCCCCAACAATATATATGTTAAATATGGTGCTGCTAAACAGAAATACACATAAAACAAGGTATATTTTCATCAATTGACAGAAAAGTGCCTAGAGGCTTTGCATTGGTTTTTACTGGATAGAATTAAACTCCTTGGTGAATAAACTAGAAGCCCCTTGAAAGCCAATCACAGAAAACATCTCGTATTATTTCATTTTACAAAGTTAAACAAAAATACCAAGTACACATATTCATAGACCCACACAAAGAAAAATCTATAAAGTATTATGTTAATTGTAGTTATTGTAAGTTATTAAAAATAAACAGGTGTTCAAGATAATTTGTTTGATGATTGAATGTGTGATGTAGTCCAAATTCTGTTTTACTAGGTGTATGTGATAATATATGGAGAGACTAGCTTGACAGATTGATCTATCATTTATCTATCTATCTATCTATCTATGAAATTCTCTATCAGTCTAGCATTGCCTGGCATATAATATGTGCACGATATTTTTCATGGAAAGAAGGGAAATTTTTCTTTATTTTCTAATTTTTTTAAGTTTATTCATTTAATTTTGAGAGAAAGAGAGAGTAAGAGAGAGAACACTAATGGGAGAGGTCAGAGATAGAGGGAGAAAGAAAATCCCAAGCAGGCTCTATGCTGACAGTGCAGAGCCTGATGTAGGGCTCAAATCCACGAACTAGGACACCATGACCTGAACTGAAATCAAGAGCGGCCTCTCAACCAACAGAGCCACCCAGGCACCCCAAGAAGTGAATAAATTTCTTATTCTTTAACCTCATTAAGACTGTAACAAAGGACACTTAATTTCATAAAAATAATCTTGTTTTGTTTTGTTTTAATTAATTTACAACATTTTAAAGGAATAAATGTGAAAAGAAAATGAAAGTATTACCTTCTCACTTGTCTTTCAAAATAAGCTTCAACATATCTCATCAAAATGCTTCTCTTCTTTTATCATTAACAAATAATGTTCTAAAGCAATCTAATAACTATCTAAACAGTAGACATACTGCAAAGAAAATATCTCCATAATGTCTTTTTAGAGCACTGAAAAATTAATTAAAAAATTGTAGGCTGTTGCAGTGACAAGATCATTAATCTCTAAGCAGCTCTATTGATATTTTTAATAATATATTTTCTAAATATCTTTCCATGACATTATAAAATTAATCTTTTAAAAAAAGTCTTTTTTGTTGTTGTGAAGCAAAGAGGAAATAAGCTGTTTTAATGGATGAACTTGACTGACGAGTCAAGGGAACAGCATTCAGGGAAATGCCACAGGGACTTTACCATAGGGATCTTAAATATATATCATCAAAGACCACATTCTTAGTCAAAAATATAATGCAAAACATTTCTTATTTTTTACAGATGACAATATGGAATTTTGTATAAAAATCACAACACAATATAATACATTCTCAGAAAGATGCAATATAATTTTTGATGTGTATGTACCATTGGATTAAATTAGAATCTTAAATTAATTTGTCTTTACCTGATCCAAATATATATTTTTTCTTCATTTGGTAAACTTATTTTTCCTTTATTTAAGTACTTAGCAAGACTTATAACATGTCAAATAGTTGGTAGGTAATTATGTCATAGGTTATTGGCTAGCTTGGCATGATGTCTTTATTAAACACTATTATAGACACTGTGCTTATCTATAATATTACCACATGCATGAATTATGAATCACAGATTTAAAGCCTATTATTTTAAGGATTTGTGTGACATTATAAGATGTACTTCATTATAGACAAATCCATTTTACTGATAGTAGAATCTCTGAAAATTAATTTATATCAATGACAAACTAGGACAAATCCCAATGTGGCACTTTATTTCCACTGTATCCAGTTCAAGGAAAGCATTGTATATTGCTTGTAAAAATTATTGTAATATTGCTCAACTAAAAAAAAACACTACCCCTTAGGGCTTGAGACAAGTATGACATATATTAGAATTTTTTAAGACAAATATTTAAATAGTTCAGATTAGAAAACATTTTGCTAAATAATAGCCATAAATATGAGAAATAAGAGTAGGTTTTAAGAAAAACTTTCTAGATATTGAATGATTATTGTGAATATATCTATCACTTGTGATAAAATTTGATTAAAAATAACTAAAAAGGGACACTTGGGTGTTTCAGTCCGTTAAGCATCCAACTCTTGATTTCAGCTCCGTTCATATCTCACAGTTCATGAGTTCGTGCTCATTTCAAACTTAGTTCTTGTGTAAGATTACCTGGGTTGATAAAAACTTTGTAAAACTTTTCCTCTTGATTTTTTTGTAGACATATTATTATAAATGTTGATTTATTTTTGCGAATATCTCATAATTAACACTAAAACATCTTAACTTTAAAAATTATTTTGTGAAATCTTGATGCATAAAGTATTCAGGTTCTTTATTCAGAACTTTGTTCCATCTTCATCAGAGCTATACATATTTGCACAGCTGGCCAATGCCTAACATAAACAAGGTGAGACAGCAGGTAAATAATAGTGTATGTGAATTATGCCATGACTGTGGCTTCACTTCCAGACTCTGAATTTTGCAAAAGAACATTTCTTATAACCCACAGTAGCTGACAATATACTGATTGGTTCCCCTCTTGGTTGGAAGGAAACCCATGGATCTCGATCTCTCTCTCTCTCTCTCTCTCTCTCTCTCTCTCTCTGTCACGTGTGCACACACACACACACACACACACACACACACACACAGGCGTACTAGAGGAAATAGAAGATAGGATTAAAATCTGTAAGTGATGTGAACCTGCAACAGATAAGGAGTGTCTACAAAAGGAGAATCAATGTTTTAAAATTTTGTTACCACTTCTTGCCCCCAACACCCCCCTTACTTTCTTTTATATATTTCTCTTCTCCTTCCACCCCACAAGAACCACACTGGCCTGTTTGCTGTGCCTGTAGCTGCTCTCTTATTGGGCAGTTTGTATTATCCTCCTTATGGGAACATTCTCACCCTACATAGTTCAAAGTTCCCTCCTCCTTTCTGTCAGGACTTTTTAGTCTTGCCCTGCTTGACAACCTAGCTGAATGTGAAACCCCTTTATGCCAGCATTTTCTAACCTCCAATTCACAGCATGAATTGATTACCTTCTAACATAGCATATTTTTTACTTATTTATCTTGTCTAGGATCTACCTCTACCATTAAATAGTAAGCTCAACGATAATAATGTTTTTGCTTGCTTTTATTCACCTCTCTACTCCAATCTCTATTAGGCAATACTATTTGATTAATGTGTTTCTTGAATGAATATATGTCTTGACTGTATATGAACCATAATTTCTAACACCTAGAATATCTCATAAGCTTTATATTAGTAAATAATTATTTTCTATGAAGTCAGGAATCGTGAATACATTGCTCCAATCATTTTGCTTTAGTTGTACGAATAACATAGTTCACAGCTAAAAAAATTATAGCTAGATTTGTTTACATACCTGGAGTTATATGTTTAGGCATGTGTGTAGTGAAATTCAGGATCTTAAAAAATTAAATATAACTAAGGTCTATATAATTATTTTGAAAAGAATGTTTTTTAAATTTCTCTATTATCAGACAGTGTTTTTTTGTGCATTCAGGAATATTTACAATTTCCTTATGACTATTTTTTAATTTATTTTTTAATGTTTATTTTTGAGAAAGAGAGAGAGAGAGCAAGCAGGGGAGGGGAAGAGAGTGAAGGAGACACAGAATCTGAAGCAGATTCCAGGCTCCGAGTTGTCATCATAGAGCCCAACGTGGGACTCGAACCCACGAACGATGAGATCATGACCTGAGCTGAAACCAGTCGCTTAACTGACTGAGCCACCCAGACCCCCATAAATATCCATTTAATGTCACAATTTATAGTCACTTTAACGTGAAGTTTTTTTTGCATACAGAAGCGCACCATTATTTAACCCAATCCATATTAGCTACTCTCCATTCTTTGTTATGCAATCTACAGAAATTCACTATTTGATACAGACTGAACTATTTGATACAGGCATAACAGACTGAAAAAGAAATCAACCTCATTGGTAGGCTTGTATTCTTTAGTTTTCTTTCTAAATGAATTGCTATTAAATGCACACCTGTCTTAAACACTTTGCTGAAAATGTGTGAGTGCGTCTGTGTGGGGGTGTACACATGCATGAGTTCAGGTATGATGTAAAGTCCAGAATAATCTGACATCTGTACTGTTCCTCAAAGTCACATTTCACCATATATATATTGCATTCTTGCTCCATGAACTAATTCTCTTGAATTTGGTTTCTAATTCCTTAGATAGAATCCTGGATATAAGATGGGAGATAAAATATTTTTGAAGAGATAATATACATGTGTCTACCTACCTACTTATAATGGGAGTATGGACTAGTTTGATGAATATCCTGAATGTTACTTTCTGCTTTCCAAAACTAGATACAGTTAATTAAAATATGTTAAAAGTTATGACCAAATTTGCTTTTACCCAAGATTGTCTTAGAGTGGGATAAAAAAAATCCTATTGTTTAATTCAGACACATAATAGAAGTAGAAAGTACCTGAGCCGTTATATGATCTCCTCCCTTTGTCTGTACAGTATTCCATTAAAATTGTATTGTTTTAAACAATATCTTTACTTCCATCCTCAAGCTATCTTTTTCTTACTTTATCATGAAAGAAAAAATATCCAGCTAACAAAATGGGGAAGAAAAGTTATTAACTGAGAGAATGTAATAGGGCATCTTTCTATATTTTCTACAGAGAAATGTACAGTGAAAACAAAATCAATTGTGAGAAACTAAAGCATTGTTCTACAACTCCATAATTTCCACAGATTTGTTGTTTATTTGTTTTCAGCAGCAAATTTGGTAATATGTTCTCTGGGAAACAAGAGTGCCAGGACTATAATTAGACTTGAATAAAGTTAGGTTCTTGGGATGAAAGTTGTCCAAAAAAATTGATAGAAATCAACTTCAAAAATGAAGAAAGTATATTTTAAAAAAGGAATTAGAAGAGTAGAGTTTTATTCCAATAAATCAATATAACCTACTAAGAAGGAAAAAAAAGGGAATGGTACCAAAGCTAAGCAGAATATAGTATAGAATAGGATGGGATCTGAAAAATAAATTTACTTAGGACTTGTTTTTTTACTTTGAGAAAATAAAAACCTATATGGAGAAGTTAATATAAGGAGTAACAACTTCCCAGTAACATGGATGCCAATTACCTTTCCCCCTAAAATAAAGATTTTCACCCAGAGGATACATAATATTTATTCATTCATGTATGCATGTACACCATTAACATTTGCTGAGTGCTAACTGTATGAAAGGTGCCGTGCTCCATATAGCACAAAGAATAAAACCTATGTTTTGCTTCTGTGCAGAGGAGCAGGGAAAGTGATAGAGATCGCGTGTGAACAAAGGGAGAACACTTTATATGTGATAAATAACAGTGTACAGGGTATAGGGAGGCGAAGGGGGCACAGGGCAAAGAGGGATTAGTTTACCCTGGGATTAATGCCACAGACAAGGTGAAAAATTGATTCAATTCTTAAAAGATTGTGATCTTTTAAGTGATCGAGAAATGGAAGGCTGGGGTTGCAGTGTGAAAAGTGTGATGTGTGTTTCAGGCAAGAGAATGATAATAGTTAAAAGTTTTTATCATTTATTGAAATGTAAAGTTACTATGTGTGTATTATATATAGAGAGTTATGTATATAACTATATCAGTGTATATCCTGATATTGATGCTGAAATATATCAGTGTGTATTCTGCACAGGGCATTAAACAAACTCAGAAATAATGACAGAGATGGCTGGGGTTAAGAATTTGGTATTTCAAGTAGGGTCATAAATTTTTGTAAAAGTCTAGATATATAACCTCTGCATACCAAATAGTTTCTGTTACAGGTACTCAACTTTGCCATTATAAGAGCTAAAGCAATTTATGCGATATAAAAGTATACAGGTGTGGCAGTATTCCAATAAAAGCTTATAAAAGCAGGTGGAACCTGAATTTGGCCCACAGGCCATAGTTTGCTAATCCCTGATTGAGAATAAGAAGAGGCTATGTAACCGTGTCAAGCAAGGAAGTGATTTAATCACATTTATGTTAGAAGAAAATCCTTTTGAAATGGGTGTACAAGATGTATGAGTGATGTGGGAATACAGGCATGTACAGTCAGAAAGCTGAGATAGTAGCTCAGCACAAAGTAATCGCCTGAACTAAGATAGGAGCACTGGATATGGGAAAGGTCAGATAAGCAAGGTGTAAGGATATAAACTCATAGGTGGTGATGGGTGGAGATTGAGGTAAGGAGAGTGAGAAATACAGCAAGCTGCCAAGTTTATGATGATTTAGATGATTTGGAAAAGTATAGTTCCCTTAAAAAAGAAAAGGGAAAAGGAAGTAAGAATATTTTGAGGAATGAGTTTTCATCTACACTAAAAGGTGATGGTGTGAAAATTATTATAAATAGAGAGTTGATAGATAGATACATACATACATACATTACATACATACATATATACATACATAGATAATAGATAAAATATAGATAGATAGATAATAAAGATAGATAGATAATAGATAGATAGATAGATAGATAGATAGACTTTGTTTTTTTTCATTTTGATGAGGCTGCCTGGTAGTCATTGTGACACTCGAGAGGGTTCTAGGTTAGAAATTCCACATTAAATAATCATTAGCATCCAGGTGGTATTTGGTAGTATTTGAAGTAATTTTCAGATAAGCTGAAAAATATGAGTGGAAACAGAAGACCAAGGACAGTCCCTAGGCCAAACTAATCTAAGGAATGGTAAAAAGAGTCACAGGAAGCCAGGAGCAGTAGGAAGAAAATGGGGAATCTAGATGTGTTTATTCAATGAAGAATAAACCATCAATTGTAGAGAAGCAATGTCAATTCAATGGAATGCTATTATATTACAGTGAATAATTATGTGTCAAACAGCATCATGGCTCTCTTTCTGAATGCAAAATCCTTAAAGAATGGCTTGTTTATTTCAAAGTTTTAAACAATTAATTTAAATATTTTGGTCTATTATCCCACCTAATATTTTTCTAAGTGCAAAACTATTTTTATTATTTATTTTTTAAATGTTTATTTTATGGAGAAAGACAGAATGTGAGCAGGGGAGGGGCAGAGAGGGAAGGAGACACAGAATCGGAAGCAGGCTCCAGTCTCTGAGCTGTCTGCACAGAGTCTGATGTGGGGCTCAAACTCACGAACCATGAGATCATGACCTGAGCCGAAGTTGGAAGCTTAATCAACTGAGCCACCCAGGCATCCTTTTTTTTTTTTTTTTTTTTTTTTTTTTTTAAGAGAGAGAGAGTGAGCAGGGAAGAAGGGCATAAGGAGAGAGAGAGAATCTCAAGCAGGCTCCACAAACATCATGGAGCCCTAAGCAAGACTCAGTCTCAGGCTGTGAGATCATGATCTGAGATGAAATCAAGATGTGATTGCTTAACCAACTGAGCCACCAGGTGTCCCTAAACTATTTTTAGAATATTAGTTTAAATGTACTACAAAATTACACATGGTTATTATGAAAAGTTTTAAGCCATGCTTAAACAGCCAAAACATTATCATTAAAATAACATGATTATATGAACATATGTTTTTATATGAACATATGTTTCTTTTAACTTGAACACTGACTCAATTGTCTTGTTGGCTTTTGGGGAGAGTGAAGAAAGGAGAATAAAGTACCAGGAGAAAAGGAACTAAGAAGCAGAAACAAACAGATATGAAGACAATATACCAACAGCCTACCTCACCTTCATACCACACAAAACCAGAACATGCCCAACCTTCTCAGTATCAGTCTTTAAAGTAAGTACATGTACATATTCCAGAAACCACTAATAAATCTAATACTTTGCATACATAATTCTGCATTTTGTTTTCTCTGCCTTAGTACTATTAAATTCATTCTTGCATATATTTTATCTGACTAAACTTTGACATACGCACTTCTTTGTGGAAAAAAATTAGGCAAAGCTTCCATAATAGAATTTTAATTATACTATTCAATATTCTTGTTTTAATATGAATATATATTTCTTCTGTTGGTTTAAACAGAATTCTATATATCAGTTTTAATCAGATAGCATAATTTTGAATTATCCAAATATCGATTCCATCTAAATCTCACTGGGATGCCTGGGTAACTCAGTCGGTTGAGTGTCCGACTTCAGCTCAGGTCATGATCTCATGGTTCGTGAGTTAGAACCCAGCATCAGGCTCTGTGCTGACAGCTCAGAGCTTGGAGCCTGCTTCAGATTCTGTGTCTCTCTCTGTCTCTGACCCTCCTTTGCTTGTGCTCTTTCTGTTTCTTTCTCTCAAAATAAATAAAATTAAAAAATCTCACTAAAAATTGACTGGAAACATTCTTTTTTATTTTTTTCTTTTTTCTAAATATAATTTATTGTCAAGTTAACTATCATACAGTGTATACAGTGTGCTCTTGATTTTGGGAGTAGATTCCCATGACTCATCCCTTATGTACAACACCCAGTGTCTATCCCAACAAGTGACCTCCTCCCATCACCCATTTTCTTCTCCCCCTCACCAAACCCCATCAGCTCTCAGTTTGTTCTCTGTTAAGAGTCTCTTATGGACTCTTATGGACTCTGTTTGAGTCTCCCTCAAAACATTCTGAAATCATCTATCTTTAGTACTTACAATATTTTACCTAAATGTTTACCTAAATGTTGTATATCACTAATATATCAACTTTAAGCAAAAAGCTATTATGAATAAAGAATGTTTTAACATAAGACAGATGTCTGAATGTTGTTTATGTGTTTGTGGTTAAAACAAACAAACACTCTTTAGTTTCTCTTAAATAAGCCCCAGTACGGAAGCGTTATTTTTAAATTAACACTCTGTTGATTGTCGTTTGGAATTTAATAAAAGATCTTAAATTCAAAGTGAATAACAGGTACACCAGAATACAGACCACCATACCTTTCAAAAGCATAGTGCAGGAGGGGCGCCTGGGTGGCTCAGTCGGTTGAGCGACCGACCTCCGCTCAGGTCACGATCTCAGGGTTTGTGAGTTCAAGCCCTACATCGGGCTCTGTGCTGACAGCTCAGTGCCTGGAACCTGCTTTGGATTCTGTGTCTCCCTCTCTTTCTGCCCCTCCCCGACTTATGCCCTGTCTCTCTCTGTCTCAGAAATAAATAAACATTTAAAAAAATGTTAAAGCATAGTGCAGGAATTACAAGAATAAACAATAAAACCTCTTCAAATAACTCACCATGGTATCTACATAGGAAAAGACAAGTAAGTCAGAAGAACAGAAGAAACTGAAAACATCTGAATCAAACTCAAAATGTGTGAAAGAAATTGGGCGACAAGGCTGATGTTATTTAGAAGTAAATGGATTTGTAATTTAATAAATAGAGAAATAAAAAAAAAAAAAGAAAACAGTCGGCATATCAGACATATAATTTTATACAGCCAGAACACCTATGTGTGGTGCTCACAGGAGTGTTCATGTACATGAACTATGACAGCAGATAGGAAAATTATCTGGAAACTTTGTCAATTAATGTTAAGTTGCATAAACTCTTTGATTCAGCTATTTAAAACCTAAGATCACTCCCAGAAAGGTAAAGCGTCTCTACATGAATAAATATAAAAACAAATATTTTAATGTATAATGCATATATACCATATGTACATAATTAACATAAGATATATTTTATCTCTCTCTTACATCTTCCAAGGATACATTGTGAGACAAATATAGAAACAAAGCCAATGCCCGTCACTAAAGAAAGTTTAAAAATTATGGCAAAACTGGGGCTTCTGGGTGGCTCAGTTGGTTTAGCGACGGATTTTTGATTTCACCTCAGGTCATGGTCTCACGGTTTGTGAGATCAAGCCTCGTGTCAGCTTTGCACAGAGCCTGTTTGGGATTTTCTCTCTCCCTGTCTCTGTCTCTCTGCCCCCCCCTCACTGTTGCTCACTCTTTCTCTAAAAATAAATGAATAAAGCAGGGGCGCCTGGGTGGCTCAGTCGGTTGAGCATCGCTCTGTGCTGACAGCCCAGAGCCTGGAGCCTGCTTCAGATTCTGTGCTCCCCTCGCTCTCTGCCCCTCCCCCACTCATGGTCTGTCTCTCTCTCTGTCTCAGAAATAAATAAACATTTAAAAAATTAAATAAATAAATAAACTTAAGAAAATAAGTAAACCAAAGATAGATATATACCTGTTGATTTAGAGGGCTTTCCATAATTAATGAAATTATGGGGTAGTTTTATACCAATTTTTGTCTAATCAACATTGACCTTAATTCTTTCTATACTTTCATATATACAAATTAAGGAAATATACAATAATGTATTTTAGGTAATGGACACAGGTTCACCAATAGTAGGAATTGTGGGGAGAAGGAGAGGAGGCTCGTTAGACAAACAAAAAGAGAGAGAGAGAGAGAGAGAGAACAGAGAGAGGGACTCTAAAATATTAGCACATATGATTGTATGTCATTAGCACAATGTAGCACATTGATTGTATTTATCTATGGAGAGTTTATATATGTCTGAAAATATTTATGTGTAGAAAGAAATGTTAAGGACCATAACAACTATTTATTTCATAAATACTTGGAATGCATATTTCTGATAATAAGCTGTAATTGATCTGCCAGAATTCTTACCTTAAGTTTCAGGAAACTCAGGCTCAAATTGAATACTAAATTATACTAATCCAATTAGCTTTCATAGTGAATATGTTTTCTTCTTACTTTATCATTTTGTTCTTAGCTTTCTTTTTATGTTTATCTTTCTTTTATTAATATTCAATATTAATAAGCATGTATAGGTGAATAAAATATACATGCAGGGGCACCTGGATGGCTCAGTCAGTTAAGCATCTGCCTTTGGCTCAGGTCGTGATCTCCTGGTTCGTGAGTTCAAGCCCCGCATCTGGCTCCGTGCTGACAGCTCAGAGCCTGGAACCAGCTTTGGATTCTGTGTCACCTTCTCTCTCTCTGTCCTTCCCTTGTTTGTGCTCTGTCTCTCTCTCTCTAAAGTAAATGGATAGGCATATATATATATATATATATATATATATATATATATATATTATGGATCCTTCTAAAAATGTATTCCTCAGCATATGTATCTTAACAGCATCAAATGTGACAAAGACTGAAGAAAATTATAATAGTAAGTAAGATTAAATATCTCAAAAAGGATTGAGAATGGTGCCACTGTCTGTTACAATTTCTCAAGAACAAATAAGAGATGAGTTTTGACTCTGCCAGAGACTGTTAAAGAAAGAAAACTATAATTTCTAGGAACCATAAAGCAGATTAAATAAAGTTGTCATTAAAGACAGTGGACTTTGTCACATTTGATTTGATAACCTTCCATTATAACTTCCCTACTTCTGAAAATTAGATCTCTTGCCAGACTGTGCAAAGCAATTTTAGAGGAGGACAAGATTGCTACATCAATGCTCAACTTCTGTCTAAAGACAATTATAAAAACCATGGAAAGTGACATTGAAAGAAAAGGATGGTCCCTCCCTTAGGAATGCAAATAACAATAATTCAAATTTTATTTTACAAACTGAACTTCTCATATCAGAAAACAAAATCTGACTTACTGATTTCAACACTTCCAGAGATTAGAGGCACGATTCATTATTTTTGTTCTCAATTTCTGTGACAGTGCTCTGGTACCATCATTTCCCTTAAGCCAAACGTTTTTTCCCCCCTCAGGTTTTGAACAAGGCTGAATTTTAAATAGTAAAATGTTTTTAATAATATGCATAGTCTTCGAAGAAAAGTTTGCTCGAGTTTTATAACTGAAATTATGGACATTTAAGTATTTGATTGTAATTTTGTATGGATAAATGATAATTCTAAAGCATTAGCCATTTCTTTACTACTGTGTACCAATAACTAGTTGAATTTTTAATATTTAACTGAAATCTATTTGTTTTTTGAAGTTTATAAATTTAAGTTTGGGGTATTAGCTATTTAATGAAGCTATTGTTTAGGTTGTCCATAGAAATATTTTAATTCTAGCGTTATCGTCTTTGAGTTTTTTTCTTTTTTAATGATTATTTATTCATCTATTTGGAGAGAGAGAGAGAGAGAGAGAGAGAGAGAGAGAGAGAGAGAGAGAGAAGGTAGTGCAGACAGAGAGGGAGACAGAATACCAAGCAGGCTCTATGTCACCAGCACAGACTCCGATGCAGTGCAGAGCTCCACACGGAGAAAGAACTCATGAACCATGAAATCGTGACCCGAGCTGAAATCAAGAGCCAGGCCCTTAGCCAGCTGAGCCACCCAGACAGCCCAATATATTCTTTGATTTTTTTTTAAGTTTTAAAATATATGTATGACATAATTGAGACCCAAATAACTTAGGTAATTTATCCACGATCACACAGATAGCCAAGGGAAAAAGAATTAATTAATGTTCACTTTAGTTAATGGCCCCAACTACCAATTCTTTTCTTTCTTAGTCACCAAGATATTTCATGCAGCAATATATATTTGTGCAGATTTGCTGTTTGAAAGCCAAACAGTGGTTTGATTTTAATTAGCCCCAAGGTTTATTGTATTGTACTTTGTGTTTTTCTATATTCTTTATTTTGTGCTTTAGTCCCAAAATCTTGTATCTAATATACCTCTGAAAATCCCAAGTCAAGAAAGTTCCTGTACAGCGTTCTATGAGGGATAAAGGATCTTTTGTTTGACGGTGTGTGATGTTGACCTTAGGTTTAGAGCAAGAGGGAATGCAATCTCTTTTCAGCCTGCTCTATTTCCTTCTATATTTACCTGGCTTACTGACTATGTACTCTGAAGGGATACCTGGCCAAGAAATTCTAGGAAAGTCAGCATTTTATGCCCTTAACATTGCAATTCACCCTCCAAGTCTTATTTGTTTAGAAAAAAAATATCCAGATCATTGGATCTTAAATTACTGAAATAGTTAAAACAAGAAGGACAAAGGGAATAAAAACTACTGTCCTAAAAATACGCTCCCATTGGATTTAGACAATAGTATAAATTGAATAGTCAATGGATGGCAACAAACTAAAGGTTTACTGAATTATATTTTACATCATATTGTAGCTTTGTTTAATTTGGCTTTATTATAGGATTGAATGTGTAGATTTTTTTCAAGCCAAGACAGTAAGACACACACTGTTAAATGAAGTGGGCTGATGGACTCATCATTTTGCTTTACCAAATGATCTCATATTGTATCTGTAATCATCTCAAAACACTCATGCGTGCACACACACACACACGGGCATGCACACACATGCACACACACTCACACAGGCATGCACACACACACACGGGCATGCACACGCATGCACACACACTCACACAGGCATGCACACACACACGCACACACACACACACACACACACTCACACAGGTATGCACAAGCACTCACACACTTGATGTGCTCCATAGAAGGCTTAGGAGTCAGAGCATGAAAGACAAATGAAGAACTCTGTTTCTTGATTTCTGGGAGAACTTTAAAATCTATTAAACTACATTCACCCTTGAAGATGCTGTCCATTACATATTCTTCAAGATTTGAAAGAGAAGGTGACGGCATTTATTAAATCAGTTCACTGAGCAATGGCTTAAGGGAAGGTGAGCTTGACCTGAAAGACTATAATAAAGTTATGACCACTTTGTTTTCTGGATCAACCCTTCTTTGTGCTATGACTGGTTTGTGTTATTTCACAATGTGAAGGATTATTAAAAAGAGCCTTAATATCGAGAAATTTTCTATGTCCACACCTGATGCAAGAAATAGAGAATTCAGTATACATTTATGTCTTTTGTAGTAGAAAATCACAGTTACAACCTATGCATATGATGTAATGCAAAATCACTCATGGTGTAGCGTGACTGAAAACATCTAGTGTGTGAAATTCAGTCATCACCTGCCATCCTATATATATGCCTAATCTGTCTGGTGGCTAACCATTATTTTCAGACTCTAAAGTTCTATCAGAGACACTATCTTCTGCCAAAAGGGTAAGACCACTTGCACGTAAGATGAATATGACACCTCTGGTTATTACATGGATATTTTACCTCACTGTTGCTACTACCAAATTGTCAATATGCTACTACAAATGTTGTCAGTTATCGACTTTTACTGATTTTGGTTTAGGAGAAAAATATATGTTTTTTGTATTTATCTTTAGTTAAGAAATAACTTTGAACTTCTTATTTTTGTAAGCTTCATATTAAATCCAACCACATTTATTATGCACCGTTTTGTATTTGTGAAATGATTGTGTATAATCTTCATGATAAATTCCAACATAGATGTTATGTCAAAGACAAGACTACTATGAAGTCTAATGAGTCTTTAAGACCAAGCCATAGTATAAGGAGAAATTCTGGGACCAGGAAGACAAAACTAAAGTAGTAAATAGCTATCACCCACAAGAATTTCCCATTTTAATACGTATGGGTGTGGCATACTTAGGCCTGAGCCTACAGCCCAATTTCCTAAACAAATACATTTCTTCTAGTGAATGAGACATGGCCATAACCTTCCTTAAACATGCAGATATATGATGGGACACTTTTTAAAAAGTTTTTGTTTGTCTGTTTATTCCTTTATGTCTTTATTTTGGCACGGGGAGCACTTTTAATTTGGTTAGGATTAAGTAAAAAATACAAAGAGTTACTGAGGGCTCTAGACAGGACTTCCAGTTTGGGATGAAATCCAAGGGAAAGGACTGGAAACAAAATGACAAATAACTACATAAATTAGATAAGAAACACAAGAGAGTAAGAGAAAAGTTACAGTTTTCTGAGCTGATAGATACACAGGACTCAACAGAGATGCCCTAACCACTAAATTTAATACAGAAAAAGAATTCCAAACACATAAATCTATGACTCTGAGCCTATCCATACACATCTTGCTTTTTTAAAAAAAAATAAGATTGTTTTAAAGTTAGGTAAACTAAATTGGAAATAGTTTCTGATTATGTCTGGGAAGGGGTAAAGATTCTCATTTAAAACAAATATTATTGAGTTGATGGAATTGAATTCATTCATTTATCATACCAAAACATATTTCTGGTAGATCCCCAATTTTAAAATTCTGATATATTACTTGATCGTACACTCCGTCTGGTTTTGTGTGTGTGTGTGTGTGTGTGTGTGTGTGTGTGTGTGAGAGAGAGAGATTTCAGTAAAATAGGACATTACTGATTTTTTGATGCCTCACCCCCCTCCGCATTTTCTTAATTTTGTAATTTTAATTAACTATATATATATATTATATATATATATATATATATATTTTACCATATTGATGTCATTTCAAAGAACTATAAAAGCTATGGCCATTTTTTGGTAGCTTGTACAAATATCAAAAAGAGATTAAATTGATGAATGATTAGTCATCTTGTCACTTGATCCAGAGCACTCATTTTAAACTAAATTCTGCTAGAACAATGGAACTAGAACTTGATGAAAGGCAACCTCTGTATATTGGTACATGAGGCATGCTGGGAGTGGTAAATGGACTCCCTAAATTTGGGTATCTGAATAAGCAAGCACTCATATGAGTAAAGTGTTCTGTAGTCAAAAATGCTTTAGAACTACCTCAAGACTACATGAAATGATAATTGGATGTCTTAATATAATATTCTCTTTTTTATCTGTATGTGACAGGATATCTATAATTTATGAGATAAGTCAGCCATGTTATGCCAAATATATGTATATGTATATGTATATATATATATATATATATATATATATATATATTGTTTTTTGAGATGAAGGAAAAAGAATTCTAATTCACAGACAATTAGAATTAAAAAACATCAGATTACCAGAGTTTTGATATTTGTTTTGTTTTTGTTGTTTTATTTTATTTATAATTATTATTTTTTTGAGAGAGAGACAGAGCATAAGCAGGGGAGGAGCAGAGGAAGGGGGAGACAGAGAATCCCAAGCAGGCATAGCACAGTCAGCTCACAGAGGCCAATACAAGGCTTGAACTCATGAATCCGTGAGATATTGACCTGAACTGTAATCAAGAATTGGACGTTTAACCAGCCACCCAGGCACCCGTTGCTTTTGTTGTTTTAATGGAGAGGAAAGCATTTCAGACATAGACATTAGGATCTGGTAGTTACCTGCAAAGTAGAAACTAGAATACAAATCCACAAAATCCCAACTCAGGGCACCACACTGCCCCTTCTATGCATATTGACTCATTGAGCCCTTCCAAATACCAATGAGGAAGTTGCTACTTCTTCATTTTAGAGATGAGGAAGCTGAGCCATAAAGAGTTGAAGTAATTTGTTCAATGTCATGAAGCCAACTAATTATTGTAATTAGGACTCTAAGGTAGTGTGGCTACAGATTTTCTGATTTTATTGCAATGCTGTGTGTGATCTGAAATTAGAAATTAAAAAAAAAATCATCAACATCAGTGACTGACTTAAAGATCCAAGGACATAGTGAGAGTTAAGGTCTCAAATATGTTATCTTGTGTAAAGCAATGAAATACTACACAGAAATAACTGAGGTTATCACGGGGACATTGATTTTACTATTAACACACACACATGAGTTTTGCATATATATGTATATAAACAAACATTAATGTTAGCTACACAAATACACATATAAGTGAAGAAATTGGAGTCTTAAAGTGCAACTGATGTAGGACTTCTTAAACAGATGACGAGGGAGGTCGGTGGGAGATGGGCTAGATGGGTGATGGATATTAAGGACAGCATTTGTGATGAGCACTGGGCGTTGTATGTAAGTGATAAATCACTGAATTCTACTCTTGAAACCAATATTGCACTGTATGTTAAATAACGGAAATTTAAATAAAATAAAAATTTCATTAGAAAAAAACAGTTGTCCTATTTCTACATGTTTCATCAAAATCTAAGCTTTTTAGTACATGATGAATTCAACTTTATTATGATACAGGAAGTTTATATCACAAGAGCCTTAACTTTTCAAAGTAATTTAATTCGAAATTTAAAAACAAGTAAATAATCACCTTAAAAATAGTAGGAATATCTATAATGTTTGGGCTTAATACTTCAAGCTCAGGGCAACTCTCCCTCTTCCTTTCTAGAAAATGAAGGAGGAGGCACTGAATTTCATTCATGAGTGCTGAATGCATATGCATACATACATACATAAACAAACTGCAAGGTGGCAAAAGAGATAATAGGGAAATGAAATCCTCTAGATAACATAATAGGCTAAAATATGGTCTTTAAGGAAGAGTCTCAGAGGAAAGCGTATGATTTCATGCGAAAAGAGCAGATTCCTTGTGATGCTTTCGTTTGCCTGTTGATATTGAATGTAAAATCACTGATATTGTTGATGCCTCCTCCTTGTCCCCATCATCCCATCAAGTTTTGAATAGTTGTTAGACTTACTAGCAGTTACTAATAGCAAATAGTAATTAATAGCAAAAGTAAATTATGTATTGCTGAGAACAAAATCTAGCCTGTCAGAAATACGGTGTAACAATGAGCTGTTCACCAAATGGCATTATTTAATAGAAAAACGTGTTGAAAACCCAACCCCTCTCTGCGTACATAATCCACATGAAGTGTAAAGGCAAATACAAGTAAAAAACTAAAGGCTTAAATTTCACTGTTGAAAATACTGGAAGGGACTTCTCTTCTTCCTTTCCGTGGAGCGTTTACTTTAAAAAACTTGTAATTATTTTCTTTCTGTTTGAAATGTAAGAATATATTTTTAAAAGCTAAATAGCCTCTTGCTAACTTTAACATTCGAGAATGTCTTCTCCAGGACCTGGGAACTATCTCTTTGAAATAGGATCTCCATAAAAGATAGTGTACAAATCTCTCAGTCTCTTTGAGGTGGGAGAGGGTTGGGTGGGTAAGAGCCTAACTTCATTGGGTGCCTTGCTCCGAGATACAGAATTATCTCCTATGGTAGAGATGTGAGAAGTTTATCTCCCTTTGGATTAAGCCAATTAACAAACACAGATGGCCACGACAAAGGCCAGGTGAAATTAAGGTGATGAACTGCATGTGACAAATGTTGCTATCAAGTTCTCCTTCTTGAGTACTAGTTACTGTTTATTTTGAGAATGCATATGTAATGGGTCATGTCTGCTTGCCTAGACAAAAGAATGAGACTTCTGCCTATCATTGCAGTCTCTTATTGGATTGTCTCTGATGTATATAACATGCTGCTTTAATGCCTATTTAATAATAAAAAATGTTTTATTTCTCTTCTACCTTTGTGGAGAGGTTTTCTGGTTTGGAAAGAGATTTTGTTCTTATTTTCTCAACAGGACCCACCCCCTACAAAGAGAAAATTCACTGCTGCTTATTTGATGATATAGAGATCTTAAGTGTAAATTCAGGGAAATATAGTAAATTTAAATGCAAAACTATAACTTATTCATATTTCATTTCTCAACTGGATTTTCAACCAAAGCATTTTGCTGAGGAACATCAACTTTTTATGGCACAAAATTTGGGGCCTGATGCTTTTTTAAATAATTAATTGAAAGAAATACTTGTTTTGCACTGAACGTGTGGGTTGATATTGCTAAAATGTTTCTTCATTTACAAATATAGGAATCAGATTTCTGGAACAAAATGACAATAGCTTCCTTTCTTCCTCAACTTATTAGTGATACAGCTTGTATTGTTTGAGAGTTTAGCTGTGATGTTAAAATGCTGTTGTATCTTTCCTGGGTCAAGACAGGGAGCACTGAAGCAGAGAAAAGGGAGAGAAGTTTCCACAAGCCAGCTATGCTCTACTGCTCACTGCATTTGACATGCTTCATGATGAGTGAGGGATACAGTAAGTACTATGTACAGCCTTACTGCAGCCAGTTATAATTATATCAGTGAGTATTTGAAAGTATGGCTATTTCCAAATGTGGAGTCTATGAAACTGGAGAATACAATTTTAAAAACCAAGATCAAAGTTTGCTTTGCACTATAGTGCTATTTATAAATTTTCAAGGAAAATATAGGGATTTTGAAGAAAACTACATCTTTAATCTGACCTAAAATTAACATTAAAACACAACTCTGACACTGTTATTTACTAAAATTATCAGAGTAAGTCTAGCTAGGTTTAATCTTTCTTCTGGGTCCAGACATAGGGAATTGGTAAAATAATTAGCAACTTAATTATGAAACTTGAGTGAGGCAATCGGAGCTCTCACCTAGTACGGTGTCGTTAACTAACATCAAACTTATCTGACCTTCGAATTCCACAATGGTGAAATCAGAAAGCTGCTTTTCTTTCTTCCTAGTGGTTATTACTTCATTTTTATTACTATTCTCTTTTCCGTTAAAATCAAATGAGATGTTCCATGTAGAAGCAACTTGTAAAATTCCAAGTACTAAACAGATAGCATTATTTATATTTCCCCCTTTCTCAAGCCGATTGTATACAAATGCTAGCACATATCCTTTGTTTCCTGAGCAAGTATTTGAAATTCCTGGTGCTCAGTAGTTCTAGGCTCTTTTCAGAATTCCATTGGCTCTAAGACTGTGACTGGATACTGACCTAAGAGACATATACTCAGAATACTCTGCTATTTTATTACTACTGTTAAAAGAACTTGCTTAAAAGTAGTTCACATGCCCCTTTTTTGGCTTTACAATCATATGCCTTTCCTAGCTTTCCTCATTTCTCTATTCCTTTTATGTTTTAAAATCCTTGGATGTATTTTCTGATTAAATCCAAGGGTGTGCTCATATACATTCATTTACACATTAATGAAAGATAGGACATCCTAGACATGAAACAGTACAATTATAATTAGAGACAGCCTTCTGATCCACTCCAGGAAATTGCTTAAGTCCCTTTTATGCAAGTAGAGTCATATGGAGATGAAAGTTGTATATGTCATGTAAATCCTCAATAAGCTTGAATGGCAATAGGTAGGTGGTGGTGTTGCCCCTGCATATGGAGTGATGAGAAACCCGAGCGGTGCAGCTGAACAATAACCTTTAACAAGTGCTTCAGTGAATCTTTAGAAGATGTATGATTTTTATTTGTACAGATAATTTTCTCATATTTTCCTAAAAAAGCATTGAGAAAGGTAACAATAACAAAACTAAAAAAAAAAGTGAAATAGACATCAAAACAAAGTATCAGTGGGAGATATTTATAAGCAAGAAAGTCATAAGGAAAGGAAGTCCACTCTTACTGGCCATAAAAGAGTTTCTAATTGTTTGCTCAACTTTGAAGCAGTCGAGAGGAAAGGGTGAAATGTGGTTACTTACAGAACTGTCATCATCTGAAAGGAAAGCACATTAGTCCCTTAGGGCAAGAAAGCTATACCTTGCATACTTCTACCAAAATGAAACAAAACAAACTTAAAACTTCACCTACGGTTCTATCTAAGGACTACAAAATGATAGTTTTTGTTTCTTTGTTTGTTTGTTTGCTTGTTTGTTTTTTCTTTTTCATACAGTTTTCCTGAAGATAATAAAGTCATAGATTTCAAATAGCAAGATAGTGTTCCTTCTTGAGAGAACTGAGGGCTTAATATTAACATAAAGCTCAGTAAGCTTATGTCTGTGTAGTCTGGCTTTTAGGGATAGACAAAGTACCTCGAGGAGTAGCTAGGTTGGATACCATCCAAACCATTGACGCAGATAAGTTCTCTAATCCAGTATATTTATTTGAACTGAAGAACAATACAGAATAATGTATTCTCAGATGAGAACCTAGGGCACTGACTCTCTGAAATGCTGATGGAAGGTTAATTTATATGCATTAAAAACCAGACAATGAATAAATATAATCAAGAATTGTTCAAGAATTGATGGCTAGTTCAATTTAGACTCATAGGTGGTACAGAGTAGTTGCTGAAGATTGTCAAGCTTTATTTTAAGTACACATGTCTTTTGTACATGCAAATTTAATCAGGTTAGCATCAAAAGCTCCAGGGAAGTCATTTCAGTGTATCAGTATTTCTTCTTGATAACTCAGATTTCAAGTCGCACATTGTTATAATTTCTGAACAAAAATAACCGTATCTCTATACAGAGCTTGTAATTCCCTTTTTATCGCCAAAAGTATAGTACTTATGTAGTTATCAGATAAGAAATATTTAAAATGGTGCTTTTTTAAAATAACAATATAGGGGCGCCTGGGTGGCGCAGTCGGTTAAGCGTCCGACTTCAGCCAGGTCACGATCTCGCAGTCCGTGAGTTCGAGCTCCGCGTCAGGCTCTGGGCTGATGGCTCGGAGCCTGGAGCCTGTTTCCGATTCTGTGTCTCCCTCTCTCTCTCTGCCCCTCCCCCGTTCATGCTCTGTCTCTCTCTGTCCCAAAAATAAATAAACGTTGAAAAAAAAATTAAAAAAAATAACAATATAAATTATAAGTATCAACGAAGAACAGCTTACATCTCAAAAAGCATACTACACATCCTGCATATTCCCAAAATGAGGAAGATATCTCTGATATATGTAAGAGTGGTGTGACCCCAAAATTTAGAAATTTAGGAATGTGGCAGAGTCCTTAATCATAAAAAAAAGGAATAAAATCTTACCGTTTGCAACAACATGGGTGGACCTAGAAGGTATTGGTTCTAAGTTAAATAAGTCATACAGGGAAAGCTAAAGTTACTCTTATTTCATTTATATGTGGAACCTAAAAAACAAAGCAAACAAAACAGAAAGAGACTCAGAGATACAGGAAATAAACTGCTACCGAAGGGGAGAGTGGGATGGGGGTTGGGTGAAATAGGTGAAGGGGATGAAGAGGAGTAAACTTCCAGTTGTAAAATAAACAAGTCATGGGGATGTAATGTACTACATAGGATATATAGTCACGAATACTGTAATAACTTTGCTTGCTGACAGATGGTAACTAGACTTATCGTGGGGATCATTTCGTAATGTATAGTAATATCAAATCACTATGATGTACACCTGAAACTAACAGAATATTGTATATCAATATAGACTTCAATAAAAAATCATTATCTCCCCTTCTTTCTGGATTATATTTCTCTTCCTCCCTTCATTTAGATGTGGTCATGTGATTGACATCTCTCCCTCCCCAACCCATAAAAAAAAAAAACAAAACATATTCCCCTCATGGTCCTCCATGCACTTTGCCCTCTGCCAAGTCGCTAAGGGCCAACTTGGAAGACGCATGTTGAAGGTGCAGTGTCTCTGACGTGTTATTATTGAATTATTATGTAAGAAATTAGCACTTCTCCAACCTGTAACTGCCTTGCTTTCGATACCTGAATGAGGAACAAAAGTCTATGGTTTGGAAACATGACACATTTAAGGGTATATTTATACTATTGTTAGCTTCTTCAAGTCATTCAATGTCCTTCACAAGAGAGATCTTACTTTTATTTGAGAGGCATTTCACTTCCTTATGTTTCTATGTATCTATGAAAGGTGGTCTTTACATTTGTGTTCACATTTGGATTAGTTTGGTGGCAACTTGTATTCTCTAGATTCTTTGAAGTCATCTCTTATCCTTTCTTATGCTCCAGCCAGTCTTGTCTTCTTTCTGTTTCTCCCAAATGACATGCTTATATCCTTTTAGGCCTCCTGCACTTAATTTTCCCTCTTCAATGTCCTTTCTTTCCTTTCCTCTTTGCATGGCCTACTTCTAATCTCTCATGTGTTAACTTACATGGCATCATATCTGAGAGATTTTTTGCTAACATTAAGGTAGAAGACCTATCACTTGACTTCCCATACCCCATTATTGTGCTTTACCATGATCAGAATTTAGCTTCTTTATTTTCTTTTTGAAAGTCATGTGTGTGCATGTGTGTGTTTGTCTCGCCTCTAAATTTGGCCTCCAAGTGACAAAGTCTTTGTCTTTTTTATTCTCCAACTTATCTTCAGTGCTTCAGATAGATAATTTTTGGTACATAATAGGAGTTTGAAAAATATATTTTTCAATGTAATGTGAACACTGCCTGTTCAAAGATAGACCAATAGATAAAGAGTCGGATTGTTAAAAACAGTAGATTTATTTTCTAATATTTGGCAGTTTATCTTCAAATATTACTAAGCAAACTAATTTATTTACCATAGAGCTGCATTATATGGGGTGATACGTAAATATTGACGCTGGCTGAAATTCCATAAAAGTTTTATGGGTACCTATTTAACATTACATAAAAATTGAAATGAATCTATATAGTGCTTTACATACACCATAACCTCACAGTTAATGAAGAGTTACTGCCTCTGAAGAAAGTAATTAAAAGGTGACTTATACATTGATTTCTCACAAGATTCAATGTACTTTTAAACATAGTATTATTGTATTTTGAAATTAGTAGAAATATAAAACCATGTTTAACTTCTTTAAAAATCAAACTGATGTCTTTTATTTAAAGACAGAGTTGCATTTAATGGATATTAGCTACTATTCATAAATGGCTTATGGAATAAGCACTGCAGTTGTTGAACATAAAGACATTTTATATCTGACTAATTTATAATTAATTTCTTCACATTCACTACAGTTTGATTAAAGTTATATTATTTATAAGACATACATTTTTAATTAGAATATATGTATTTAGAAAATCAATTAATTTTCTTTTATTTAAGGAATATGTGTGTTAAGAATAAAAATATTTTTTTTTAATTTTTTTTCAACGTTTATTTATTTTTGGGACAGAGAGAGACAGAGCATGAACGGGGGAGGGGCAGAGAGAGAGGGAGACACACAATCAGAAACAGGCTCCAGGCTCCGAGCCATCAGCCCAGAGCCTGACGCGGGGCTCGAACTCACGGACCACGAGATCGTGACCTGGTTGAAGTCGGACGCTTAACCGACTGCGCCACCCAGGCGCCCCAAGGATAAAAATATTTTTAATGTTTATTTATTTATTTTGAGAGAGAGAGAAAGGGAGAGAGAACGTGTGGGAGAGGGGCAGAGAAAGAGGGAAGAGAGATCCTCTTCAGAAGGCTCCCTGCTGGCAATGCAGATCCCAACATGGGGCTCTAACTCGTGAACCTTGAGATCATGACCTGAGCCAAAATCAAGAGTTGGCGCTTAAAGAACTGAGCCACCAAGATGCCCCAAATATAAACATATTTTAAAGGGATAAAAAAATTATGAAGATAATTTCTTTTAAGAAGTGGAGAAAGTCATTGAATGTTTTCATTTGAGATAGGTTTTATCCCTGTTCTTTGCAATAATACAGAAATCAAGAGCTAAGTACTTCAATAACATGACGTTTGTGGGAAGATATGATTTACCAAGTTCCATAATTCTATTTACTCATAAATACATACTTCTCTTTATTGAAATTTTAAAAATAATATGCTACATATTTTATCTCTTCACAAATTCAAATACTGAAAAATAAAAAAAAACAAAAGACCTTATTCTCTCCTAAAGGAAATTATAGTTTATTTAATAAAACCAACGAATAGGCAGATGACTCACAGAGCAACATACAGGATTAATGGATAATCTGGTATTTATATGTTATTGAAGATGGTAATAATATGGAACAATAGATTCACTTTGGGTAATTGAGGAATATTATGTAGAGGAACTGGCATGATCCTGTCAATAAAAACCTTTGAAGTCACAGTTTGAGAAAGGAAAATGTATTAGAGTTATGTCCCCCTTGTAGAAGAGACAATACTTTAATTAAGGAAAGCTACTATGAAGTACTCTTTTTGAACTTAGATCTTTGTATTCAAGAAAATTATTTAGCTTCCTTCTGTGAGCTGACAAAGGAATTTATTATGTCATAAAAAAAAACAGATTGGGGCGCCTGGGTGGCTCAGTCGGTTGAGCAGCCGACTTCGGCTCAGGTCATGATCTCGCGGTCCGTGGGTTCGAGCCCCCCGTCGGGCTCTGTGCTGACAGCTCGGAGCCTGGAGCCTGTTTCGGATTCTGTGTCTCCCTCTCTCTGACCCTCCCCCGTTCATGCTCTGTCTCTGTCTCAAAAATAAATAAACGTTAAAAAAAATTAAAAAAAAAAAAAAGATTCACTAATCAGCTTAAGCAAATTTTGTCCATGAGATTGTTTTATTAAACTCTTTCCTCGGGGCGCTTGGGTGGCTCAGTTGGTTAAATGCTCAACTTCGGCTCAGGTTGTGATCTTACAGTTCGTCGGTTCGAGCTCCGAGTCAGGCTCTGTGCCAACAGCTCAGAGCCTGGAGCCTGCTTCAGGTTCTGTGTCTGCCTCTCCTCTGCTGGTGCTCTCTCTCGCTCTCTTGCTCTCTCGCTCTCTCAAAAATAAATAAATAAACATTAAAAAATTTAAGTTCTTTTAACCTAAAGGATATATTTGCTATTTCCATTACCGTCTTTACTTTCCATTTAATAGAAATGAATAAAAACTCCTGTTGTTCATTAGTTTCATTATAGAGATTGCCTTCTCTAGATTGTAACCATTTATATTTTTATGAATGTCAGAGCTTGTAAAATAATTTTTAATAGTTGTGGAATGTCATAAACCATGAAAAATGCAGTAAATACTGACAGTTTATAAATGTAAGCATTGTTACTCACTTCAAGTATAAATGAACTTGAAATGATTTTTTTTAAATGTTAGCACCTTAAATGGAATTATTTTCTTACAGACACTATTAAAAACCCCTAAGTAATTTATGGCATTTAAAACAGCTGCCCTTTCCTATATTCCTCCTACACTGTTAAAAATAAATGGTGGTTGGGAAGGGTCAAAATCCAATTATGGATTTATGTTTAAGTGCTTACTCATTTTCCAATAACCTTTTTCTACAAAAATTTCATAGCATAGACTAAGGGGGAAATAGATATAATATTAAGGCTAATCCAATCTTAGGAGTTTTAAAAGTAGTATGTTTAGCATGCAATGGTTGTATATTAAGGAGGTATCTAATTCTGCCTTAATATTTTTTTTCTGAATTTATTGTCATATTCCTCTATTTACTAATTAAAAACATCTTTAGTGAGGAGAGCTGGCTACTCTCTATAAGCTTGCAAATGGAGATATTAATGAATATGAAAAGAACTGTCACAGTTTAGCCCCTCAACTCCCTTTCTTTCCAGAGCTGAGTAACTCAACTGCATGAGTAGATATATATTGTCCCTAGTTTAGTTAATGACCAAAAGAATTTAGCTTTAGCCTCATTTTTTAAAAAAACTAATATTAGCTCATTTCTGTTTCATCTGGCCACGGCTGGGCAAAACAATATTCGTGACTCTTCTAGTTTTTCCTCTACCCCTGTCACCCATGATGTCTTTATTTTTATAATTGAAATTGATTTGCATTCACTCATTTACATGACTAAAATGTATAATAGCAACTAAGTCTCAGGATTGTGCCTTGTACATATTTTTTACTTTATACTTTAGCAACCTTCCTATTTTGCACAGTTCACTAGATATACTGCTTTAATATCATCTTGATTTATACCAAGAACCATCATCTTACACCCAAGGGTAGCACTCCTGTCTAGGTTTCCAAGGTCTTGAATGTGAGAACTATATACCTTCCTCAATGAAGACTGCAGTACTTTCATAGAAGCTAGTGACTTATGGACCCTTTAGTTCATACTATCTACTTAGCTTGGGATCATATTCATACATTGTATGTCTAGGAAGCCTTATTATAATGTGCTGTTAACTCTTTGAGGTATCTTATTGCTTTATGTTCAACTTCCATCAGAGATGATGTGTGTGAAAATTAACTAGAGCTCATGACAACCATTAGACAATGTGCTTATCTACCACACTAAATATAAAAAATTATATATATATACATATATATATATATATATAAATCATTTAATATGGGACAAAATCAAACATAAAACCTAAAACAATTTTTTAAATATTTACTCTCAGAAGTGTTTGAATCTAATCTATTATTCCTATTATTAGGATTTGTGTAAAGTTCACATATCCCCAAAAGTAACATGTCCCTAAATAAATAACTGGTTAACATGTCAAATCAGAAGACATAATGATAGGATTTGGACTGAAAACAAACAAACAGAAAAAACACATTGAAAATAAACATGTAATTTTTATATATAAATTTTATTTCACACACACACAAAATTTTATTTCATAAGTTGTTCTATGCTCTAAACCTAACAAAGACTTTATTTATGTACCCTAATTATTCTCTTAAAATATATATAAAATTTTAAAGTGGAATTATTAAAACAAAAAAACAACCTGTCTCTGAGAGATACAATTAGTAAATGTTAAAATAATATAATGCACTAAGCTAGTAGCCCATAAAAGCAAGAATTATAATAATGTCATAAATTATTTTCAAGAGCCAAGTAAATTTTTATAGGTTATGTACAAGACACTGGCTATTGGGAAACAGATGGAAAATTTTTATGTGTTGAAATAGAATTGATTGTTCTTTTATGAATCTTATAGCTGGATACCTTCCCAATCTTTCTTATTTTTTTCTCACAATGTGCCTTTTGAGTTTTCTACAATAGCTCATCATATTTTCTTGCAAAAAAATATATTCCTTTTGTGTCCTTTCCAGTCTTTATGCCATTAATTTATTTTGTTTGGATTATTAAGCTAATTAGTGATACCAGTGCAATGATATAAGCTGTGATTGTGAGGATCTTTGTCTTATTTCTTATTTTAAAATAATTTTCCCCAAATTTCCCAGTTTTCCAAAATTGATGTTATAACATGAGTTTAATCTTCAACATATTACAGAAATTCTTTGTTCTCTAGTTATATATATATATATATATATATATATATATATATATATATATATATTTAATTGTATTTTTAAATTATATTTACATTTTTAATTAAAATATATATATATGTTTTTAATTATGAGGATATCAGATTTTGATGATACTTAAAACTGAATCTCTCATGTGTGCTCTTTCTACTTTGTTGATGTATTGAATGGTAGTTATAGATTTGATTTGTGCACCTACTCTTGCCTATTCCTAGGATAAAATCAGCTACTCATGTTGAATTAACTATGACTAATACTGCCAGAATTGAGAGCATGAATACCTTGTTAAAGATATTAAGGGCTTTGCTGAGGAAGAGATTGACTGTAATATTCCTATCTGATAACATGTCTGTCTCTTTTCTGTATGAAGGCGATCTGGCTCTATTCAATGAGATGAAGAGTATTTCCTCTTTACATTATCTTAAAAACTTTGGATACCATTGGAATGATGTGTTCCAAAAAACATCTTGCAGCCTTAGACTTTAACAATCACCTGGGCCTTTTGTTTTCTTTGTGATTTCATAATGAGTGCTTCAATATTCCAATTTACTTAGAATTTATAGGAGTATTCAGGTGTTTTGTAATTCAGACATCTTGGTATTTCATCAAAATCTAGAACTTTTTCTAGAAATTTTGGTATCTCAGGGTGCCTGGGTGGCTCAGTCGGTTGAGTGTCTGACTTTGGCTCAGGTCATGATCTCACTGTTGGTTTGAGTCCCACGTTGGACTCTGTGTTGAGAGCTCAGAACCTGGAGTCTCCTTTGGATTCTGTGTCTCTCTCTCTCTTGGCTCCTCTCATACTTTCTCTCTCTCTCTCTCAAAACTAAATAAACATTAAAAAAATAAATAAAAATAAAAAAAAGAAATTTGGTATCTCATCAAAATCTCTAAGATATTACTATAATAGTCATTTCCATATGGAACTGTCTCTGCTCTATGATTACTAATATTTACACATCTGTTCCTCTTTCTTTCTTTCTCAATTTAGCCAGATATTTTTCTCTTATTTTAATTTTTCAGAGAATGAGGATTGCATTTATTCTTTTTCTCTATATTGTGTTTGTTTTCTATGTCTTTGCTTTCTAATTTTATCTGTACCATCTTCTTTGTTCTTTGTCTTTCTAGGAAAAAATCTTTTCAGTGTCTGAAAATACACCACCCAGGATATAAATTTGACAAAATAAACAGAATAAAATTAAAATACTTTCTGTTATTGGAAATTCTATTTTTAGTTCAAATTAGTCTTTTTATACCTAAGAATCCTTATCAGTTGGTGAAGTTTATGATTACATTACATATTTTGTTTACATTTGTTTATATTAATTATATATTTTATTTAAATTATGGCTTTCCTGGATGTTTTTTGATCTTATCGATTAGCTTTCATTAACAAGGGTATATATTTATTCCCTTTAAACATAAACATATCATATTAGGCATATGCTTCAGTCTATCAAGATCGCTATGGATTATGGGTCTCTCATCCAGACTGCTAAAACATTTGATATCTCGATTTTGATTAAAATGTCCTTTAAGTTATTGATAGCTATTTAAGAAATATAAACGTGAAGGAAAGGCCTTTATCAATGTTAAAAACATCTGTGGAATAACATCAATTTTTTGTCTTATTTTTTTATATATGGCCACTCACCTCATAAACATTACATATAACTCATGTTTCTCTTCGTAAGTTACCTCAAAAACATTCAAAGTTGATACCAAAGCACTATTGTTCTAAGGAAAGTCAGCATGAGTTGAGTATTTATGCCTGCATGGGGTAGGGAGAGAGTTAATACATTACCAGAGTTGTTATGGAAAACTATAGGAACTATTAAACACCCACTTTGCTTTTTACAGTTACATATTAAAAAATCAGTAATTCACAATTTTTAATTTCATCTAGTCATTTTGCAATGTTTCGTAAAGAAAAAATAAATAGTATACTTCCTTACATTTATCATATTAATCTTATTATTTCAATTCTATTTGATTATTTATGTACATCAGTTTACATTTCTTCAAATTCTGGTGTATACTGCTTATGAAGGTGAAGTTCATATCCCAGTGAAGAAATACAGAGAAAAATGAATTGTCCACCTGGCTCTGTGACTGTGAAGTTGTGACTTCCACCTACTAATTCGAATAGGCATTTGTGATATTCCTGCAACTAGAATGACTGGGTGAATTATCAAAAGGAACATATTACTTCAGGTCAAAGAGAGGAAGAAAAAAGATTCAAATGAAAGAGAAAGAATTAACTTTATTATACAGGCACAAACAGGTGAAGGCAAATGCAATTTATTCCAGTGAAATAACTGATTAATGATATACTACAATTATTTTCTTAGTAAACTGTTCATTAAAATATATACTTTTTCAAAACAAATTAATAAACTCTATTTGTCCATTTCTTGTTTAAACATAAATGTGGATAGTAATGAGAAATGTTAAAACTGTGTCTATCACGAACAGTAAATTTGAACTTTCTTGCTGATTAATTTCATTCTTTAATACGGTTAGCAAATTTCTCCAAGGTTGACTCTGTGTTTCTGCATTTCAAAATATAACTTTGACTAATTTAAATGGAGCAGAATAACAGTACGCTCACCTACATTAAACTGACATTAAATAGCAATAGTGAGAGCAAGGCCTAATAGTGTGCGCCTCTAATCCACTGAAGGGCTTGACCCTAATGGCCAAGGGCATTTCAATTAATTTTCATTGTTCTTCATTACGTTTCTTCAATATGTGTGCCTGATGTGCTTGTCTCTGCTCTCACAAGACAAGGAAACGTTTTATAAGGGTTAGGGGTAACTTTGGTTTTTATATCATTGAATTCTAATGGGAAATCTCTTCGGAGTTTTTAAAAATAACAATTCAGCAGTATTATTCCTTCTTTGAGTTATTATTGTTTCCTAGTCTTGCATAGAATACTCAAGTAACTTAATTGTTCATTTTACTCTCTATGGTAGATGTGCTTCTATAACCCAAGAACGTACAATGATTGTTTTTGGTGACAAAAACAGAGGAAGAGAAATGGCTGCGACCCAGATTAATAAGGTTATATTCAAATGGTCTCTTATATCATATGAAGATCTTAGTGCTAAAGCTTTATAAGGTTCATTTAACAGAGAAATGTATTTATTTCGTATATATCAGAGGTTGTGAGTCTCAGGTAAGATAGTACTCAGGGCAAATGCTATTGGTAAGCAAAGATTTTACTTTATGTTACATAGAGAGACCCCAGACGATGAAGATTTAAAAGATTTGTACATATTCCTGCCAAATAGTGATAAAAATGTCAGCAACAAGAATAGAGAATGAACAGCTAGTGTAAATGACATCAACATGCACACTCACATGCGTGCGCGCGCACACACACACACACACACACACACATCAAAACCAACAAAAGTAAAGCACATTCATGGTAAATACAGCTCTTAGATGCTTTGAGACGATGTTAGATATCAGGAGACAGACAAGGAACAATATTAGTCCCTTCTGAGGAATCCAAAATAATGACAGTAGTTGGATAGGTTGCTCGTTGTTGCTAGGTCACAGAATCAAGTTCATATGACTTTATCTATTAGTGAGTATAAGCAAAGAGTAGAGTTTTTATTAAATAAAATATGATTTAATGTAGTAGAAACTAGAAAAGACATAACGATATATAAAATGTTTATATGTGGAAGTAAAACAGCAAAACTTCATATGATTACCATTTTATATGCTACATGTTTTTTCTCAACTAGCTTTTTAAATTATTTTATGCAAAAATTGTTTTTAAGACTCATTTATATTGATATGAATAGTTATAGTTGCAGATGTATGTAATAAAATATAAAGAAATGCAGGGAATAATCAACACAAATTCAACATTTTATAACTTCTGTGTTGAAGAGGAGTATAATCAGTGAAGGTTTATAGGAAAAATTTAACTCGACTTCAAGCTGTAATAGTGGAAGTAGCATTTTTTATATTCTCTTTTTAAGTTTATGTATGTATTTGGAGAGAGAGAGAGAAAGAGTGAAAGCATGAGTTGGGGATGGGCAGAGAGAATGAGAGAGAGAATCCCAAGCAGGTTCCATCCTGTCAGAGCAGAGCTCCATATGGGAATTTTTGATATCATGACCTGAGCTGAAATTAAGAGTCAGGTACTTAACCAACTGAGCCACGCAGGTGCCCCTGTGTCATATGTATATATATCATATATTATATTATTATATAATAATATAATATAATATATAATATAATAATATATAATGTACATATATGTTATATATATATATACATATACATATATATATATCTTAAAAAATTTAAGCTTTCTCCATAATTTTTGACAACATGACCTATAGACTAATGGTTTATTTCACAGTTACTCGAGGATAGCAATGGAGCAGGAATAGCATAAGATACAATGTGAGAAAGAACTGATAGAACTGAGGGCCCTGAAACATGCCTGCATTACAGCTCGTCTTTTCCTTTAATCCTAGTCACAGCCAAAATCCTTCACGGTGAGAGAATTTCACAATGAAATGTTCTTTAACTTAGAAGGCTCAACATTAATGCATGTTAAATAAACTTTCATATTGTACATATCTTAGTAATTCTTATACCAAAGCTTTTTTCACAGCACTCTTATGATTGTTCAAGTGCAGTTGCATGTGTGTTTGTCTAGTGCTTGCAAATACAGAAGTAGATAGTGACTGTGTATGTGTGTGTGGGGGGGGCGGATGTGAACATACACGCTTCTACATTAGGTTTTGTGCATGCTTGATTTAGATCTCCTTCTGAATTTTCTGCTGTTACTTTTTTAAACCCAATTACCTCTGATAAATAGAGGCCCAGAATAGAATGCCACTATGTCTAATTGTCTTTGTGAAGATAATAGATTATGAGGTGGCTTTAATATTACGATATACTATAATTTTGTTCACACAATGGGCAGTCTATTAGGACTTGCCCTTGATCAGATCAAGGTTTAAGTTCTTCCTCCATTATCTGTGTCATTTTGAAACTTCTTTTAATCTCTTTGGTCTTCACTTTTTGGACCTATAAAATAAATACACTGAGTTTGAACCTATAGAAGAAAGTTGTTGAACTAAATAACCTTGAAGCTCTCTTATGGTTTGAATATTTTATCATCAATTCTTATCAGTAAAGATGATTGAAAAGAAAATGATAAAGCTTACTGGAAATATAAAGATTTGGTTAGCATGATATTGAGACATCATTCTTAATTTTTCTTGTTATTCCTACTTATATAGTTACTGAATTGAAATTCACAGACTTTCTATACAAGATACAATTTTTGTTAAAATCAAATGAAATATTAACTTCCAAACACCAACCTCCATAGTTAAAAGTACATATCCTTTGATTTTTAAATGTACCAATGAAGGAGACACAAATGTTCCTTTTGAAGTTTGAGATACATTATTTAAGTAAATTTTCCATCAGCCTATTTGCAGCTAATGTAACCAGAGTTAGATAAAAATTCCACTATGGATTATGGCTGCTGTTACTAAAACCTAACCTAAATGGAAGAAGCAATAAGAGACTTGAGTGTGAAAACCTTAACGAAAAAAGTCATCAGTCCAGGAACTACTTAATTAAACTTTAGTATAATTTATCAAAAGTCTATTTTTCTGCCTTCATTATATTACATGTGCATGTGTCCTCAATTTCTGGATGCTTAGTGCTTTAAACGTTTCTGAAAAAAATACACTTCGTTGAAAATCAGCAAGGAATTTGCCATCTGTTTGCAGAACAGCAATGTCAAGGCAAAGTGCTAGCCTGTGGTACATGTCCAAAACCCTAACAGAAATGTACAAGGTGCATATGCTTGCAAATGTGGTTTTAAAATCGGAAGCCAATTAGTGTGCTCAATGTTTCCAAATCTGATCTGGGTTTGCATTACTTACAAAGAGGCTGCAAGCTCAAATAATTAAAAATGACTACTTTGAGGTACAACTTAGCACTTTTTAATAATAATAGGAGAAGAATAAGAATATTAACTAATATTTATAATTTTGGGGGATCAGATCTCTCTTTAAAGCATTAGCCATGGGTTAGGTTTTTTGCTAGTTGTAAGACTTTTTATTTATCCCTATCTAGACTTGTTCAAAGAATTACATTTGTATAATGTACTGAGATTTTATCAGCACATATTATAAACTTAAGAAAAGATCACTATTATTTTATGTTATTGATATTATTACTTACCTGGTCTAGGATATATACATCATGCCGTTTAATAAAAGTAATAAATTAATTGTCAAAATCCAGTGAAATTGAAATCTCTGTCAGGCACTCAGCTAAGTTTGTATTTTTTAACTCATTTTAATCTAGAAATCAACTTATAAATACACATTATTAGTCTATCCATCAGAGATGAGGAAATTGAGGTTTAGAGATTGTAAGTAAATTCTTCAAGGTCTTACAGCTAATAAGCACTAAACCTGGGATTGAATCCTGAGTCTGGTGGACCCCTGGGGCTCTTCTCAAAAGTTTTAAATCTACTGTCATGCAAGTGGAACGCCACTTTAGAAACTCAGTAATAGAAAAGATCAGGTTGAACCAATTTCAATTCTTTCCTGGGTGGGAATCAAAGGGTGTCTAGGTTTTAATATTTTTACTGGTGTTTTCTTCACTCTAGGAGATAGAAGAGGTCTTATCTTCCTTTCCACTTCCCATTTTTTCCCAGGTGTTGGGTTTAGAACAGTACAAGTACATCTCCTATAATCTGAAGAACCCAAAACTAGTGCTAGATTTAAGTGAGCCCAGAACTCAACTCCCACTTACTCTTTAGAATTGACAGTCTTTTGCTTATGGCCCTTAGCCCTGAGTGTAACTGCGAATTAGAGATAGCTCTCAGCTTCTAGGTTTTCTTAAGAAAACAGAAAACTTATGGTTACCCAATGTTTACATCTGCGTGTAAAGATCAAATTGACTTTCAAGTGTGATGGAATGAGAGCAGTTATCACAGAGAGGTTTTTAGTATAAGTATTTTGTGTATATATACATATATATGTGTATATACACACATGTATACATATATACACATATATACAATACCTATGTATACATTTTACAATTTCATCAAATTTGAATATAGAGAATAAAACTAACATCAATAGAAATAAAATTCTATTCAAACGTGTGAACATCCTGTTAAGCATAGTCTATCTCAAAGCAGTACTAAAAAAATTTGGATCGTTGAAGATCAAAATCAGTCATATCATTATGTATTATATTTCTCTGAAAAAAACTTTTTAGCTTATAAACATTTGAAAGAAAGAAATTCATGTCATTTTCTTTGACATTATGCTTATGTTTTCAATTTATACATGAAAGTTTGAAAACAGAGAAATAAATTATGTGGCTGCCTCACATTAGTGTGAAAACTCCTCTGACACTGTAAAAATAACAACAGCATTAAGTTACTTAAATAATTTGTGGTGTTTGAAGAAAGCTCATTAGCACTTTGTAAATTTTCACATAGCCCGTGTTATAACTTCATTTCCAGAAGAGCTATCATGGCACAAAAACAAATCCCGTGTGCAATTAATAACTGCAAGATTCACTGAGTGATCTTGAATAGAAGACACTACATAATAAAGAATAAATTCTCAACTTGGTATGTAGGGCTGAAACATAAATAAGAATTATACTGGAGATGTTACTCTTTTCTTTTTTTAATCTGCCTAGCCTCTTGTGAGGATTCATTCTACATTAGAGTTTCTGCAATTTGGTAGGTAATTCTATTGGAAGTAAAGTTAGATTATATATGGTTTGGGATCATTTTCCTTTAAAAGTTCAATGCATTATTTTTCTGCAAATACAGGTTTTTGTTTGTCTATTTTTGACATAAACACTAAAAAGAATATTTCAAGATTCAATATGTGCCATCAATAGTCTTCTGATTTAAAATTCAACAGATATGGGGTGCCTGGGTGGCTCAGTCGGTTGGTTAAGCATCCAACTTCAGCTCAGGTCATGATCTTGCAGTTTGTGGGCTCTATGCTGATAACTCAGAGCCCGGAGCCTGCTTCAGATTCTGTGTCTCCCTCTGTCACTGCCCCTCCCCTGCTCACGCTCTGTCTCTCTCTGTGTCTCAAAAATGAATAAACGTTATTTTTTTTTAATTCGACAGATAAATGAGTGTATGGAAGAAAGAATTTCTTTTACATATGTAACTACATCTTTACTCATGTACACACAGGCTGAGCAGAACTTCTGCTGAGGAAATTAGGACCCACAGCTGATACCCAGAGATGATGTGTGCTGAGTTCTAAAGAAGACCCTTAGAGATTAGCAATGAGACAACAGACTTTATCCCTCTGACAACCACCACTTCTCTACAACTCTGGCTCTCCAGTGCTCACTGCCAAGCTTCACAAAAGATGACTGGGAGGGAGAGTGGGAGTCGGAGCTGCCAGTCACTGGCATTGGCATTGTAAGCTTTTTGAGGGGACGCATTTGGAAAGCAACCCCCATGCAGAAAAACCAAGGGACCTCAAAAGTGTAATTCATAAGGAAGAGAGGCATCGGGATCTTACTGCCTCCCAGAAGCTTGCCTCGCTGCAGACTCTTCAGGGCTACTCTCCCACCAGTCTTGCTGCTGCGAATAGCTTGGCGAGAGAGTCCTTGGAAGGGTAGGGCAGGTGTCTGTCTATGGGGTTTGAGTATATATGTGAAAAAAGACACTGATGACCTCTCATCCACTTCAGGGGGATTTTAGATCCAAAAGTGATTTTGAACCCAGTAAATCTCTCTCTAGAAGATTATATGGGAGAATATCAACGTGACCTCTAATCAAAGATTCTTAAATAGAACTTAAAAAGTGGTGACAAGGAAGACTGATATATTAAACCGCCATTACTTATATACACATGCACATAATTACATATGTAGCAGTCTCTATATAATAGATAGATATTATATATATATGTGCATATATATATATATATATATATATATGATTAAAAAGGCAAGCGAAAGCCATGTAGTGAAATAAGATGCTTGTAACGTGTAATCTAATAGGAGGCTTGTAATCATAATATATAAAAAAAGCTGCCACAAATCAATAAAAGATGATTTAATATAAATTAAAAAAATTGTTTTTAAGTTTATTTTGAGAGAAAGAGCACAAATAGGGGAGAGGCAGAGAGAGAGAGAGAGAGAGAGAGAGAGAGAGAGAAAGAGAGAGAGGGAGAGAGAATCCCAAGCTGGCTCCATGCTGTCAGCACAGTGTCTGACACAAGGCTTGATTTTACGGTTCATGAGATCATGACCTGAGCTGATATTAAGAGTCAGATGCTTAACTGTCTGAGCTACCCAGGTGACCCAAACATGAACACGTTTTTAAGAGAACTGTACTATAAAGAATTGTGCCAGCTTTGACTGAAAGAGACGGTTAAACTGAAAAGAGGTCCTTGGAAATCTAACCTTTACAGTGAGAAGGTAGGTTGAAGAAATGACTCAGGTGCAAACAGACTATGCTACAAAAATAGGATGGGTGGTTCAGGGTGAAATCATGAATTCTGAAATCTAGAGAGGAAAGCCAAGAATTATGGAGAATTAGTCCATGATGAGTATATGACTGAGTCCTGAACGAGGACATTTCAACATTTGCTTGGTAGGATTTCAGAAATACTAAGAAACTGCAATTCCTGTGTACCTCCCACCACTCACACTCCTTTGAAAGGAAATGTCTATAGTAGTCTCCTAGGATCGTTTCATGAGATTGTATCGTATGTGTACCAGGAGAGGCAGAGAAGTTGTCTCTTTAATTCACAGGTCTTTGTATCAAGAGGAATTCTGCTTGAAGAGCTACACCTAAAATTAATTTGGATGATAAGATCCTAGAATTTTATTTTATTTTCATTTTTAACATCGATTTTTGAGGGAGAGAGAGAGTGAGCAGGGGAGGGGCAGAGAGAGAGGGAGACATGGAATCTGAAGCAGGCTCCAGGCTCTGAGCTATCAGCACAGAGCCTGATGCAGGGCTCAAATTCATAAACTGCAAGATAGTGACCTGAGCCAAAGTTGTATGCTTAACCAACTGAGCCACCCAGGCACCCAAGGTGTTAAAATTTTAGTGGGATAAGGTCTTTCAAAGCTTGAGAAAGGGTGAGTATGTTTTGCATATGGAGAGTGTTTTGCCTATAAATCATTGGCGGTGGGAGGAACACTGCAGCAGCTGGCTTCTGAGATGGCTCCCAATGGCTGCCCCTTCCTGGGATGCAGGCATTTGGTATTCCCCTCTGACAATGGATAGCGTTGATTTATGTGGCCAATGGGCTATTGTAAGAATTACAAAGTGTGGCTACTTTATTTATTTGAAAATGCTGAATCATTTCTATAATTCAAAGGCATGAAGGTATAGAAAGAGGATTTTTGAAGATTTCTTTAATAGAGTGATGCTATGAAACCTTATCCTTCCTGACTGGCAAGATTCATCTTCACACAAAAGAGAAGTTTCTTAAAGAGATCACTTGAAGAGCTCAATAAAATACAATGAGATTTAGAGGACAAAGTGAATTGGAATCTAACTCATGAATAACAATCAAAATGGTAAGAGATGTCCAAAATAGTATAGCTTAGGACAGCCTGGATTTTCATTCAGAGCAAAAATGCATGAAGTTTTCCCATGGCTGTAATACACACACACATAATTTACTGTGTCATTGTTTTCAGATCTCTCCAACAGAGCCATGTTAATGATGAACAAATCATCATAAAAAGAAGCAAATGTATGCCTGGATTCCTGGGGGCTGATGAAGTAATGAATGGGCAGCCAGGATAGAAATGCTCTTATTTCACTTAAGGTAACTATAAGTTAAATATTACCAGTGACGTGGAAGGGCGTCTGGGTGGCTCAGTGGGTTGATCATCTGACTCTTGATTTTGGCTCAGGTGATGATCTCAGGATCATGGGATTGAACCCCATGTCAGGCTCTGCATGAAGTCTGCCTGCGAGTTTTCTCTCTCTCTCTACTTCTGCCCCATTCCCCCATGCACATGGAATAGTCAATGAAGAATGTTCAAACATTCCAAGTGCAGTGAGTACTGATGCTAAGACTCTGCCAGGTAATTTTTTCATGATAGTATCAACCAGATAAGACATTTATTGGCTCAACTTGCCATATTAAAAAGTAAAGTAGGTCTTGATTTCATGAGAATGTAAAGACTTAAAATTTTTAGAAAGATAATATAACCTCTATAAAATTTGGTTATTTTTTTTAAATTTTCTTTATCATGTACTGTGTATAATGCAGAAGATAAAAATGGAGGTGTTGATCAGGTTACTGTACCTTGGGGTCACCAGAATTGAGACTCCTCAAAAAATTAGAAATATAATTATCATAAGATCGAATAATTCCAATTTGATAATATATCCAGAGGGAATAAAAACACTAACTTGAAAAGATATCTGTACTCCCATAGCACGCTCACACACACACACACACACACACACACACACTGGAATATTATTCAACAATAAAAAATGAGGAAATCCTACCGTTTGTGACAAGATTGATGGATCTTGAAGGCATGGTGCTAAGTGAAATAAGTCAGACGAAACACAAGTACTGTATGACCTCATTTATTCATGGAATAAAAAAAATCATAGAAAAAGGGATCAGACACGTGGTTACTAGAGGCAGAAAGAGGGAAGAGAGAAAATTGGAGGAAGACAGACTAGTGTACAGATTTCAGTTAAAGATAAATAAATGCTGGCAATGTAATGTACAATAGCATGACTGTAGTTAACATTGCCTCATTATATATACACAATTGTTAAGAGAATAAATCTTATTTTTTTTTCTTTTTTTCCTTATTTCCTTCTTTTATTTTGATTCTATCAATATTAGGTAACGAATGCTAGCTGAACCTATTGAAATAATCATTTCATAATATTTATTAATAAAACCATCATGCTGTATGCCTTAAACTGATGCATGTCAATTAGTTCTCTATGAAAATGGAAAACAATCGTTTTGTAATATAAAAACATCAAGTAGTGAAACAAGTTTGCTTTAAAGTGTTTCCAGAAATAACTATTATGAAACAAGACATTCAAAAAATATAAAGCATACCAAACACCTTTGTATTTCTCACCCAGTTTAATAAAGAAATGAAACTTGTTTTTAAATTAAAATATATACATATATTTATAAACACACCAGACAATTTAGAGAAAGAAAATCCATTATAAAGAGTTCACTAACTTCATGGCCTCTGTGACTCACATGATACCCTCAGAACAAATTCAGAAAAAGAGAGACCCAAGCATAAAAATGAAATACATCAATTAACCCCACTTTTGAGCCCTAACTGTAAGTTACAAGGCTACGCCAAACCAAAGACAGGCATCCCAATGTTCACTTTCATTGAAGCCGACAGAATGAGACTCCCATCAGTTTCTGTGGTATTTGGTCACCCAAGGAAAAGAATTGTAAGTAAGGCTGACTGCGCACACATAGACTGTCTTTATAGCTGGGTAGTATTCTTGTATAAGAGTGTGCAAAGAAATGACAATCTGACAAAATCAGTGGCAAGTGGGAAGAATTAGACCATTTTGCTTGAAAAGAGTACTGCAAGAGAAAATTTCATGAAACCTTAAATCAAGCTTTAATAAGTCTTCTACAGACTTAGAAATTAGTCCTTAAGGGGCGTCTGGGTGGCTCAGTGGGTTAAGCATCTGACTTTGTCTTAGGTCATGATCTCACAGTCCATGAGTTTGAACCCCGCATCAGGCTCTGTGCTGACAGCTCAGAGCCTGGAGCCTGCTTCGGATTCTGTGTCTGCGTCTCCCTCTCTCTCTGCCCCTCCCCTGCTTGAGCTCTGTCTCTCTCTCTCTCTTTCTCTCTCTCAAAAATAAATAAACATTAAAGTTTTTTTTAAGAACTTAGTCCTTAAGACTGTGAGAGAAGTAATTGTGTGTATTCATATCACACAGTTCCAGTGTCTTTGTGTTGAAGCCTCTCTACTTTGTGTGGTGTCAGAGAACAATCTGCTAGACTTTGAGGACAACATCCAACATTAATTGCAACCTCTCGATAGAACTTCTGTCATCATCAGTGTTCAGTGTTTCTTTGGGTGGGGGAAATACGTACAAGTTCCCTTTCAGAGAATGACAAATTGAAGTGTTCCACTTTTCCCCAAGCATTGCTCTGTGGAGTGCTCTTGGAGAAGGGCTACCTTCACATCTGTACCCCACTGGAAATGTTTTAAGGCTTACCCCTTTCCCCATCATTCACTAGAGGCTGTCTGTGTTAGGGACTTGGTACAGGTAAAATACACAAAACTTTTAAGAGATCTGAAAGTAATATTTGAAGCATATGAAAAGGACTTTAGTATTAATTGAGAGCTATATGTGCATTTCTTTTTGGGGACTCCCCTGGTGCCTCTCAGAAGCTTAAATAAGCATGGCTTGAATCTAGTTAGAGAAGACACTGCACATGTGACCTGCACATTACCTCTGACAGCAGTTTGAGAGAGTTTTGTTGGTATATGGATTTCATGCAATATATTGAGTAAAAGGGAAAATAAAGGAACTTCTTGGAAAAGTCTGTATTATTACAAACCAAAGGACATCTGGATTTTCATTCTATTTTTAATGTTTATTTCTTTACTTTAATTTTTTAATGTTTATTTATTTGAGAGAGAGAGAGAGAGAGAGAGAGAGCAAGCCAGGGAGGGGCAGAGAGTGAGGGAGAGACAGAATCTGAAGCAGGCTCCAGGTTCTGAGCTGTCAGCACAGAGCCTGACGTGGGCTCGAATCCACAAGCAGTGAGATCATGATCTGAGCCAAAGTCGGATGCTTAACTGATTGAGCCACCTAGGGGCCCCTTATTTTATTTATTTTTTTAGAGAGAGAGAGAGAGGCGGGGCGAGGGGGAGAGTCCCAAGCAGGCTTCACACTCAGTGCAGAGACACACAGGGTTCCATCTCACCAACTGTGAGATCATGACCTGAGCCCAAATCAAGAGTGAGATGCTGAACTGACTGAGCCACTCAGGCACCCCTAACTCCACTTTTCAGGAACATAGGCCAAACATCCATGAGTTGTGAGGCTCTCCCCACCCCAACCTACCCACATGCAGCCCTGTCTTCATATCGGGCAGACATCCACACCAGACCCGTAGGATCATGTACATCACCTCTTTACAGAACTCTGCAGACAGAGGATTACATCCAGAATGATTAAGATAAACATTACCATATTTCTGGAAAGTAAGGGGACTTAAAAAAGAAAATTTGGTTTTAATAAAAATAAATAAATAAGGAGGTTCCAAACTTGAGCACTGGGATTCTTTTCTCATTTCAAACTTTTATCAAAACATATGAAGTGAAAATCATCATATCCTTAACGAGAGCAAGTTGTGCTTAGTAGACAATTAACTACAATATGAATGTACACCCGCACTTGCACAAAATCAGAGATAGAAGACAGGTGCAGCAGGAGAGCCCATGGACTTTGACCAAGAAAATTCTCATTGTGCCAAAAGTAGAAAACACTCATAAATGTGTGAGCGTATGCATTAAAGAAACATGCATTAATCTTTCGTATTACGTGTATGTGAGTGTGTGTGTGTAAAATTTTTGGCTACGACATGCCTTTGAAGTCTTGCCATTGATTAAGTTTAACCCTGATTTTCTCATGATCACATAATCATCTGAGACATGTTCATAAACCTATTTGTTCGCATAGCCTACTCCTTTTTACCTGCTCGTTTTCATTCATCAGGTTGCAGATTCAATGGCACCTTTTTTGTGAATTTTATAAAACTGTCTTTCATTCACCAAGCAGACCTAATTGCAGCTTTTAAACTTCCTCAGCATTTTGTATGTGCCTTTGCTAATGAGAGGGACACAGTATTGTAGTCACCTGTTAAAACATTACATTATCCATTAAATTATGAAAGGCATAAGGATGGGAGTTTTGTCTTCTCATCTTGTACCCCTAGTTCCCCAAAACGCATTTAAAAAGTAGCTATATGATACGTGAATATTTCTGTGAGTGATGAGGCATTTCAAGTCATTGAGCTAACCACTTGGTCCACTTGTTGCAATATTCTTCCGAGGAACATGTGTTGAACTGTCTTTATTACACAGAAACAGAGACTCGGAGAGATCGTGACCTGTTTATAATCACCAAGCTAGTAATATCATGCTCAGTGTATCCAATCCACCCCCCTCCATTTTTATTGAAAAAGAGAGGACAGAGCAGCATAACAGCACCATTAACACTCTATATCGTTGCTGTTATTAACAGTTATTGAGTGTTTAACATCTACAATCCATTGTCTCACACTTTTTAAAGTTTCATGTTATCCAATTCTTGAGAGAAGTTATGAAGTAAATTCCACCGTATCCACAAAAGAACTGAAGAACAGAGATTTCAGAAACATGCCCATACCATTAAATTCATTAGGTCTAGAAAGTACCTAAGACGAAGATAACTTAAAATGTCATTTTCTGGTATACCTCACTTATTTTATTTAAAGCCTGCAGAAACAAATAGAGTAATGCAAATATATAGGCCTTGCTGTTTATGTCATTTAAATAAAATGTCATACTGATATTTTTATAATGTACTAAAATATATCAGTCAGGGTTCATTAATTAATTTTTTTTCCTAACACCTGAAAAAATAATGAAAGAAAAAATGTCACCTTTATTTTCTCTATAAGTAAATTTAAGTAAGAGTAAACTTAAGTTATGAACTGAAATGGATAAAAAATATAAGTGCTTTCCAACTGGAAATAATTTTCTCCTTTCTATTCATCAACTGAAAATAAGAATATCAAATTCAAGTATGAATGGTAAGTGTAATTGAACATGAGGGAAAGTATAACTAGTCTATGATTTTAATTTTTGAGTCACTGATTTTTTCTTAGGAAAACAAATATTTCATTACAAATATATTTTTCAAAACCCATTTTTATAATGCCATATTATTATTCTAATATTATCAATTCAATATGGCTTTTGGAATATGTGAATCTACGTGAGAAAATGAAAGTTACCCATTTTAAGTCAAACCTTAAGATTTAAGAAGGAAAAACAATCTCAGTATTCCTTTGAAATAAAATAGGTTTTTAAATTTAATTCAGATATAAAACTACAATGACTTAAGCTAAGGAACTTTTTTTTTTGTTATTGTTGTTATTTACTGAGAGATTATCTGGGAAAATAACATAGAACTCTGTTCTTTTTTTTTTAACATTTTTTTGTTATTTTTGAGAGAAAGAGAGAGAGAGTACTAGCAGGAGAGGGGCAGAGAGAGAGTGAGACAGAATCCAAAGCAGGCTCCGGGCTCTGAACTGTCAGCATAGAGTCCAATGCAGGGCTCGAACCCACTCACCATGAGATCTTGACCTAAGCAGATACTCAACCAACTGAGACACCCAGGTGCTGCTACATAGAACCCACTTCTAAGGGCTGCAACGAAGTCCTAGGCTTTCCTGTAAGAATTTTTACATGCAAAAGCACACCGACAAACATATGCAAATATTTCCCAGAGAAAATAACGTAAGTGTTGAGTTTTAAAGCTTATTTAATTAGGAAATAGAAAATATGTTATTCATATCGGAAAAATAACTTTGCTGTGTTATGTCGAAGGCAGGATTTAGGTGCTTACAGATATCTTTTCTATATATAGATGTGTGTGGTGACTACGGGATGACATTTTTTTTTTCCTTCTGAGAAAGAGATGCCACAGAAGAGAGATATTTTCTCCACAGAAATTATCAAGAAGACTCTGTTGCTGGGTTCAACTACCAAACCAATAATCTGGTTTACTAACAAAACTGAGAGAAAAATGAAGGAGGTCGTTTTGTTTTTGTTTTTGGTTTTGTTTTTTGTCTTTTTTCTCTGTCTCTCCAAATCTAGAAGGGTCTGATCCGAGTGTCCTTCTGGACTGTGAAGAAAGAACAGAATGAATCATTGAAACATGTATAACTATTGAAAATAAAATGCTATGTGTTCTCTCAACGCAACACAACTGTTATATGAAATTCTGACAACAACCATTCCCATGCAACCAATTGCTAATTTCTTTCCTTATTCCACCAGCAATTCTTTCTGCACAGACATCATGGAAAAAACAATTTTATTCGTAATGTAAACAAGCACTTTTTTTTTTTTTATTCCTAACAATTGCTCACTTCAAGAGGGATAAATGCTTAAGGGAAAAAAAAAAGTTAGTGAAGCAGCTCTCAGTGAAAGAAACAGACACATTTATAGAAGTAAATCACAATTATATTTATGCAGATTTAGGAGGACACTAAATTGGGAAAGGATCTTCCTATTTGGTCTAGTTTTCATCATGGCCTGCCTGGTTTTAGAAGTCCTAAAAGTTCCAGAGCCTGTCACAATTTATTTTTATAATACATCATCAAATTATTGTGTTTATTTAAAAAAAATTTTTTTTCAACGTTTATTTATTTTTGAGACAGAGAGAGACAGAGCATGAACAGTGGAGGGGCAGAGAGAGATGCAGACACAGAATCTGAAACAGGCTGCAGGCTCTGAGCGGTCAGCACAGAGCCCGACGCGGGGCTCAAACTCACCGGCCGTGAGATCATGACCTGAGCCGAAGTCGGACGCTTAACTGACCAAGCCACCCAGGCGCCCCCAAATTATTGTGTTTGATCTTAGCTGTATAGAGGTACTGTTAACTATTGTTCAAAATATTAAAAAAGAAAAAATTATAATGTAAAAAAGTCGTATGATGTAGAATGTAAATAAAAAAATCACATCTATCTATAATTCTATATCTAGATCTTCTAAATAACATCTTCAGAAGCTTTTTGATTATAACAAATATTGCCAGGAAGCATTATTTTAATGGCTTAGGAAAAATTATAACGATGATATTAATACCTAACATTGAATAATAATAATAACAACAGTAATTGTTGTCAGCTTGGAGCTAAGTGTTTTACATACACTATTTTTTAAGTTTATTCATTTACTTTGAGAGAGAGGGAGAAAGAGAGAGAGGATGCGTGGGGTTGGGTCAGAGAGAGAGGGTGAGAGAGAGAGATTCAGAGCGGGCTCTGAGGGCTCAAACTCACGAACTGTGAGATCATGATCTGAGCTGAAACCAAAAGCCAGAACTTAACCGACTGATCCACCCAGGTGCCCCTATACACTTTTATTATATAGAAGTGGTTTTTTTTCTTTTTTAACTGAGGTACCATTGACATATTACCTTATATTAGTTTCAAGTGTACAATATAACGATTCAATGGTTGTATACATTGCAAAATGATCACCACAATAAATCTAGTTAGTCTCTGTTATCATACAGAGTTACACAATCGTTCCTTTTGTGATGAGAACTCTTAGCCACTTCAAAATATACAATGCAATATTATTAACTATAGTCACCATGCTGTACATTACATCCCTAACATAAAAGTTTTTGTATCTTGTTATAGTATCTGCTGGTTGAGAGGCAACACTGCATAACTGTTGGGAGTTTTGATCCCTTGAGCCAGACAGCTAGATTTTATGTCCTACAAATTCTAACTCAGTGTAATTAACCTGTCTGGAATTTCATTTTCTCATATCTGAAATAGAGAAGTGTTTCTGTGTGTAATAAATGAGTTAACATAATTAAATCACTTAGAAGAACACCAAGGACAGAGTAATTATTCAATAAAAGTTATTATGATTCTTTGTTTTTTGCCATAATAAATATACATGCCAGTGTTCAATGAAATATTTTAGTACACACTTTGTGAATACTTTATATAAAATACTGAAAATGAAATCCCTGGGGCATATATTTTGAATATTTGCATGGATTTTGATTTATACTGCTAAATTTCTTCCCCAAATTTCTGCTCTGATAATTTCCATTCAGTGCAGAGAAACATAGTGGAGTGTTCTTTTGTCAGAGTCATTAGATTCTATGTAATTTCAAATTGAAAAACAACAGTTTAAAAATATTTAATTTATTCTACTTATTTTTCATGTGAAGTCCTTGTGAATTGCTCATCAATTTGAATACATATTTCCATCTTAAGGCTATTATATTCTGTTGGTTTATCGTAGCTTTTTTTCATTTTGTATTTTGAGTTCAATAATGCTTTGTGTGTAGAAAGATTTGTTGTTTTCTGCCTTCAAATTTATTAACATTAACATTGTGATTTCATTATACTTTTATTCTTGGAAATTAAACTATAATGCATGTCATATAAATACAGTAAAGATTACACCTATAATATAAAATATATTACATATACTAAATGAATGTAATATTTTATGTATAATTTTATCTGGGTATGACTCCATCCCAATAATCTCACTAAAAGTGCTATGTTCTCTTCAATATTCTTCTATGTTCAGTATTAAGATATTATAGATAAAAATAAGCTCCAAAATTATATAATCTCTCATATAAAACACTGAAATGTAAAAATCACTTTAACGTATTTTAATGTGTATAGGAGCCTATAAAACATTCTTGTACAAAAAAGTTATTTATTTCCAAAAGCATTATAATTTTTTAGATTTTTTTATATTTAGATTAACCCAGTGGGAAGTGCTATTTTGATAAACTATAGGATTTCTTGTGTGACTAAATCATAGCCTTTGTGTTGGTCAAATTCTGTAGATCATTTGCTCTGAATTAAAGAGACATGCTGACATGAGGGAATTAGTACTTGGATTTAAAAAATCATTGCATGATTATAAAAAAAAAACGTATAGTGTATGCTGTACAGTTTATTTAAATTTTGCCTTGTAACCATAAAAAGGAAAACATGGAAATAAAACCTTGTTTCTGTTGGGGCACAAGTAAATTTTAGCTGGGTCACATACACTAAGTTTCTCTGCCTCTGTAAATCTATTGAATGTTTCATTCAAATGCATAATCGTTATTTACTAAGACTTAGGCTTTAAGAATAGTTCTACTTTGAGGTGCCTGGTTGGCTAAGTCAGTTAAGCGTCTGACTTCTGCTAGGTCATGATCTCACAGTTCATGAGTTCGAGCCCCACGTCAGGCTCTGTGCTGACAGCTCAGAGCCTGGAGGCTGCTTCAGACTCTGTGTCTCCCTCTCTCTGCAACTCCCCTGCTCACACTCTGTCCCTCTCTCTCTTTCTAAACTAAATAAACATTAATTTTTTTAAAAGGAATAGTTATACTTAGTTTAGTTGACCAATTTAAGTGTTTTGGTTTTTTTTGCTTCTTTTTTATTGATGTACACTTAATATAAAATATTATATTAGTTTGAAGTATACAACACAGAGATTCAACAATTCCATACCTTATGTTATCTTGCTACGAACATGGATGGACCTAGATGGTATTATGTCAAGTGAAATAAGTCAGATAGAGAAAGACAAGTGTCACATGATTTTACTTTTACATGGAATCTAATTCTTTTTTAAAAAAGAGAGAATCATACACACAGGGAACAAGCTGGTGGGATTTGCTCTTGTTTTTGATGTGTTTTGTTTTTTTACCACCGAAGAATTAAGTCCTTCCCCTTGAATTAACTGAAATAAATGTCTGCTATAAGGTAGAAATGTCTTGTATACATAAGAGACAGAGAATTTAAGTGCTTTAGATTACACAGCTGCTACAGGACCTACGCTAGAATTCAGTACAAGCCTTATTCAACAGTCTTTGAACTCTTAAAACTTTCCTTCCCTTTTTTCTTTCAATAACTCTGCAAAACCAGAAGATACTGGGCTGGTTTCTTAGTAACATGTTAGTGAGGAATTCTGTCAACCTCATCGATGACATATTTGCTACTCCAAAAGGATGCTAATATTGGAAAGTTAAGGCACTATAAACAGTTCCCAGTGAACCGTCATATCACCCAGTGAACAGATATTTGGCATTGACAACATTTCCTTGGCTCCTTAACTTACATCAAGAGCCTGCTAACCCTCCTACATATCAAGGAACAGAAGATTTTGAAAAAGCTACTATTTTATGGCAGCTCTGTACTGTGCTGTAAAGCAAGAATACAGTCCATGGATAGAGGAGAAACTAATATATATATATATATATATATATATATATATATATATATAATCTCACAAGTGTTGGGAAACTCTGCATTTAAAAAGTCAATATTTAACACTACATGAAAAATAAGAACCTGAGACATTGAGCAGTTTAGGTGTCTGATATTTAACTTTAAATACTAAATGAAATATTTAATTGCTTAAAATATTTGTTATTTTTCTGAATAAATAGTGAGCATGGATACACCACTACTTGGTTATATACATCATTCACATTTGATTTTATAATATTACATGCTTGTAAATTCCAAAGGAATATTTTGACTCTTAAAAAATACCCACATTTTATTACGAGCATTATTTTCTCTTATTCATGAATCATGCCTTAATTTGTTATGAATATTTTTAAAAAGAAAGAAAAGAAAATGATAACTCAGTAGGAAATAAAAACTCTCCCTTAGGTATGTTTCCTAGTAATTCCTTCATTTTCCTTGTATCAGTGATAAATAGAAAGACTGTTAGGGTGACAAAACTTCTTTGTCAGGAGATATTATAATTTTAATACACATAAAAGCATGTCTTAAAGTCTACTGTGCCACGTCATTTTTATTTGAGTAATAAAGTATTTCCTATTTAACAAAAGAACACACGGCCAAATTAAAAATGCTTGGAAGTGAAGTTATTGATAATATTTTTTAAAGTCAGTATGTCATAATGAATTCATGTATTCTTTGTTCAGATTCTGCACATTCTAGAAATGAGATTTTTTGAAAAAAGGAGAAAATGTAGGTCAACTCCTATACAAGCCTTCTGCAAATTCTCAGGCTTGATTATAATCACCTATTTATACATTTGGTTGATAATATTTGAAAACCCCTACTAGGTACCAGGCACCGTTCTAAAGCATTTGGAATATATTAGCGAAGCACAACAAAGATTCATATTCTTTTGGAACTTATATTTTAGCAAGAAGAGAAAAAATAGTATTAGACCGCAGCAGACAAAGCTCTTGCTTAGTTGTGTGGTACAATGTATACAGATGGACATGTACTACAAAACTTCAAATATCTTTAATACTGCTTAGATATTGTGACAGGTTCAGAAGGCAGGTGAGCTTTTATCCTCATGACTTTGTAATAACACAATGGGATGAAAGAGTAACTTCTAAATGAATTAACGAACTGTTGGATAAAACAGTATCTGAGAATTATTTGTAAATGTTCCTGTGTGATTTGGTGCAAAGTGTGGCTTTTCTCTCAGTTTTTAATAGTTTGGTTTTAATATAGTGATGAACACACTTTAGAACTCTATCCATATATTATTAGGCAACAAATTAGCAATATATTTCTTCTCAGCAGATTCAAAACATTGATCAAACTTTTGAGAGAACAACACATAGGTATTGCTGCTAAAAATACATTTATGAAGGTTCTGTCAAAATTCTTTCTTTGTGACTGATTGGTTTCGGAGAAAAGGCAAAACAGAATGTATGCTACAGATTTTTTAATGTAATAGACATATTTTCATTATACTTAATAAAACATTTTATATAAAATTCACATACTTATTCAACAGTGATCATACTTTATCATATTTCCTGCCTTAAACTTTTATGCTTTATTTGCATGGGATACTTCTGTGTTATTACTCCAAAACATTCTCTACCTTGCTTGATCGTTAGAGATTCTCTGGAGTTAATTTTTAATTGTTCGAAGGAAGCCTCTTCCACAGAGATTCTCCTTTGTGGACCTGAATAAGGCCTGGCTACAGGTACATTAACAAACCCCCCAGGTGATTAAAATGTGTAGCTAGGTCTGAACACCATAAGATTACTCAGACAGTAAGCCAGCCTGCTCATGTTCTTTTTTTGTTTGTTTGTTTGTTTTGATGTTTATTTATTTTGAGAGTAGAGAGACAGCATGACAGCATGAGCAGGGAGGGGCAGAGTGAGAGTGAGAGAGAGAATCTCAAGCAGGCTCCACGCTAAAGCATGGAACCCAACGTGGAGCTCGATCTCGATCTCGCAACCATGAGATCGTGACCAGGAGATCATGGTCTGAGTTGAAATCAAGAGCCTGATGTTTAACCAACTGAGCCACCCAGGTGCCCCAGCCTGCTCGTTTTCTACTGTTCATTTTTTCCTTTACTTTTCTCCATCAGTTTTTAGTCATCATACCAATTCTATGTTCTGTTCTATTTCATTTGATTCCCCCTACAATGCTACATTAGTATTTATTTTGAAATTTCCAAGAGGTTTTAAATGTAATTTGGTAGTCATGTAATTGATAAAGTGTTTAAACTTGTGATGAGGTAAATAAACTCTGAAGCATGGCTGTAACTATACTGTAGTTATCAATGTTTTCTCGGTTTCTTAGGGGTCCTTCAGACCCTTAGTGGGGGGGGGAGTGGGCATCAAAGTCAAAACTATTTTCCTCCTAATATCCTCCTAATAGCAAGATAGAAATATCTGTTGTTTTTTTATTCTTACAATTACTAACATAAATGTAAGTGGAACTTTCTAAAACCTATATGACATTTTCTTAAAATTTTAAAATACAGTTTAAATTTATTTCAAACATTAATAGTACATTGTCAAGTTAAAACAGTACTAGCATAACTCCTTTCATATTCCAGAAATATATCCTGAGAAAAGTGACTGTTATATGACATTTTCTACCTCAACATTGTGAATGCAGACCAGATGTGAGATGCAGTGGTCTCCATAAGACATTACAGGAATCCACAAAAAGGTACATTGATATTCCTCCTCTCACTAAATGTATTTTGTTTGGAAAAATATATCTAATTTTCATAAATATGCTGTTATTTATATTAACTCATATAATGAGTTTATCATTGTTATTATAAAATGAAATAATATGCCTTGACATGTGGCAGCGGTAATATATCTTTATTGGTGGTTCTGATCTTTTTTGGTAATACATAGATATCACTCTTCCCCAAACTCTTACTACTCAAATCATAAGCATTCATTGCCTACTTTGCAAAGCAATTTTACTAACTTCAACTTTTCTGTCATTACTATGCACAATTGAGCAGTTAACCTAAAATAAGAAAAAAATAAAATAATAGAAAACATTGAACACATTAAAATACATTAAGTATATACTTTTAAGAAGGAATCTCATTTACATCTACAGCACTAACAGTTTGAACTTAAGTGTAATAAAGTTTGAACCTTAAGTGTACTAAAAAGAATGGATTATGATATAAGTCACTTTTGGGATAGGAAATAGTGAGAGATGAGGCAACGGTGTATGCAGTTTTACTCTTTGCTTTTAAGAATTCATATTCAGTCCGTTTCAGGACTTGGAAATGTATGCGGGCTCTGTAGCAGACTTTAAGTTGCACACTGAACTTACCATAAAGTAAAACTTGTACAAAACGATAAAATTGTTGACAATGTGTCTGTGTCACAGACACTAACACGGACTTTAATATTATTAAGGACTATTGTGAACATTGCCGACCTCTTCATCCTTACATTATAAAAGTCAGAATTAGGACAGGAATATATAAAATATAGCAGCAAAAGCTTACTAGAATTTGCAAAGTAGTGTGGCTCCAAAAATGCGTAAGTGATTCACAACTCCAAGAGTGAACCCTTAGGTAAACTGTCCACTTTGGTGATTATGATGTGACAATGAAGGTTTATCAGTTGTGACAAATGTACTACTCTGGTGAGTGATGTTGACAATGGGAGAGGCTATTCAGGTGTGGGGGTAGCAGGTATAGTGGAAATATCTGTACCTTCCTCTCAATTCTCCTGTGAACCTAAAACTGCTCTAAAAATTGTATATTTTCAAATGGATAAATATACTGAAATAATAGCTTTGATGAAAATGAAATTATCTTATTTTCTCTTCTCATTAAGATTTCTATTTACATCCAGTGCAAAAAATTATTTTATCAAAATTTCCACAAAGTTTGTTAATATCTCAGGATTATTGCCATAGGTAATGATATATGTTTAACAAAATCAACCAAAGAAGATGCAGATTTCATAACCTCACTGATGTTCTTTATTCATGAAATACTAAAATATGTAAATACAAACTGATACCCAGCACAGTAATAGTTTGTGATTTTTGTCGTTGAATAGAATACCGTTTCCACCTTAAAATAAAAATAATGTGAAAGATTACAAGAAAGCACATATATGGCATGGAACTTCAATCCTTTTACATTGGAATATGACATTGTTGAATAAACCAAAGAATCTGTCAGTTACCTTTCTTTGAAATGTGTATTGCATAAGGGAATAAAGGCATTACTAACACTGAATAAATTTTCCACCCAAAACTACATGAGGCAGAGAGACGTCATTCTACACAGTCAATGAGTTACGATACAGGCGAGGGCAAGGAAATGATGGGGAATCTGAGATCAATCATTAGGAAGATGCAATTGAACAGAATCTGTTAATAAATAAAATTAACTGTTCTGCTCCCCGGTATGCACTCCCAATCACGTCATTGTAGAATTGCATTTTATCTTTGCTCCATGGGACTTTCGAAAGTAGTTGGGTGTTTCTCTGCACTCCACTATGATATGATAACATTGAAAGTGTCACAAAAATTTTATTTGAATTTTCATTAGATGAATGTGAGACAAGCAGGGTAGATTCCATTAGTCTTATTTTACCAATAATGAAATCAAGAAATAAGAAGCTTAAATACCTCGGTGTAAGTCACATGGCTAGGAAATGAGGCTCTAAGGTTAGACCCTCAGCGTTTATTCTATGATCTTTAAATTTTCACTTTAATTATAAATTTTATAAAGGCAACTGACATGTACAGACTACTTAATGACAATCCTCAAAGTGCATTAAGTTGCTTGAATCTGCTACGCCCTTTCTATTTCGCAAATGTCTTACGTGTTAATGAGCAGACTGAGGGCGGAGGCACACAGCTACTAAGTGCTAGTTGGTGCTAAATTTAACGTGCTGGTAGTATCTCATGGGCCGTCAGGAGGGCAAATATTCTTAACAACAAGGTCAAAGCATTCTAAAAAGAGCAGAAATTCCAAGAAGATAAAACATTAAAAGGATGCAAATAATCTTAATGTGAAAATATACAATAATACAAAGTTAAGCCAATAGAGTACAGATTCTAAAGAAATATATTTTTTTCATTCATGTTGTGAGTTGTAAGCACATTTGGCTTTCGTTTCTCTTTTCTCTCTATCCTACCCACCTTTCCCTGCTTTTCTCTTCACTATGTACTAGCCTACAAATAGCTGAACACACAAATTGTTACCCCAGATTAGTTGCTTGCTCCAAATAGGAATTTCATAATAAATGGTTAAAATGAGGTTTTGAGAATATTTATTAGGCATTACTTAACTCAAAACTTCATGGATGAATTTATTAAATAGTTTTTTTTAATTCAAGGCATTTTACTAGACACTATCAGTAAATAGAAGTGCATAGTATGTAGGCTTTTCCTCTAGCAGTGTATTAAATATAAGTGCAATTGTTAGTTTCACTTCTAAATTAATTTAACTTTGTGATTATTTCCCTATCCCATTCTGATTCCCTATTTCTTTCTTATTTCCTTCCATGAACTTCTAGTGACGTCTTTTTATGATGTTTTATCAAGGATAATGGATCAAGGCATGCATCAAGGCAGGTGCTGAGATCCACTTGTCTTACTGCCACTCAAGACAAACTTCATACCTAAGTTCCCTTCACTTATTAAAATTGCTACCTACTAACCTGGAGCAGTCAGCCTCTTTTTCTGGCAGCTTCTCCCTGCCCTCTGAGTACAGGGGCCAATTTCAGGTTGTACCTGGGAAGCTCCTGAGATGTGTGCAAACCAAAATTTGGTGTGCCAGTCAGGAGACCAAAGAAAAGGGCCTTAGGAAAGGGGTATCTGTGGTGGAAATCATGCATTGGTCATCAACTTCTATAGGGGAGGGGTGGCCTATATGTTGGATGCTTGTGGGCCACCGTGTGAGTACAGGGATGCTCCCAAAATGCCAGTCCTTGTAACATGCTTGTTGGAGGAATTGCACATGGCACATTGCAGCAGAGAAGGAAAGCATATGGATGCTCCCTTGGGCTGGCCTCTATTGGGGGCACTTCTACTGGCCACCAATGCCCAGGTGGAAGCTGAAGCTCGGGTAAGGAAGTTAAAAAAAGAGCTGACATAAGACAAGAACATGCGAATGTCCATTAGCCCTCTGGCTTCGGAGCTGGCAGACAAGGTGGAGAGCAAGATAAATTAGAGACCTTAGCATGCTGTTTTGCAAAGCTAGGAATGCATAAACCACGGCAGATTAAGATCTGAACATTTGTGACTCAGTCTAATTGGGACCCTAAGACTTGAAATCCCTGGAAAAGTGATAAGAATGAAAAGGAGGATGTCATGGGGATTGATAGTGAAATGGACAAAATGCCCGATACTATCTTACTCCTAATGCAAAAGAAAGCAAAAGTACAGCAATGACAACAGTAGCTACCAGGACAGCCCTCAATTCTGGAAATAATGAGAGAATACACTCCCAGTGAGCTTATTGAGGTAGGTGTTAAATACCAGCAAAAGACCAGGGAAAGTATCCCGGTTAGTACAGCTATGGGATACAACAGGTACTGGCATTTCTCTGACTAGTTGGGAGGCAAAACAAAAATAAACATCACCACACACCCTGCCATCCAGCAGTGCCTGCATGATGCTCAAGGGGTTCAAGGTACTCACTCACCCCCTTATAAATTAAAACAGTCTATCCTGCAGGGAGACTTTAGCCAATGAGGAGTTCTCTCTGCAGTATGAGACCCTGGCATTTTCTAGAGGAGGTGCATCAAGTTCTTAGGGAGCTGGGAATGACACAAGCCATCTACACTCCTGCCTTTGAAGGCCCTGATCTGGCCACATTCACTGCAGGAATGAAAGCTAAGATAATCCAGTCCACCCGAAGTACCTGGTATGAAACACTGATATCCTTGTTGAGCCCAGTTGTGAGACAGGATATTTATGATATCAGGAAATCCATTGATGATCTGAAGGAAACTGACAAATCCCAGGAACAGTTAAGAGCTGTGGGAAAGCCCAGACATAAAAGGGAAGCTCAGAAACCCAGAAGGCAGTCTCAATAGGCTTTGAAGGGTCCCATAGAAATAACCTGGAAGCAAATATGGCATGACTCCAATGCTGTAGGATCCAGCCTGAAGGAGAAATAGATAGACTATCCAATACTGGGTTGGTTGGTAGAAAGCCTTAAAACCTGCCCCAACTGTCCCTACCCTCCCTGATGTTCCACTTGCTCCAGCAGATATTGGGGTGGATACCTCCCATACCTCAGGCATAGGATGCAGGCCAAGATTGCCTCCAGGTGAGGGCCACTGAGGGCAACTGGAAGCCTCACTTTGATTGAGCTCACTATTCACTATTCCTCCAGAAACACCCAAGGCAATGGCTCTGGTGGACAATGCAAATGAACATACTCTAATAGATGGTAACCCTCCAAAGTTTCCCTGCCCCCTGAGTGCCATCGATGGCTAGGGAAGGCAAACAGGTTATGATTAGAAAGCTTCATTTAAGTGGCAACTCTCAGACAATTCTACACCTGAGGGGCATAAAGGACATTGGAGAAACTATCCAAGAACTGTACTCAGTAGATATGTACACCCTGCCCACAGTGCTTTCAACATCCAATATGATCTGTAAAAAAGCCAGATGGCTCATGGCAGATAACAATAGACTACCAGGAACTAAACAGGGTAGTGTCCCACATCTATGAGGCGATGCCCAACATTGCCACCATCTTAGATACCTTAGCCATGGTCATAGATGCATGCCTAGCTGTAGCAAATATCTTTTGCAGGCCATTGAATCACAAAGTTAATTTGCCTTCACATGGGAGGAGCAACAAGGGGCCCTTCAAGTGCTCCCCCAAGGTTATGTGCATAGCCCCACCATATGGCATGGATGACAGCCAGAGATCTGTCCCTATTTTCCTTCCTGACACCAGTAAAATGGGCCTATCACATTGATGACTTAATGCTAACACATGAAGATTTGCCTCTGCTGCAGAAAACATTGCAGGCTTGGCAGAAACATCTGGGAAGGAGAAGATTGGCAAAAACCGTAAAGAAGATTTAAGACCCCGACACCCTTGTAACGCTTTTGGGAGTCATCTGTTCTGGCAAGATCCATGTTGTCCCAGATGCTGTGATTGATAAGATGTAAGCTTGTCCATCCCCTAAGAACATGAAAGAGGTGCAAGCCTTTCTAAGGATTATGAGTTTTGGAGGAATGTTATTGCCCATCTGTCCCAATGCCTCCATTCTTTATATCACCTGATAAACAAAAGGGTACCTATGAGATCGAGGGTCAGAGCAACAAGCCACCTTTGAGAAGGCCAAAATTCTAGCACAGCAGATCAAAGCTCTGGGTTATCTCCCAAGTAGGGTGCCATTTGGAGTCAGGTATATCTGTTACTCTGGAAGGTGTGGGTGGGGCACTAGGGCAGAAATAACAGAAGGATAATGCTCCTAGGATTTTGGTCTCAGCTCTAAAAGCTTGATATTCTCCCATACAGCAATAGCTCCTAGCAGTGTAGTCAACACTGCTCCAGGTAGAGCCTCTCACTAAGGAAGAACATATCTTGGTAAGAACCTCCCTGTCAATCAAGGGCTGGGTTGAGGATATGTTCCATAAACCGACCTCTGCCATGGTTCAAGCTTCCACTGAGTGACATGCCTCTTTGTAGCAGAAGATCACTTTATATGCCAGCCCAATGTCTCTAGAAATGTGGATGCTACTTGGCCCTATGGAGCATGTAAATTTTCCAGATACCTCTGCCCTTTTTCCTATGATGGCCTGTGCAGCCTACAAAAAGGACACCAGGGAAATTCCCACTGATGCCTGTATACATATGAGTCTAGTAGAGGAAATCGGTCCATATGAACCGTGATTACTATTTAGCCCATCACTAACACCATCGGAGAGAAGCAGGAACAAACCATAGTGGACAGTGTGGGCTGAGCTCAGAATAGTCTGGCTAGTGATTACCGAGCCCTGGTCATTAACACTTCGTACTGATATTTGGGCTGTTATAAAAGGTATGGCTGGACTAAGGGAAGCAGAGGGACAAATGACAATTTATAAGCCCTTAAGGCATCGGGAGCTGTGGAAGACATTTGGGTCCATTGGCAAGAGCCTGAGGCAGTCCTCACTGTTTTCTACATCTCCTCTCAAAGACACTGACGCCCCCTGGAAATGAAGAAGCTGATGGCTTAGCTCAGGTACAAGCCTCAGCTACTGACCCCTCAGAAGCTACAGCAGATTAGGTGCAGAGAAAGAATGCCTGAGTAGAATGGCCTATTACCATGAATACCAGGTTGCCCTTGAAGTAGAATGAGTTGGTTAATGCAATAGCAATAGCATGCTCTGTGTATTCTAAACAATGCTGAAGGCAGTGCCAAAGGAGTTTGAGTCCATCCACCAGAATTCCCAAGTATTTAGGATTAACCTATTGATTATATTGACCCCTTCCCTCTAAATAGGGTTCTAAATATGCCTTGGTTTAAATGGACACTGTATCTGGCCTAATCCAAGCTTTCTCTGGACATTATGCAAATCAGACTGCTACCATTAGGAGATTAGAACAGCTAAGTACCATGTACCGATATTCTCTTTGATGAGACTGTTATTGGGGGTACATTGCAAAAGTCAAGAAATGCAAGACTGAGGGGTGACTATCTTAAATGTCTGACTTTGGCACATGTCATGATCTCACAGTTTGTGGGTTCTAGCCCCATGTGGGGCTCTGGGCTGACAGCTCAAAGCCTGGAGCCTGCTTCAGATTCTGTGTCTCCCTCTCTCTTTCTGTCCCTCCCCCATCTGTCTCTCTCAAAAATAAATAAATATTAAAAAAAAAAACAACGACATTCAAGACTGAGTGATAGAACATGACAATGAATGAAGGTTCTATCTCCCCTATAACCGACAAGCAGCAGGATTGGCAGAAAAGAAAAATGAAATATTAAAACAGCAGATGAAATTAGTAACAGATAAAACTACCTTGGCTGGATAGACTAAAGTAGTGTCCCAGCTTTTAATATATTTGAATGCTAAACCACTGGGCCTGTTGCCCATATGCCAGACTGAGGACACTGCCAAGGCATCCAATGCCATAAAGGTAGGGTGTCGTGGGACACAGCCATTGTCCTGATGCTGTGTCCAACACACTATGCTGTTGAACTACCAATCCCATCACAACTGGGAAAGAAATTATCTACTGGAATCTGCAATGGGACTTCTCCCAGGATGGGTGAGCTATTTTACACCCCTGGATGAAAGGGAACTCCTCAGTGTCCACTGTGATCCATTTATCCTGCTGCAGCCTGGACCGGTCAAAATGTACTGTATCCGGAATGGAACATGTACCATCAAAAGAGAAGAGAAGATGAGGGTCTTGTTCTGGCATACTTTTCCCCCAGTCCTTCTCCTCCTGCCTGACAGTGCTGCCTACTCTGGCCATGCATGGAATATAGAGCCAGGTCAAGTTTCTAGAAGTGCCAAGTCCAGGTGGGGATGTCCTGTTTTTCCACTCGTATGATCACTTGGCTGTTGTCTTGTTTCCTCTATTGGCCTGAAGGATTTGATAACACACATGAAAGCCCTTACTCACTCTTTAAGCCCTGAATGATAGCCAACAAGGCTGGTCCTTACTGAACACTAAGATGTCTCTGATGAGAAAACTTGTCTTCTAAAATAGAATGGCCTTAGACATTATTACTACCTAAAAAGGAAGCACTTTGGCCATTATCCAAACAGAATGTTGTGTGTTCATATCTGATGAATCTGCTAATGTATCATGTTTATTAAATCATATGAGGACACAAGTGAACACCCTGAGTGGCCCAACCCCCAGCTTCGAGGACTTGATAAATCAGTGGTATGGATCATGGGGTCTTATGGAAAAAGTTGTCACCGATTTTGGAATCATCGTCTTAATCTGTGTTTCTGCATACATATACCTGTGTCATAGCTAAAGTATAGCCAGATATCTGCATGAGGACCCACGTGCATACTAGTGAAGCCCCTTGCTGACAAGTCAGGACACTATGGAAGAAGAGGATGCATGTGATATTATATGAGCTGGTCATGACGGGTGGAGTGTTGGAGGGTTCATCAACCAGGAGCTGGCCCTGGACAATGAGAGACTCCTCACCCCCTCCCCTGACCTTAGAATGTAGGTTCTGTTTGGCTTTTCCACTCATAGAGACTGCTCAGTGATATAGCTTTGAGGTAATGATATGGTTTGAGAACACTTGCATGGTAAACGTAACTGAACCTAGTTAAGGCTTCTATATAAACTTTTATTTGGCAAATGGATGCAAGGATCCACTGTTTTGCTGCCACCCAAGACAAGTCTCATATGTAAGTTGACTTTGCCTATTAAAACTGCCACCTGCCAACCTGGAGCGGCCTGCCTCTTTTTTTGGTCCCTTCTATGCCCACTGAGTACAGGGACCAATTTCAGATTATATCTGGGAAGCTTCTGAGGAGCTTGGAAATCAACAAAAGGTTCAAATAAAATTCTTTTTTTAATTCTTTTTTTTAACATTTTTAACATCTTTTTCTTTTAACATTCATTTATTTCTGAGAAAGAGAGAGAGAAAGAGAGAGAGAGAGGATAAGGGAGGGGCAGAGAGAAAGGGAGACACAGAATCCAAAGCAGACTCCAGGCTCTGAGCTGTCAGCACAGAGCCTGAAGTGGGGCTCGAACCCACAAACTGGGAGATCATAACCCGAGCTGAAGTCAGACGCTTAACCAACTGAGCCACCCAGGCACCCTTCAAATAAAATTCTTTATAAATAAAGTTGCAGGGTTTTTGTTTCTAATTGTTTCTCAATCGTTAATAATTTTTTCAAAAATATTGTTAAAATATAGATTATTCTTTGATATGAACTAAAATATTAAAGAATATATTTTATAATTGAGATAACAATTTCAATAATTAAAATAAAACATGATTATTTAAACTTAGCTATAAGAAATTTAAGATGCTATGTTAAAATAGGTAATAAGTGGGGTGCCTGGTTGGCTCAGTTGGTTAAGTGCTAGACTTCAGCTTAAGTCATGGTCTCAGGGTTTGTGGGTTTGAGCCCCGCATTGGGCTTTGTGCTGACAGCTCAGAGCCTAGAGCCTGCTTTGGATTCTGCGTCTCCCTCTCTCTCTGCCCTTCCACCACTCTTCCTGTGTCTGTCTTTTTCAAAAAAAAAAATAAACTTCAAAAAAATAAAAAAATCATTAAAAATATGTTTTAATATAATGTAAAAAGCAAGAGTTTTGAGAATACATGTATGAATAAGAAAATTTTAAAAATATAGGCATTATTAGACATCAGTAAAAAATAAACAATATTTCCTACAGTATCATTGAAGAGCCCTATAGGCACCCAAGTCTTGTTTTGTTTTGTTTGAATACCAAAATGTTCGTTTTGTTTGTTTTCTTAATATCCACCTGGGCCACATTTCTCAGAGGTGTATTGCCAAGTCGGTACTTCTTGCTACTGAGATAGGGAAACTGAAGCCATAAAAATCTGCTTTGTGCAAAAATAAATAAATGAATAAATGAATGAATAAAATAAAATAAAATAAAATAAAATAAAATAAAATGAAATAAAATACAATTGGCTGTTTGCTCCTTTTTCTACTTAGAGTCTTGCTGGGACCTGCAGCCTTACCTTCCACATGCATTATAATGTGTCTTCCCCGTAAACGTCAAGGAGTTAATGGTTTCTTTAGAGGCTTTCAGCACAATAGATAACATTTGAGGAAGGACTGGCCAAGAATGATCAGACAAAGCCATCATATGTGTATTCCAGACCCCTGACACTAGACATCCTGATGTCAAGTTCCAAGGCATAAGTGACTTATAAGGGACAACTGGAATGTTCTATGGCTTATGGATGCCTGAGAGAATACATACATCAGACAACAACCTTCAATAAAAACCCCAGACCCCGAGAAAAGTTGAGACTCTCTTTTTCTTTCTGAGTCTCCCAGATGCTCCATTTAGACCTGCATTCTCTCTATACCCTCAACAAACTCTGCTTTCACTTCCTGCTGGCTTGTATATGATTCATATGCTGCTTATAGCCAAGGACCCTCTTGGCTGCTCCTGAGGGACCCCCTCTGGGTCTTAGACGCAACCTACCTGCATGACTACCAAATCCTCTTTCTGGAGGCATTCCATGCTTTCACAAAATCTACTTTACTACATGATCATGTGATCCAGCAGTTTCAAAATTGCTTCACAGAATGAGGGATGCTATGCATCAGGAGTTTTTGTCTACTTATAACAGAAAAATCTCAAGAAGAAATCCTTAGGATTTTGAAGCAAAGCCAAGATTTTTAAGTACTGTATATATTCAAAAAGTATTGATGATTAAAATTTCTTTTTCTTCTTAATTTTGTTTTTGAGAGAGAGAGAAACAGAGAGACAGAGGTTAAATGGGGGAGGGTCAGAGAGAGAGAATCCAAGCAGGTTCCAGGCTCTGAGCTGTCAGCACAGAGCCCAACGTGGGGCTCGAACTCACGAACCATGAGATCATGACCTGTGCCGAAGTCGGATGCTTCACAGACTGAGCCACTCAAGCACCCTGATGATTACAATTTCTTAAACTGAAGATTGTATGACATATAGTTCTTTCACAGGTTAATTAACAACTCTCCAACTAAAACCAGATATAAAGCAAGACATATGGAGGCCTTAGCCACAGACCTGTCAGATAAAACATCTTCAGAGACAAATACAGAATAGGTGACCTGATCACAGAAGGTTATCACTAAGATCCTTTGTTGTCCCCTGAGTTTACAAACTACATTTTCGCAGAGAGCAGAGAATTTCAGTAGCTGCAGCTCAGGCCACTGGTGCAGTCCTTTCATGTTGACTTATCCAACTTTTGCTTTTGAAGAAATAGTTGAATTTCATAGCCATACCTAAAAGGGATATGCAGCCAATAATGCAGAATCCAAAGCCAGTTCAGTAAGTTCCAGGACTCCAGGGAAGGAAGCTATTCTGATTTTGTGAGAGGTAGCTCAGCTGGCACCTGGTTCTCTCTGAAGACAGAACTGAGGCCAGGGATTAGACTGGAGCTTTGGAAAACATGAAGCAGATTATGTTCTGATGCCAGCATTTGATTCTCACAGCGGACTATCTGCCTGTCTGAGTCTACTACTCACTCACTCACTCAGGGATTAGTTTTGCTCCAAGAATTCTTTGTCCCTTTACTTCACTAGATATAGTAACATCCAGTGATAGGAATTAAAACTTTCACCTGTCAGGTGAAGCTGTAACTGAACTAGCATGAGTTCACTGCTTGGTGAGTCACGGGTAGAAACTACACCACATGGAGTCATACACTCAAAGTAAACTTTATTTGCAGCAAAGATCACGGGGAATAACTTCCAAAGCTGTGACTCCCTGAGCAAGGGTGATTCCAGTATTTAGATGCAGAAGGGAGCCTTGTCATTGTATGCAGAGGCAGACATAAGTTCACACATGGATCTCAAAGAAACATGGCTGTACATACATCGTATGTTTGTAAATGAGGCTGTGCTTCTCCTTGGGTGAAGATTTCCGTGTGGTATAATGAACTAAAGGTAACTATAGGTCACTCACTCTGTGGGTCACTCCATTGTCCATCTAGGCAGAAGTTAGTGGGAGGTTAAGCTGAGACTGGAGGCCATTTCAGGTGGTCTGTGCCAGCTGGAACTCTTTGTCAGGGCAGTTATTAGTACTTTAGAGGTACTTTGGTTTCCATGATGGGATGCCATGCCCATAGGGTATTTTTCCTGAGTTAAGAGATAGGCTGGAAAGAAGAGCTTAAGGAAAAATGTGGGACAAAGGTTGGTGGGTACAAGAGGGTGACCAGTAAAGGTCAGGTCTTGGGGTATAGCTGGTGACAAAACTATGTAAAACATCTACCTATTAAAACTGTTTTACTTGACACATATAAGACAGCATGAGTAATAGAGAACTATGTTAAAGAAAAACACTGAAATTTTGTTTTCTTGAGGAGAGGTGGCAATCTGTCTAGACCTCACTACATGCAGCATTAACTCAGTTCTGGCTTGTCCCACTGCTCTCATTGGGGTTTATTTCATTTTTTCCACAGTTCCCCTCACCAGTACCTGATACAAAAATGATTCTAGCCTTGCCACAAAAATTAATACGTCTTATTTTCTCTGCTAGAAACACATAAAGTAGCAAACCTACCTCAATCAGTTTGTGTCCCGTAGATTTGCTTTATAATTACTGGGTACACCTTCATTAGCAAAAGCATCAAGATCCAGTCTCCATTAAAGCATCATTGTTCAAATTATGAGTTGCTGTTGTTGAGGAGGAAGAAATTTCCCCATAGAAGGTTCTTCTAGCTGGACTAAGAATTAAATTTGTGTGAGAGAAATTAACAGAAGAAAATCAAATTTAGTTTCGTATTTATGGAAAATCCATCCAACCATGGAATTCCAAAGACAGTCAGGCAACAGGAGGCTTATATGCCATATAAGGGGAAGGGGTCTGGGGATAAAAAGACGAAGAAGGCTATCAGCAGCAAGGTGAGAGATGTTTAGAAAACAAAGCTTTCACTATTGGGCAGATAATTTTTTTAGCAAAAAGAAATCTCTGTTAATATCTATTCCTGGTACATTCTCTCTTTTCCAATGTAAATTTAGGCGGTTGAGGGGAGGTAAAGATATTTTCCTCAATCTGCTAGATTTTGATTGCTTTCAACTTAAAAAAATCTTTATACCAAAGTGGTCCATCTTGGGGTAGCCTACCCGTGGCTCCTACACCATCCACAGGATGTGAAATCAATTTAGTTGGTCACTATATAGATTTGAATTGAATAGAAAAGGGAATATAAGGTTGCAACACAGAGTTAGTTTAAGTACTTTTTCCTTTGCTGTTTTTATAAGTGTGTGTCTGTATTCTGGGTTGTGGTGTGAAATCCTTTTCTTGTTGTTAATATAAGTCAAAAAGTAGCTTAAAAATCACTACTCTTGAATCTAAAAAAATCTGTCTGCTTTTTTTATTCTCTATAACATTTGTGATCAATTTTCAGTGAAAATCCCTCATTCTATCACCCACTCTAATCTCTGCAAAATTCCTCAATCAGTCACTGTAGTGTGCAGTACAAACTGCAATGCTCTATATTATTTTTCTCCATGAGCCCAGGCTTCCACTGTGGAAAGACACAAAAACATCCCTTGGCCCCTCCTACTACTTAATCATAGAGAATTGTTAAGGAAGAAGAATTTCCTCTGCTCTTCAAGGATCTTCTAGCTGGACTAAGAATCAAGTTGACATAAGACAGATTTACAGGAGAAAATCATATTTAATTTTGTAAATACAAGGAATCCACACAGACAAGAAGTTACAAGAAGAGAGAGGTGATATGATGCTTAGATGGGTGAAGGAGAGGGATACAATCCAAGAACATGAAGGGGAAGAAGAGCATTAGCACAAAGGTGAGAGGAGATGTTTGGAAAACAAAGGTTGCCTTGCTATGTAGATAAATTTCTTATGTAAAGAGGAGTCTCTGATAACAGCTCTCTTCCTGGTACAGGAAGATATTTGAGGGCATGGTAAAGGACTTTTCCTGAATCTGCCGGGTTTTGGTTGTGTTTAACATAAAATAATATTTATATCAGATCAGCCTATCTTGGTGCTGCCTGCCCCTTTTCCCTGCAGAATAAATGTCTCACTTCCTTCTCTGAATCCTACTTCTTTTCACTATTTATTTTCTTCTTTTAAGAGGAAGTAAGATGGGATGGGCTAAACACTACTCTCTATAAGCAATATTTCCTGTGTTCATTTTCTTAAGAAATCCCTACAAATAAGCATAGTAATAGCTTTTGCTTAGAGCATTTTATCACACTTTATGTGCACCTATCAGTTCTAGATAAGTAAGAGTTATGGTATAAAATATTCCACCTACCCCACCCCATGCACCCCAAGCGGAAATTGTGAGTGGGGGGAAAAGAATAACAGAAAGGTCTTTGAAGGAACATAAAACACCATTTGGTTTGGAGGTGTGGAAAAGAAGGCAAATGGAAATACAAGGCGAGATTATAGTAAGAAATTGAAGTGTCCCTGATGAAGATGAAAGGAAAAATTCTCAATAAAATACTAGCCAGGCAAATCCAACAATGCATTGAAGGAACAATTCACCACAATCAAATGTGATTTTTTTCCTGGATTGCAAAGGTGATTCAATATTCACAAATCAATCAACGTGATACACCACATTAAAAAAAGAAAGGATAAGAACCATCTGATCATTTCAATAAATGTAGAAAAAGCATTTGATAAAGTACACCATCTGTTCATGATAAAAACTCTCAACAAAGTAGGTTTTGAGGGAACTTACCTCAACATAACAAAGGCCATTTATGAAAAACTCACAGCTAATATCATTCTCAATGGGGAAAAACTGAGAGTTTTTCCTCTACTCTCAGAAACAAGATAGGGAGGCCCACTCTCACCACTGTTATTTAATATAATACTGGAAGTCCTAGCCTCAGCAATAAGACAAAAAGAAATAAAAGACATCCAAGTTGGCAAGAAGAAAGTCAAACTTTCACTCTTTGCCAAAGATGTGATACTACATATAGAAAGTTCTAAAAACTCCACCAAAAAATGCTAAAACTGATACACAATTTCAGGAAAGTTGTAGGATAGAAAAGCAGCAGAATAATATTGATCAAGGAATCAATCCCGTTTACAATTGCACCCAAAACAATAAACCTAACGAAAGAGGTAAAAGACCTGTACTCTGACAACTATAAAACAGTGATGAAAGAAATTAAAGAGGACACAAAGAAATAGAAAGACATTCCAAGAATATGATTGGAGGAAAAATATTGTTAAAATGTCTATCCTACCAAAGCATCCTATCCATTTAGTGCAATCTCTAAAAAAAATACCACCAGTATATTTCACAGAGCTAGAACAAACAATCCTAAAATTTGTATGGATCCACAAAAGATTCCAAATAGCCAAAAAGCAACCTTGAAAAGGAAAAGCAAAGCTGGAGTCATCACATTTCTAGATTTCAGCTTATATTACACAGTTGTAGTGATCAAAATTGCGTGGTGGAAGCACACAAATAGACACATAGATCAATAGAACAGAATAGAAAACTCAGAAATGAATGCACAACTATATGGTCAAGTAATCTTCAACAAAGCAGGAAAGAATGTCCAACGACAAAAATAGAGTCTCTTCAACAAATGGTGTTGGGAAAACTGGATAGCAACATGCTAAGAATGAAATGGATCACTTTCTTACATCATACACTATAAATTCAAAGTGGATGATAAACCTAAATGTGAGACAGGAAACCATCAAAATCCTAGAGGAAAACATAGGCAGTAAGTAACCTCTTTGACATTGGCCATAGCAACTTCTTTCTAGATATGTCCCCTGAGGCAAGAGAAACAAAAGCAAAAATCCACTATTGGGACGTCATCAAAATGAAAACGCTTCTGCACAGCAAAGGAAACAATAAACAAACCTAAAAGGCAACCTATGGAATGGGAGAAGATATTTTCAAATGATATATCTGATAAAGGGTTAGTATTCAAAAGGAATACTCACCACCCCAAAAAGGAATAATCCAGATAAGAGATGGGCAGAAGACATGAATAGACATTTTTATAAAACTCACCACCCCAAAAAGGAATAATCCAGATAAGAGATGGGCAGAAGACATGAATAGATATTTTTTTCAAAGAAGACATACAGATGGCTAATAGACATATGAAAAGATGCTCAACATCACTCATCATCAAGGAAATCAAAACCACCTGTCAGAATGGCTAAAACCAACCGTATAACAAACAACAGGAGCTTGCAAGGATGTCGAGAAAGTAGAACTTTCTTACATTGTCAGTGGGAATGAAAACTGGTACAGCCACTCTGGAAAATAGTATGGATGTTCCTCAAAAAGTTAAAAATAGAACTATTCCACAATCCAGCAATGGCACTACTAGGTATTTGCCCCAGGAAGACAAAAACACTAATTAAAAGGGATACATACACCCTAATGTTTATAGTAACATTATCTACAACAGCCAAATTATGGGAACAGCCCAAGTGTCCATGAACTGATAAATAGATAAATAAAATGTGGCATTTGTATATACAATGGAATATTACCCTCCCATTAAAAGAATGACATCTTGCCATTTGCAAAGATGTGGTTGGATCTAGAGATATTATGCTATGGGGAATAAGTCAGTCAGAGAAAGACAAGTATCATATGATTTCACTCAGATGTGGAATTTAAGCAACAAAACAAATGATCATAAGGAGAAAAAAAGAGAGTAAAGCAAACCAAGAAACAAATCCTTAACTATAGAGAACAAGCTAATGATTCCCAGAGGGTAGGTGAGCAGGGATATGGGTTAAATAAGTAATAGAGATTAAGGAGTGCACTTGTCAAGATGAGCACAGGGTGATGTATGGAAGTATTGAATCACTATATTATACACCTCAAACTAATATTACACTGTAAGTTAACTAACTGGAATTTAAATAAAAACTTGAAAACAATAAATTTATGTGTGCTTGAAAGAAAAAAAAAGACATTGAAGTGGAAAAATTTAGTCTTGACCATAATTGAAAGATGGATGATATTCTTTCAAGAAAATGAAGAATCCATATATGAGATGAGTTTAATACAAGTCTCTCTCTCTCATTGAACGCCATGCCCTGAGAACATTCTATAGATAGATTCCAGTAAGTGCAAAGCTTAACTTTCAGTTGGTAACTTCATGTTTACTTGAAAATAAGGAATTTAATGTGATGTTTTATATCAGAAGAAGAAGAAGAAGAAGAAGAAGAAGAACAACAACAACAACAACAAAACTAAAGGAAATGTGATATTTGCCCATTATTATCTCCAGTATACATTTTCTATCTAGATTTCACCTGCTTACTCTAATAGTACCATTAGTTTAAAATAAACTTACGGAGCTACACGCTGTATATCAGTTTCAAATCACATTTTTTCTGCTGAGTTAAAAAAAAAAGAGGGGACAAAAGTGAAAGAAGACTATGGAAAAAAAAAAACAGTGAAATTCTCCCTGGTATTTTGTCAGCTTGGCATTCAGTAATCCTTAGGGGAAACTTGACTTCTGAATTCAACTTAATAGAAAAGCCCCTATGAACCCTGTCATGGGAATAACTATTACAGAATTTGACATAAGTGTAGACAAGCGGGATCATTGCAGCAGAAAAAAACCTATAGCAATAAACCAAAATTTTCCTTGACATGAGAAATCTAAGTTTGGTGATTATCAATTAGGCAGCTAGAGAAAGATGACGGGACCATAAGCTTGAAGCATAATTCTCCCTAGGGTGGAGGAAATGGAAAACTATTTCCATTCTTGGTATTTGGATCATATATAAGAACAATTATTATTAGACATCTCAAATTATTATTTCAGCTTACTTGAATAATCATTTGTGTGATTAAAATAGATAATAATTTGGGAAAATAATCTATATATTCCTTTGAAATATTTAAAAAGCATGGCATTATCTGGATAATGTATTTTAAAACGATAAACAATGAAATAATGATTTTGATAGTTTTAAGCAATGTTAAAAGCACAGATAACTCTACAGAATCTATAGACTACTTCAAATAATTCTTTTAAATAAGGATATTAAAATATTGAATATATTGTTCTGTGATATCAATAGGCATTGATCAGACTATGAATCCCCCTAATACCTAAAACAGTAGAAATTAACATCAGGCTGAGATCTATTTTGAAACAGTAAATGGTTTACTTGTAAGAAAAAAAATCTACTTAATTTTTCATGCTATAGGCAACTCAAAACAAATTTCTAGAATTAGAAACTTATACTTGTTAAAAACTAAAATGTCTGAGATTTTACTCTACATGTAAGCTGGCGAGTTTCTCAGCCCCAGATTCATGGAGGCTGGCAGAAGACATGAGACACTAAGGTCAAAGAAAAAGGGTTTTATTACTCACAGCAATAGCAGTAGCTATAGAATCAGCAATTTCTTAAATGGCACCAATTTCTTGAGTCCCAATATGCACAGAATGAAACCAAAATGACCAGGTGGCACCTGCACATGCAGTGGACTGCAGTACAGGAGAGGGACTCTGAGCCAGTATGCCTGCTGCTTCGAATGGTGACACTCTGTATTCCGAGGCTGCTCACTATATATACATTACTGAAAACTAAGAAAAAAGAGAGTCCACTTCTGCTCACAAGGTGTGCAAAAGTATAGAGACCCACAGAGAATTGTCTACCTACCACACTTGCGTGTTATTCGCTAGTGTATTGTTTGTACAGAATAAATAATAAAAACAGAAGTTTTGTCTTTTATAGATCCATTTCTAGAAACTTCCTATTTCTTTGCTTTGTGTTACACCATTGGCCTCAATTATTATTATTATTTTTTCATTATCACTCTACACCCTAGGTGCTATTTAGGATGTTTTTATTAACATAGTATCATCAAATTTTAATACAATGGATGTACTGTATATCTGTTTATGTGTTATGCGTATATTTGTGCTTTCTACATAAAGAGAGTGGATTTTTTACACCTCCAGAACCAATTTTTGCCTCCTTGTGGGTGATGTCGACCTTGAGAATGCATGTGTTACACTAGTAAAAATTACTGAATCAATAATTTTGCACTGATAAAAATTAATAATGAGCATTTCAGGGAATTTCCATTTAATTCTATGTAAATTCTAATTCTTAGCCATAAAATTATGTTAGTCACGAGGAATCTCTGTAAATTAATAAATAAAATATATTATTTCAGTGACTCCTTCCTGACAATGACTACTTCAGTTAGAAAATATTATTGTTATTGTTATTGTTTCACAGATGAAGAAACTGAGGTAGAGACGGATTTTATATATTCCATTTTCCCACCCCCTAATAAGTAAAGAACTAAGACATAAGATACAACTGTAAGTCTGGTCCAGATCCCATAATTACTACATTGTGCTATTAATCACCCAAATATAATCTTTAATTGGATTTTTTTCATATTCATGATAAATCTCAATGTGATACAACTGCAAACAAAGATATTTCACTCATATAACAATTATTTTAGGGTAATTAAAATGGCAAATAAAAACCTACAGAGTAAAAGAGCAAAAAGTCAAAAGAAAAGCAAGAATCATGACTTACTGTGTTTATTTTCATATTATTTTTTCAAATCATTTACCTTGCTATGTCATACCGTATTCCTTATCTCCCTTAGAAGGAAACCTTTTTGATAAAATTTTCTCTAGCTCACTTCCTGCTATTGTTCCATCCTTCTCGAAAGAATTCAACTCTCTTTGCAAATAGCAGCCTTATTTCCTGAACAATATTTATACCGTGTGCAATTATTAACTTCGAACTATTAGCAAAAATAAAATTCTGAATAAATAATACGATATACTATGAAAAAGAGAGATATCTTTTTAAAATCTTTGATAGTTTTTAAGCTCAATTCAATATTTCAAAATTTTTATAAAATTTCCTATACACTCCTATATCTTTGTTTAGAGAGATTAACACATAAGAAATGAACATAGCCAACATGAATGTTTAAGGATTGGCAATAATTTTCCTACCCACAATTATGTGAACACTAAAATAAATAGAAATTCGTATAATTGAGACATTATTATATGGGGGAAAAACGCCCATGAAAGCTTTTCCTCTCCCCTATCTCCCCTGTTTCCTCTCCCCTATCTCAGATGTATACAGAAGTTTTTCACACACCTCTAATAATGGCTGTTTATTCTTTTCCTCCAGCTTGATTTTCAGGACTTTTTCTTTTTCTTTTCTTTTTTTTTTTTTTAAAGAAGTAAGAGAAGAGGCATAAAAGAAACAGTTTAAACAAAGAATCAGCATAGGAAAAGATGAAAAAGCCATGGAGAAAAATCTGACAGGAACTACTGTTAAAAAGTGTCTAAGCTGTCAGAGTTGACAGTGTTGAGAATCCCTACAGAGTACTGTATCCTCAGGAATGTCTAATAAAGGTGATGGTGTTGGGCTTACCACGATTGTTGTGCTTTTTCCCATGGCTATAAGCCTAGTTAATGGACCTTTTTAAAGTGTGCGTTCACTTTATTTGATTCAATTGTAAAAGGTATTTATTATACATGTAAAACAAGACATACAGTGCATATGGAGAGGCAGAGAACGTAAGTAAGTACTCATTTACTCATCATCGAGCTGAGGAAATAGAATATTGTCAATTTATTTAAAGACCTTTATGTTTACCAGACCCTCATAAAGTAATACATCAGGAAGGTTACTATAGAAATAGAGTCATGGCATTTGCTAATCCAACTCTATCTCATTCCATTATTTACCAAAAAATCCCAGGGTCACAGGTTTGGAAATGAAGTAAGCTTCATTTAAATACATAAGTCTTTAAAATGTAAGGCAAACACTTTGATAGATGGAAGGTAATAATTCCATAAACCATGAGGTGGAGTCTAAAACAGCACGGAGTTAGTGTGTCATTGCACCAGACTTTGTACATAAAATATAGACTCAGGTAAGCAAGAAAGATACTAATGTATATGCTACAGGCAGAGCTCTCCTGACACCATATTTAGTCAAAGAAGGGGTTGCAGATAATGGGTCATGTCCTTCAAAGTGAAGAATAGGGAAAACAGCCTAGTGTCAATTTTTGAGGCTGCACCCAAGCAATCTTAGATTACAGAAACTCTAAACCAGCTATCATGTAGAGATAATAGATGTTTTCAATTGCAGAGATTGCTTTAGAGATACCAACAGAAGAAGGGAAAGTTTGGAAACAAAGGTTATATGAGTATATGCTTACTCTGTAGTTGGAGAAAAATCTTGCTGTATGAAAAGAAGACATTATGCCCAATCCATTAAGTATAATGTAGAAGAGTGTAGTGTTCTAGAATATAATTAGAGACATGCACGCAAACCAAAGAAGAGAAGATGATGTGAAGATGGAGGCACTGCATCGCTGGAGGGATGAAGCCAGGAGCCAAGGAATGCCAGCAGTTGGAAGGAACTAGAACAGATTCTCTTCTAGAGCCTGCAGATTGAGTGTGGTCCTGCAACACCTTGATTTTGGCCCATTGATACTGATATCTAACTTCTGGACTCCAGAACTGTGACAGAATATGCTTCTATTGTTTTTAGACCACCCAGTTGGTGGTCATTTGTTAGAGCAGCCACAAGAAACAAATGCACGCTTGGCATTGGGACTATGTGAGGAATAAGCTTAAGAATTTCCTGAACTTGCACTGATGGGTTACAAGGCATAAAGAATTAGAAAGCCACAGAATGAACACACCCAAGTTTGGGTAAACAAGATTAGGTAAACAACATTAGGTAAATAAGATTAGGTAAACAGAGCAAAGGGTCCCAGTATAGGACAAATATATAGGAATAGGAAATCTCAGGATGAAAACATCCAAGATGAGGTAAATATGATTAGGTATTCAGGGCAGAAAAGCCCTCCAGTTTAGTACAATAGTAGAAAGCTGCTTTCACAGGAAGGAAGGACAAAAACGGGAAAACAGGACTTTAGATTGCTGCAGGGTGAAGTTGCCCAGAATGGAGCTAACTAGCAAAAGAAAGGTGCCTCTTTGACCCTGAGGTCATGCATCACTCCAGTCTCTGCCTCTGCTCCTGAAGTTGCATGCTCTTTCTAGTCCCCTAGGCCAGTTTAGGTAAACAAAGGTGGGGCCTCATGTTTGCTGTAAACAACCTTCTGCCCAGCCAAGATTTTGTTTTGTATTGACCCAAACCCCTAACACTGCATATCGTCAAAACCCCCTTTCCCTCATGCCCATGTGGTAATGTTCACAGTTTCATTGTCTCTTTGTGCATACCCACTATGCTTTTAAGCCTTCTAATCTTAATAAAAACGGAGCAAAGGACCCTTACTCTGGGCTCTTGTCTCCTCCTGGACATTAGCCTCTTTTGCATTTTAATCCTGCATTCACTCTCTTGCTGAATAAGAGAGAACTCCAGACCACGAAGTCAATGACAGGAATGCATGCAGAAGAATGACCAAATGTGGGCTGCTTCTATTTGAAACATCAGGATACAGAACAATGCTGACTGAGACAACTGGTTAGAAATATTTGTTTTCTTTTTCACCCTTTTTTTGTTTATTTATTTATTTTGAGACAGAGTGCAGGAGGAGAGGCAGAGAGAGATGGAGAGAGACAGCATCCCAAGCTGGCCGACACAGGGCTCAAACTCATGAAATGTGAGATCATGACCTGAGCTGAAATGAAAGTCTGGCTGCTTAACTGACTGAGCCACCCAGGCACCCCAGAAATATTTCTTTGCTAATAAAATATATATTATTTTGTCTTTTGGAAACCAAGGGTCCAAATCTAGTAACACATTTGATGATAACTAAATACTTCAGTCATTATGATAGGTACATTCTATCAGAAATCAGAAAGAATCCACAGAGGTAGTGGGTCTACAGGTAAAGTTTCAGTTTGATACCCCATTCTCACATACATTGTGACAAGAGAGAGATTTTGAGGCTTCATTTCCATGAAAGTATCTCCTGAACAGGTATAAAAAAAGAAAGCATTCTTATCATTGCCAATGATACTTCAAAGAGATAATTCAACCCAGTGAAAACTTAGGGCAGAGCAGGAATAATTTAGCTGGAAAGCAACTAACATTATTAAGAAAAAGGTTGCTTGTCTTTGATTTACCCAGATTGAATAATATGAGAATCCAAAACAGACATGTTAATAAGAGGTCAAGCTTGAAAACAATATATGCTGGAAAACTAGTATCTTTAGAGTAATTAAGCTGAGACACTGAATGAAGCGGATCAGAAAGGGAATAGGCAAGGAGACTTCGGAAGTAATTTCTGCAAGGCTCTATAAAACACTGTAGAAATTGAAAGGCCACCTATCAAGAACTGTAAGTTACTGCTTGCTCCTTCCCTCCCACATAAAGTATTTTCTTGAACAACTATGAGGGAGAATATGTTTTGACTTTTGATAAGGTACCTATTTGCCCTTCCTGACAATCTGGGCATAAAGGAAATTTTACATGTATATTTGAGTTTAGCACATCTTGTTGTAGAGTCTGGTTTATATCCTTAATTTTTAAAAGCACCACGTTCATACATTACATTTTGCTTTATATTTGTTTTTTTAATAAGAACATTTCTACACTTCTTAAAAATGGCAAACTTATTTCAAAGAGAGTGATACATATTTATTCATTTTTTTTGTTGTTTATTTATTTTTGAGAGAGAGACAAAGAGAGAGAGACGAAGTGTGGGAGGAGGAGGGGCAGAGAGACAAAGAGATGCAGAATCCGAAGCAGGTTCCAGGCTCTGAGTTGTCAGCACAGAACCCGACATGGGGCTCCAACTCATGAGCCGTGAGATCATGACCTGAGCTGAAGTCGGACACTTAACTGACTGAGCCACTTGTGCCCCAATATATATTCATTCAGTTAGTGATTCACTCAACAAACATTTATTGGGTGATTACTGGACAAGCAGTCCTGGAGCTGACATTCTACTATATCTTTGGATATATATTATATTATGTTATATTATATTATATTTATATTTATATTATTATATTATATTATATTATATTATATTATATTATATTATATTATATTATATTTTCCAGTTCAAAGGACCCTTTGAGAAAAAGCATTGAGTCTGGAAGGATAGCAGGGAGGCCCAGATGGATGGATTAGAGGGAGCAAGTGAAAAGAGGCAACAGATTAAGCCAGAGACGCGAGTCAGAGCCTGTGAACAACTAGGACTTTGGCTTTGATTCTGAATGAGATTTCCTCGTGGAGTATTTGACCAAGGAATGATGTGATATCATCACAGTAACTAAAAGCGTTTTTGTTTTGTTTTGTTTTGTTTTTTAATTAGGTCAGCTCTTGAACTACAATATAAATGGAAAATGTGCTACCTACATCACCCACTTGTTCCCCCTGGAAAACATTTCCTTAAAACAATCGTTTTTTGTTTTACATGTTTTTGTTTTTGCTCTTGCAATTTATTTAGTTGTTATTTGACCTTACTTTTACTTTATGGAATATTTAGTCCATGCTTCTTATGCTAATACCCTTCATCACCTGAATATAGTACAACAAAGTTATGCTGTGTAGGTACTATCATTTCAACACACAAACAGTGAGCATTTTAATACCATTTTACAGTAATTCATTCCAAAAAACAGAGGTGAAACTCTGTCAATACATGCACCTGTCATTAGTTAATACTTAAACACTAAAACTATCTAAATGGTTTTTTGAATTCATAAAACATCCAAAACTTTGTTTATTGAAGATATGGTTATTACATAATAAAAATAAAAAGGAAAAAAAAAAGGTACATTTCCTTATTGATAAATACTCACATGGAACTCAATAGTTTTTACTGCTTTGGCACGGGATCATGTGCTGCTATAAAGTCTGTGCTAACTAAGGAATTAAGCACACAGGAATCTCAAACTAATTTGAATGATGAATGATCATGTTTTTGTTCAAGGAGGGAAATCATAAAGAACAATCAGGCCATTGGTGTATTTTGCATAGAAATTAACCTTGTTTGAAGTTCTGATTCATTTCCATAGTTTATAATATGTATTTGGAGTAAATAAAGTTTTCTATCAAAACAAATCCCCAGGCCAAAATAAAACCCAGTGTTCACTTGTCAGGAAGACATCCATTCCTATGAGAAAAACTGCTGAATTTTCAATGTGCTTGATTGTACTATTTTCAGATCACACATTGACAAGCATTTTGCCCTGAAGATGGTATGGTCAAGCCTGTTTAAAATTCATAGATATTTTTCTCCTTACCAAGATGAATAGCTCAGCATCGAACATTTTATGTAGGTTAAAGCACCCCTCCCCACATTTTAAATGTTCCTGGCACCCTTCTTATCATGCAACCTGAACAACTTTGACAACATTTCTCTACTTACCAGAATCTCATTACTACTAAGGTACACCATTTAATTTAAGATTTGCAGACAGTGTTGTTCTCTTGCACGTGAACTTTTCCTTTCCCTGTAAACTTGTGGACTGAGATTCATTGATTTGAAGTTAATCTTTTATACTTCCCTGTAAATATATACAACATTATAAAATATTGATCTAGAATATTGATCTTTAAGTATTCAAATTGAATTTTTATAAAGTTTAAGCTTTTCATAAAATAGATAACGTTATTTTCCAAACTCGTTAGGGTAAATTCTTACTTTAAAACTTCGTACGGAAAACGCTGTGTGAGTATTGTTTAGCTGGTTTTGCAGACCCTTCACAAAGGAACACCCTTTTTTATTTGTAATGAAATGAGGGTCGATCAGTTAATTATGACAAACCTTGAGACTTTTAAAGATTACTAAAGCTCACGATTAAAACCTTTGGGAATAGGACAGTCTGGAAATAGGACTTTGTTGACCACATAGATTTAAATATTTATTAGTCAGCATACGTACTTACATCTACTAAAAGGATATACAATGGATTACTACAGTGAATGTTTTTCTCCATCTGTAAAGAAAAAGAGAAGAATCCCCGGTCACTATGGTTTAAATAAAAGACTGAAAAGCAAACATTTGCGTGTTTAAACTAAATGAATGGAGTGTCCAGCGTGGAAGTGTGACAATTGTTATGATCACGTGTCTGTTAAAGTGGACATCCTAATATGCCATGCAGAAAAGTGTCCAAGTTCTCCAGATTTTTAAATTCTTCAAGTAAAGCCAAAACTCTTTTTTTAATTAAATAAAATCATTACATTGGTGTTGTAGTGCTGTATGAAAAATCACCTCAAAGCTTAGTGCCTTAAACAACATTCATTTGATAGTTCACGCTTCTGTAGGTCAGAAGTCAGTGGCATTAAAATTTTCTCCCTATTGTCTCCTACATGTGAAATCAAGGTGTTGATTAGATTGGACTCTTATTTGGAGGTTCTGGGGAAGAATTTGCTGCAGGGTGCATTTAGATTTTTGTTAGAATTCATTTCCTTGTGGCTATAGTATGTGGTGGCTGTTTCCTTGCTGGCTGTCAGCTGGGGATTATACTTAGAACCTAGAGGTCACTCACATTCCTCATTTTGTAAGTGAGACCTCTCCATCTGTACGTGAGCAATTTCAGGTCAAATCCTTCTCACACTTAGAAACTCTCTGAATTTCTCTTCTGCTACCAGATGGAGAAAATTACAATGTGGGACATTCCTCTTAGAAGGTTCCTGTGATTAGACTGTGCTCACCCAGACAATCTCATTATTGATTAATTAAAAGTTAGCCAGCTAAGCCAAGTTGCTTTTATCTGAAAAATTTCTCCCACCAGAAAAATCTCTTTTGCCATGTAAGGTAACTTATGATCATGATTGTGATATCCATCATATTTTAGTCTTAGAATTAAGAAGGGAGTCTTGGTAGAATTCTGCCTACCACAGTTCCCTAAGACACTTGTGGGTCAATTTTTATTTTTATTTATTTTACTTATTTATTGCTGGGGAATATAGAGCTATGATTTAGACCTCTGACAGCAGAATTTTTGCCCTTGTCCAACCTGTGTCTTACTCATTCTAGGGATGCCCTGAGATCTGCTACCATTTCTCTGGGATATGGCATGGGTCTTGCCCAACATCATTCTCATTTTTAAAATGTTACCTATTTGCTTTAATGTTTTCATTTTACAGTTGGTGATCTTTAAATCTTCAAATATTAATGAGCACTTATGTTTCTTAAGGATAACATTTCTTTTACATCAATTATTACCCTGTGATATCCTCTGCAAAAAGCTGGCTGCCTGGATCTTTGGAAATTCTGGAAAGGGCTGTGGCCTGTTCTTTGGTTCTCCAGTGTTCTTTCTGATAAAGAAACAATTAAGAAAACTTGTGTTTTCTGCACTGCTGGTTCTTTCCTTTTCTGGAGCAACTAGGAGTTTTACATTACACTTGCATTTTGACGTGATGGGCCATTTCTGATTTAAGACTTAAGTGAAAATGGATGCCTTTCTTCTCCAACCTCCTACAGCCTCCAACCCTTCACCATCTGTAGATGCCTTTGTGTATTACTTCACAGAAAAAGAAAGAAAAGTAAGATTCCATTAGTTGGAAAAGCCATCAACTTGTTATCAATGAGTCTGTCTCTTCCTGCATTCCCCACTTACACTGAATGACTCTTGTGTGTCAGGTACTGTTCTAGTCCATGGATACAAAGCTCTGGCCAAAAATATAATTCTCTTTCACTGCTTCAATAGTTGCTGAACACAGCCGAAAATAAACAAAGAAACTGTGTATAATGTCAGGGTCGATAAGTATATGGAGAAAAAAGATAATAAAGGTAGAAGAGAAAGAGAAAGTAGTATCCTGGTGGGATGGAGAGAGTTGTTCTCTTAAATTCCAAGTTCAGGCAAAGACTTGGGAGAAGACTTGAAGGGGATGAGGAAAAGAACAGTCAGGATTTCTGTGGGAGAAACTGCAGTCAGAAAACAGCAAACCCAAAGCTATGACATTGAAGTGAGCCTCACGTATTTAAAGAAAAGTTTGGAGATCCATGTGGCTACAATGAAGTACGGAGACAGAAAATGTAACAGAAACCTGGATTATTTAGGGACACGTCTCACACACTCTTTCTGTCTCTCTGAAAAATAAAAAGTAAAGTTAAAAAAAAACTGAACGATTACTGGGAGTACTCTATCGAAACACATTGTAGAATGCAAATGGCCGGAGCAGGGAGATCAGTTGGACACTTTATCCAGGCTATGTGCTAGTCTATATTGCTATCATATGCTTGTTTTGTTTTGTTCTGTTTTGTTTTGTTTTGTTTTGTTTTAAATTTTAATTTCAGTCTAGTCAACATTCAGTCTTATATCAGTTTCAGGTGTACCATCTACCGATTTGTCAATTCTTTGCATTACTCAGTGCTCATCATGGTAAGTGTACTCTTAATCCTTCTAAGCCCTGAAATATTGCTCTATTTAAAATTATTAAGAACCTACCGTGTCCTCTCCATGTAAAGTTTGAACCCCTTAAAATGATATACATAATCATTCATGATCTGATCACTTTGCTTCTCCATGGATAATTTTATAATCCTTTATACCTTCTTTGATAGCACCTATGATAATAAAATCAATCATTTTCTATGTTTTTATTTCTGGCCACATACATAAGTTCATGACTGAATTATATTAGGCATATTATACTGATTTTGGCCAGACAAAAATCACTGGTCCATGTTGGTATATGTATAATTAAATATGTACTTATAATTACATATACTTATCCTTATTCAGTAGATAACGTAATTATTATTGTTTACATCAACTAGAATCACTTATAGCCCTTTACATTATAAAAATACATTTTTGTTTCAAGCTGAATACTAAATGTGTTAAAGAAAATATATAAATTAACAGTAAGTGTGCTTTCTTGTATGCTGGGTTGAAAAATATGTACATGGCTGATTCTCATATTGTTCACTATAAAATGAGCAATATGAATTTGATCCCTTTTAAATCACATTTAGGGAGATAGGTTACTGAGATAACAAATTGCCATCATTATGGTTTGGCTTCATCTATAAGGGAGTTCCATACTGGGATTTGGAAGACAGCTCTAAAATCTGGTGTACTTGCTAATGCATTGAAAGCCACGGTGGGATTTATTTCTTCAGAGACATTGCTCATGTCCACGAAGCTTCATGTCATGAAGCAAGCGCAGCTGAGTTTACTCTATTACAGAGCCTTGAAATAAATTGTTGTGACCCACATAACTTGCATTCTCTTTCAGAAATGTATATAATTTCTCAAGGGATCTTGTGAAATGCTGCAGAATGCCAAAGAGTTTATATGTCTAGGCGATAAGACCTATAGATTCATACAGAAAAAAAAAATGATACAGATATTATGGGAAGGGGAAATTGGGCATTTGAGGTCTCTTTGGTGTGATAAGAATGCTGAGCTGAGTAGCCATGTGAGTCACATCTAATGTGCCATATATTTTTTCTCTTCATCTGAAATGAAACAGTTGACCTGATTATCTGGTATTTAACAGAACATCATAAAGCCAGAGATCCAGTATTAAAACTTTGAAATCATAAAAAATTATTAGTGCATTATTTGGTTTTGTATAGAGTATGAGGAAAAATAATTTTCCTCAAACCTATATGCTGATTTTGAGAGAAATAGATGCATGAAAGTATAACCATGTGGATATTTTGATCTGCAACTTTGTACCAAGTTATATATCATTTTTTTCTCTTTACCTAAAACATGTTTTTAAATGTAACACCAAGAAATAGGTCTTTTCCTTCTTACCCTCATCAATTATATTGAATTTGTTTAATTAAACACAGTTTGCATTATGTATCATCATAGGTTGGCTAGTCATCCATCCATCCATCCATCCATTTAAATAAGTAGATACATAGTCTACATAGATTGTCTATGTACATAGATAGATGCATAAATATTCCACCAACATAGATAGATGCATAGTTAGATGATAGATTGGATAACGGGTAACAACAAAACTACAGTATGTTCACTTTGAATTCTCTCCATGCTCCAAGATGGCTCACCACTTGTGTGAGGGGGTGGGAAGGAGGAAAAAGAGAATGTGAAAAGCATTCTACTCTGTTTAAGTAAAGATTTGCCAAAGTCTGATTACCAGTTACCATTTTTCAGGAGACAGTTCTGTGGCAAGAAAGTCTAGGCAGTAAAATCTTTACCTTTATTAACATGTGAACAGCTAAATTTCAGGGTTTTGCTGCTAAATATGAAAGAATGGATGGATTTGGGGACTATCTAGCAATCTATGCAAAAACTATGTGCATAGATTGATGAAGATAGTATGCCAAAGAATAATAATTATGGCAAAAGACCAAATGTGGAACTGAAGGAATTTAAACAGTGATCTAGAATCATTAAACTATTTAATAATCAATAGTGTCTGTTATTTCTCTTCTCTTCTTAAGCATGTCTTTGGAAATATATTGAGATCGCGGTGTAAGTCATTAGTGCCATTTTATATTTCACTCATATCTTTCCTCTTTTTTTTCCCCTTTGTTCTGTGTTTTGGAGAAATTCTTAAATTAGCTCTTCCAGTGAATAATTCTCAGCCTGTGTCTGTTTTGTTGTTCAACACGTTGAGGAGTGCAATTTAAAAATGAGCATCATATGGTTGAACTAAAACTTTTATCGAGCCTTATTGTCTTCGTTTATTTTAATGAACACAATACTTTTCATAATCTTCTTATTAATCATATTTAGTTTAGAGCTTTAATTTTGTTCTCCATATTAACTATCTTAGCTAATATAATAAATTAATTCTCAAAGATTAATTTTGTTGATTTCAGTGTTCTCAAACTACTGTCTTCCCTAAAATAATTGCTCACCATATTTTTTAAAAGGCCAGTTTAACCAGATTAGGAAATTCAAGTCTGATTTCTCAGTCCAGGTAAGTATCCCTGTTTGCATGATACCCATGCTGAATCTGATTACAGGCGCTTTACTTCCAGAGTATGTATGTTCAAGTACTACAGTGGCTATAGTAGACAATCAAGTCTGGAAACAGGATCAAAGGATGACACTTTGGGGCTTGTCAAACACCTCTAGTGTCAGCATTATCTCTGCATTTGTGGGGACTCTCTTGACAGACAGCTTGACCTAGGGCCTGCCTGTGGTCTGGGTTTCATGGTGAATTCAGCTACTTTAAAATGTGAGAAAATGCTTGGTGGTTTTTATTGCCTATGATTAATTTCTTAGGAGAATTTCTTACGAGAAACCCAGTGCTGAGTTTCTTTCCTTGGGGCAGAGTTTCTCAAGTTCGGTAATATTTGGGGTCAAATAATTCTTTGTTGTGAAGGGCAATTTTGGAAATTGTATGCTATTTAGTAGTGTCAAAATGCCAGGAGCACCCAGCATCCCTGTTTCTATGTCAAATGTCTTTAGGAGGAAAAAAAAACAAACAAACAACACTCCAGTTGAAAATCACTGCTTTAGGATTCTATGGGGGGAAGTTTGTGGCAAGATATGTTGTTGTCTCTCTGGGCTACTAGGCACCTCACTTCTAATTTTGTGTCTGTTATTTTGTTTTCAGGAAATTCTAATATATCTTCCCACTGGAAACCACTGTTCCAGAGTTTTCCAATTACATGCTTTTACTTGATTAACCACACACTGCCATTTAATAATACTACGTTCTTTTCTTAGAATTCTTTTCCCCTTGAATTCTACAGACCATTCTCTCTTTGTTTTACTTCTACCTCATGTGTTCTTTTCTCCCAGTGTTTTCCCTGTTCCAATACTCTAGAACCTTTTCTCAATCACCAGTTGGCCTTTTGATATTTCTGCTCTGCTGTCATAGCACCTGGTGTCTAAATACTTAGAGTGTGGTTTATGGAGTATAACAGCCTGAATGGAAAACGTCTGGCTTTCAGCAAGTCTTAAAACTATGTAAGACTCACTTTTTCTTCTATAAGGTACAGGTTAGTAACAGACACCTCATAATGGTAAAAAATGATACACACAATTCAGTTAATACTTTTAACACAGATCCTGATACATAATAAGTACTCCATAAATGAATTGTGTTTGTGTAGTGCATACTATTTTCCATTGGAATTGAAGATTTGCTTGCCAGATTCTCAGTTTTTTTGAGGGTCAAGATTTTGATTTTTTTTTAGATACGTTATTCCAAATTGGTAACATAGTGTCGGGTCCATAAGAAGATGTTGAATAATATATATGTATATACGTGATCCATATACATGTATACATAGATATATCTGTGTGTACATATTTGTACATGTATATATATATATATATATATGTGTATGTATATACATATATATGTATATATGTATATATAATAGAATTACCTAAGCCTGAATTTAACAATAATTAAAATAATTAAAAATAAAAAATTCTCACATTTGAAAAAAATCCTACTATTTTCACTATCTACTAGAAAAATATTTACACATTTAACAAAAAATTGGAAATTTTCAAAACACCCACTTAAGAAGGCCCTTAAATGTAAAGCAACAATATAATAATAATGATATTAGTAGTATAGTAAATGTATTTTCAGTTCTGTGCAACAGTAATTAATTGTAAAAGATTTTCCAAGAGTATGGAGCATTCAAAAAATGTTTTAATTTTTTTTTTAATTTTTTACTTATTTTTGAGAGAGAAACAGAGAGACAGAGATCATGAGTGGGGGAGGGGCAGAGAGAGAGGAAGACAGAATCTGAGCAGGTTCCAGGCTCTGACCTGTTAGCACAGAGCCCAATGCGGGGCTTGAACTCAAGAACCGTGAGATCATGACCTGAGTGGAAGCCTGGCGCTCAACCGACTGAGCTACCCAGACGCCCCAATGTTGATTTTTGAGAGAGAGATAGAGTTCAAGTGGGGGAGAGGCAGGAAAAGGGGGAGGCAGAATCCAAGGCAGGCTCTAGCCTCTGAGCTTTCAGCACAGAGCCTGATGCGGGGCTCGAATTCATGGACTGGGAGATCATGACCTGAGCCAATGTCGGATGCTTAACCGACTGAGCCACCCAGGTGCCTCTATGGGTATGGAGCATTCAAATATAAGCCAGACATATCCCCGATTGTAAGTAGTTCAAAATATAGAGAAACAAAACATTTATTGAAAAAAATTACCTCTATTACCAGGTAGATGGATTAGAAGAGAATATTCTTGGAATACGAAGACAAGAGAGATTAATTTACCCATAGAAAATTGGAGGTCTCTTTTTTTTTTTCCTTCACCTCCCCCATGGGTTTCTGTTAAGTTTCTCAGGATCCACATAAGAGTAAAAACATATGGTATCTGTCTTTCTCTGTATGGCTTATTTCACTTAGCATCACACTCTCCAGTTCCATCCACATTGCTACAAAGGTTAGAGTGGGAGAGAGCCAAAGCATAAGAGATTCTTAAAAACTGAGAACAAACAGAGGGCTGATGGGGGGTTGGTGATGGGTATTGAGGAGGACACCTGCTGGGAGGAACACTGGGTGTTGTATGGAAACCAATTTGAAAATAAATTTCATATATTTATTTTTTTTAATTTTTTTAACATTTATTTTTGAGACAGAGGGAGACAGAGCATGAACGGGGGAGGGGCAGAGAGAGAAGGAGACACAGAATCGGAAGCAGGCTCCAGTCTCTGAGCCATCAGCCCAGAGCCTGACGCGGGGCTCGAACTCACAGACCGCGAGATCGTGACCTGGCTGAAGTTGGACGCTTAACCGACTGCGCCACCCAGGCGCCCCTAAATTTCATATATTTAAAAAAAAAGAAAAGAAAAGAAAATTGGAGGTCTCAGGGAAACTCAATCTTGTCAATTTGACTCAAGTCTGACAAATGTTTTATTTTTAAAATAAAAAGCACATCAACTGTAGGAAATAACTTGAGTAAATTCATTGAGTTGTGGAAATGCAGTTCATATCCATAAAAGTAGTTCAGGGTGGATGAGTGTAAACTTAGTGAAAAGAAACAGTGTAAAGAGAAGGCCAGAGCAATTATAACAGGTTTCTAGTGGACATTGAATTTAGCATACAGACTAGTTTAATCATTCTTACTTAGGTATTGCTGGGGTAGTGAGAGAACCACGAACAAGGGAATTATGAGATATGAATTATCTGGATTTATACTGCTAAGTGTCAGATGGTGTGATATCTGTATTCATTGAAATAAAAACTGGAGGTGAGGAAGCAAGATGGAGACTTTCGCCAAACTGTGTTCTGGAATGAAAGAATGATACGGTAAGTTGAGAGACACTTATTAGTTTATATATTCCATGCACATGCTGCAAGATTACTGGCCATTATAAAAGTCTACAAAGTTAATATTATGGGAAAAAGAAAAATGTTATTATTAGGAGTAATTCTATACAGATACCTTTAAGGAAATATTTTGATAGATTTTGCTCACCTAGAAGAGAAAGGGACAAAGACACGGATGATTATGGTTAAATGAAAAAGATCTTTGCAAAACATCATAAACTTTTAATTATAACTTGTTATAGTAGAAGCTGATGGAAAAGTTATATGCTTTAAAAGTCTATCAATAATGTTTTCCTAATGTTCATATGTTTACCAGCAATTTCTAGCAATCTGTATCGGTGAAGAATAAATATGAAAATAACACAATCATCCTATAAAGGTTGGAATAACTTTCCCTGATTGTTATTTTATTTGACACTATGTCATGAAGTTTATATTAACATTAGTAATGCCAAACTTTTTTGCAGACAGATGAGATACCATAATGTATTTAATGATATCTTGACAGTATGTTGATGATTGCATTGCAACATTTATATGGGAAGATAAGCATTTTTAATCTGCTGTCAGATTAAACCAGTTGGAGAAAAATGCGCTTGAATGTTCCACTGTTACTTTCTATGCCTTTGACATCAAGCTTTAGAACAGCAAAATTCAGTGAATGATAGCCTGTTATCTTTCAGATGTTTGTAAAGAAATATGTGATTCAATTAAATTTTCCAAAGTTATTTCTGTAGGCAAAATACATTATCAGTTGCTGGATGTCTGTTGACACAAATATAAAGTCATAGTTATGGTTACATGCTTATTTGCACACACTATCTCTTTTAACAAATGGACTTCAGTTTTAGAACTGTTTTAAGTGCACCTCAAAATTGAGCTGAAAGTACAGATATTTCCATATATTCTTGCCCCCACACATTTATAGCTTCTTCCACTATTCACACACCCCCAAAAGAGTGGGAAATTTGGTATAATCAATAAACCTACACTGACACATCATTCTCACCAAGAATCCATAGTTTACATTACACACTTTTAATGCATATTCTGTAAGTTTGGACAAATACATAATGACATGTATCCACTATCATAGCGACATACAGAGAAGCTTCACTCCCTAAAAATCCTTGGTGCTCCACTTATTCATCCCTCATTCCCCTCTGTCAGCTCTTTTTAAATGGTGTGAAAAATAAGATGATGATCACTCAGACAGCAATGGTAAAAAATAAGAAAGGTAGAATGGATAAAATGAAGTAAATGACAGTCACTCTTATTGAAGTGATGAATTAATGTAATTTTAGTTTAAAAAATCATTGATTAGGGGCGCCTGGGTGGCGCAGTCGGTTAAGCGTCCGACTTCAGCCAGGTCACGATCTCGCGGTCCGTGAGTTCGAGCCCCGCGTCAGGCTCTGGGCTGATGGCTCAGAGCCTGGAGCCTGTTTCCGATTCTGTGTCTCCCTCTCTCTCTGCCCCTCCCCCGTTCATGCTCTGTCTCTCTCTGTCCCAAAAAATAAATAAACGTTGAAAAAAAAATTTTAAAAATCATTGATTAACTGTATTATATAGATCAGCATATCTTTGTGGTGATTTCATGCTTTTATTAAATGGAAGTTTTCAAATTATAACTCATTGTAACCATTATTTTTTTTAAAGGAGATAGAAGTTTATTGGATACCCTGCAAGGAAGCAGTGGCGAAGACACCAGAGGAGAGGCTGTCTGCCTTATTGAGACCATTCATATTCCATAACGATAAAGATGAAAAGTACAATCTGAAAAAGGATAGCATATCTACAGTGATATATGCCTTTGTCGTTTTAACAATATGCCAGGTATTTTTATATTTTGTGAGTAAATGAACAAATCATTTGGAACATCAAAGGAGTTCATTCAATTGCAAGTAGTGTTGCTATTTATTGTAGTTGGAAAATGAATATTTATTTTAATGTAGATTAGAATTAATTTTCATTTCTGTTTTAGTCATCCATAAAACCATGTATGAAATATAGCAAAAAGAGAAAACAGAGTAACTCAATGTCATATAATCTGTCTCAGACAGATGCTATTTGTTTAAGTGTATTTTCTTTAATGTTGCCTTTGGAACATGAGTCTGCCAAGACATAATTTTCCTCAAAACTTAATCATCGTTCTTTCAAACACCAAAGTTTAAAATAACTGCTACTTTTTTGTATTTATTTTGGCCTAACTGAATTCCACAAAGGTTTTAATGTAGTTTACCAGGTAACTATAACATTAAAAAAAAAACACCATGTTAAAATCTGAAAAAGTAACATAGACATAACATTGAGGACTTAGAAAAAAAGTAAATTTAATTCTGAGTCCCACTTAATGTAAAATTTGGGCAGCAATGTTTTATTCTCTTCATCTGAGCTTTTAAAGCAGAACAGGAATCACAATAATTTATATGATTGATGTCGAATAAAATGAAAGTCATTTCTAGCTGATTCCCAAGAGAGACCTTCAAAGCACATCAGTCATTTAAACGATTTTGTTCTCTTTCTCTGTCTCAGACTAACTCAAGTCACCAACATCTTGCCTGTGGACTAATAAAACATTTTCCTGTTGGTCTTTTCATCCACTTTTTACTAGTCTTCTACACACACATAGCAGTATGTTCTCCACACAGACGTGTGATCCTTTAAGAATGAGCAGATTTTGTATGATTGCTTCCCAGAAAACTTCCAATGGTTATCTCAAACCCTTGGAATGCAATATGAACTTCTTACTCTGACTTGTATGTTCTCACGTTATGAGGCTATTGAAGACCACTGTGGCTCAAATAACACATCCCATCTCTTCCATTCCAGTCATATTGAACCTTTCTACCACTCTAGAACACTTCACAAAACTCTTAAATGGAGGACTGGACACATGCTATGACAGAAACATGAAACCCTCTTCTTTTTTCTTTTAAAACAAACATTTATTTGTTTGTTTATTTATTTATTTATTTATTTATTTATTTATTATTTATATTTTGAGGGGGAGGGGAAATGGGAGAGGGAAAGAGAGAATTCCAAGAAGGCAGGCTCTGCGCTGTCATCACAGAGCCCAAGTAGGGGCTCACTGTCAGGACCATAAGATGATGATCTGAGCTGAAATCAAGAGTTGGCTACTTACCCGACTGAGCCGCCAAGGAGCCCCACATGAAACACTTTTCATTCTGATATGCAAATGTCTCACTTCCTTGTTTCGTATCTGAAGTGTCAGGAGTCTTTCCTTACAAACCTGTATTTTCAAAAAGCAACCTCAGTGGAGCCTTGTGCAAACATCATCTCAGTGAAACCTCTGACCACCCTGGCTCGCCCTGTCCAAATTCCTCTATATATCTTCATGGCATTCATTTTCTTCTAATATACTTTTTCACTTATTATTTTTTCTGTGTTTGCCTCTCTCTCTCTCTCTGTCTACTAGAATGAAAGCTTCTTGTGGGAACGAATTTTTGACTTCTTTGTTCCATACGGTGTCGCCAGTGCCTGTCACAGTGTATAGCACTTTGTAGGTGTTCAATAGACATTTGTTGGCTGAATGAAAAAACTAATTTTTTTTTAAAGCAACCTTAGTCTTTCTCTCATCTATTACTTACCCCACTTAGCTTTTCTATACAGCATTTAATGTGATCCGTTATTGTATGTTTATTGATTTTAATGTGTCCTCATTGGAATTAAGCCCTAGAAGCTAAAGGACTGTTTTTGTCTGTTTTGATGAGACCACTGGACATAAAGTAGTATCCAACATATATAAAAAAATCAATAAAATTTTAGCAAGTAATGCAAGAATTGATAATTGACACAAAACCATAGATATTTTTTTTTTCTGGCACTTATAACTGAGACAATTTATTTTAAAGGCTTCTCATAAAGGAGAAGACAATGTTAATCACTATGTGCAATAATTTATCTAAATGGTTATAATGGTTGGTTTTGTAGAACTTTACAAACTTTAATTTCAAAGCATAACTCAAGAGCAGAATACTTTGGGGGTAAGGCATGAAGGAAGGACATGCAAGACAAGGTGATCTAAGTTGCATCTTGGTGCAATTCCAGCTTGATCCTTGCATAATAAATAATTATAAGAATGGTTGACGATACCCTTCGTATGCTGTCTGTAAATTTCTCTCGAAGGGGCTTTTGATCAAAGTTTGGCAATAAAAATTTGAGGTTACATTTTATGCAAGGACTTGGGAGTGCTTTAAATATAGCATTAAACCCAAACCAAGAGAAAAATGATTCATAAATCACATAAACATATTATTTAAAATATTTTCCATAATTTTGAAGTTTCTGTTCCAACTTGAAAATGATTACCACCTTTTTAATTGTCTATTATGGTTGGGAGCACTCCTTGTAGATCTTACCCGGCTTTTCAGCAGAAAAGACATCTTTCTATAAAAGAGAAATATTAAAAATGATGTATAGGTGTGGAGACACTCCAGACATTCTTTTATTCCATACTGGCAACTGTTTCTGAATTTTAAATCTAATCCTAAAAGCCCCTCATGAGTCTATCTAAATAACTAAAAATCTTAAGTCTTAAATTCAAAATTTTAATGTTAGAAAAATAAATATAAAATTAAAAGCTATAGATTTTATGAAAAATAATATATTTTCTCCAATTCGCCTTTATAATATTATTCCCAATTATTTTTTAATATAACCAAATCCTGAAGGTCAGTATCATTCTACATTATGCCCTAATTTTCTCATGGGAAATAAAAAACAAATGGCTCATCACTAGATTGGCCAAAGGTAATATGAGGCTTTGGAATTTATTCTAACAGTTAAAATGAAAATACTTTTATATCTGGATTAAATGGGAAATCCAAAGTTTACCTTAAAATAGTCCATTTGTCTTATTAGGAAATTAATGCTGCAAATAATTCATCAATATTTAGGAATAGATCTTGATGATCTAAAGAAACAAATAAACTATAGTGATATGTGCTAAAAATATCATGGATAATTGATTTAAAATTTTAGTCAATAGTAATTTGATATTTTACTAGTGTGTTATTTTTAAGTACTGTTTTTATAGCTAACAAATATACTAAAATCAATTGTATTGTCTATATTTTTTAGTATTAAATAGTTTTTTTTATTTGTTATGGAAACATCATTTTCACAAGATGCATCCCCAAAAAGGAGGAATTCTCTATAAAAGTGGTAATATGTCCACCATATTGCTCATTTTGGATAGTCATGTGCACATTAGCATGTTAAATGCTGTCAAAAATTGTATAAACACATATTCCAAAAACTGAGGCAGACAACTGCTTTACTTTCATGGATGTTATCTTGATTGCAAGGCAAAAGGAGAAATGGAAACAAAGGGAGGTTTCCTCTCACATACCCTACAAAATAAAAAAGAAGTATATACACACAGTTGTATAAAAAACTACATAATATCGCTTTCTAATAGAGATGTATATTTGAAACCTATTACTAACAGCAAAATAGCTACCTGTTAAAGAACATTCAATATGCATTAGGTAGGGGTAAAGTTATTAAAATTGTGTATCACAGTTTAGTTTCCTACAACGCTACCAGATGGAGAAAATGAGGATTGATGATGTCAATTAACTTGGCCAAGGACAATCACCTAGACATTGGCAGAGCCCGGATTGGTTGACACCGAATTATAATTCCTAAACACCACAATACATGTTGTCTAGGATCCTAGGTAAATCTATGAGTTTGTCAAAGGTTTCTTGAATGTTAACTATGTGTCAAATAGTCTTCTAAATGCTGGTAGTTGAAAAGCCACAGTTTTAAGATCTAGTAACAAAACTGTTAGAAAAAACAAAAAAAGTCTAGCTTTTGTGGAGCTTAGTGGGGAGAAATATACAATACAATGAATAAATACAGCATTTCAGAAAATGGTAGATGCTCTGGAAATGAATAAAGCTAGATAAGTGAGATCAGGACTGAGAAGGCAAGGGTAGTGGTGGCAATAAGGAACACATTTTTGCAATTTAGAACGGAAAACTAGCAGTGAATTCATCATTCATATCACCTCTTATTCTGATAATAAAAAATTAATCTATGAAGCAAAGAAAAAAGTAGAAAAAGGCATTTTTATTCATTTTGAATGCTGTTAAATATACATAGATACTATAAAATTAACATTTTATCCATTTTTAAGTGTATATTTCAGTAGCATTAACTGCATTCACACTGTTGTGAACGATCACCACTACCCATCTTCAGAACATTTTTTATCAGAATATTTTTATCATCACAAAAACTCTTTGTCCATTAAATAATAATTTTCCATTTGCCCTCTCTCCAGTGGGTGGTAACAACTATTCTATTTTCTGTATCGTGAATTTGGCCTATTCTAATTACCTCATAAAAAAATGCACAATATTGGTCCTTTTGTGTCCGGCCTAATATCCTTAATACTTATCTACCTTGTAGTATGTTGGAATTTCATTTCTTTCTAAGGTTGAATAATATTCCATTGTATATCTATCTATCTATCTATCTATCTATCTCTCTCTCTATCTATCTATACCTTATGTTGTTGCTCCATTCATGTATTGATGGACATTTGGGTTGTTGTATCTTTTGGATTTTTTTAATAATATTGCTGTCAATATGGATGCACAAATGTCTGTTTCAGTCCCTGCTTTAATTGTTGGATGGTATGTATTCATAGGTGGAAATGTTGGATCTTATGGTAATACTATGTTTGTTTGTGTGTTTCTTTGTTTGTTTGTTTATTTATTTTGAGGAATCACCATACTTTTTCCACAGTGGGTGCACCATGTTACGTGGTACCAGCAATTCAAAGGGTTCCAATTTCACCACTACCTAACCAAACCTTGTTATTATTAGTTTTGGGGTTTTGTTTGTTTGTGTGTTTGTTTTGCATTTCCTTAATGATTTGTGATTTTGAACATCATTACATGTTCATTTAGCAGTATTTACATGTTACATGTGCTGTATACATGTGTATATCTTCTTTGAAGAAATGTCTATTCAAATCCTTTGCCCATTTTATAAGGAATTTATTGTTACTGTTGTTGTTTTTGCTGAGTTTTAGTACATACTGGAATTTAATCCTTTAACAGGTATATGACTTACAAATATTACTTCTATTCTGTGGGTTGCTGTTGTTGTCTGCTGATAATGTCCTTTCCTGCACAGAAGTTTAAACTTTGATGTGCCACATTTTTTCCCTTTTTTTCTTATTCTTTTTGTGCCATATCCAAGAATTAATAGTTGAATCCAACATGATGAATATTTTCTCTATGTTTTTCTCTAGTTTTATAATTTTAGGTCTTATGTTTAGGTATTTGATGCATTTTGAGTTAATTTTTGCACATAGTGTAAGGTATTATTCTTTTAAATAATGGTATTGTTTTCCCAGCACTATTTGACTTGCTTTCCCTTTGAAACATCTTAGCACATTTGTAAAAATAATTTAACCATGTATGTGAAGATTTATTTCTGGGTTCTCCATTCCATTCCCTCCCGTTCCATTCATTTTCAAGTTAATCTTTATGCTAGTACACGGTTGTAATAGGTTTGAAATTAGAAGTGTGATTAATTTCTTTAACTTTGTTTTTCTTTTGATTTCTCCAGCTTTGTTATTTTTCAAGATTATTTTGGCTATTTGATGTGCCTTGAGATTCCACATGAATTTTAGGACAGTTTTTCTGTATCTGAAAAAAATGTTCATTGGGATTTTGATCATTTGTAATCACTGGGTAATATTGAGATCCGAACAATAAGTCTTCCAATTCATGAACATAGGATGTCTTTCCATTTATTCATTATTTACATTTAATTACCTGCATAAATGCCTTATGGTTTTCAGTGTACAGGTCATTTGCTTCCTTAAGTTCATTCTGAAGTACTTTATTCTTTTTGATGTTCTTGCTAAGGGAATTTTGTTAAATCTTCTTTTTGTGGTTTTCATTGTATAAAAATGCAACTGATTTTTACATGTTGATTTTCTATACTTAAAGTTTGCTTAATATATTTATTAGATCTAATAGTGGTGTGTGTGTGTGTGTGTGTGTGTGTGTAAGAGAGAGAGAGAGAGAGAGAGAGAGAGAGAGATCACTCTGGATGTTTCTATGAGGGTGTTTTTGCATGACATTAATAATTAAATCAATAGAGGGGCGCCTGGGTGGCGCTGTCGGTTAAGCGTCCGACTTCAGCCAGGTCACGATCTCGCGGTCCGGCAGTTCGAGCCCCGCGTCGGGCTCTGGGCTGATGGCTGGGAGCCTGGAGCCTGTTTCCGATTCTGTGTCTCCCTCTCTCTCTGCCCCTCCCCCGTTCATGCTCTGTCTCTCTCTATCCCAAAAATAAATAAATGTTGAAAAAAAAATTAAAAAAAAAAATAATTAAATCAATAGATTCTCAGTGAAGCAGTGACTGTCCATAATGTAGATGAGCCTCACTCAATTGTTTGAAGACCTGAATAGAACAAAAGACTAACCTCTCCCAAGCAAGAGGGAATTCTGCCAATAGTCTTCAGATCAACTGCAACATTGGCTTTTTCCTGAGTTCCAGACTTCCAGCCTACCCTAAAAATTTTGGACTTATAAGCCTTCATAATTGCATGAGCCAATTTCTTATTTTTTTTAATATGTTATCTATTCTTAAGAGAGAGAGACAGAGAGAGGGAGAGAGAGACCATTCATGAGCAAAGGAGGGACATGGAGAGAGGGGGACACAGAATCTGAAGCAGGCTCCAGGTTCTGAACTGTCAACACAGAGCCCCATGTGGGGCTCGAACTCACAAGCCATGAGATCATGACCCTAGCCAAAATCGGATGCTCAACCAACTAAGCCACGCAGGTGTCCCTTCTTTTTTAATTTCTTAAAATAAATATTTTTGTCTATACATACATATATATACGTATATATATATACGTATATATATGTATATATATACGTATATATATACATATATATACATATATATACATATACACACACACACACACACACACACACATCCTATTAGGTCTGTTTCTCTGGAAAAGCCTAATACAAGCTCCAAATCTGGACTAGAAGAGATGTGGGCAACATGACAGCTATTTTAGGGCAAATATTAAATGCAGAGGCAATTTTGGGAGGCTTAACAATGCTAATCTATAGAACAAGAGGTCATAGTAGCAAACTCAAATGAAGATGGAAAAGGATAGTGGGCTGTGTGATGTGCGCTATTGCTGCCACAGGAGACTAATGAGTGTTCTTGTGAGAGTAGTGATCAAATAATGAGCCCAGGGAAAAATCAATTTAATACATAAAGCAGGATTGTCAAGTAAAATAGTGACTCACAGGTTTGATACATCTGGAAACTGGAAAACTTTATTAGCTGCTCAGGGGATAAATTTTCCTATATAAATAAAAAAGATATTAACAGGATAAACAAAATGATGAGAAGCAAAGAGTACATGCAGAAGATCCAGTACGTATATAAATAAATTCCATATAGAAAACACAGTGTAGACAAAAGAAACTAATCATCAAAGTAAAGTTAAAAAAAAATTAATGATTTGTAAACCCATACAAACCTATGAAATTATGGGACAATTAATGGATATAAGCTAATTCTTTCTAGTGCACCCTCTGCACCACCACTCACATGCACACATGTAATGATAAAGTTTGCATATTTTTTTAATTATCAGGATTAAAATAAGGCTAAAATATGAACTCCATAAGGCTAAAATATGGACATGATGACTCTCATATTTCATAATGAAAAAGTCACTTTTGTATGTAAAGTTGAAAATAATATTTGATGACTCCATCCCAGATACAAATGTATCTGTAAAAGTGTTTTAAAATTTTTATTTATTTATTTATGTATTTTTAATGTTTGTTTATTTTTGAGAGAAAGAGAGAGAGAGGGAGAGAGAGAGAGAGAATGTGAGCAGGGAAGGGGGAAGGGCAGGAAGAGAGGGGGACAGAGGATCTCAAGTGGACTCATTAGTGAGTTCAGTGTGGGGCTTAAACTCACAAACCATGAGATTATGACCTGAGCTGAAGTTGGATGATCAACCAACTGAGCCATTCAGGTGCCCCCTATTATTATTTTAATTATTCACTGTGTCTACATCTGTATCTGTGTATATTTGTATTCATTCAGTTCCAGTTTATTTTGCTTTCCCATTAAATCTCAGAACAATAATTAGAAATATTCACATGTATTTCCCACCCAGGAATAATTAATGCAGGCAACATTCATGAACACTGTCTCACGAGCAGATGAAAGAATTTATTTATGTTTATACTTTTCACTACTACCTATTTTAGCTATTATTGTTAGTTATTATTACTTAATTAATATTTTATTTATTGCTTTTTTGTAGTAAGCATTTATTATTTATACTACCACAAGTCATTATACTTTGGGGAAAATGTCTTATTGGGTAAAACTAAGTTTTACCCACAGGAAATCAAGAAAAAGACTAATAGCTCAGCAAAAAGAGACTTAGTATGAAATGTGAGAAACTTTTTAAAAAAAATTTTTAATCCTTAATTTATTTTTTTGAGAGATAGACAGAGCTTGAGCAGGATAGGGGCAGAGAGAGAGGGAGACACAGAATCATTATTAGAGGATTAAAAAACTGAGTACTATGGGGCACCTGGGTGGCTCAATCAGTTAAGTATCAGATTCTTGATTAAGGTTCATGTCATGATCTTGTGGTTCACTGGTTCCAGTCCCACACTGGGCTCTGAGCTGGCAGTGTGGAGCCTGCTTGGGATTCTTCTCTCTGCCTCTCTCTCTCTCTCTCTCTCTCTCTCTCTCTCTCTCTCTCTCTCAAAATAAATGAATAAGCTTAAAAAACAAAGACAAAACAAAACAAAATAATAGCAATAAAACCTGAGAACTATGGGTGGAAACCCTCATCAAACAGATAGTAATCAAGGTCACATTTCAAAGGTCATAAAATGCAAGACTGGGCAAAAGAACATGACATTGAATGGAGGCTCCATGTATCTTATAACCCACAAGCAGCAGAATTGGTAGAAAGGGGGAAAAAAAAAAGGAACATTAAAGCAGCAGATTAAATTGTTAATAGGTAAAAACACCTTGGCCAGGGAGACTAAAGTACTATCCCAGTCTTTAAGACATTTGAGTGGTCAACCAGTAGGGCCCGTTGCCCCACATGCCAGACTGGGGCCCCTGCTGAGGCACCCAACACCATAAAGATGTGGAAGTCTTGGGAAGCAGCCCCGCCCTTATGTTCACTGTGAATCAATGTGCTATGCTGCTGAGAATACCAAGCCCCATCAGACCTAGAAAAGGAATCATCAACTGGAATTTGCAGTGGAAGAACCACCCTTGGGATCTTTGCACCCTTGAATAAGCAGGATCTGCTCAATCTCTGTTGGGATCCTTGGTCCTGCTGCAATGGACTATACCTGAAATGGAACATCTACCATTGGAAGAGGAGAGAAGATAATAGTCCTGGTCTGGCATATCCTGCCCCCAGTCCATCTCCTCATTCCTGGCAGTGTTATCTCTCTTAGCCAACATGTATGGTATGCATAGCCAGGTTAGATTCCTAAAGCTACAGCCACATTAACATCTAAAGATTAGGCCACAAGTGTAATTCTTATAGAAGCAGAAGATCTGCCCATATACATTTCTACTAAATTTCTATCTTTTCAGCCTTGCACCTCTGCTGCTCCTGTGGTATCCAATCACAAGATGAAAAACTTTTGAAAATATCTTTGTACAACAGGCCTACTCATATGCTCATCAAAGAAATCAATCCAACTGTTGAGTGTTTGGGTCGCTGCCCCTGTTTAGTTCCTGAGGATTTCCATGGTTGGTATCACCTCCGCCCCAGGAAAGGGATTAAAAGACACTAAAATAGTATATTAAAGAATAAGCTACACTGGACATAGGTATTCTTTTTTTGTACAACAAACTATAAAAGTAGTCTTTTATAATTATTAACCAAATTTTTACCAGAAGGATCCTGGAATACCACAATCGGAGCCGTGGGTGGTTATGCTCAGATCTGGAAGGGGTTTATATGGTTTGCCCAGGGTTATGGACCAAGTCACTCTAAGGAGAATCAACCCAATTATACTACAAATGTGGAGTGGATATCCCTGGAGCTATTTAGTCATCCTATCACATTAAGGGAGAATGACTGGTTTGGCACTGATTCGTTGTGACACCCAGGTATTTATGGGGTAGCACCAATGGAACCCCATGGTTGTATGGCCTAAATCTTCAGCCATTGATTCCACCTTCATGGTTGGGCTGCTGCACCCTGAGCTTGCCCTTGGCACAAGAAAGAATTTGCCCAGCAGTAACAATGGCTGTCAATCTCCCTCTCTTCAAGGCCATATGGACATGTTCTTTTACTGGTATGATCATTTGGCTGATGTCTTTGTTCCCTCCATAGGCCTGAAGGATGTTATAGCACACGATAGAAGCTCTTAATAAATTCACTCAGCAAGCCCTGAATGATAGCCAACAAAACTTGTCCTTATTAAATGCTGAAATGACTCTAATGAGAAAAGCTGTCCTCTAAAACAGGATGGCCTTGGACATTATTACTACCTTACAAGGAGGCACCTATGCCATTATCCAAACAGAGCATTATGTGTTTGTACCTGATGAGTCTGTTAATGTATCATCTTTATTAAATCACAGGAAGACACAAATGAATGCTCTAAGTGATCCAACCCCCAGCCAAGGGGATTTAATAAATTGATGGTTTAGATCCCAGGGCTTGTGATGGAAAACGTTGTCAGATTTGGAGAATTACTGTGTTAATCTGTATTTTCTCTTGCATGTGCCTATATTGTTGCTGGAGCACCCACCTCCAATGAAGCTAGATAGCTGCCCAAAGAGAGTCCTCCACATACATGAAATCCCTTGCTGACCACTCAGGGCCCATTGAAGAAGAGGGGGGACATGAGATTGTAATAACCAGTCACGAATGGTGAACTATTGGGGACTGTCATCAAAAAGACAAGACTCCAGGGACGCCTGGGTGGCGCAGTCGGTTAAGCGTCCGACTTCAGCCAGGTCACGATCTCGCGGTCCGTGAGTTCGAGCCCCGCATCAGGCTCTGGGCTGATGGCTCGGAGCCTGAAGCCTGTTCCGATTCTGTGTCTCCCTCTCTCTCTGCCCCTCCCCCGTTCATGCTCTGTCTCTCTCTCTCCCAAAAATAAATAAACGTTGAAAAAAAAGACAAGACTCCTAATTGACTCTTCAGTTGGACAGAGGCAACTGGAGGCTTCTCATCCCCTCCTCTGTCCTTAGAATATAGGTTTTGCATGTCTTTCCCTCTCTCAGAAGCTGCTCCAAGGACATAGGCTTGAGATGGTGATACGGTGTTGAAAACACCTGCATGGTATAGGTGACTGAGCACAGTTAAGGCCTCTTTATAAACTTCTAAGATTTGGAAGTCTGAGTGCAGGGATCCATTTGTCTTTCTACATCCAAGTCAAGCATGACATGTAAGTTACTCTTGCTTTTAAAACTACCAACCTGGGGGTGCCTGGGTGGCTCAGTTGGTTGGTTGAGCTTCCGACTTCAGCTCAGGTCATGATCTTACCGTCTGTGAGTTCGAACCCTGCATTGAGCTCTGTGATGACAGCTCAGAGCCTGGAGCCTGCTTCAGATTCTGTGTCTCCCTCTCTTTCTGACCCTCCCCCGTTCACGCTCTGTGTCTCTCTGTCTCAAAAATAAATACACATTAAAAAAAATGTTTTTTTAAAGTACCAACCTGGACTCTTTCCTTGGTTTCTCCCTGCCATCTGAATACAGGGGCCAAATTCAAATTTTATCAGGGAAGTCCTAGAGGTTTGCAAATCAACGATTATATATCCCTTCTTAAATAAATATCTATTCATAATCTTTCTCACATGTAATTGTGATATTTACCTCTTTTACTTAGTTCTAAGAGTACTTTTATGTACCAAACACAAGTCCTTTATCAGATAATATAATTTGCAAGTATTTTCTTCCATTCTGTGAGTTATCTTTTGACTGTATAAATTAGACTTTATCAAAATATAAAAAGTGATAAAATATTATTTCACTTTTGCTTTTTTTTTCCAGAAACCTTTGCCTAGAAAAAATTTTTACTTCTATTTTTTTGTTTTAGGGTTTTTATAGAATTAGCTCTTATATTTAGATCTATGATCCTTTTGAATATTTTTTGTGTGTATGCAGGGTATAATTTGAGAATCCAAATTCATGTTTTGCATGTATATATCCAATTGTTTCAGAATCGTTTGCTAACAAGAATTCTCCCCCCCCCCACTAAAATGTCTTGGCACCTTGTCAAGTATCAATTGATGATAAAAGTTAGAATTTATTTCTGGACTCTCTATTCTATTGCATTAAATCTATATGTTTGTGTTTATGCCAATACTACATAGCCTTAAATACAATGGTTGTATGAGAAGTTTTGAAATCAGAAGTGTAAGGCTCCAACTTTTTCTTTTTCCAGATTTTTTTTTTTTTTACTATTCTGGGTTACTTACATTTTTGTATTAATTGGAGTCAGCTAGATAGTTTCGGAAAAATTGGTAGAAACATGGTATTTTGATAGTGGCTTCATTGCATCTGTATTTAATTTGGTTGCATTGCCATCTAATAAGATTATCTTCTGAACCATAAACATAGAATGTTTTTTCTATTTATTTAGGTCTTCTTTAATTTCTTTCAATAATGTTTTCTGGTTTTCAGTATTTCAAAATAAATTTCAAAATTTATTTTCTTAAATTTATTCCTAAATATATTTTTCTTTTTGACAGTATTGGAAATAAAATTATTTTATAATTGTATTTTTTTCAGTTAAAGAGCATATAAATACAATTTCTTTTTCTGAATTCATCATGTATCCTGCAAGCTCCTTTATCCTGCCTAAAACCAAGGATTCTAGATAGCCAGATTTGGACATCATATCTAGAAGTTAAGCCTAACGAATTGCACATATTATTAATACAATTTATTTTTGTGTGTGTCCAATAAGTTAGTTGCTTCTAATCTCTCTCTGATGTAATAGGACATATTGGACATATTCTGCATATGAAAAGCAATGTTGAAAATACAAGTGTGAATGAAGAAATAGTAGAAGTGAACCATGAATTAGCTGACCTCCTGAGAGCAGGTCTTACACATCTCAATAATAAATACTAGCTTCCCCTTGTTCATTATTAGCATCAAGCACTTCATATAATCAAATATTTATATAGGTAGATGACATAAAAATATTAACAAATCATTTTTAAGATACCTTAATCAATACAAATAAATCAAGGGAGCTGAAAAACTACAGAACTCATATTTTAGCTACTTTTTTCCTGTGCTGCGGTCACTTTTCACTACTTTGGTTTTGGAACAAATCAGGATTACTATGTTCCTCTTCTGATTTGCCGAATGAACATGGCTCCCCACTGGCTCTTGTCCTGCTCTACTGAGAGTTGCTCAGTACATCAGTGTTGATACCATCTTGAACTCTGGAAGAAAATCCTCTTGATATCATAGTATGTTACAGTAGAGCAGCAGGTAATTGAATATGTGATTGCCCACGGTTACAGGTCGCAGTATTGTTCAGTCTCTTTAGTCTCACACAATTAGTGCATAAGAATGCTTGGATGTATAATATGTTACTACAGGCTCAAATGTTATAAAAATTATTCAGAAGAAAAATTGTAATAGCTGTTTTTTTAAATATATTATGCCAATATTCTCATACAATCCAAGGAAAAAGTACCCAAGAAGTTCCATCTTTTATAGGGATCACTATTTTCCAATTTAGCTCTATTAACCTCTAGTACCTCTAAGGCATTATCTTCTTTTAAACTCTATCACTAATAATCATGATATTTAGCACTTAGATAAAAATTGAGCTTATTTTAGGATTATCTCCCTATCTTTGAGTCTCAGTTCCTCAGTATAGATTAAACTTCCAAGAAGTTCAAATTAAGCAATGCTTAATTGCCTTGCACTCTGCTTTTTACACAACAGGTGAGGGTAAAGTTATTCTTGTTCCCTTCAATGTCTACTACTCTTTGGTACAGAGCAGAAAGGAAAAGGTCAAGAGCAGACGAATGCACATTCCCTCCAAAGCTAGGAATTTTGGGGAAACGAGTGATTTTGATCAGGCATCCCTGTACACAAAGTAAAGGTATTTACTAAAAAGGGTGGCTATAAAATGTTTCTGTAAGGTTATAGTAATATCTGGACCCTTTATAGAAAACAAACCTGGAACAAATTTATAGAGCAGATAGAATGGAGTGGTCATACAAGCAATGTAATTAAATTGAGAATAAAATGAAAGTATGCCAAAACTGAAGTATCTTCCCTCTATATTAATGTTTCTACTTATGAAATTCAAAAACGTGTCGATTTCTCCCAAAGTAAGAAAAAAATAGGGGGGTGGAGGTGGCGGGGGGAACTGCAAGGGAAAAAAAGAGCTTTTTAATGGAGTCATAACACATGTTTCGGGTTTCTTCAGGAAAAACATGTTACATCTGTGCATGATACATGTTTGCAACCTTTGAATCATTAGTAAAGCTTGATGTAGAGTAAGATTTATAATTTGCCTGAGTTACCAGTGAAGTTCAATCTTTTTTTTTTTTTAATACACAGTGATGCATTTCCCATTGTTCATGTTTCTTTGAGTTAAAGTCAGGTATATACTCAAATATACTCTTCCTTAGGATAAACACAGAGTTTCAGGGATACTCTAAATCCACTAGCGCAAAGAGAAAGAAGAGAGTCTTTGTCAAGAGCTACATGAGTTAATGCACAATTATCCACTTACCTGGGAAATCACAGCACTCATGATGACAGATATCAACAGCAGTGGTAGTAGTGGTGAAAGCAGAAGCAGTAAACACATATTTGTTATATGAATAAAAACGGATTCCAAATTTCAAACATTGGCCAAGAGACTGGCCTGGGGACCGTCATTAGTTTACTATTACCTGTGGTGCCTCAGATGATATCTGCTGGTAAACTGAATTAATATTTATTCTTTGCACTTACATCATAACCATAGGAAGATTTAAACATAAGAGATATTCTAGTTTATTGCTATCTTAATTAGTATATACATTTGAATTTGATTAAACAAGAAAATTCTATCTGAATCAATAAACTAGTAGTGCATTTAAAAAAAATTAGCTTTTGTTTATTACTGACAGAGACAGAGCATGAGCATGGGAGGGGCAGAGAGAGGGGAGGATACAGAATCGGAAACAGGCTCCAGGCTCTGAGCTGTCAACACAGAGCCCAACGCAGGGCTCGAACTTACAAACTTCAAGATTATGACCTGAGCTGAAGTTGGACGCTTAATGAACTGAGCCATGCCCCAAATAGTGCATTTTAATAGTTGTAAATACAGGATTGCTAGCCAGAGAAATAGAGTGTCACCTACTAGATATATTCATGATAAAACAATTTTCAGAATTCAAATGGTGAATAACAGCATCCAAAAAATTCTGAACATACTACCAAGTACTACCCCTATTTTTCCCACATTTCTTTTTTGCCAATCTGTGTGTTTTCATTCATGGGATATAAAACTTTCCATAAACATTTCAATTGACTGTGTGACATTTATAGGAATAACAAAATTAATTCAGATAGCCTGCAAGTTTAAGAGGAAAAAGCCACTATGTATTTGTGTCTAGGCTCCTGACAAGTCCTTTTAATAAATAAGGATGTTGTTAAAAATTAGTAATATGACAAGACTTCTTTCACACAAGCTGGGTTTTTTTTGCTAAATATATCATTATGCCTACTGCATATAAAGTTTCAAAAGATACATGTATAGAAGTAGATATATTACAAAAGACACTTAGAAGTATGTAGGTAGATATAAAAACCTAATCTCAGTTGTGATCAGAAATCATTATAAAAATTTATACACCATTCAAGAGGTAGTTTAATATATTTTCAGATACATTCTCACTTAAAAAAATTGTATTCCATTAACATAATTAATAGAAAATTCAGATTTTTCTACTTTGCATAAAACCCATATATTAACTAGGAATTTTAGGTAATTTTTTCTTAAATTTGCAACAAATTTATTTATAATTTTTTAACTTAAAAAATTTTTTTCTGTGTTTTATTTATTTTTTTTTGAGAGAGAGACAGAGTGTGAGTGAGGGAGGGAGGGGCAGAGAGAGAAAGGGAGACACGGAATCCAAAGCAGGCTCCAGGCTCTGAGCTGTCAACACAGAGCCCATGCGGGGTTCGAACCGACAATCTGTGAGATCATGACCTGAGCTGAAGTCAGACGCTTAACTGACTGAGCCACCCAGGTGCCCCTATTTTTATTTTTTTTAATGTTTATTTATTTATTGAGAGAGAGAAAGAGCATGAGTAGGAGCGGAGCACAGAGAGAAGGAAACAGAATCTGAAGCAGACTCCAGGCTCCAAGCTGTCAGCACAGAGCACGATGTGGGGCTTGAACCCACAAACCATGAGGTCATGACCTGAGCTGAAGTTGGACGCTTAACCAACTGAGCCACCTGGGTGCCCCAGTTTGCCACAGTTTATATTTAGGTGTTTATTCCCTACTGAACAATCATTAATATGCAGCCACAGACTTGCAAAATATTTCTAATTAAGTACATTTTTCAGATAAATGAAACAGAAGTCTTTAAAAGGTATAGTGGACAACTCTGATGAAAATATCTGTCAAAATGAATTACATTTTTCATACTTAATAAGCCTCAAAGTTAGAAATAGACACAAATTAGAAATTTCAACTCTTTTCATTACATTACAGTAATTCTACAATGCAAAAAATAAAAACTAAAAGTATTTTAACTTCTCACAGGAATGTATCTCTCTGCTCTGAGCCATCCACTTTAGAGTCAGAACTCAGGATTCACCATACCACTGACAGGTTAAAGTACCAGGACGCTTACCAGAAAATGTTTATGTTTTAGCACTTTTCAACTTTTCAGTTTTTCTGTATTAGCTTTCCTATTGAGGTCTTCTTTAATTATGAGATCTGTAGATAACTTGCTTAAGTTCAATGACCCCATTTATGAAATGGAGTTGATTGTTCGCAACTCGTGTAATTTAACAGAATTACCTAGAACTATTAGCCACTGTAAGTGATTTTGTTTTAGGCAAGGTATCATTCACCTAAGTAATCTACGTCGGAATTTGGCATACAGATAATGATCAAAAAAAGGTCAATTGCTTCTTCCAATTTATGATTAAACAGGTTATATCTGCTGCTGGTGTATCTAATAGGCTCTGGCAACATCCTTGATCTCAGCCTACATGACACCGACTAATAAGATAATCAGAGAGAAAAGTTACATTTTAGTAATTTGTATCCATATGACAATTATTCTGATTTTTAGGAGAGAATAAGTGAATCAATGAAAAATAAAAACTTTTAAAATATTCTTAAAATATTTTAGAGAACTTTGAGAAGCCTTTCAGAAACACACAAAAAAGAAAATAAACTGGCTAGGTCTGCTTATCCATTTATCTATATGCCTACCTACCTATTTAACGTCTGTTTAGAACGAATATGAGTCATAGCAAATAGTGCTTGTTACTTGGCAAGGATTCCTCAAATAGTGCTTTGCATTCAGTACTTACTTTAGCCCAGAAAGGTGGTTCTTTTTAGGATTCTTCTCTTCTTTGCTTTTTGTTTTTGAGTTTATCTATTTATTTTGAGAGAGAAAACGCAAGTGAAGGAAGGGCAGAGACAGAAGAAGAGAAAGAGAATCGCAAGAAGCTTCTGCACTGTCCATACAGAATCCGCAAGGACTCCAACTCACCAAACATGAGATCATGACCTGAAGCCGAAGTCAGACACTTAGCCAACTGAGCCACCCAGTAGCCCCAGGATTATTTTCTATAAAAGAAAATTATACATAACTCAGGAAACATCAGATACAGGGTAAATGCCAGCCCCAAAATCACATATGTAAAGAAAAACTTACAAATGTAAAGACACATTGATGTAGTTCATATTAAGATTTTTTTAAAGAAATTTCTTTTTTTTTTTTTAATTTTTTTTTCAACGTTTATTTATTTTGGGGACAGAGAGAGACAGAGCATGAACGGGGGAGGGGCAGAGAGAGAGGGAGACACAGAATCGGAAACAGGCTCCAGGCTCTGAGCCATCAGCCCAGAGCCTGACGCGGGGCTCGAACTCACAGACCGCGAGATCGTGACCTGGCTGAAGTCGGACACTTAACCGACTGCGCCACCCAGGCGCCCCTAAAGAAATTTCTAATATTGAATTCTAAATTGAAGCTCAGAGAAGGTAGATAGTTTCCCTCAAATCACATATGAAACAGCCAGAGTTTGAATCCAGAGTTACTCCTCCTGGAAGCTAGAGTTTGAACCATCACATAGCACTAAGTAATCCTTATTTCAGTAATAGCATTATCTTATGCAGTATCACCTTTCCCTGAGTACTTGTCCATAATAACACCTTCTGAGCTTTGTTGCCCACAATTCACCTTTCCCAAATCCCTTCTTTCTTAAATTTCTTCTGATACATCATAATGGACTTGAGAAAGCACATATCAAAGATATTGAATTGTGTTAGATAATTCATCTTCCCGTTATAACGTAGCATTTTCCATTAAATTTTGTGGTGACTAACGTGGGTTATTTCAAGCAATAGGGCAGGCTTGAGTCAGATCATCTAAGATCTCTTTAAAACATGCCATGGAACTCTCAAACAAATATCATCAACAGGATACAAAAATTATATATTCACATATTCTGGGAAGACACAGGGTGATTGGCTATGTTTACATGTTTACAGCTGAAGAACAATAAATCGTACTTAATACTATTCTAAGAATACATAACTCAGGAAACATCAATAAAGACCATGGGAATCACTTCCTCTAAACAGACAAATTAAATTTCACTATAGAAATGTCCTTTCCTGAGAGTATTGCATACCACATACGGTCATGTCTATAACAAATGAAACGGATGAATAGAATCTGACACATGATCAACATTTAATGTATGTTGCTACAGTGATAGTGACGATGCATGCACGCATAAAGTTTTGAATCTGCTTTCGCAAGCATCTAAGTTGTTTTAAGTAATACATTACACCTATAGAGAAATTTTAAAAAGGATCATGAAGCTTGTAGTGGGTTTGGTTGTTTTCCTGTGTTAAAAGTCAAAGTTTGTCTTGCCATACAACCTTTGCAAAAAGTGTGTCCTTACAACTGAGTTTCATATAGAGTAAGTATAATGACCTTTCTTTATTCTCACATATTTTCCATCTGCAATGTGTTGAACAAATGCATTCATAGGAAGGGCTTCTAACCAGAAACAAATTTAAAAACCTCCTTCTAATATGTGTATATAAATGGATAAAACTTCATTTTCAACCGCAATACCTTTATCTTGGAATCCATATCAAAACTGGAAGAGAAACCAGGAAATATTCTGATGTTGCTTAAATCCTGGTTTGTGCCAAATCACTTTCATATGCTTATATTTCTATCATAACAACAATTTTACATTAAACTCATTTCTATTTTGACATTAAAAACGGAGATTTCAAGGGGTGCCTGGGTGGCTCAGTTGGTTAAGCAACTGACTCTTAATTTCAACTCAGGTCATGATCTCACAGTTTGTGAGTTTGAGCCCCACATCAGGCTCTGCATTGACAATGTGGAACCTTCTTGGGATTCTCTCTCTCCCTTTCCTGCTGTTCTCCTCCCCTCCCTCTCTCTCTCAAAATGGATCAATCAATCAATCAATCAATAACTTGAGACTTGAAGATTAAGTAACTATTGATTTCTAGCGCTTATAATTGTATGTTAAAAATTAGCCTTCAGGCTTTACAGACTACAAAGAAGAATATAATGTCTATTGGTATATTTTCCTTAAAACTTTCATAGTGTTTTCCATATTTAAGGACATCTAAAAATATTTGTATATTAAGTGAATGGATGAAAACCACATAGTTACATAAAAACACAAACTCAAGTTTATGCTCCTTCGGAACATTAATTACTGAAAGTCAAAACCTATGTGCATGACATGAAATAAAAATGAAAAACATGCGATGAAAGCAGATTATTTTGATCAGTGGAATGTTAAGTTGATGCTGTTCACTTCATCAGTACCCTATTCCCCTACAAAATTGCAGCTGCCAGTTTAAAACTTGGTGCCAATATTTCCACAGTCTACAGGTCATCCCTCTCTTACTTGTGGTGTTGTAAATTAGATTTTCAGGAAACAAACTCTGAGATTCTGAGATTGTTGTTCTGTATGTTAATCAGAATGTTCTTTAAGGAAAAATACGGTGCAGATGGAAGGAAGCAATATCAGACAGAGGGAGAAGTTGAGCTGTGATACAGTTGCTACGGAGAATTCATCTAAAAGGGGTGCTGGACCATTTAGAATGGGCCTGCAGAGTGGTCTCAGTCATGAAGAGTGCTGTGGGCTCTTATAACCCACTGTTGGCTAATCCTTAGCTGTGTGTTGCCTCCAGGGAGGGGTGCATAACTTTTGGAAAGGTAGCTGGATTTCTTAAGCTGAGGATAATTCCTGGAGAAGGATTTAGCTGAGAATGAAATCCATGTGCCAGAGCACAGCATACACATGGAGTTTTAGTGTCTAGATAAATGACAAAAGGGGTTTATCACATCAGTATGTCCAGTGAAACTCATGTAACATATTAGGGCAGAGACAGATGTCACTATTACTGGGCAGTTCTTGCAAGAAGTGCTTGATTCTGTCCAAGAAAAATGCCTCATGATTCCATTATGGGAAATAGAGTTTGTGTAGCTGCCTGGGAGCAGGTTATGTATGTGATCATCTTTCAAGATGGAAGTTTGCAGGGAACATTTCTCAACTTACCTTCTAGAAGCTGATAAAGAAAACATCCTCACTGGAATGGAAGTTGAGTGACCTAGTGGTGGTGACCAGACTTAGCTCCAGAACACTGCCGTCCGTGTTTTGCCCTTTGCTACAAGGTTCCTAATTCCTATTTCTGTCATGAGTAATTCTTAATTCCTTTCTCTGTAGTTTATTTCAGATAGACCCTTCCTACACACAAGCTAATAATACTTACTACATTATTAATAATGATAGTAATGGGTAAAACTTTCAATACTCAATATGTGCCTGAAATTTTCAAAAAAATTTTTTATGTGTTAGAGTACATTAAATGAGGGAAAACTTAGTTATGACAAAAGATCCAAAATTACAGTAGCACAAAGACAGTAAGTTTTATTTTCTCTCATGTCACAGTAATGGTATGAATGTTTCCCATCTAAAGGACATTTATGCTTTTCATAGTTATTTGGGAATCCAGCCTCCTTCTAAGCCGCTGATGTACCATACTTGAGAAAATTGTCATCCTTTTCATGATTGAAGTTCCATTGGGACTTTGTCCTGATCTTTGAAAGAGAAGGAGTGGGTGGAAGACTTACTTTCGATATCTTTGTCGCCAGACCAGAAATGGCACATATCACTTAAATCCATCAGCAGTTTTTGGTTACTTGCTGGTAACTCATTACAAGGGAAGATGGTACAAAGTATCTGACTTGGCAGAAATGTGTCTGACCAGAGCTATGTTATAATGAAAGAAAACAAACAAACAAACTGGATTTGGGTGGAAAACTAGCAGCTGCACTGGAAAATTCACCAGTGGATTTTCTGTTTTCAACACCTGTCCTTTTTCTTTACTTTCCTTAGGCTCAACATAAATACATTCTAGTCTTTGAGGGAAACAATACTCTCCTCAAATGATAACTATTACGAATACTTTTCCATGGATCTAGTCTTTAATATTCCCACCAGAAGGAGGGCATTTAGGAACTAAAATCAGACTTTTGTATTTTATGCTATTCTGAATCAGTATCTTAGCCACTTCGGTGAGAGGGATAGTAGTAAGAAAGAAGGGCTGAAGAGACAAGGGACAAAAAACATTAGAACTTCAAAAATATTGTCTTGTTATAAAAGTGCATGCAGAGATTAAAAATGTCATCCAGAAACCAATACTTTTAGTGAATAGTATGGAAAGAAGAAAAAATCATGGGAGAGAGGTTCTATCCAGAAATCCTCAAACTATTCTCTGCAACCCAAGCATTTTGAATATATCACATTATGACTCTTGTTTATTGTCCTTTTATTACCTTTTCTTTGGCTTGTCAATGCCTACATAGATGGAATCCTCTTTAATTCAACATGAAATTCATAACTCATAAAAAGAATTAGCTCTGCACAGGTCTTTGTCCCATGACCAGAAATGCATTAATCTGGACATTCTTCTCATTCTGAAATAAACGTGTTCCAATGACTGAACATATTTGAGTTAACTTTAAATGGTAGGAGAGATCTTGGAGATATTTCAGCTAAACTTTTTCATTTTAAACATTGGATGAGGAATTGTTAAATGCTTTCACATTATCACGTAGCTTATTTATTTCAGGTCAGGACTGGAATTTTGGTCTACTGACTCACTCTAATATTCATGCTAGCACACCCCACTGCCTTTCCATTCTTTTCCTCTCTTCTTTTTCAACATAATTATCCTTGTCACCCACTTTCTAACCATCTGACATTTTAATTAACTTTTCTAACATCAGAATCTAAAAGCTGATGAGCATTCCATTTTTCCCCCTTGTAATTCTTTTTGCTTTTAGTGTGGCATTTCCCAAAGTATATTCAGCTCAACTCTAGACACATAGAAATGTTCTAGGTAAAATAGACTCCTGGGCAATTAATTTGAGAAATATTGTGCATTATGACTTTTCTAATATGTATAATATACAGTAGTGTAATAAGCACTCTATGAAATAAATCTTTGAAATAGAAAAATGTTTAGCTGCTTAAACCATTATTTTTCAAATTTATATTTGTGATCTTTCTTCTATCTGCCTATCCCATTTGTTCCGTGTATTGTTTGGGAGAGTTGTTCAGAGTCATGTCCCATTACTTTTAAGATATCTCTCAATTGAAAGAATGATCAATCTGGACATAGTATTTCATATACTGAAACTTCTAGAAAAAGTCTGCTGACAGAATTGAAAGCGTCTGTGCAAGACACTGTTAACTTAATGAACATTTGTAAAGAACTCAGAATGATCTATATTATTAGAATTTCATATCACATATTCTCAGCATGTTTGCTGATAACATAGGAATATATATTATATTTATATTTTATTTTTTATATTATGTATGTTATATATATTTTAGCCAAATAACAGATTGGGAGAGGAGAAAGAGGATGCGAAAATGTAATAAAATATATTTGGAATATCAGATGCCTAAATTTAAAGGCCAAAATAAAAGTGTCAGAAAGAAGATACTACACCGGAAGACTTGATTCAGGGAAATATAATTACGTTATATAATGCACACGCACACACACACACACACACACACATAGATTAGATATAGATATAGATATAGATAGATATACTCAATCCAAATATTATTTCAAGAATAAAATCTATGCATACATATATTCAACTAATTTTGATTAACAATCTCAACATTGAGAACTTGGTTTTGATTGGCAAAGTACCAGTACTTTTTTTAAGATTTTTTTACTTATGTTTTTATACATTTTGTTGTTGTTGTTGTTGTTGTTGTTGTTGTTGTTGTTAGTAATCTCTACACCCAATGCGGGGCTCAAAGTCATGACCCTGAGATCAAGAGTTGTATGCCCTGCCAGCTGAGCCAGCTAGGTGCCCCTTTACTGCCACATATATTTTAAGCTTTGAAACATTTGGGTATAAAAATAAAGTCCTAATTCAATTCTATTTAGATTGCACTGATATTTATTAAATATAGTTTATATACATAGTTTCTTAAAATGTCTATAGTTTCAAAATATTATGCTAAACATAAAAGTTTTAAACACTTTGCCAACACAAATAATGCAAATGATTACCATTATTAGTATTAAATATTTTAAGGGCAATTTTACATTTTCACATAAAAGCTGCATTTTCCTAACTTGGTTTAAAAAGTCGGGTTAATTTCTAAGATATTTTATTTATAATTCCAAAATAATTAGAAAAGATATATGCTTTCGGTTCATTTTATGCTATATTTCAATAGTCTTTTGTGCTTATAAAAGGTTTAATACACATAATCTGTTATGCTTGAAAAATGATATGTAAAAAGTGATTGCATTCATTGTAGGAAAAAGGAAAATGAGTAGTTAAAATTATTTGTAACTTTTCTAGGGTCATAATATTAAAAGGAAAATCAAAGAGTTTGGTATAACTTCTTTATTTCTAAACTTTATTTCAGTTCCACCTTGTATAAAGTACTTCTGCATTTTGTTGGTGAAATAAATCTCCTGATTAGAAGATGGAAGTCTAGTGTCTTAAATCACAGTCCTTTTGAAAGATTCTAAAACATAAATATTTGGTCACAGTATATCTTTAATAAGTAATGATAATCATCAGAAGAAAGTGAAGCAGTGGGATGTGAGGTCAGACATTATGAGTTCTAATTCAGTTCTAACAAGGAACATCCAAACCTGGGTATTTTTGAGTTAATTATTCACATGGCATGTGATAGACAATCTTCATGTTAAGCTGCAAAGAGGAGTGAAATAACTGTTCAGAGAAAATAAATACATAATTAACTTATATAACAAAACAGTAACCAGCCGTTGGAAAAAAAAATGAAGTTGGAAAATTCTTCCTTCCCTTATTTCTTCAAATCCTAATCTTAAGAATGTTGAACCGAGAAAAAAAATGTCAAGTTTTAATTTAGCTTTCATTTATGGAAACGATCATTCTGATATTTTAATTGAAATCCTTTAAAATTCCCAACATTTTTAGGTCCAAAGCAATCTAGTTATGGTTAGCTATCTAGATGGATAGAAGCCTTTCCTGCTTGCTTTAAAAGGCATATCTCAAACTACTATGTCTTTATCATTCACCATGGAACAAAATTCTATTTACTGTTATTCAAACACTTGGAAGTCCTATCTTTTCCTTTTCATATTTTTCTTCACTGAAAGGAAAATCATTCTTGGTCTCCACTGGATCTTTGTTCCAAAATAGCCACTTGCCCACATTTATTTTATTTGTATACCTACATCTTGAAATATACATATGGGAGTGACTCAGCAAATAAGTGGATCCTTTTAAATACGTCACTCCAATAGTTTCTTTTTTCTTTCATTGACCTGCAAATATTATCTACTACTATGCTTTCTAAATCTCTTACGACTTGGAGATCATGACCTGAGCCAAAGTCGGACACTTAACCAACTGAGCCACCCAGATGCCTCCTACCTAAGTTACTTATTAAAATTTGTATATTTTCTGGTTTTATTCATCATCTCCTCTAAAAGCTACTAAATCAGAATATCTGGGTTTAGGTCCAGTAATAATTTTTAAGAAAATAATGATAAGATGTCCAGACAAATGTAGTTGGAAGTAAATAATTTTCTTTATTTTAATTAAATAAAGTTTAATCCATAGTTTATGGGAATATATAACTAATTTAAAATAATTTGAACATGAATTTTAATAGTCAATCTTTTCAACATAAAATTCTAGATGAATAATCACATATAAACAAATCAGATACCTTGGTTTATAGTAGATCGCAAAGTGATTTTATCATGTTACTTATACAGATAAAACTCTTTACTTTTAATTTTACTATTGATCATAGAGCTTTTCCATTTTAGTATGCTGTTTCTAAAATACAAATGTGATTTCATATTCACTATGTTTGAAGACTAACCTGCTTAACGTAATCTTCTACAATCTGATGAGAAGCTCTCCCTAACTTCTTGTTTTATCCTGCCCTTCATCAATTTCAGGGCTTCAGTAATAAGTAGCTTCTTTCAGTTTCTTGAATGAAATGGTCTCTTTTCCTTTTACCCTAATAAAAATGTTCACTCCTAATTTAACAAGTCATAACAGTGGAGTAAATCTACATATTTTATATAATATACCAAAAAACTGTATTAATAGGTATATACTTCAGATATAAACCAATAATGCAATAAATATAATAGCATGTGTGCAAATACAATTTATTTTAAAAATTAGCATATTTAAATGTACACTGATTGATAACAATGTTGAAAAGTTTATGGTGATATTGGAATAAATCAGGCATTGGTGTTGAGTTTTTATGTCTTAAAATTGAGAATATTTTAATGTGATTTTATGTTTTCCTCCAGGCATCTTCTGTTGGTTTATCTGCTCGTGCTGAAAAGTGCATTTGAAATAAGAAATGTTGCCACAGTGTACGCTCCAGATTATAACCACATATGTCTTTATTTTCCCCTAGAGTATCTATCATATAAATAATATCTTAAAAAAGTCCCCAAAGGATTAAATAAAACAATAAACATTAAGATTTTGCTGTTTATATTTTAAAATTTTATTTATATATAGGTCAAATAAAATTAATATTTTTCAGCTTTCAAATCCAATTAAGACTGAGAAACTGTGAAGCTAGTGACTGCTTTCTTCTATGTGTTTGTAGATAAAAGTTGTTTTAGGAAGGACATTTGCATATTTACTATATTTTTTAAGGAATGTGAAGGTTAACTTATTCTAAAGCATGTTCAGTGTCTGATATCTTAGAATTTTTTTTTTAAAGAGCAACAAGGCTAATGAAAAGGATTCCATTTATTCAAATGTCACTTCAGAGTGCATACAAGACTTAAAATTATGAAAATGGTTTACTAAGAACCTGTAGCTGGAGATGCTTTGAAATTAAAAGATGATCAGAGTCAAGTTTCAGGCATAAACATTAAATTACCTGAGCAGCTTTTGTCCACCATTATTTTCAGTTCAAGGAAAAAACTGACATTACTGATTTAGAGCCCTATCATCCAATCATTTCTTCATTTATAATAGCCTCAGGATTGAAATGAAATATCAGTTACAAAGTTAGGCAAGATTTAACAGATATTTCCAAGGCAAAAAAAAAAAAATCTACCAACACTATTTCTGACAGAGGCTTAATTATGACCCAAATTTTGCTATTACATTTCAAATTTAAAGTGGGTCTCAATTTCACTCTCCTGATCAAATAATTTCTTCTCAATCCTTCATCTTAACACTTCTTTACAATCTTAAGAATCTAGTTTATTTTCATCTCACCAGTGTCCTTGTCTGTTCCAGCCGTTATACTCTTTTTTCTCTTGATTCTTATACTACATTGGCTCATAGTGCATAGTAGTTACATTCAGCTTTTAAAACTTTCCCATTGTTTCATGTTCTTAGTCTTGTATCTCCAACTATCGAGGAGGAATTTTAATGACCAGGATGTGTCTCTGATTCCTTCTCCAATACTAAAGCTTGATAGAACTAAATAAACCACAGACGCCTATCATGATGATTGAGAGAGTAATCTGAAAGACTTTTATGGAGAGTATCTGAACAAAAAAACTATAGGCCACAAGAAAATTAGTGCCTTCTATATGCATTGAAATTCTGGGTGATTTTTTTCATCCCTTTTCTTTTTTTTTATGACTGAATTATGTTTATCAATATCATACAAGGCTAAAGAGTTTGCTAAAGTCCTGATTTATATATTCCAATTTGGGTAAATATATCAATGGAATATATTTTTATTATCTACATTATGGTGCAAATATCAGTAAGGGATACAAAAAATAGCCATGAGAATTCTTTTTAATTACTCCTTTTACTTTTTGCCTTTTTTTTCCCCCAAATGACTTCATGTTCTGAAATATTATTTCAGTCAGGCTGGGATAGTTAAGAAATGGAAAATTAAGCTTTTATTGTATTAGTATTGTTATGGCTCTGAATCAATATAAATTTAGACCAGAGCAAAATAATTTTGCCTTTAGCTGTGTCAATTTGACTAGCTATATATCTGTTAAGGTCAATAAAGCATGGCATGTAGTTCATAAATCTATCATTTATGGGATTTCTAGGGCTTGTGTGACATAGAATTGGAAATCACTGTGAAGTCTTCATAGAAGGTTTTTGTTTGCTTTGGTTTTGTTTGAATATATTTCGTGATTTCATTTAGCTGATTTGATAACTACATCCTGGAAATATGTATATATATCTTCACAGTCTCCATTTAATCTCAAACAAAATGTTTGTGTATCTGCAGTTTGAGGGGTGAGCAGAATGAAAAGATTCAATCTTGAATAGGTGCAAATGAAATTGGTCTCTGTTCCTCAGAAGTTTTGTGAATAATAGTGTTAACCATACATAATGAACCAGATCCTTTATTTTCCCCTAGAGCTTTCTATCATGTCTAAAATAAAGTCCGAAAAAGATTAAATAAAATAATAAACATTGAGATTTTTCTGTTTATATTTTAAATTATTATTTATATATAGGTCAAATAAAATTAATATTTTTCAGCTTTCAAATCCAATTAATGGATTGTAATCTAGTGCTATTGGCTATGAGTGTGAAGGCACCCACTATGACCTTTTTCTGCTTGTGGTAAACTCACACAGACATTTTCCCCATTGAAGCCAATGACTAGACCGGTTCTTGTGGTTCTTATTATGATTGCATGAGACACCTCTGCAACAACCATCAAGGGACTTTACAAAAAATGTGTATGACTCACAATTCCTGGAGGATACATGGCACATCTGGGGCCATACAACCAGGTCATAGATAGAGTGTATGTGTGTGTGTGTGTGTGTGTACCTGGGATTCTTCCTTTACTGGATCAGAGGGTGAAGTACCCAGGGTTTTGAGGCTTCACTCTTTATTGGTGAATTTAACACATAATGGCAGGAATGAAAGTACATGAAGGGAAACCCGGGTCCATTCAAGAAATCAGTCAGTTAACTGTGTCACCCAGGGCTTTCTAAAAAGGGGAGCTTCATGGGCAGGATGGCCTTGTTCTTCATCCAGTTGTGGGCTGGCAATGTGCTTATTTGAGATGGATGCCTTGGCAATCAAAAGCTTAACATCACTTACACTATATACCCTGTTTGCTTTTTTGTGCCTAAAGTTTTTCAGCAAAGGACAATCGTCTTCAAACTTCTTAAAGATAAGTTTTCTAATCTAGATATCTTAGTAATAGATAATACACCAAACATGCACGACTAGGTGTAAATGATTCATCAAATGGGTTTAAGAGCTTATTAGTAGAGCGAGTGGAGAAGGGAGAGGTGGTGACAAAGAGAACAAAGGCCTGAAGGACAGAGGAAAGAAGATCCATGTAAACAAGAACTTAACTTCAAAGCAGTTGAATTCATTAAAGATCTATTATGCCAATTTATTTTTTTTTTAATTTTTTTAACGTTTATTTATTTTTGAGACAGAGAGAGACAGAGCATGAACGGGGGAGGGACAGAGAGAGAGGGAGACACAGAATCGGAAGCAGGCTCCAGGCTCTGAGCCATCAGCCCAGAGTCCCACGCAGCGCTGGGACTCACGGACCGCGAGATCGTGACCTGAGCTAAAGTCGGACGCTTAACCGACTGAGCCACCCAGGCGCCCCAATTATGCCAATTTAAAAATGTTGCCTTTGGTAAAGGACATAATGTGGTTAGAGTTTAGAGAAATAAAAAATTATTTAACACCTTTCAGTGAACTGATAAAGTTAATAATCATTTTATTATCATAGTTATTTATTTGTTTATTTGTTTGTTTTTAGTGTTGACTACATGCCAAATACCATGTTTTGTGTTTTGAATAAATTATGTCATTAAATCCTTATGTTATTCTTGGCTATAAGTCATATTACTATTTCTACTGTACAGATAAGCATATTGGCCCTTTGAGTTCTCAGAAAACTTATGTTGGATTATCATTTAGTAAATGGCATAACAGTAATGTAGGATAGTTATGACTGATTTCAAAGTTTATACTCTTAACTACTGTACAGTTATGCACTTTTTCAGAGTAGTTGTATATGGAATTTAGAGAGGAAATTAGAAAAAGTGTATAAAAAGGGACAATTTAAAACCTCTACATATAGGTACCTGGGTGGCTCAGTCAGTTAAGTGTCTGACTTTGGCTCAGGTCATGATCTCACGGTTCATGGGTTTGAGCCCCACATGGGGCTCTGTGCTGACAGCTTAGACTGGTGCCTGCTTCAGATTCTGTGTCTCCCTCTCTGTCTGCTCCTCCCCCACTCACTCTCTGTTTCTCTGTCTCTCTCTCTCTCAAAAATAAAAATAATCTTAAAAAAAAAAAACACAACAACTCTACATAAACTTCATTGAGCAAAAAAAGTGAAGATGGTCACTAAATACTCTGCGGAACATAAAGTATAATTGGCATATTGATTCTTCACTAGGTCCCAAATCATGTATTGGCCATTAGACTTTCAGAAGCCAAATATGCCTAGTCCTATATTGGCCCTGGGGATGAAGCTCTTAGATCCTGATGTTCTTCTGTTTGAAGAAACAGAGACTGCTTCCGATAGAGGAAGTCCAAATCTTCTTAGCAGAGGCCATGCTTTTCTGTAAGACACCACAAAAAGTGTAGTTTCTCAACTGGAAAAAAAAAATGCAAATAGAAATGTTCTGAAGAAAGCAAACAAACAAACAAATATGTCATTTATAGTTTTACTACCAGGTTATTGTCAGGTAAAAGCTGGGGTGCAAGATTTTTCCCAACTAAGATACAATGTCGACTAGAAAACTACAATCCATTCCAAGTTTGCTTAAAGATCAATCTTGAAGAAGTCCTTTAACCTTCTATTCCAGATCTTATCTCTCTTCCTGGAAATGGAGCAGCAGGCTCATTGAAATCTCTCAACATCAAAAAAGCAATCTGAGTAGAAGAGTAGAACTTGGATTTGTTCTTTGCCCCTTCCTCTCTCACAAACTAGTCTTATTTATTTGATCATCGTACATAAATTCGGCTTCCTCAGAAACAGACTTTGAAACTAATATTTGCATTAGGGATATTTCTTGGCAAGGGATTTGGGAAGACATCCTTGTGATGGAGCAAGGAAAAGAGACTGTATGGATGGAAAAGTTGAATGGGAGTTAGGATGAGTCTCCAGAGAAGATGGAAACAGATGTAGCTGGCGGGCCTTTGAACTCCTGAATGGACCAATCATTGGATGAAGGCCACGCGGGAGAGGTAGAGCAGGTAATCTGGAACCCAGCAGCTTCCTTCCACAGAGGATTCCCTTAGGGAGAGTCTCGGTTGTGAGCTACCAGCAGGCAACACTTCTGCCCTGAGGAGAAGAGCTCTGAAAGGGAATCTGGGTGTTCTGCCCAAGTATCTACAACAATGAAGAACTACCAGCTCTAACTGTGCATGTGTATGTGTGGGGAGGGGTTATACAAACATCTAATTATATCTGTTAGAGTCCTGTCCATTATTAAAACAAAACAAAGGCCAAACTGCTTTTGTCACATTCACGTTGATTTAGGCTGAAAAGATGACTCACTTAAAAGTTATTACAGTATGGGGCGCCTGGGTGGCGCAGTCGGTTAAGCGTCCGACTTCAGCCAGGTCACGATCTCGCGGTCCGGGAGTTCGAGCCCCGCGTCGGGCTCTGGGCTGATGGCTCAGAGCCTGGAGCCTGTTTCCGATTCTGTGTCTCCCTCTCTCTGCCCCTCCCCCGTTCATGCTCTGTCTCTCTCTGTCCCAAAAATAAATAAAAAAACGTTGAAAAAAATTAAAAAAAAAAGTTATTACAGTACATGTGGTTACCCAAGAAACATTGAAAAATCAAACGTCTGGGTTTGTAGCAATTTAGTTCAGCATTGCCAAATAATGGGTGTGTGTGGATTATTTGTAATCATAGGTCCCTTGACTGTATCTGCAGTTTTAATTTCCCTAAGGTGAATTCTTCCAAATCCTGCTAAAGTCCAGGTTGTGCAAAGTGTGCTGGCTGCCCCGAGGCAAAGGGTGAAAGAGGTGAACTGAATATTAAAATGTCCCCAATAGTCAGTTTCACTGCTTATCAGTCTTTCCTAGAAGAAAGGTGAAAAACAACAGTTGCTGAGGCTCAGCAGTTAAACTGGGGAATCAGCCATATTCTGATGTAGAGTAAATTACATTCTGGGATTTGGGTAGATAAACGAATTAATGAGTGTCTTAACACACCTCTATTGCTTTCTCTTCCCGAGGCTTTTCACATCTTCAACTCACCTTCTCATTAATGTCTCCAAAATCACTCTTATTCTAAATGCAAAACATTGTGTCTATCATTGGCTCCAGACCAAAGGGAAATGTTTAAACTTCTTACCTATCTTGTGCACATCTATTCATAGAAGACAGACAGATGGACATCACTTATGAATTTTTTTTCAAGAAAGACTATTTTGTCTTTTCATATTTCAATTATACAGATCCAAAGTCTTTAAATGTATCCACAAAATCCATGAAGATACAATGCTCAACACAGTTAATTTAGATTCCCATTTCTACATATTGGAATATTCTGTCCATGAATGTATAGCAAATATATGAATCATACTTCTTTAGAGTCATGTACATTGCTTAGTACTGAAATGCACTTGTAATATCCATATCGACAGCGATGAGCAGAATATCTTGAATAGAAGAGACACATAATAATTGTGAAAAAGGTAACACTGAATTAAAAATTTCAAGAGAAAATAGGATGGATCATGCATTAGGTTTATCATACAAAATGTATTATTTTCCCACCCAATAAATTAAGGGAGATGCTTAGCTCTGCCTACCTGTTAATGAGGAATAACTAAATATTTTATAATTGTAAAGTGCTTTAAATTTGTGGATGGACACATAACAAGAGGCATTTTGCCCTCTTTGCATACCGCCCCCCATCACTTTAAAACAATGGAAGGTACAGAGGTCTCATTGAATCCTGCAACTAGGGATTTGTTAGGCCCCAAGATAGCGCTCACTGCTACTGTTTTGCATTTTATTTTCTTGAAGGAAATGTTTGTGACAGCTTAGGGGCTTCCTAGCTGGGAAATCAATTCCAAAAGGTTGGCATTGCAGTGACATGGAAACAACAATAATTTCAGGGATACATGGCCCTGACACTGGCATTCTGAAATTGGAAACCATGCAAATGGATGCGCAGGCATACACAAATACACAGGGGAGACCAAAAGAAAGAGACATACTAAGAAAAGACTACTGGCACCAACTGTGGTGGCCAAAGAGGATCACCATGAAATGGACACAAAGTCAGAAGATGACATTGTTAGTGCACATGTATGTACTTCCAAATTTAGTTAAGATAGTATTTTAGTACTCTTCTTTAAGTATTTGAGAATTACCTTAGAATAGAAAGTATAGACATATTGAAATGAGGAATAAAGTATTATATGATTAAATAGGTCCTAGATTTAGGTCAACTAGAATGGAGAACTCATTTGAATAAGTTGACAACAAATAAAATAATATAAAACAAAAAGTAAAAAATTGTTCCATAAGATTATAATATCATAGTATAAAACTCAATATGGTCAATTGAATGTAATAGCTGACTTTAATAAAGAATAACTACGTCAATTTAAAAAAAATCAGTTTCCTCCAGGATGGGTTGAATATTACTTTAAAAATTACCATTTTCCTTTGACAGGCATGGATCCATTGGCATATTTTTTTTCTTAGGGACAAATATCAGATATTTGAGCATATCCATATTTTTAGGTATTGGCTGCAATATCAATATTCATGTACTATATATTTAGATGAAAGCACTTTAGTTCTTTATACAGTGCCAACTGCCCCAAGAAGAATTTTAAAAAATATATGTTCTGTACATTTTAAGATATCTAGTTGTCTGGTATCATACCAATAATCACCTAGACATTTTCTGATATTTTCAATAGACACATTTTTCAATGCGCACACTGCCTTAATATATAAGTATTATTTTAATATCTTGAAGAAGCATAGGTTGGAAGGAAGGAAATATATATACACATATACTTTATACATTTGATTTCCCAATCTATTCTTTTTTCACAAAAAAATATGCATTTTACAATCTTTTAAGCTTTATCTAGAGTGCAAATATAACATATATAAAATTCTAAATGAGCAAGAGAAGGTTTAGAAAAATTCATATAAACTAATTATGCCATTTCAAAATTTTATCACACAGATCTACTTACACTCTTGTAGAGAAAAGTAACATTTGTCAAATGTTGGGGTGGGCTACTGACAAAGGCTTCAATCATGCAGAAAGCTGTTTTCAAATCCATTAAAAAAAAAAAGCAGGCACCATTTACATGATAAATTACTCCTAGACAAGAATCTTAGCTGACTACCCAAGTGCTTGATTCTGTTATCACTGATTTGTCCTTCAGTCTTCAACAGAATGAAAATGAAGGACTTACAACTAATTGTGCCAGGAAACAGAGCTAATTTCCTCATACTGCCAAAAAAAAAAATGCATTGTAAGCCATTAAACTGGAGAGAGAGAATAATATCATGTGCAATAACAAAGTATTATTAATGTCTTTATTGTCCTACGAAACGTCTTGATTGCTATTCTTAAGTAAATTTGCTTCTGAAAAGTTCTACAGATTTCCCTAAAGAACAATGAAAACCAAAGGTCTCAGTTAATAAAGTTTCAACATTTCTGAAAGAACTTTAAATTTTTTTCAGTTTAATTTGAAAATCAGAAGCCTTACCTGTGTAGGATAAATACAGGCTACTAGCATAAATATGACCTTTCATCTGAAGATATGTTATTAAAGTTAAAACTAAGAAATCACTTGCTCTCCACTCCTTTAACCTGATTAGTCATCAGTGAAATGAAAATGGAAACCACAATGTGAAACCATTTTATATGTGCCAAATTGGAAAAGATTAAAAATTAGGTAAAAGCAATTTTGGGAGTATTGTGAGATATGGAGTCTCTCATCCGCTGTTAATGAGGGCAACCGTTTTGGAAGAGATTTTGGCATTGTAAAACCAAACGGAAATGGAGTCATGTCAGGGACAAAATGGATACAGTCAATGCAGGCACATTAAGGAAACTTAACCTAACCATCTAGAAATTTACAGTTCTTCTCAGAAATCAGCAGAGGATATCAGCCAATCCCCAAATGCCAAGTCTGTTATCATCTCTGTACTTCCTTATTCCCTTGACTTAGCTACCCTGATCCAAATAAATAAAAAGACCACTATGCAACCTTTCAGCTGAAAAAACAAATTAACTTCACATTTACCCCATAAAAATCCTTTAGACTCTGAGCAATTCGAAACTCATTGTTCCTATGGCCTTGATTTTCTCAGACTGCAGATTCAAACTCTTGCAATAAACGAATCTTTCCCCCTTTGTTTTATTCAGTTTGTAGAGTCTAATTTTTGACATCATAATCGGTACAGTTAAATATGACTTATAACCATAACTATCCCCTTAGGAAGAGAACCTAAAGAATCTTCTGATAGAGATACCTTCAAAGAAAAAGGACACTTTCAAGGATAAAGAGAGGGACTTTCAAAGGTAAAGCTTTTTGGTTTTTTTGTTTGTTTGTTTGTTTTGTTTTTTTTAAATTGGGCTGTGGCTATGGAGGGTTTTTGTGTGTGTGTGTGTGTGATTTTCCTTTAAACTGGTCAGATAATTTTCATATGCATTGGTGTGTGTATAATACACTTAGCGACAAGAGGCATTTTATTTTCCTTTCCTTTCCTTTTCCCTTTTATGTCAAGTTAGAAAGCTGGTTTACTAAAATTCCTCCAGTGAGAATAAATATAATTGGCCATTTGGAATTCTCTCAGCTATAGCTGTGTCCTTGATGAGAAGAGGAGTCAAGCAAGACAGTATTTAAAGTTGTGAAGGATAATTGGGGCACATGGGTGGCTCAGTTGGTTGAGCATCTGACTTAGGCTTAGGTCATGATCTTGCCTTTGTGAGTTTAAGTGTCACATTGGGCTCTGTGCCTACAGCTCAGAGCCTAGAGCCTGCTTCAGATTCTGTGCCTCCCTCTCTCCCTCTCTGCCCCTCCCTGTTCAGGCTGTCTCTCTATCTCTCTCAAAGATAAACAAACATTAAGAAAAAAAAAAGGAAGGAGAACACTTTTTATTTATAAAATACTATATACTTTAGATTTTGTGTAAATTTGACCTATTTAGTACTTATGCAAGCACATATACTTGCAATAGGTTCTACCGAAACATTAGTGTTATTTGAAATTTTATTAACACACTAAAAGAGAAGTCTGCATGGAGAAGTTTGCCTATTTGCTCTTCTTATATTTTACCTCTTTTAAGCCCACCACGACATTCCTTCATGATTATTTGTTTAGAGGTTAAAGTGAAACAGCAGAGCCCCTACATGCATACTTGGAATTTCTTGATATTTTCCAGCTAAGTTAAGGTGTCTAAACTGGTTTCCTTTTCTATAAGGAAACAGACACAAAGATCTCTCATTCAGTTTTGCTCCTATCTCTACCTTCCTTCATATTTATCTACTACAAATTACAAATACAACATTCATAAGTCTATCTCAGTGGCAAAAGTAATTGTAAGTGACATTATTCTTCCATATAGATGAGTAATTGCAATTGATTATATAGCCTCCATTTATCACCTGCATAGGTTGTGCTATAACATCCATATCCACAATGCAGTGATAGCCCATGTTGCTGAGGAACCTAAACATTGCTACATCTTCTGATTTCTCATGATGTTCAGTTGGAGAGAGGGAGGATTACCTGGAGTACCATTTCACTGTTTATAAAATATTTACCTTGCATGAGAGAAATTTCCCTCTTATCTACACTGGATATTATATATCTGGTAGCAACAATAAATTTCTCAGTATTTATGTTTTTGATCACTTAGTTGTTACTTTTTTAATATTTATTGACTGTGTGTGTGTGTGTGTGTGTGTGTGTGACTTCCTATGTGTATTCATTCCCTATGTTCTTTTTTTCAATTCTTTTCCTTTTCCTTTTTTAAACTGTTTACCTGTTTTTCTATTGAATTAGATTAATTGCTTTCAAATTGTTTTGGGGTAATATATGATTACTATCTGATATATATGATTTCTATATACTATAAGGAACTGGCTCATTAGATTATGGAAGCTGAGAAATTCAAGATGTACAGGTGACAAACTGAAGACCCAGTAAAGCCAATGGTATTGTTACAGTGAAAGTCTGAGTTTGAAGGCAGAAGACAAATGTTTCAGCTGGAAGAGAGACAGAGAGAAAGAATTCTTTCTTACACTTTTATTCCATTCAGACCTTCAACAGATTGGATGAGGCCCACCCACAATGGGGAGAACTATCTGCTTTACATATGCAAATTACTTATACAGATGGTAATTACATATTCAAATGGTAACCATTCAAATGTTAATTCAAATCATTTATTCAAATGTTAATCTCATCCAGAAACACACTCACAGTCACACTGATAGATAATGTTTAACCAAATATCTGGGTACTCCATGACCCCAGTGAAGATGACACATACAATTACCATCACAGCTATATTAACATTAGACTCATATAAGCTGAAACACTTTTCTTGTTCTCATTTTTAGCTTTTAACTGTAGCTACATTGTCTTTTACCCAAAAATAATTAAATTTTTTTAATCTAATAAAATATTTCAATAATTACTTTATGACTTTTTTGCTTCCCTTGCTTAATAATTTCATAAAATTTAACTTTGACTTCAGATTAGGTCTGCATATTCTATCAATCCATTTACATGCTAATAAACTGGAGTTATAATTTGGAATTCATCAAACTGCATGAACTTTTTTTTTTCCCCTCATTCCTCAATCCCTTTATTTTCTTTTCATTTTCTTCCTCCAGGCCTATTAAGGTAAACATGGATATTGTTCAACTCTTTGAACAATACTTAAAGCTAACCTGGGATTTAGATGCATAAATTGGGTATTCAAAAACTAGAGGGCTTTACTCTTACAAATAAAATTAAAATATGAGCTCTTATCACATTTGCTACTAAAGAATAGTGTTGAATGAATGCTTCCTAACTGGTGATTTATGAAGACCCTGGGGCTTCTAATGATTTGAAAATATGCCACAGGCCAACTACTGTATATATTCTCAAGGCACTTACCAAGCCACAGTAAACACAGGTTACTATAATTTCTTTCCAGTAAATGAAGTCCTGATAAATTCTAGTAACATTTCCTTCTCCAAATAGCCTCCATTATTATATACATGAAGAACAAACATTGAAATCAGGTTTATTTTGCTGTCTGACGTTTTTAATAAACCTAGAATAAAATCTACAAATACTACATACATACATATTCCAAAATTTTAATATTTATTTGGGTCTGCAAAACAGTGGTTTCGTTATAAAAATATGTGGGAAAAATCCTTAGCACTGTGACCAGTGATATCCAAAGTAAATTAGATTTTCTTGTTAGTTTTCCTGGTTAAAATACTAAGCCTTTTTTTCTCTATTGTTCAGCCCAATTCCTTACCCTGTGAGCTCAGGGAAGGACAACTATAAAGAAAAAAAAAAAAAAAGGTACGCTCTGTGCATTATTTGACTATGATGTACATTTTACTATATAACTTCAAAAGAACTACAAATGAGTTATGAATTAATTTTCCTGTAACCCAGCTGTTCTCATTTTTCCCTTCATGATTTTTCCCTAAAGTTCCACTCCATCGCCTAATGAATTAAGAGAAAATTCAGTTCTAAAACTTGCATATTCAGGGACCTCCATACCGGTCTCATTTTATTTCTCACTAAGGAGCTTTACAAAACTTATGATTGCACTAACCAAAAATACCCAAATAAATGATTCTATTCATTGCTATTTGTCTTTGATCTTTGGGTTATTATAAATAATGTGGCAATAAACATTCACATATAAGTTTCTGAGTATACAAACATTTTTAGTTCTCTTGAATATATACCTAGAAGTAGAATTGCTTGCTGATAGGGGAAATATATGTTTAATATTTTAAGAAACTGTCAAACTATTTTCCAAAGAGATGAGACCATTTTATATACCCATTAACAGTGTATGAATTTTCTAGTTTCTCCACACACTTGCCTATACTTGTTATTTTTTTTTTAATAGATGTTATTTTTTAGAGCAGTGTCAGGTTCACAGCACCAGTGAGAAGGTATAAAGATTTCCCATGTAACCTTGCCCCTATATATGCTTACAGCTCCTTCCATTGTCAACATCCCACAGTAGAGTGGTGCATTTTGTACAACTGGTGAATTATATTGATACATCATTATTACCAAATATCTATACATTATGGTTCACTCTTGGTGGTGTTCACTCTATGGGTTTGGATAAATGTATAATGACAAATATCCATCATTATAGTATCATACAGAGTACTTTTACTGCCCTAGAAATCCTCTGTGCTCAATCTATTCATTCCTTCCCCCTCCCCCAGCCCGACTCCATAGAAAGCACTGATCCTATAAAATATAAACATTTTTTTGCCAATAGAACTACATTTTCCCTCCCTTTCTTTGTGTTAAATGTATATATTACATCTAAATATGTTCTAAACCCTGTGTTTTAATTAATGTTTTGTATACCTACATATTCCTATATGTATAAAATATACACATAAATATAAACCTATAAAATACAAACATTTTTTTGCCAATAGAACTACATTTTCTCTCCCTTTCTTTGTGTTAAATGTATATATTACATCTAAATATGTTCTAAACCCTGTGTTATAATTAATGTTTTGTATACCTACATATTCCAATATGTATAAAATATACACATAAATATAAACCTATAAAATACAAACATTTTTTTGCCAATAGAACTACATTTTCTCTCCCTTTCTTTCTGTTAAATGTATATATTACATCTAAATATGTTCTAAACCCTGTGTTATAATTAATGTTTTGTATACCCCTATGCCTTTTAAAGAAGCTAAGAGCAAAACGGCAATATTTATAGAGTTCTGTATATTAATCTACTTATTTTATCACTTCTTAGATTATAAATTTCTTCTTTTAGGTTTAACAACTGGGTGTCATTTCCTCAATCCAAATTAACTTCTTTACCCCATTCTTCCTTTACCCTGTTAGCATGTATATATCTCTATAAATCCAAAGATATAATTTTGTAATTATTGCTTTAAGTAGATTTAAAAAGTCAATGAAGAGAATGGAAATAAATATGTAATTATATGGTATTTCATAATTAGTTCCTCAATTACTTTTACCAATGCTCTTTATTTCTTCATGTCTATTTGAATCACTTCTGTTCCCACTTCTTTTCAACCTATATATCTTTAAAATATATATATTCTTATAAACTGTCTCTGATAGCAATAAATTCTAACAGTCTTTGTTACTAGTGACTATCTTTAATTCATCTTTATTTTTGAAAGATAGTTTTTCCAGATATAAGATTCTTGGTTGACAAGGTTTTTGTTTTTGTTTTTGCTTTTGTTTGGTTTAGTTTTTTTTTTTTTTTTCTACTTATTGTTTTACTGGCAGCATTTTGAATATGTCATTGTAGCAAGATTCTCACACAGAATTGTGACACTGAGGGAGGCTTTTCTGTCTAGGAAGCAACTTTATTTTTGCCAGCAATGGCTCAGTTGGGTTTGTACCTGAAGAACTGAGCCCTGAATACCATGTGATGTAGTTTTTTTAAATATATTTTTTACTTCTCTGTTTCCCATATATGGTAACACACAAACATGCAGTCTGATTAGGTGGTCTCATGTTACAAGGTCATGAGGGATGTCATGTACACATATAGCCAAGTTGCCTTGAGGTTTTTTGTTTTTTGTTTTTTGTTTTTTCTGTTTTTCCTTAGGGAGAGGACCCTACCACATCATCACACTGCCTTCCAGCCTTCTTCATCTTTGATGAGAAGTCAGTTTTTATACTTCATGTGATTTACTTGTATGTGATGTATCAATTTTTTCTTGCTGCTTGGAGATTTTCTTTTTGTCATTATATTTCAATTGGTTGACTATATGTGTCTAGGTATATATATCTATACCTTTGTTTTACCCCAGTTAGAGTTTGTTGAGATTCTTAGATATATAGATTGATGTGTTTAAAAGTAAGCTTGTTAAATTTGGAAAGATTTGGGCCATTATTTCTTCAAACATTTTTTTTCTTTTGTTCTGTTTTGTTCCTGTCCTTTCTCTTGTTCTTTCTGGTACTCCTTTACATGCAGGTTGATATACTCAATGGTGCTTCCTAGGTCTATGAGTCACCATTTTTTTTTCTCCATTACTCTTTCTGTTTTCAGAATGAATACTGTCTATTGATCTATCTTCAAATCTTATGCTTTCTTTATGCCAATCAAATCTATTGTCGCTCTCTTCTAGTATTTTTTTCATTTTAGTTATTGTATTTGTTAACTCTAGATTTCCATGTGATTAAATTATATAATTTTTTATCCTTTTATTCATATTCTCTATTTGATGAGTCGTCATCATTGTATTCTCCTTTAATTCTTTTAAAATAAGTCCCTTTAGTCTTTTGGACATATTTAAAGCACTCTGAAGTCTTTGTTTGCTAAATTCATTATGTTAGCCCTGCTTCCCAGGATTATCCCAGGTATGCCTAGCTTGGTGGTCAATCAGTGATTGGCCAGAGGTTATGCTTAAACCTTGAGCCATAAGGCTTTGACCTTTTGAATTATGCCTGTTTGTAACTTTAGGAATGCTTCCATACTTGGGGGAAGTTAAAAATCTGCCTTACATTCAACCAGTGACAATTGCTCACAACTCTCTCTGGTGTCTCCTGAATAGGCACAGCGTTGCACAGGTGAATACATTTCTGCACCAGAAGGGATGGAATTTGACATTAAGAGAACCCTCTATGATTATATCTATCCTTAACACTCCTTGTTAAATTTCTGATCAGTATGCCATTACTTCTCTTGCCCCCTTTGCATCACAGTGATATTAGCCCCCTCTAATTGTTTTCCACTGTGATTTCTACAAATTGTCTTTCGAAATTGATTTTTCGATGTTCTGCTCTACATAAAGTCAAACACCTAAGGTAAATCCATGAATAGACGTTTCTCAACATAGTGCTTGTAGTGAGGATGATGTGAAATACCTATCCTCATGGCCACCCAGAAGGGAATCTCTGTGCACTGAAGCTACAAATAAGTGCAGGAGGGAGTAGAAAGGGAACTGCCATTTTTCATGGCCTTCCTTTCTTGTCTGAAGTGGATTTGCTACACCATTCAGTCAGAGTTATGGCATGAGGAAGGAAACTGGGAGCACAACCCAGAACATAATATGCCCAAGAAGATACTGGGAGTGGGGGAGAGTAGAAAGGAGAAACCCTTGGCTTAATTGTCATAGACTTCATTGTTTTTACTGAGAATCAGCACATTTTTTGAATAAATTATTTTTAACTTGTATTCTCTCTGGTGAATTTCCAGAGATTTTATATGCTTGTATTTGGATATTTTGTCTACTTTTATTGTTGCTTTACTCTAGAGGGTTTTTGTTTTTTGAGCTCCTTACATAGACATTTAAGAAGTCCACCATATATTAACTTTTAATAATAGAAGTATTATTTTAGGAAAATATAAGCATCAATGCAGAACAAATGGGTTACCTATAAATCATTTATTTGAAACTAAACTGTAGTGACAAATATATTTTTACTTTAAAAGTTTTGATCAAAGAGTCTTGTACTCTTCAATGTATCATTAAAGTTTTAAAGAGAAATGCAGATATTTTACAATATGCACAGATTGAGAATATTTTATGTAAAATAATACTTAAAGATATGCTCTCATAAGAAAAGAAGTGTGATAACTAATTCAAGGCTGTCCTTATGCAAATGATTACATAAGACATAAAAGTAGTATAGATCGCTTTTCTTAGAGATTTATGTAAAATCATCATAAATACTATCCTAGGTATTGGATACCAATACCAATACCAAAAATTGGATATCCAATTTTTTCTCTAAAATTTCATCACGTTTTGCTTGTATATATGTTGCCATTAAACGCTTGATGTCACTCACAATTAATTCAAATATATGTCCAATTTCTTTGATTTTCCTACTAAACATTGCTTACATAGGCTTATCTTGCAAGGTATTCATTTTATTGGAAATTTGGGGAGTTACAATGAAATAGGTTAAATTACAGCACAGTAGAGAAATTAAAACCTAATGAAAGTATTATAGATTTCCACTTTAAAAATATCTGTCTTTGACATGTAATTGCACAACATAAGAAATAAATCCAAAAGTGATATGTAAACCCAGAAATATATTATAAAACAGAAGTGATGAATAAAATCAATATTAAAGAAGTTTAAAGCAATATACATTAAGCAATATAAGGTATTTATAAAAATAAATTTATAATAAAAATTAAGAGCCCTGTTATTCAGATTTTGTGTCCATGTTGAATATTTAAATACGAAAACTAAAACTGTTTAGAAATGAAAATAGAAATAGAATCATTAGCTACATGGAGACTTCAATATTCTGTATTGATATATGTAGGAAGCACAAAAATAAGTGCCTAGTGCATGACTTTGTAATAATTTCTCTACCTAAAGCTACAAAATATCTTAAAGATATTTTTATTTTATTCTTAACCACTCAGACCAACATAAATCTTAATGAAACATAAAGTATAGTCAAATACTTATGCTGAGAATATGCCTCACATGCATACGTTTATAGTTACTTTATTTTGTCTGTTCATTGTAGATTTAGGATTTATGAAGAGATATATAAAATAAACTTTTACAAAATTATGAAAAGCATTAATTTTTATTTTCTTAATTTTAGGATTTTAATTTAGTTTTCGTTTCTTCTATGCCGCACAGCAAAAGTCAAGGCCCTACTAATGTTATGTTATGCTTATGCCAGTAATTTGATCTCTTGTGAATAGACTTCTCCAAGGCGAGGAGCTCCCAGCTGTTTACCCATTTGGCTCATATTTAAGAGCAAGTAGGAAATCATGCTTCTTCATTGCCAAAATATTTCCCACTGCCAGTAGTACTGATAGCTTTCCCAGTGATGCTGAGGAAACCATAAGGTGATGTTTGAAAAATATAATTCAGAATATGTTCTTTCAACTTTCTAGTGTATATGCTGATATTTCAGATAAGGAGAAATACCATGAGAGTGAAGGAAATGCAATAATTAAGTTTTTCATATGGAGCTTAATTTTTGAAACCTTTAAAAATGTATAAGTTATAGTGGGTTCCCACAGGGATGTCATTAGGACCCTTGCGAGGAAAATAAATATAAGCCCTATTACTTGGAGTTTCAAAAAACATGTTTTAAAAGCATAGCAAATTTAGAAAGAAAAACTCATTTAAAAATCTACATGAATAGTAAGACTGATTCAAACAACATGTACAAAAAGAACACATTTCAGGAAAAATGAGATCTAAGGAACATCAAGAAATCAGTGCACTTTCAAAACAACTTGGATATCATAGTTTATCATTTAAGGTAGCCCAAACCTCCCATGTATTTAAAAGCCATATATATATATATATATATATATATATATATATATGTGTGTGTGTGTCTAATATATATATATATGTCTAATATATATATATATGTCTAATATATATATATATAAGTCTAATATATATATATATTAGACTTAGTTGGAAATATTGTTTTATTTGATCTGTGAAGCATGTTTATTTATACTTCTTTATAGAAGTAATTGTAATCCTCATACCTTAAATTTAAGTATTGAGGAAGCAATCATTTCAAAAGTTGTGAAGAAATTCCTAAGTAGAGAGAGTCTCCAGGATCCAGAAACAGTGCCTGGGTGGATCAAAGCAAAGCCTCTACGTGTTAATTTTAATATGGAGAAGTGGCAGTTGCAGAATCTTTCTAGGACCACACTTTAAGCTGAGGAGGAGGTAAGGACACTGGGATCAAGAACTGAGGACCGAATGAGTAGTAGGGACTTATCTGTTATCCTCCTCCTTGACCACTCCGTGTCAGCCACAAGCCACTCCCTGCTGTTCTTCAAACATGCCAGGCATACTCCAACCTTAGGGCTTTACACTAGCTGTTCACCTGCTTGGAATGCTCTTCCCCCATATATCTGTTGGCTCAATTTTATTCCTCCTTCAATCTTTGCTCACATAACATTTTTATGCTGACTTCCCTGTAGAATTACAGAAACCTGCCCACCATCCCTTCCATTGCTTTACCCTACTCTCCTTTCCATTTTATATTTATAATATGCTTTCCTTATTAGGGCACCTGGGTGACTCAGTCAGTGAAGCATCTGACTCTTGATTTTGGCTCAAGTCATGATCTCACAGTTCTGTGAGTTCTAGCCCCACATTGGCTCTGTGCTGACAGCACGGAGCCTGCTTGGGATTCTGCCTCCCTCTCTCTCTCTCTGCCACTTCCTTGCTCTCTCTCTCTCTCTCTCTCCCTCCTTCCCTCAAAAATAAATAAATAATCTTTAAAAGTAATATGCTTTCCTTATTATATAACTGTGTCCTCTCAATAAATAATTTACCCCTTTTTTTTTGTTATTGCCTGCTTTGTTTCTACCTTCTGGAATATATGCATACTGAGGTCAAGTGTATGCATAACTTAGTTATGTTAACTGGGGTGTTCTGCAGAGAATAATCTCCGCTACATAATAGACACCTGGTACATATTTCTTGAGTGAGTGACTAATGAGCATACCTTACAGACTAAACTCTAAACAGCATAGTAAACCACTGGTAGTACAGTCGTCTCAATCAATGCACAGACATTGCTATAAATGGGCTCTTGGTTTAATTCGTAGTTACTAATTATCCAATAATTAGTGACCATGATATTCAGAAATCATTTTAATTGCATCTTGATGCTAATCTGAATTCTTTCTTAGTTTTCCAAATACTTGTTGGCATTTCTCACCCCTAAATCTAGTTTTCCTTTATTCTATTCTCACATATTTATTCTAAACAATTTATATCTCACATATCTGTAATTTATTAAAATGCCTTTAAATGTAAATATCTTCTACAAGATATTTATCAGAAGTTTTGTTGGCTGGTTATTTATGTATTTTTTTCTTCTGCTGTCATGTGCATAAGTGCTACAATAGAGAATATTTGATAAAATTAAGAAAGAAAGAAAAAAAAAATACCACTATACACTCACCTCCCCAGAAGAATTCTGGAGAGGTAGTATAAGAGCTTTATTGATTTCTGTGGTTTTAGGTGGGACAAAAATAATTTGTGAGGATCAATAGATGAGCAATTTCCTTCTCACTAATTTTATATTGGATATTTTTAGCCTCCATTCTGTTATGCTATGTACCAGTTACCAAAGCATCCACCCCCACCATCTCCAAAACCCCTCCTTAGTGCCATATCTGAGATTAAACCCTGGAGTCCTGCTATCTACTTGTGAATACTGATACAAGATCTGAAGACATATTTTAGTTGACATTGCTGCTGGCTAGGACAGCTTCTCAGATTAAATACAAACTTTGACTTCAATCTGACTGGCTTTCTCTCTGTGACTTAGTCACTTAATATTATCATTTTTTCTGTTTTCTTTTCCTCATTTTAACTGTAAAGAATTAATCGAAATTATCTTAAATTTTTTTCATTTATCTAACTTTCTTTAAATCCAACATTCTCTTATAGATAGGAACTACATTCTGGTAATCTTTTCTTACATAAGGCCTCATTCAACTGTTATTGGTCACCAGATCCCTATAGTTAGTTGCTGCTTTCATAGAAAGGTGCTACTTTAACTCATGTACACAGACTCAGAAAGTAATTTCTTCTGGAAACACTACATAGAGCATGCATACAAACAGACAACCTGATAAGGTTAGTAATGTGATTCAAATTTGAAAAACTTACCATGATAGGCTCTTCAAATAGTCTACATCTGTAATTTTCACTGTAGTACTTGAACTAAACCAATATAAAGATCTGAAAGGCCCACATACCAAGAATCAAAGACCTTAAATCACAAGTCAAGGGAAGCATATATGTACATATGTGCACATATGTGATTGGCATACCACACCTATGTATAGCTAGTTTCTAATAAAGTTTTTTGGATAGTATTTTATATATCAAAAACTAGTATTTGTAATATCATACATTTACCTAAGATAAGAAAATCTAATTAGTTGCAAATTCTTCACTTAATAATGTGACTTAGCTTATTATCTAGATATGTCAGCTTTCGGCACCTGTGAAAAACAGCTTAATAAACTATAGTTTTCAAGAAGCTACGGTAAAATAAATAATGTATTTTGTGTTTTAATCTTCAAATATTAAAGCAGTTTGCCTCTCTCTGTCTCAAAAATAAATAAAAACATTAAAAAATAAAATAAAAAAATTAATAATAGATTTAGAGACAAAAGGATATAGAGTTACTCTTCAAGATAATAAATTAACACTTGCTAATTCTATTTTATGTATTGCAGGCTGTATATTACATCACATAACATAGGATTGTGAAGTTAGAAACATCATTAATCTCAAACAATTTAATACCAACTTTGGAGCCAAGAAATATAAAATAAGTTTCAGTTTTTAAATTTTTCAAAGTTCTATTAGGATTGAAATACATTTAAAAGAAAAAAAAAGAAAAACAGGGAATTTTTCAAAATGGAAACAACAAAATCAAAACAATGAAACAAATATAGAGAATGAGAATCAAAATGAAAGGAGATATAATCAAGAAGGAAGTGGATGAATTACAGAAATTGACACAGTTGATAAAAAAAATTGACCAAAATAATTAAATCCCAAACATTTGGTTTTGGGACAAATTATGTTTGTATTTTACAAATTTGTAAAAGTACTACGATTGATTGGTACTTGCCTTGCTTGCAAAATCAGTTTAAATTAAATCAAGCATTGGGTTCCTCCTATAGTTCCAAGATTTCCTTGTGTACTTGGAAAACCTGTAGATACCTAAGGTTACACATTAATACTTAAATGGACTTTCACTTTCAATTCCAAGATGTAGAGTCTGAAAGTTGACATTAGAAAATGTTGGACAGACTCAAAATCAATGATTTTTCTTGGATCCGTCTAAGAATCACGGTTTCCTGGCCAACAGCCATCCCAATTATTTAGAGAGATCAAGCACACCCAGAGAGAAAGAGCAACCAGGATGTGCTTACCTGAAGCCAACACTGTTGTTTCTGATAATTGCCTGTGTTGAAGTTGGCTGATATATCCTTCTCAGAATATTAAATGCTACTACACATCCATTGTCAAATCTAAGCATTCATCAACTCGCTCTGCCACAAAAGGAGCAGGAGAGACAAATATCAATACAACTACAAGCTACATTTTCCAAATTGTTTTCTAGTCAGCAAAATTTCAACAGTGGTAAAGATCCTTATATCCTAGATTAATATCCTACAGTCTGACCTCATCTGTCTTTGGTCAGAAAAGGGAGGAAGGACATAAAAAATGTAGTTGCAACAGTTAGGAATTGGCCTTTTGTTGCCAGGAGCTAACCTGACATTCACAGCCAAGTAAGTACAGCTAACCTTTGTGTTTTATTGAAAATAAAAATTATCAGGATACAGACAAAAGACAAGACCACTCTTTGATCTTGATAAATGAAGACCAAAATAAGACCACCCCATAGTCATATTTGAACTCATATAAAAATAAATCACAAAAATGACTATCCTAACATAAATGGCTACTGCTTATTCACCAATTAAAAGTCCCTCTGACTATACTTGCCCTTACATGATTACCCACACTTCATTCCTAACGTTTCTAGGTTAGCCTTTTTAAGATACTCAATCATAGATATACAACTATTTCCACACAACATCCGATCCAAAACAAAGCACCCCTTTCTTGAAAACTCTAAATCTACTAGTATCCTACAGTTCTCCATGGTGTTCATGGAGCCCCACAGTTCTCCATGGTGTTCATTCCTCTTTCACTGCAATGAGTTAATAGCCAACTTTTTTTTTAAAACTATATGTGTGTTCTTGGTGATCTTTAGTTGGAGAACACTGATATCTGTAATAAGAAAGATTTTACTCTGATATGAATAATCAGCTATTATTTCATTAATGGAAGTAATGAATCCAATTTGTATGCAATTATAATTGCTACTTCAACTGTGTTGTTTCCTTAAATTTATCTATAAAACTTTTTACTTAAAATTTTGTATCCCCCAAGGGTGCCTGGGTGGCTCAGTTAGTTAAGGGTCCAATTCTGGGTTTCAGCTCTGGTAATGATCTCATGCTTCATGAGTTCAACCCCCACATTAAGCTCTGAGCTGACAATGCTTAGCTTGTTTGAGATTTTCTCTCACTATCTCTCTCTCTCTCTCTCTCTCTCTCTCTCTGCTGCTCCCCAGGGTCTCTCTCTCTCTCTCTCTCTCTCTCTCTCCCTCTCTCAAAAATAAAATAAAATAATAAAATAAAATAAATAAAATTTTGTGTCTCCCAGAAGTTCACACATGTGGTCAGATCTATCCATACATGGCTCAGCCCTGGAGACCAATCCTAGGGAGTAATCGGGGACCTTTAAGCTTTTGTGTACAGGGACTGCCCCAGCCCTGCAAGCCATTTTCTGGGAACAGCAGTTTCCCTTACACTATGTTCCTGATATAAGCAGGGAAGGTCATTTGAGCCAGAGCCTTTTGGCCATGTGCCCAGAAGTTGCACAGGTCCTCTATAGAGGTCAGTTTTCCCAGATGTCCTGCATCAGGGACCTGTTAACTGTCCTGGTCCCTGGGCAGAAGCATTGAATAGACATTTTTCTAAAGAAGACATGCAGATGGCCAACAGGTACATGAAAAGATGCTCAACATCACTAATCATCAGGGAAATGCAAATTAAAACCACAATGGGATATCACCTCACATCTGTTAGAATGATTATTATCAAAAAGACTAGAAATAAAGGCACCTAGGTGGCTTAGTTGGTTAAGTGTCTGACTTCAACTCAGGTCATGATCTCATGGTTGGTGAGTTCAAGCCTACATTGGTCTCTGTAATGACAGCTCAGAGCCTAGAGCCTGCTTCAATTTTTGTGTCTCCCTCTCTCTCTGCCCCTCCCCCCTCTCATGCCCTGTCTCTCTCTTTCTCAAAAATAAATAAACATTAAAAACCTTTTTAAAAAGATTAGAAAATAACAAATGTTTTGTGAGGATGTGAAGAAAAGGAAACCTTGCTGGGATAGCAAACTGGTGCAGCCACTGTGGAAAACAATATGGAGGTCACAGAAAAAATTAAAGGTAGAACTACCATATGATGAAGAAGTTCTACTTTCTTGTGTTTATCGGAAGAAAAATGAAAACACTAATTCAGAAAAGATAGATGCACTCCTATGTTAATTGCATCATTATATATAATAGCCAAAATATGGAAGCAACTGAACTGTCCATCAATGGATGAATGCATAAAGAACTTGTGATACATGGGGCGCCTGGGTGGCTCAGTCGGTTAAGCTTCCAACTTTGGCTCAGGTCATGATCTTACAGTTTGTGTTCAAGCCCCGTGTCAGGCTCTATGCGGACAGCTCTGAGCCTGGAGCCTATTTCAAAATTTGTGTCTCCCTCTCTCTCTGCCCCTCTCCTGCTTGTGCTCTCTGTCTCATAAATAAATACATAAATAAATGTATATATATATATTTAAAGTTAGAAATTGTGATATGTGTATAACATGTAGTATTATTAAGCCATTAAAAAGTTAAAATCTCACCGTTTTTAACAACATGGATGGGCCTTGAGGTCATTATGCTAGGTGAAATAAGTAAGACAGAGAAATGGAAATTCCATATGATCTCTCATACGTGGAATCTTAAAACAAAAGAAAAGAAAACACAAGCTCATAGACACAGAGAACACACTGGTGGTTGCCAGGGGCAGGGGTGGGGGACAGGACAAATAGGTGAGTTGTTTTTGTTTTTTAGTTTAAATAAATTGAAAGATAAAAAAGGAAATTCACAATAGATTATGTGAAATGCTCCAGATCAGAGGTTTCTGGACACTCTACTGATTAATACGCATCCTAATTGACCTCTATATGTTAGCACTACACCTTCAGAAATGCATGCCTCATCACCAACATCTCCCTCCACTTCTTGCCCTACTGTGTTCTTGATAGTTTTAACTCTGTATAATTGTGTGTGTGTGTGTTTGTGTCTGTGTGTGTGTGCACATGTATGCATGTGTGTGTTCACATGTGCTGTTGAGAGAATTGTAAGTATGTTTTTCAATCAAGTGGCTGAAAGACAAAAAACAATTCACCAAAATGTCAATTCATTGTGTAGTATTATTTTGTAAATAGCCAGTTTGTTTAGTAACACATTCACTAAATAAACAAAGCTTTTTATATTATCTACATAAAGGTTTAGAAGAGTTCATGGACAAATGTATTTATTTCCAAAGTATATAAGTATCAAGATGTTTTTTCCAGGTTATATTTGAAACTGTCTTTTCACCAAAATTGGCTACATTTTGGATGCTTTTATGTCTTTTAAAAGTTATTATAGAAGAAACATTTCCAAAAACATAGTGAAAAGAGTTGAGTGAAACTGCAGTTTCATTAGATGGAATTATGAATAGGTATTGCAGAACATATTGAAGTAAATTCAGTGAGTAGCATCATAGTAGGGTTTGCTTTTTGGATGCTGTTTTTGCTACACATTTAAGCATACTCTCTCCTTTTGTGTCCATTAATTTTGCCCATAGTTGATAACATCACCTTATTTTCTTTTTAATTTATATATATATATATATATATATATATATATATATATATTTGCTTATTGTCTATGTTTCCTACACTGAAATGTAAGCTTTCAGAAACAGGAAGCTTTTTTTGTTCAGTGCCGAGTTCCCAGTGCCTATAAATAGTATATACTCAATAATAAAATAATAACTGTGGTAGATAGTGTTCCCAATACCTATTCACTCCTTTCAGCACACCCTTTTGTAAGAGAATTGTATACTTCCTTACTTCTTGTTATTGAATTTAGTCACATGATTTGCCTTGGCCAAAATAATATGAATAGATTGTTGGCTGGCCCATTTTAAAAGGGTTTTAAATGATCTGTAGATCAGTGAACAAACAATATTTTTTTAAGTTTATTTATTTATTGAGAGAGAGAGAAAGAGAGCCGAGGAGGGGCAGAGAGAAAGAGAGATCTCATGAATTGCAAAATTGAGAGGGACTCAATCTTATAAACCACAAAATTATGACCTGAGCTCAAATCAAGAGTTGGATGTTTAACTGACTGAGCTACCCAGGCGTCCTAAGAAATAAATATTTTTTGTGGTAAGTCAATGAGTTTAGTGTAGTTATACTGCATTATCGAAGCAAAGGCTACAAAGTACTGTAATTTATACTTATATAATGTTTACTATAAACCAGATACTGTTCATGCTACATTACATATTTATCATATATATAGTGAGGATAACATATTCAATCTATCAGTGAGGTAGATACTACTATCAGCTAAATTTTACATATGACAAATCTGAGGCATAGAGTTTATTTTACATACTTAGGTTTATATAAACTATCAGTTGTAGAGCTAAGATTTCAACTAAGCCTTTTAGTCCAGGATTAAGTTTGTCAGATTTAGCAAATAAAAACTTCAGGGTGCTAGTTAATTTGAATTGTGTATAAATGATGGATGAGTTGGTTGTGTGTGTGTGTGTGTGTGTGTGTGTGTGTCTGTTTCTCCCAAATGTTGTAAAGGTGTCCTGCATTTTATCTGCACTCTTATCCCAAGTTTTTTTTTTCTTAACCACAATTGTATTATTTCTTTATAAATATTTGTAGAACAAATGGATGACCAAAAATGATAAGAATGCCATTTGTGTTAGGACTCAATTTGTGTTTGTGTTAATTCTCTTAAGATGTTTATGGCATATACTTGTTGCTTGTTTCTAAGTCAGCAAGCCTCACTGCATCATCAAACTATGATCAGACTTGTAGGTTGAATCCATTGTTTCCATTCTGTCTTAGTGCATCTGGGCTGTGTTGGACACAGCCAGCTAGGAGACCAAAAGAATGGCTTTGAGAAAGAGGCATCCATGGGAGACATTCTGAGTTGGCCATCGACCTCTGTGTAGGGAAGGATGGCTCATATGTTAGGTACTTGTGGACCACTGTGTGAGTATGGGAACACTTTGAAAATGCTAGTTGGTCTAATGTTTGAGGAACTGTGCCCAGCACACTGTGACAAAGAAGGGAGATGAAGGACTGCCACAGTTGGCTGGCCTCTACTGTGGGCTATTCAGTCGGATTCTGATGCCCAAAGAGAAGTTGAAACTCAAATCAGAAAATTAGAAGAGCTGAGGTTAGAGAAGGACATGCGGTTGTCCATCACTACTCTGGCTTCTGAGGTGGCTTAGGAGGTGGGACAACAAGAAGTTAGAGACCTTAGCATGCAATTTGTAGATTAAAGTCTAAGCATGTGTGATAAATCCTGATTAGGATGCTAAAAGGTGGAATCCCTGGGCAAGTGATGAGGAGGATGTTACGGTGATTGATAAGGAAAGGGACCAAACACCCTGTGCCATGCGACCCTAAGACAAAAGAAAGCAAAAGCACAGCAATAGCAACCCCAGCCAGTTTATCAGCTCCAATTGAGGAAGCATTTGTGATGAGAGAAAACACTTGTGCCTAGTTTATTGGCATAGCTGTCCAGTTCCAGCAAAAGGCTCAGAAAAGTATCCCAACATAGTGTGGCTATAGGCTACAGGGGGGTGATGGCATACCTCTGACCAGGCAGAAGGCAGAGAAAATGAGCAACATGCCATACACCCTGCCCTCTGCCAGTGACTGCATGGCTCTTGGGATTTCAAGGTACTTATTCCCTTATGGATTGGATTATTCTAGCCTGCAGGGAGGCTTGGTCCAATGAGGAAGTTCTCCCTGGGCATGTGGACCCTCACATATTATAGAAGAGGTGCATCAAATCTTTAGGGAGTTGGGAATAAGATAGACCATTTACACCCCTGTCTTTGAAGGCCCTGATTGGTCCTCATTTACTGGAAGAATGAAGTTAAGATATTCTAGTCCACCCCATCACTTTGTATAGTACACTGATATCCATGCTGAGCCCAGTTATGGGACAAGACATTTATGATGTTGGACAATCCATTGCTGATCTAGGAGAAACTGACAAATCCTAGAAACAGAAAGGGCTATGGTAAAGATTCGAGATAGAATGAGAGTTTTGGAAAACCAAGGAGCTATTTGAATCAGCTGTGAAAGGTTTGGTAAAAGTAACCCAGAGTCGAATGTAGTCTGACCTAATTGCTGCCAGGACACCCCTGAATAGAGAAACCAACAACCCAGTACTATGTTGGTTGACCTATGGAAAGCCTTACTACCTGAACAGTTCAGACCTGTCCCATCGGCCGCTATCATCCTTGATGCTCTATATGCTTCTACATAGGCCTTATAGATACAGTCTTGTTTGGGGTGTGTGCTTCTCATACCCCAGGTATAAGATACAGGCCAAGGCTGGAGTCCTCATGTTGACCTTACTACTTACTGGTCCTCCAAGAACAAACAAAAGGTGATGGCTCTGGTGGCTATCGGAGCCAAATGTGCTCTAATACACAGTAAGCCTTAGAAATTTCCTGACCCTCTCAGTATAATTGGTGGTTATGGAGGGCAAAGAATGATGGAAAGGAAGGTCCTTTGGCCCTGCAAATTGGGCATTCTCTCCACCAAGAATATGAGGATATTATCTTCTCAATACCAGAGAACATACTGATATTCTATAAGGTCAAACTAGAAAACTTTATTGGTAAATTTCACCTCTAGGTTAGAATAATCAAACAAGCGCTGAGGGGAAATGCCGACTGGGAACTGGTAAGCCCGCCGGCTCTGTGAAGAGTGTGGCAGCTGTCAGACAATAGTATGCCTGAGGGACATAGGGAGATAGGAGAAACCATCCAAGAACTGCACTGAGTGGGTATTATGTGTCCATCTATTGTGCTTCAGTAGCGGTATGGTCAGTAAAAAAGCCAGATGATTCATGGCAGACATGACGACCAAGGACATAATGACCAAGGACTACCCAGAATTGTATAAGATAGTGTTCCCTATCCATGTGGCTGTGGTCAACATCGCCACCATCTTAGATATATTGGCCATGGTTCTAGGAGTATGCCATACGGTACTGGACTTTACAAATGAAGTATATCCTTGGCCATTGGATCACAAGATCAGTTTGCCTTCATTTGGGATGGGCAACAATAGATCTTTAAACTGCTTCCCCAGGGTCACTTGTAAAGCCTCACCATATGTCATGGATGGTAGCTTGAGACTTCTCCTTTCCCCTTTCCTACATCAGTAAAATGGGTCTATTACACTGATAATATAATATTAACATGTGAAGACTTGCCTCTGCTACAGGACAATCTATAGGCTCTGCTAGAACATCTACCAGGGAAAGGATGGACAGTGAATCCACAGAAAATGTGAGGTTCAGGCCCTACCATAAAGTTTTTGGGAGTCATCCAGTCAGATGAGTGTTGTCCCAGAAACTATGATAAGGTGCAAGTTTATTCAAAACCTTGGATAACTTGAAAGAGGTGTAGGCTTTTGCAGGGATTTGTGCATTTTGGAGGACTTTTATTCCCCACCTGGCACAGTGCCTGAGTATCTTACCACCTAGCAAAGAAAGGGAAAACACGGGACTGAGGGTCAGAGAAGCAAGTTACCTTTAAAAAAGCAAAAATACTATTGAAGCAGTTTAAAGCTCTGGGTATCTCCCAAGAAGAGCTACCTTTTGAATCAGATATATCTGTGACTCCAGAAGTTATGGGTGAGGCACTATGGAAGAGAAAACAGAAGGGGAGAGTGCCCTTAGGATCTTGATCTCAGCTCTGGAAGGCTCCTGCAGGTATAAACTGTCACACAGGAATAGCATACCATCATAAGAACTTCCCTACCTATCAAGGGGGTAGGTTGAGAATATGACCCCCTTCTGCTATGGCTCACATTCCTACTTTGCTAAATGCTATGCCTATTTGTAACAGGGAAGCACCCTGTCCACTGGCCCACTGTCTAGCAATGCAAGCACTACTAGGCCCCATAGAAATTGTAGATTGTCCAGGGACACCTGGCTGGCTCAGTCGGTTGAGCGTCTGACTCTTGGTTTCAGCTCAGGTCATGATTCCAGGGTATGGGATCAAGGGTCATGGGATCAAGCTCCACAGCAGGATCCATGCTGAGTGAAGAGCCTGAGCCTGCTTAAGATTCTTTCTCTCTCTCCCTCTGCCCTTCTCCCCCTCTCGTACTCTCTCTCTCTCTCTCTCAAAAAAAAAAAAAAAAGAATAAAAGAAAAAGTGTAGATTGTAAAAATCCTCCACCTCTATCCTTGTAGTGGTTACGACAACCTGTAGAAAGGGAATGGAAGAAATTCCTACTGATGCCTGGTATATAGATGGAGATAGTGGAGGCAACCTGGCCACTGAGATTATAGTTGCTATTCAGCCCAACACTGACACCATTTGGGTGGAAACAGGAACAAATCACAACAGCCAGAACTCAGAGCAATGTGGCTGGTGATCTCATGAGCCCTGGCTATTGACCCTTTTCACTGACAGTTGTACTATTCTAAAAGGATTAACCCTTTGTCTTGGACAAGCTGATGACTGGATGATCATGAATAACCTTCATGGAGTCAGAATATGCGGAAAGACATTTGGAAGAGAGTCTGATGTAGTCCTCTCTGTTTTCTATGTCCTCGCTCATAAGGCACTGACAACCCCTTTAATCAGGAAGGTGATGCACTGGCTCAGGTACAAGCCCTAGCAACCCATCCTTCTGTAGCCATGAAAATTGAGTGCATAGAAAGAGTGGCCACTGGAGTGTTTGGGTGAGATGGCAAATTGCCAAGAATGCTTGATTGCCCTTGAAATACAGTGACTTGGTTAATGCAGTAACAGCGTGCCTTCTGTGTTTTAAACAATATCCAAAGCAACTGCCAAAGGAGTCTGAGGCCACCTATTGGAATTTCCAGCTGGTGAGGGATTAGCATATTGATTATATTGGGCTGTTCCCTCTGAGTGAGCGTTCTAAATATGCCCTGATTTGTGTGGACACAGCTTGTGGTTTAACTCAAGCTTTCCTTTGTTGCTTCATAAACCAGGCTGCCACTATTAGGGGATTAGAGAAATTAAGTACCACGTGTGGATATTCTCATTAAATGGATAGTGATCAAAGGTCACATTTAAAAAGTCATGATGTACAAGACTGGGCAAAAGAATATGATATTGAATGGAGGTTCCATCTCCCCTATGACTCATAAACAACAGGACTGGCATAAAGGAAAAATGGAATATTAAAGCATATTAAATTAATAACAGGTAAAACTTTGACCAGGTGGACTAAAGTAGTGTCTCAAGATTTCATATATTTGAACGATCAACCAGTGAGGCCTACTGCCTTACATGCCAGACTGGGGGTCTCTGACAAAACACCTAATTCTGTAAAGGCATCGAAGACTCAGACCAAAGCCATTGCCACAATGCTCACCATGGATCAAAATGTTATGCCACTAAGAACACCAAAAACCATCATAAGTGTGAAATTAATTTGCAATGGGATGTCCCACTGGGATGGGTGAACTACTTCATCTCCACTAGGAGCTTGTTGTCCTGCTGTAAGCTGGGCATGTTGAAATGTATTCTACCTGAAATGGAACATGTGCCATTGAAAGCAAAGAGAAGATGAGAGTCTGGATCTGACAATGTGGCCAGTGCTGCCTCCCCTGGCAAATATGAATGGTATGTATGATCTGGCCAAATTCTTAAAGCTGCAGTCACACTGATATCCAAGGATCAGGATACAAGTATATTTCTTTTAGAAGGGGAAGACCTTCCCACTCAAGTTCCTACTAAATGTTTGTCTGTTTTGACTCTAGATTCCTGCTGTTTCTGTGGTGTTCAGACGTGGGATGGACACCCAATGGAAATACTTTATTACAGCGGGTCTACTCACTTGCCTGACAAAGAAATAAATCCAACTGCTAGGCATATGGGCAGCTGCGCTTCTCTAGCTCATCAGACTGCCATGATGAGTATATTACAAATCCAAGGAGGTGACTAGAAGGCCCTAAAGCAGTGTATTAAGAAAGAACAAGCTAGATTTAGTAATCTTAATTCATCTGATATTACCAATATTGATCCAGAGACCTCATGTGTCACACGCTATTAATAACATTGGGCATGGGTATTCTTTTTCTGTCAATAAATCTACATAGGCAATCTGTTAAACTTCTGACTGGAAGGGTCCTAAAAATACCACTATTCGAGCCGTGGGTGGTTATGCTCAGATTTGGGATGGGTTTATATATCTTACCCTAGGTTGTGGGTATTTGAGCACCCAGGCACCTTTATGTTGGAAACAAACAAACAAACAAAAAACTATTCTGAACAGAACCAACCCAATTATACCAAGAATATGGGATGAAAATGAGCAGAACTGCATTGTCATTCTGTATTATTAAAGAATGGCAACTGGTTTGGCACTCACTGGTTGCACCATCTAGGTATTTATTGGGTTCTCCTCAGTGGAATCCAATGGTTTTGTAATACAGATCTTTGGCTGTGGCTTCCATGTGGGTGATTAGGCTGCTGTACCCTGTGTTTTCCCTAGGCACAAAGGAGATTCCATCCCACGGTAACAACAATTGCTAATTTCCCTCTTCTCAAGGCCAGGTGGACACGTTCTGTATTCACTAACACAATCATTTAGTCACCATCTTTGTCCCCTCCATAGGCCTGGATGATATTATAGAAACCTTTACTTAGGTCACCCAGAAAGTCTTAAATAATAGGCCACAAAGCCTGTGCTTACTGAACACTGAAATGTCTCCAATGAGAAAAGCTGTCTTCCAAAATAGGATGACCATGGTCATTTATTGCCCACAAGGACGCACCTGTGTCATTATCCAAACAGTATGTGTGTGTGTTTATACCTGATGAATCTGCTAATGTATCGTCTTTATTGAATTACATGAGGGTACAAGTGAATACCCTAGGTGATCCAAACCCCAGTTTAGCAGACTTAATAAATCAATGGTTTGAATCATAGGACTCTTGATGGAAAAAGTTGTCACTGATTTTTGGAATTACTGTCTTAACTCCTGTTTTCTCTTGAATGTGTTTGTATTGTTGCTACAACATTTGCCTCCAAGACAGCCAGATAGCTAACAAATCAGCCACCTCACATGATGGAGAGAATGAGAGAGCTCTGTGTGCCCTCTTTTATATGGGCCCTAAACTCATTCAGGAGGGTTCCACCCACATGAACTAATCACCTTCCAAAGGTCCTGCCTCCAAATACCTTCACACTGGGAATTAGCTCTCAATATATATATATATATATATATATATATATATATATATATATATATATATTGGGGGTGGGTGGGTAAGGGTTGGGACAAAAACATTGACTCTATAGCACATTTCAAATGATACATTGGCAAAATCTCATCATGGATATCAAAGAAATGTTTTCCCATATGGAAAAAGGTAATGTTAATTATTCTTTTTTTTTTTTTTTTTTGCATTGCACATTCAAGTCTTTTAGCAATTCAAGAGCAGGTGTAATAGAAAAAAAAATAGCACACCCAACAATTTAGAGCCAAAAATACTCAAAAAATAAAATAAGATTAAGGTAAATTAATATTGTTCTTAGCTTCTTTTCAAATATTGGTAGCTCTAACTGCAACTACAATAACTTAGGTTCAAGCACAACTTTATGTATTACATTTGTGAAAATAAAGTTCACTGAGTGATTCATAACTATTTACGCCAACATCATTTACTATAAACTAAATAATGAATGAATATAGCTCCCTTTACTCATTTTTTCATCCAAAAATACTTTTTTCAAAAGTTAATTCTATGGGTAAGGCACTATTCTATAATGTAAAAATATAGCTTTCTGTCCTCAGAGAGTGCTAAAATAATAGTCATTTTGCCTACCCTCAAGGATTTGAATTGAAAAATATACACATGCACATCTAATTATAATATTTATATATTTATATAATTTATATATTTATATAATATATATATAATTTATATATATGTATAATTTATATATAATTTATATATATATATATATATATCAGATGGTAAGTAGGTATTTTAGAGAACTTTGGAAAATGTGGGGAGGATTAAAAGAATGAATGAGAAAAGACTTACTGATAAGTTGATATTTGAATTAGATCTTTAAAGAGTAGTAGATGTTAAACAACAGAGATTCTTAGTTTTCAAATGTATGGAAAAGTAATATGATATGTTATGTTTGAGGAATGTAAAGAAGCTGAATGTGGCTGAAGTAAAAGGAGTTTCTTTTTTTTTTCTTTTTTCTTTTTTTTTAATTTTGTCTTGGGAAATCATGGAGGATGGGACTGAGAAAAATACCTTGTTTGTAAAAAGACAGATGATAGTAAAAGGATTTTTTTTCTGTGAGTCATGGGAGGCAACATAGATCCATAAGCAGGTATGTGCCATTCTAAATTTTTTTTTAACGTTTATTTATTTTTGAGACAGAGAGAGACAAAGCATGAATGGGGGAGGGTCAGAGAGAGGGAGACACAGAATCTGAAACAGGCTCCAGGCTCTGAGCTGTCAGCACAGAACCCGACGCGGGGCTCGAACTAACGGACTGCGAGATCATGACCTGGGGCGAAGTCGGCGGCTTAACCGACTGAGCCACCCAGGCACCTCATGGTATGTGCCATTCTAATGTATGTGTCTGGCAAGGAAAATGCCAAATCCATCATGGTACCTCATGTTTACCCTCTGAAATGACCTGAACCCCAGAGCAGAAGGCATTCTAGAGTCTCTCTGATTATATCAGTTTAGTAGTTTCAAATGAAATTTAACAATGGGAAATATTTCTCTGATTCATAACACCTTTCGTATTACAAAGACTGGAATATTCTCTGTCTAAGAGGAATAATGGGTGTTTCTGTAGAACTGAAGTGCAGCCACTCCTGTGGCTAGGAGGTGACATCCTGTCTGCAGTATGTAACTATAGCTGTATTCTGCTGCTGGGATTCCTTAGGCACTCTTAACCTGGGCGTTGGTTTATTGGTGGTGATTTTAAGATCAGATGAAAAGTTGTCAACTTAAACAAATTTGAATAACCTTACTGATTATTTTGAATATTTAGGTGCATGGGTTCAGTCAAAGAAGAGGAATAAATTATTTTGCTTCCTATACACCTCTTATGTGTATTTATTTAGAGCAAGTACTATTACGTAAAATAATAAATGTTGCTTAATTAATCAATAAGTAAATTAGATAAATCTTAAGTATATTTTAATAAAAAAGTTAGTTTTAAAATATAATAGTCTTTGTATTAATAATGTGGTATTAAAGACATTTCTTATTCACTCTATTCTATGAAACCAATTGAAGACAAGAATATGATTTAAAAAAAAGATAAAGCTACCTTCAGTAAAACTAGAAAGCATCTCAGATTTCATATTTCAAACTAAAAAGAATATTTTAAATACAATGAATCACCTCACGCCAGTCAGAGTGGCCAAAATGAACAAATCAGGAGACTATAGATGCTGGCGAGGATGTGGAGAAACGGGAACCCTCTTGCACTATTGGTGGGAATGCAAATTGGTGCAGCCACTTTGGAAAACAGTGTGGAGGTTCCTCAAAAAATTAAAAATAGACCTACCCTATGACCCAGCAGTAGCACTGCTAGGAATTTACCCAAGGGATACAGGAGTGCTGATGCATAGGGGCACTTGTATCTCAATGTTTATAGCAGCACTCTCAACAACAGCCAAATTATGGAAAGAGCCTAAATGTCCATTAACTGATGAATAGATAAAGAAATTGTGGTTTATACACACAATAGAGTACTACGTGGCAATGAGAAAGAATGAAATATGGCCCTTTGTAGCAACGTGGATGGAACTGGAGAGTGTGATGCTAAGTGAAATAAGCCATACAGAGAAAGACAGATACCATATGGTTTCACTCTTATGTGGATCCTGAGAAACTTAACAGAAACCCATGGGGGAGGGGAAGGAAAAAAAAAAAAAAAAAGGTTAGAGTAAGAGAGAGCCAAAGCATAAGAGACTCTTAAAAACTGAGAACACGGGCACCTGGGTGGCTCAGTCGGTTAAGCGTCCGACTTCGGCTCAGGTCAGGATCTTGCGGTCCATGAGTTCGAGCCCCATGTCGGGCTCTGTGCTGACAGCTCAGAGCCTGGAGCCTGTTTCAGATTCTGTGTCTCCCTCTCTCTCTGACCCTCCCCCGTTCATGCTCTGTCTCTCTCTGTCTCAAAAAATAAATAAACGTTAAAAAAATATTTAAAAAAAAACTGAGAACAAGCTGAGGGTTGATGGGGGGTGGGTGGGAGGGAGGGGAAAGTAAGTAATGGACATTGAGGAAGGCACCTTTTGGGATGAGCACTGAGTGTTGTATGGAAAACAATTTGACAATAAATTTCAAATAAATAAATAAATAAAATGAATATTAAGTGCTTACTTTGTTCCAGGTACTTTTCTATCATTCAGGATATATCAGAAGGGTTAAAAAAAATTAGGAAAAGATTCCAACACTTGCAAAGCTTGCATTTTAATAAGTGGTAAACAAACAATGAACATAATAAGCATTATGATCATGTGAATTATATATTATATAAAAAGATGACCAGTGATGTGAAGCAGGGAAAGTATAGCAGGGTAAAACTGGATGGGGAGTTTCTGGTGGTGTCAAAGAGAGATTGCATCTGACAGAGTTAAATGGACAAGGGAGACTTCATTTTAGACTATTGCTGTACGTTATATCCCCAGTAGAGGAGAGAGATTGAACTCAACTGTGTTGAAACAAATGCTGAGGTGAGCTAGTGGAAAAGTGCTAGAGGATATTGGAAGAATTGTTGGTCAATGACATTAGGCTGTCTGTGTTGCTAATTGGTACTTATTGATGTCAGGCTCCTACCCTCCCACAGAGACTGGTAGGTAGTGGCACTATCTTGATCATTACATTTCAAAGGGATAGCTCCCAGGTCCTTGAGAAAGATATTTTTGTGTTGTAAAACTAGCAAGAGCTGGGAGAAAATTTACATCTTAAAGGATCAGAGAGTGCATTTACAATTGTAGGTTTTGTAAAGTAAACGTTCTAAGAAAAGGCAAGTCAGTGGCCTCTCAAGTGGAAAAAAAAACAAAACTCTACAATTTAGTCCAACTGAGGAGAATTTTAAGGCCATCAGTGGTTTGGAAAGGTAAGATCTAGGTTGTAATCATTATTAACAGGAGAGACATTGAGAATGGCACAGATACACGCTCTTGGAAAAGGTGTCTCAGCAATTGTGGTAGGGAAATTTGGAAAGTACCTATATTAAAGATGCCTGTGAAACCCACTTGTTCTCCTCAACCTGAACTGACATTATGGTGAGCAAGCCAGAGGTCCAGGGAAACGTGGCCTCAGACAAGGATGAGAGAAAGAGAAGGAGCATGTTCATAGACACTATAAAAAGAAAATTAAAGTTATAAAAGGATCTAGCAAACAATGTTGGTTAAAACGCACACAAGGAGGGCCTAAAAATGCAGAGTGTATTTCAGAAAAAAAATTCTTGGTATCTCAAAGATATATTGTGGTTTTATTAGCTCATAGACATGGTGCAATAAAAAAAATGAGAGTCACGGGGTGCCTGGGTGGCGCAGTCGGTTAAGCGTCCGACTTCAGCCAGGTCACCATCTCGCGGTCCGTGAGTTCGAGCCCCGCGTCAGGCTCTGGGCTGATGGCTCAGAGCCTGGAGCCTGTTTCCGATTCTGTGTCTCCTTCTCTCTCTGCCCCTCCCCTGTTCATGCTCTGTCTCTCTCTGTCCCAAAAATAATAAACGTTGGAAAAATAAAATAAAAATAAATAAAAATAAATGAGAGTCATGGAAATAAAAGGTATAACATATGAAATATAGTCGATGATATTCAAATAGATGGTAGCTACAGTTGTGGTGAGCATAGTGTAGTGTATAGAGAGGTTGAATCCCTATATTGTATACCTGATAATGTAACAGTTATGTCAACTATACTAAAAAAGTACATATAAAATTAAAAAAAAAAAAGAACTTGGGATGCCTGCGTGGCTCAGTCGGTTAAGCATCTGGCTTTTGACTTTGGGTCAGCTCATAATCTTATGGTTTGTGAGTTTGAGCATCTTGGGATTCTCTCTTTTTTCCTCCTCCTACCCCTCCCCCACTCACTCACGTGCATGCTCTCTTTCTCTCTCTCAAAATTGATAAATCAACTTAGAAAAAAAAAGAACTTAAAAAATAAAAAGAAATGAAAGAAAAATTAAGCCCGTTATTAACCTCATTCCATTAGTGAAGCAACTCAGAGTTTAGGTTAGGTGGCCGGTATCCCCCAAAGGTATGGTTTTGTCTTATAAAGTTAGAATTCTGGGGCCAGTGTCCCAAAGCCTTGTTCTATACAGTTTTACCTATTCGTTTAGATTAGACATCTTGATAAAGTGCATTCATTGGTGAATTAAACTCAAACTAGTGAAACTGTGTATAGAAGAAAGTTACCAAAGCCTGCTTAAGACTGCTAATTTTAAGGAAGTCCTGCTTGCGAGTTCGGCCTGTAGCTGGCATATGGAAACGTGGATTTCAGGAGGATTCCAACTATTTGCACAGCAGATAAGAGTTTGCTTAAATTATGCCTAAAATGTTGGTGCAAAAAATGTGGTGTAATAGTGAATATAGTGACTACTTGCCTTCCTTCTGGGAGTCTTGAATTTTGGTATCATTCTAAGCACAGAGTTCCTGTGTGGGCCAGTCCCCTGTAAAAACCCTGGACATTCCACATGCGTTGTCACTACTTCTAGCTTGAAGAATTAAACACATTTTTTAAATTTTTTTAATGTTTATTTACTTTTGAGACAGAGAGAGACAGAGCATGAACGGGGGAGGGTCAGAGAGAGGGAGACCCAGAATCTGAAATAGGCTCCAGGCTCTGAGCTGTCAACACAGAGCCTGATGCGGGGCTTGAACTCACGGACCGCGAGATCATGACCTGAGCCGAAGTCAGCTGCTTAACCACTGAGCCACCCAGGTGCTCCTAAACACATTTTTTTTTTAACTCGACGGGGGGAAGCCTCTTGGAAGCTAGCATCTAATATCCTCTGGACTTGGCCCCATCTACCTTTTTTCCCTGTGCTGATCTGGCTTTGTATAATTTGACTGTAATGAATCTGAGCTATAAGTGGGACTATCTACTGAGTCCTGTGAGTTCTTTAGTGAGTCATCAAACCTAGAGCTGGTTCTGCAGACCCCACAAATACTGTAGTTTACCTGGTATATTACATATTTATAAATCTTGAAAATGCTTTTGTTTACTTTTTTGAAATGTTTTATTTATTTTTGAGACAAAGAGAGAGCGAAAGTGGAGGGGAGGCAGGCAGAGGGTGGACAGACATCTGAAATGGACTCTGTGCTGACAGCAGAGTCCAACGTGGGACTCGAACTCAGGAACCCTAAGGACAAGGCCTGAGCTGAAGTTGGATGCTTAACCAACTGAGCCACACAGGCATCCTGAAAGTGTTTTTTTGAAAGCACATTATTAAAAACAGTGAATATGTGTAACATTTGTGAAACTACACCACTTCTTTTTGGGAACATACCTGACCCGTTTTCCTTATAATGCATATGAGTTTATTAATCACAATATCCTCTATTGTTATTCTCATCAAATAAATAGCAAAGTCACCTAGTTAGGGTAATTGTAAAACTGTATTAATGACAAGTATAAAAATTTATTAATTTTCAAAATTTCTTAATTTTAATCATTTAGGGTTGAGCTTATCTTGCGTCTATCACAAAGAAACCCTGTCTATAGAGGCAGATAAATAACCCACAATTTAAAAAAGAAATAGGTAACAATCACCGATGTAGAAGGATCAAGAGAAATGAAGAGAAAGATTGAGTTTGAACCTTTAGTTAAAAGAATAAAATTAACAAAATGCAAGTCTGGGAAAAGAGACATGAAAGTTACTATAGACAAGTTGATTGTCTCATTTTTCATTAAAGGGCTTTAAGAAATAATTTCTCAAACTTATAAATAAAAGGTAAGATTTAAGGTATCAATTTAAAGGCAAAATTTAACATTGGATTGTCTGAAACACTAACTTGTAGTTTCACAAACTTGTGAAACACAGACAGTTGTATATGCAAATGTATAACTTTGCATAGAATAAAAGGAAAATCATTTTAATATATTAATATAATTAATACATTGCAATATATAAACATTTATATGGTACATGGAATACATTTGATTATCTCTACTTTCCTTATAGAATCCAATGAAATATGAAAAAGATATTAAGTACATGGAATAGAATTTGTTATCTCCACTTACCTAATTAATCAACTAAAAATATGGTAAGAATAAAAATACATAAAACTCACAAGAATAATGAAAAAGGAAAGGACAACCACAGGAGATAAGGAATATCAAAAAAACTTTGGAAATAGAAGAAAAACGGCAATTTTTCAGGATTTACAAAGTGATTTCATCTATTACAGAAGGAGAAGCTAACAAGACTTACATAAAGGGGAAGTCAAAAAATGCCAAGTCTTAGAAAGTGAAGATACAAGGTAACATTAAAAGTGAATGATGTATGGAGTTAACAGTGGAAGTGAATTATTGTACAAGGAATAGACCCTTAAATGCTCTCCTTCATCTCTTTGTGTCAAGACTAGAACCTCTTTGGGGCACCCGGGTGGCTCAGTTGGTTAAGCATCCAACTCTTGAGTTGGGCTCAGGTTGTGATCTCACAGTTCAGTTAGTGACACCGAGCCCCATGTCCGGCTCTGCACTGACAGTGAAGAGCCTGTTTGGGGTTCTCTCTCTCTGCCCCTCCTCCATGCTCCCTCCCCATCTCTCTAAAAGAATATAAATAAATAAAAGTAAATTTTTTAAAAAAAGACTAAAACTTCTTTCCCATTATGGTTAAAGTTAAGAGATTTAATTTCTGGTGATACTGATCCATAAAAAGTAAACTAAAACAAAATTCTAGAGATAAGGCTATCAAGAAAATGGGGAAACTTGATCTAAGTATCATTTTATTTTTTTATTTTTATTTTTATTTTTTTTATTTTTTTTAATTTTTATTTTAACGTTTATTTATTTTTGAGACAGGAAGAGACACAGCATGAACAGGGGAGGGTCAGAGAGAGGGAGACACAGAATCTGAAACAGGCTCCAGGCTCTGAGCTGTCAGCGCAGAGCCCGACGCGGGGCTCGAACTCACGGACCGCGAGATCATGACCTGAGCCGAAGTCGGCCGCTTAACCCACTGACCCACCCAGGCGACCCTGTAAGTATCATTTTAAATACTTTTAACATGCATTCCTTTAGTAAGAGAAAACCTACATTCTCTTATTTCCTTTCTCTCCATTGGTGTCTCAGAACTGGGCGCCCAGTGCAAACTGGCCAGTTAAAGGAGGCTATACTGCCATAGTGAGGGCCGGTTGAATGGTCACAACTTTATTGAAAACCCCTTTGGTTATTGCTTACTTCTCATGCTTCCCAAATAGTTGTTGAAAAAAAAAAGAGCTTTAACATGAATTTGCAGAGGTCAAAATGGAAGCAAAAATTCTGAATGCAGAGTAGAACTTCAAAGAAACTATAATTAATATCCTCAGAGTTCAAAGAAGATATTGTAACCATAAACAAAAGAGTGCTATGTAGAAAGGAAAGAGAGGCATTTCATGAAATCAATAATTCTTGAAAATTAATTATGTCATTAAACCTTAAAAATCGTAATATTCCAGTTATGGAATGAATAAGTCACAGGGATGAAAAGCACAGTATAGGGCATATAGTTAATAGTATTTTAATAATGGGGTCTGCTGACATATGGTAGCTACCCTGTGGTGAGCAAAGCATAACACATACACTTGCCAAAACACTATGTTGTTAACCTGAAACAAATGTAACATTGCATGTCAACTATACTTCAATTAAAAAAAAAATCTCAATAATAATTGAAAGCTACTTTCACTCAACATACAATGGAACTAATTAGGCATAATATATATATAAATTTAGGAACCAATACGGCTGTTCTAAACTGATCTATGGACATTTCAGAAAGTGAATTTACTGGTAGAGATAAAAATGATCGAAGAAATACAGTACTGGAAAATTGTTCAGACTGAAGGACTCGATTTCCCAACTGAAAAGTGTCCATAAAAGATGCAACATAATGGATGACATAAAACTAACACCAAGTTACATAATTAGGAAATTTCAAAGCAAGTATGTTTTAGAATATGTTCTAAGAGCTTATAAATAAGAAAAAGAAAACAGCACGCATGCAGTATACAGAGAATGACAATGACTCAAATTGCTATCAATAATGGGAACTAGAAATAGTAAAGCAATTCCTGCCCAAACTTGAGTGGAAATTATTTCCCATCTAAATTCTTCACCCAGCTAACACATGGTGGAAATGTGACGGTAAGATAAATATATTTTCAGCCATAGATCACCCTCCACGCTCCTGCTCACTGAAAACTATCGAAGGCTGTGTGTTATTGACGGGAACAAGAAAAAGGGACTCATACAACTTAGAAAAAAAAGGAACTCAGAATAGAATAGGCTCAAGGGTATTTCCTAGGGGAAAATATTTTTGTGTGTGCAAATCTGAATATCTGCAGAATTGTGCCTATATAAATGCTGAAGGCTAATTTAAGCAAATTTTATAATCATGGTTTTTGAGAGGTTTGGAGAAATACAAGTGTTGCTTGTTTGTTTGTTTAATAAGAGTTTAAAAAACTTACATTTTTTACATATTAGGAAAAATATGCTGAAAATGGAAAAAATAATGTGTATTCTTCTATAAATGTATTTATTTTTTAAAACAGTTAAACAGTAAAAGAGTAAACACATTGTTCAAGATAAATATTTGTTTCTTCCATTTAATTTTTAAGTACATTGAAATAAAAGCTGTCCCAGTTTCCTGAATATTCAATACAAAGTTCTAATTTTTATTTTTATTTATTTAATTTTTTTTAACATTTATTCATTTTTGAGAGTGAGAGAGACAGAGCATTAGTGGGAGAGGGGCAGAGAGAGAGAGAGACACAAAATCCGAGGCAGGCTCCAGGCTCTGAGCCCTCAGCACAGAGCCCACGCGGGGCTTGAACTCACAGAGTGTGAGATCACGACCTGAGCTGAAGTCAGACACTTAATCGACTGAGCCACCCAGGTGCCCACAAAGTTCTAATTTTAATGATCACACACATTCCTGTAAGCTCGCTACACTTTTAATATCTCTCCAAAATTAACAACCGTTATATGAAATAATTGTCCCTCACTTTTGAAACAGATAAATTAGACTAATAAAATCAATTTCCAAAAATAATCCTCAAGTTACCCTGGCTCAAAAAAATAGGGAGGTGGTAATTTCTTTTCCCAAAGTGAACATCACAGCCTTTAAATTTTATTCAGAATTATTTAAAAGTTTTAAAAATAGTTGGTGCCAGTACCATGCCATAGAAGCTTACCAATTTATAAACAGTTTACACTCATGCAGGGTTTCACTGCCGGTGTTTGTAAGCTGTAACTCAACATGTTGATTCATTGAAAATGGCTTGCAAAGTGCTAGCTGCATAAAATGTGTGTACAAATAATTTCTAACTGTAATGAAGCCAGCTGACTGGCATTTCACAGTGAAAAATACATACAGAAGTTATGTGCCGTAAGTACTTCCTATATGCTCCTTAAACAGAGTGCATGAAATGAGTCGATATATATATCCTTATTTCTTTTGATTAGCATAAATTTTAATTCCTTTATAAGCTATAATATTGCTATCTTAGCTAAAGGTCTCATTGAGCAGATACACTCTCCAGAATGTTAGAACTTTGCTATTTTATATTCAGAAAAATCTTGAGCATTCTTGAACAAGAAAGTAGTAATACAAGATAAAGTTTACTGGATTTACCCACAAAGAAATCCATATTCATCAGGCAACCATATCACCCTACTCTCTACCTTACTCTATTTACAGCTCCTTGTATGTTATTGTCATTAAGTTTTGTTTTCAAAGACTATCTAAAATTTTAGCTACATCATTCTTTATCAAATTAAAGGTTGTATATATAATTATTTATCAAATTAAAGGTCAAATTATATTCACTTTGATATAATTTAAGTAAATATCAAATAGATGGCTGGGTTAACATTTTAGGCAACGGTGTTCCTAGAACTCCTAAAAATACATGACATAGGCCAGCCACACCTATTTAGCTAAGTCAGTTCTTTATGAAGCATTAAGGGAATCATCATTAGACAATAAAAACTGGCATTTTTGAATGGTGTGTAGTAAGATCCTATAAACCATATATTTATTTTTTAAAAATTTTTTTTCAACGTTTATTTATTTTTGGGACAGAGAGAGACAGAGCATGAATGGGGGAGGGGCAGAGAGAGAGGGAGACACAGAATCGGAAACAGGCTCCAGGCTCTGGGCCATCAGCCCAGAGCCTGACGCAGGGCTCGAACTCACGGACCTCGAGATCGTGACCTGGCTGAAGTCAGAGGCTTAACCGACTGCACCACCCAGGCGCCCCTAAAACATATATTTAAATTCACTTAGAATGTGTCACATATTTAGTCTTTGAAGGCTAATCTAGTAATCATTGGTCTATGATTTTTTCTTTTCCTTCAGATTGCTTTAGTAAATAGTACTACAATGATCTAAAAGAGTTGCATAACTCTGTGTTTTTTAAATACTTGGCTTAATATTTAGGGCCCATGAGGTATTTTGGAATTTCTTATTTAATCAAATATAATTAAGTTATTAGTTGAAAATTAAGTTACTGTGGTAGTTACTTAAAAAACTTGATGTTCTTGATGTTCGTTCTATTCTCTTGAAGCTAATCTATAGTGTCTAATGATAAGAAAGACATTCTGAATCAGGACTGGGCTCAACTACAGTCAAACCCTTATTAATCTGCTAAGGTACATATAAATGTGTAGCTTTAAATGGAAAAATGTGGACAGCTGTTACTTTAAATGTAAAACTAAACAGCAGACCAAAATTACATCATAGCTCTTTAAGCTATAGTCAAAACAATTTCTTTATTCTATTTTACATTTATTTATTTATTTGTTTTGAGAGACAGAGGCAGAGAGAATCTCAAGCAGGCTCCGCCCTGCCAGTACAGGACCCTACATCAGGCATGAACCCACAAACAGGGAGGTCATGAGCTGAGCTTAAACCAAGAGTTAGACTCTTAACTGTCTGGTCCACCCAGATGTCCCTAAATAAACCAATTTCTTACACAATGACTACAGTATCTTTGAATTTAAACAAACAAACAAAAACAACAACAACAACAAAAACCCTGCAAATTTCCTGCAAAGAAAAAGTTGTTTCCTTGTTTACTTTTCACACTGAAGGATGAACAAGGGCAAGGATCAGCTCACAACTTAGACATTTGACGTTTAACATGTGCAAAAAAATAATTGTACTTATCAGTCTGGGATTTTTTTTCAAATAAATCTTACATTTTAAACCTTACATCTAATTTGGTGCATTCTAATCTAATAAGGTTTTGACTTCTGCATTGCCACTTCTAGTTTTGAATTGCGTGCTACTTTATCCTACTTATACATTTTAAAAGCTGAATATATATTGGTTATCTCTCACAAGTTATTTTAAATGTCATATAGTCCACAATACCTATGAATTTCTGTGATATCTTTTACCTTAAGATAATTGGCCACTTTTACAATATTCTGAACACTTCTTTCTCACAACAGTAACATAATGTTTTTTATAAAGCATTGCCTAACAGTGACCATAGTAGTATTTCAATCTGAGAACTTTCCCCGTCTTCAAAGTTGTCTTAATCTAATAGAGCATGCCAAGTCTCTGAGATTTTTGTTTAATTTTTTTTAATGTTTATTCATTTATTTTGAGAGAGAGAAAGAGAAAGAGAGAGGGAGAAAGAGAAGAGCATGAGCAGGGGAGGGGCAGAGAGACAGAGAGAGGAGAAGAGAGAAAGAGAAAGAGTGAGAGAATCCCAAGCAGGCTCTCTGCTATCAGCACAGAGCTTGAACCCACAAACTGTTACTTCATGACCTGACCCGAGATCAAGAGTCAGATGCTTAACCAACTAAGCCACCCAGGCATCTCACAATATTTATTACCATAGTTCTAGAATATGCTCAAGTGTTTTAGTTAAAATCTAAACTTCTAATATTATTAATTGATTATGTTTTGAGACACATTATTTCTATATATTTCCTCAGAGTGAGTTCCATAACTCTTTTCTGGAAGTGAGGGAGTGATTAATCTCTCTCTCTCTCTCTCTCTCTCTCTCTCTCTCTCTCTCTTTTTTTTTTTTTTTTTGTTTACTAGGACAATAGGCATATGAAAAGTCTTTAATATATAATCCTGTGTTGAAGTGAATACTCTTGGACCATGACACCTACCACCTTCTAATATAAAGAAGGTGATAGCATCGTGGACACACACACACACACACACTCACACAAATGATGAAAGAAAGAATATGAAGTCTGTCTATTACAGTCCACAAAGAAACAAACAAGGATAAGGTAAAATATGGTCCATTAAAAGTAAACAGTTAAAATGATGTAATCTTTAGTGTAGGGATTAAGTGAAAGGCCCCAGGCTAAACTGCCTGAGTTTCTTGTCTTCAGTCAAACTCTTACCTGGATGTGCCATCATGGCAAGTCACCTAATCTTTATTATTTCTCTTTCTTTAAGTGGAAAAAATGCCAATAGTAATTTAAGTACATATTTGTTAGTAGTGCCATGTCAAGCCATATTGGATGGAGTCTGAAGCAAAAGGAAAAATCAGTAATATTGAAACTGCCTTTATTCAAAATATTGATATTTTGTTCATTTTGAGTATTCTTGCATTGATTTTTATTTTTCAGTATTGCAATAAAATATTACTTACCTTAATTACTGATTATTTGCATGACCTGTTCTATTTTGCACAAAGTTGAGGACCTCACTGGTCTGACCCTAGCTCTTGACCTGTCTCCTAAGATTGTCCTAAGATTTAGATAAATTAAAATATGTAAATCACTTACGTGAGGCGTAGCACATACTAAGTTTTAACAGAATGGTCAACACTATTATTTAAAATTTTGAAGAGGTCAATAACTTCAAGCATGTAAAAAGAACAGAAATTTATAATACATGAAATATAGTTATCAATGTGGCTTTAATATTGCAATTTTAGATGTTTTGTTCTAGTTATAATCTTCATAACATTAATTCTGAAGTATTTGACTTACTTCTCTAACTGAAAGTCTTAAGCCCTTAGATAAATATCTGTTGGAATTTAGGAGAATGTTTAGGAAAAAAAACACACATGTTTTGCAATAGTGGGGCAACTTTTAAAACACTTATTTTTATAATTTGTGGAAACTAAAACACACAAAACAATGAAGAATAACAAAAAGATATTGAAAATCATTGTTTTAAATCACAACTGTAAGCAGTAGCCCTGTAAAAATGATATATCCCTAACATTGCACACACATACACATGTGTGTATATATTACTATTTTTAAAAAGATATTCATATTTTATACACTTTTTGTTATTTTTTCTTTGGAATTTTTTTTAAGTTTCTTGATTTTAAGAAAGAGTGGAAGATAGAAAGAGGGGAAAGGGCAGAGAGAGAGAATCCCAAACAGGCTCTCCTTTGTCAGCATAGAGCCCAATTTGGGCCTCGATCTCATAAATCACAAGCTCATGACTTGAGTGGAAATCAAGGGTTGGATACTTAACCAACTGAGCCATGCAGGTGCCCTTTTCTTTGGAATTCTTTAAGACTGTTTGCTTGATATTAAATATTCTTTGAAAACGGTATTTAAATCATTATATTATATCCCTTTACTAAATTTGTTTAATCATTTTCTGTGTTTTGACTAAGTTACTTCTGAAATGTATCATGCTGCTACCCCCAAGTTACAAAATCTCTAATAATTAACACATAGGAAGGATTTTTAATTGAAAAATTAAATTTAATTGAGTTTACTGTACATTTTTTTCAATTCTCATATTTGTTAGTGTTAGTCACTTCATGTAGAAAAAATGAAAATAACGACATGGATGATATTATACTCTGTGCCCTATGAGTAGAAACCAGGAAAATCAGTGAACGGCTGACTTAGCATTTTTTTTTTAATGTTTATTTGGTTTTGAGAAACAGAGAATGAGTGTGGGAGGGAAAGAGAGAGGGGCGGGGATAGAATATCCACAGTAGGCTCTGCACTGACATTAGCAAGTATTATGGGGCTGGAATTCACGAACCGTGAGATCATGATCTTAGCCGAAGTTGGAGGTTCAACTGACTGAGCCACCGAGGCATCCCTGAATGACCATTTTAATTATAATATATCCATGTAATTGGCAATAGGTTTTATCTAAAAGGTTTTTTTTTAATAAATGAAATACATATTTTAATGATTCCGTAAACTTGTTCTCACCCAGTTACTGACTACAGAATCCCTTATGAGAAATATATTAAGGGTCAGATTTTCTTTAATTGTTTATTTACTTATTTTTTGAGGTGGGGGAAAGGCCGAAGTAGAGGGAGAGAGAGAATTCCAAGCAGGCTCTGCACTTTCAGCTCAGAAATTGACGCAGGACTGGAACTGATGAGCCATGAGATCATGATCTGAGCCAAAATTAAGAGTTGGAAGCTTGAACAACTAAGTCACCCAGGAGCGGAGGTCAAAATGTTGTTGTTGTTTTTTTTTTTTTTCCAAGCCTATGCTTGAGTTGACCAAGAAATGAACTTGCCAGTTCTGTTCAACTATAAACCTCTTCTTTTACTGTAATTTCAAGAAGACAAACTCTTTTTTTAGTGACTATGTTAAGCAGGATGACTATCCTAAATTATACTCATTTTTTTTTTATCTGCACTGTTTCTCCATTTGTAACCTAGGGATTAGCCCCTTTGTTGCTGTTAACTTTGTTATACATTAACAGTACTTTCTGTATCTCTGTCATGTAACTTACTTGATTTGTCTTTGTCTTCCTGATATGAAGTTTGTTATCTATTTTCTTATCTGCACCAAAAGATCTTTTAAGTTAAATTTCTCACTCTGTTGCTTCTTCTATTTTCTGTCCTTATCTCTGTCTCTCTTACTCTGCCTCACCATCAATTAAACACCCAGTCTAAGATTTGACACTAATTGTTTGCTTATTCAACAAACACTTGTTGACTGCTTACAATGGTTATAGATGCAAAAATGCATCTACAGAAGAACAAGCAATGATCCATACTTTCATGGAGTTTATGTTCTAAAAACATATTTTTTAACATTTTATTTTATTTTTGAGAGACAGAGAGAGACAGAGCACGAGCAAGGGAGGAGTAGAGAGAGAGGAAGACACAGACTCTGAAGCAGGCTCCGGGACCTAAGCTGTCAGCACAAAGCCCGATATGGGGCTCGAACCCACAGACACAAGATCATGACCTGAGCCACAGTTGGATGCTCAACCGACTGAGTCACCCAGGCGCCCCATGGAGTTTATATTCTAAAAGAAGAGACAAGCAAAAGCATTAAGAAAAATATATTGTATGTACTATGAAGATTTATCCTAAGAAGGGAAGGGAAAAGGGAATATTGGAGAGGGAGTTTCAGTTTTAAACAGTACTTTGGGCAGGTCTCTTTTATAGGAATATATATACATATATTTATATATGTTATATATTTACATAGGGGTTGCAGCATCACACAGCTTCGGAGAGCATCATTCACTCTGTAATCTATGTGAACAATGCCTCTGGGTGTGCAGGCCACAAACTATGCAGCTGTAAGTAGGGCCATGATAAACATGTGAAGGAGTTCACAGGGAGAAAGCCATACACTTATCTGGAAAAGAGAATTCTAGGCAGAGGAACCAAATGTCTTCCTTAAGAAAGAAGCAGGTTTAGATGTTTGTGTATCATCAGAGAAGCCAGTGTGTCTGAAAGGTGCTCAGTAAATATTTGATACATTTAAATATCATCCACAATCAATTATGTTGATTACATATTGATCCAAATTGACACTTCTAACATTTTAGAACACTAAAAAAGAAGTTATTCTGTTCATTTTTTTTCTGCACTATGCAACTCAAACTTTGTCACATTGAACATTTATCATTACTAAGATTGCATTTTTGAAACCAGATGTAGCTAGATAAACACAGATGACAAAAAAATATCACACATTGGGATTTATATATTATTATTCCATTTAGTATTTGAGAAGAAATTTTCTGCAGGTTAATTATATTCATCTTGTGATCTGTGCAATGAGGTTGCATAAACAAATCCTGAATTAGTTTAGGAGTATGGAAATAAGTAAGGACACACATTTTGCACACATTAATTGCTTTGGATTTCTTTCTAGATACTTACATTGTGTAGCATCTTGTTAAAAATATTTCTGAATTCCGTGGAAAGATGCCCATACTCCGAAGAAATCTAAAAGCATCTGCGTAGTGATTGAAAAATAAATAGAGCTGTGGTTTCTTTTGAGTTGATGCCGCACTTCTTCCCATCTGGGACTTTTAGCTCAGACAAAACAAAAGGGATGTTTTGGAGAGAGAATAAAAGAAGTCTTCTGAGCTTTTTCAGATACACTGTCTGCTTTAACCCTTTTTGAGTTTCAAGTTTTAGATCTCTTTTCCCCCACCCCAGATATGTTCTAGGGGAATTGTAATTCTTTGTTCCAGTCCCAGAATTTTCTGTTTTTCCAAAAGAGTACTTTAAATGTCAACAACACAAACTAAGCCACCAATTTTAAAGCAAAAAATAACAGCCAGTCCTCTCTAGCCTACACTTTGGGATATTAAATTCTAAGTGTATTGTGAGCAACTCATTTCAACAACCAATTACTGCTTCAGAGACACAACGAAGACTAAGTAAGAAAGCACCATCCACCTCACATTTCTGAAGTATATGTGCTCTGTGTGCGCCAAACCCCATGAAGCGTTGAACCAAACAGCCACAGCAGGTTCCTATCCTCTTGGTTATTCAGCATTAATTTCTTAATGCCTGGTTGGGCTTGCTGATGAGTGGCCTCTCTCTCTCAGGTATTCTGCAACATTGATTTCCAGCCTCGGAGTGAATTATTTGTTCGTTTTCTCTTTGCATGATTTAACACAGTGGGATTGCTAGGAAGGAGGGGGGGGGAGGGAAAGGAAGCTCTTGAATAGATGTGCCCTACTTGAGGCTTCTGTTTAGTAATACTGATGTGAATGTACATGTTTTTGAAAAGACTGCTAAGATTTCTTCCGGGTACAAAGTTTTAACATTTTGCATTTAACTCTCAAATGCTTATAATTAAGAATTTTCACACCCAACATTTACACATTTACAGTTGACAATTAAGATCACTGTGGTAAAATTAAAAAAAAAAAAAAAAAAAGAGGTCCGTCCAAACAGTGAGTTTTTTTTTTTTTTTTTGGGAAAAAAAAGTTCCAGCAGAAATGTCTTATTAATGTATTTTCCAAAATAGTTTCTAAACCAGTTATCGCTATCTTATAATGTAGTAAATCGCTTTGAGCAAAATCGTCATGTTTTCAATCTGTTTTGGATTCTTTTTACTTACTTTAACACTGAGTAAGTGCTCTAAAATTTTGATTACTACATCTGGATAGCATTTAGGCACCAGTGTTTTAATATTGGAAAATTTTTTATCTGATATAAAATTATTTAGAAATGAAAACAGTACACATACAAAACGCATAGTGTATATTTCTGAGTAATAGCCAATTTTATTGTTAATGTTCCTATTTTCATCATCTGACCATCTTATCTTTATCAACATATAGAATTTTTCCGTTGAAAAATAAGGTTATTGATTATACATTTGAGAATAATCATCTGCGATTAATATTGTGTTTTATTAGAAATTACTGTGCCAAAAAAGAAATTACTGTCCATAGTATATATAAACATACAAAATATATCTAAAATTTATTCTTAAAGAGAGTTATAAAAATCTTACGTACTTCTAAAAGAAATCTTTACTGAGAGACGTGATGAATTTTTATATCAATACTCAGTAACTTTCCCAATGTCTCTCCAAATATAATTCTACTTTCAAAAATTTCAAATAAGTACTTAAAAGTACACATATATTTCTGAGCACCAAGAATGGTATAATACCTAATTGATATTTCATAGTAAGAGAGAAGATTTCTCATGTTCAGATAAAATATTTAGAACTTTTGGTTAAACAAAAGTGTAAATTGTCTTAGTAGTTTCAGATGTGTCTCCGTATCAGATTCCTTCTCAAAAAAGGTACTATATTGCTTTTTAAAGCCAGTGTCAAAACATTTTTAGATGAATGAAGTTTCAAAATTTCCCTAATCTACCAATCCAACAAATTCACATGTCATGAAGAGTTAGAAATTGAATACAATTGCATGTTATGCTGAACATATAAGATTCATCACACTGTCAACTGGTCAACTAATTCTTCTGAATTTCATAAAGCATAGTAGAACCAAAAGATGGAAGAGAGGCTGTCTTCTGGTGAACACTGTAATCTTAACACTAGATGTTAAAGCAGGGAAAAATATCATTGTGACCTGGTTAATTATTTAGCCACCAGAAAGGTCAACCAATAAATCATAAGATTAATATTTCAAAAATCTCTACATATTTGATAATTTTTAACACATTTTGTGTAACTTTTATATCATTGTATGCAAAAATGTCAAATGGATATGAGTTTTAAATGACCTATGGACATACGTAAGCACTTTTACTTGTTTCCAAAAAATGTTGGTCAATATGCTTGTTAATTTCAATCACCACTCAATTTTTCTCATAATGATTAAGAACATTGACAATAACAACAGCAACAACATCATCAACAACAGGAAACCACTAAAATCAGAAGCACCTTTGTGCTTTTCTATCTGTGAAGGACATGCATGTATGAGTATGGAGATGAAAGAGAAGGAGCCTCATAAACAAATCCATCATACACAGAATCATAATTATAGATTTATTAAAATGAATTTAGTTTTTAATGGTCAGTCAATATGCCAAAGAGTATTTCTAATTATCCCGTAAATTGTTTGCATCTGTGACTAATCCTACTGTAATACATCTTTGCCAATCAACTCACACCATTTCTGACTATTGCTTATTTATTTATATCTTCACCAGTGTTCATTGTAATTTTACACAACACCTTCACATTTTTCCCTTCTGCAATTATTTTTCACCTACTGTACATACATAGCTATTGCTTTTCTAAAAAAACATGCAGGATTTAAGTTACATTGTTATAACTTCTGAAATAAAGTTGTGTTGGGCTTAGTTTGCTCTTATTTTTAGCTTTAGAAGCATAAGTGGAGGCCATTTATGCATGTAACTAAAATCCAAACATATAATTAAAACATCCATTAAAACGGGTAATATTTGAACATTGTGAAGTCAGCATGTGAGGTAACTAAACAATCCAAAGTTCTGAAATTTATCATCCACTGCAAGACCTGGCAATTCTGTTTGGGGAAAGAGAGAAAGGTATTATTTTAGATCACCTCTCAAAGGTCCCTTGTAAACCTGAAATCCAAGGAAAGGAAAAGCAAATTTCAGTATTAATAAATAAACCAAACCTTCCTGTGGGGACTTCTGCTTTCAAAAAGGGGAATAAAAGGATAGCTTGTACCAGGCAAAATCAATCTATAAAGTGCTCTCTTAGGCCTATAATGAATGATGGAGAAAGAAGCTACACTCTTCAAACTTACTTTTTTGCTAAGAGGACATTTACTTTAAAGTTTCTGCCATTTTTTATTACTAACAGATAAAGTTCTTATGACGTAAGTAGACAGGTAGAATTTAGTTAAGCTCCTTAACAATGTTTGAGGTATGTAAAGGAAGTTCCAGAATTTTGTTTGACATTGGGGAAAGAGAGAACAGAATAATTTAGGGAAGCTGGGAGGAACTTTCCACTTCTGGACCCAGCCTAAGTGAAACAGGTTGAGAAAACAAAGGAAAGAGATTCCAAATCAGGCATACCCTGTACTTAAGGTGACCATGAGACTTTTAAGAACAAGGGTATTTATTATTTAATTTTACTTTTTAAAAATCAGCTATTTGTGATAATGTAACCTCTGTATTCAGCGCTGCATTGTTGGCAAAGCTTTCTACAGAGAATAAGCACTAGAAGTTCTTTGGAAGGGCTGGTTTCCAGGGGAGCCAAGAAATGACAGAGAGGTAGCATATCTGGAAGTAAGCTAAAATAAATATGGAATATTCACTAGAGGTAGAGTGTAAAAGTAGAAATTGCTCAGAAAAATAGAAACATTTGAAATATCCTTCAGGAAATTGATAGAAATGTGTGCTTTCTTAAAAAAAAAAAAAGTGGTCTCATGACAATGGAGAGAATTAGGAAAGTGAAATTGTGCAATAATTTGAAGACTTCTCTGAACACAAATAAACATTTTTGAGTTTTATCCTAAATAATTTTTTAAATTTTTTTAATGCTTATTCATTTTTTGAGAGACAGAGACAGAGCATGAGTGGGGGAGGGGCAAAGAGAGAGACACACACAGAATCTGAAGCAGGCGCCAGGCTCTGGGCTGTTAGCACAGAGCCTGATGGGGGGATCTAACCCACGGACCATGTGATCATGACCTGAGCTGAAGTTGGACGCCTAACTGACAGAGCCCCCCAGCGCCCCTTAGCCTAAATAATTTGAGTAGAGATTCACCAAGAAGATAGTAACAGGCTTTCAAACTTAGAGGTACTGGCTAATTTCCCAATTATATATTCTTTCAGTTCCTACATTCTGGAACAAGGTTACAACATGGGTACAAAAGAAATTTCAACCCTAGAGAATATTTGTAGTTAAGGGAATTGTAGCTAGTAATAACTTTAAATATAAAAGAGATATCTATGAGTTCTAATTCTATGACCCCTTGTCTGGCCACCGTTTATCACTCCCATGCTTTTACCAACCTCTTTTCTTAAATCACAAGAATATGGAAACTGCTACTTCTGCCCACAGGTCATTGACCAGAGCAAACCACAAGGTCAAGCCAGATAACAAGGCCATGGGAAGGAATGCTCCTTCTGTAGTGGTGCAAAGGTGGTGTAAAGGGGTCCTACTATACCTTCCAACAAAATATGTATGTGGAGGGTTTCCTTTTGAACAGTGTATGATTGATACATTTTATTGGTATACTTTATTTGATGTGTTCCTGAAGGTTGAAATTGTTCTAATTGTATTGCATTGTTGACTGTGAGAACAATAAAAAACATTTTATGGCTAACATTCTGAAAACTTTTGATGTGAGCATACTTAAAATTTATCTTTCTAAATGGTTAATATGACTTTGTTACCTTTTTTCCTAAAATTTTTTTTCAAAGAAAATTTCCACTCATAGGCTAATATCTATGTTCATTTACCTGATCTTAAGTTCATATAATTACAAATAGAGCTTTAAGGAATAGCTTGCTCAAACAAAAATATATCAGCTTTATTTATATCACAAAACATGGTATTATTACAATAATGAATACACACAACAGAAGTTACCATACTCAGTAAATCAGATATCTGGTTTTACTTCTGCTCCCCAAATTAACTTGTTGACCTTATGTAAGGCAACAGAGCATTCTCAACAATTAGTTGTCTTCATTTATCTATTTGTAAAGAGAACTATTTTATATTAGTGTTGCAAGGAAAGAAAAAAAAGACAAAAATCCCATAAAAGATGTAAAGTTCTTAGCACAGTGAGTGACACAGGCAAAAATGATGCTGATGGCCTGCATGGCCATGGTTGTTATAAGTTTGACAATTATCATTTATGATTCCTTAATTTTTGTTAGGTAATCTGTTAAGCAACGTTTTAAGTTGTTTTTTTTTCATTTATTCACCACCCCTTCCCTTCAAATAAACACACACACACACACACACACACACACACACACACACACACATCCTCGAGAAGATACTAGTATTAGCCTTATATAATAAATACAGAAAAAAAAACACAAGGGAGTCAATTGGCCAAATTTACACAGCTAGTTATGGCATAACTGGGTTCTCTGATAGCCTCATCAAAATTTCTCAAGGGCGAGGTATGTGAACGTTTAGCTCAGAAATAGCCACTACCCTATGCTGTGCCCTTGCATATGTCAATAATTAGCGAAGGAGTGCTTATTCATTTAGCCCACAAGTGGAAAGTCTTCTTAGCACAGGCTTGCAAGCAGCCACTACCAATTAATCAGAGTTTGTATTCAATTGGAAATATGTTTATCATCTGGCTCTAAAAGGATATAATTCTGTTAATGAACACTATTGTATAACTACTAACTAGCCCACTAGCTCTAGCCAAACCCATTCATATTCTGCATTTGGTCTAGTTTCAGGTGGGATTTTAAAACCCAACTGCATGTTAAGTAGTGAAAGACGGAATTGATTTGGCCATGAATAAGGACAGCAGGAGAAGTGCTTCCCATATTTTAAATTAATGCTTTCTAGTCATTGCTTTTAAGTGGAGCTTATGTACCCTGCCATCATTTTTGTATTAGGAAGGTTTCTTATGGAAAAAATAAAATATTTTTTAAAAGGTGGATTATTTATGGAATTACTCTTTGCTAGTTAAAAGGACTCCCAAGAAAAACTAAGTAGATATTGTCTATTTCCAGAAAATGAAACTTTATTTCAGACATTTAGAATATGAAAAGGAAAACCAAACTAGGTTCATCAATAAGTGTCTATATTCATATGAAAAGATGCTCAACATCACTCATCATCAGGGACATCCAATGAGATATCACATCACACTTGTCAGAGGGGCAAAAATTAACAACACAGGTATTGGCAAGGATGTGGAGAAAAGGGAACTCTCTTATACTGTTGGTGGGAATGCAAACTGGTGAAGCCACTCTGGAAAACGGTATAGAGGTTCCTCAAATATTTAGAAATAAAGCTACCTTATGATCCAGTAATTGTACCACTAGGTATTTACCCAAAGGATGCAAAAATACTAGTTCAAAAGGATACATGCACCCCAATGTTTATAGCAGCACTATCAACATAGCCAAATTGTGGAAAGAGACCAAATGACCATCAACTGATGGATGGATAAAGAAGAGCTGTACAAACACACACACACACACACACACACACACACACACACATTACTCAGCCATAAGAAAGAATGAAATCTTGGCATTTGCAAGGACGTGGATGGAGCCAGAGAATATTATGCCATATGATTTCACCCAGATGTGGAATTTAAGAAACAAAACAAATGAACACAGTGTACGAAAAGACAGGAAAACCAAGAAACATACTCTTAACTATAGAGAAAAGACTGATGGTTCACTGGAGGGGAGATGGGTGAGGGGATGAACTAAATGGGTGATGTGTATAAGGAAGGCACTTGTTGTGACGAGTACAGGGTATTGTATGTAGGTGATGAATCACTAAATTCTACACCTGAAACTAATACTACACTCCATTTTAACTAACTGGAATTTAAATAAAAACTTGGAGGGCCACCTGGGTAGCTCAGTCGGTTAAGTGTCCAACTTCAGCTCAGGTCATGATCTCACAGTTTGTGAGCTGAAGCCCCTCAGCAGGCTCTGCACTGACAGCTCAGAGCCTGGAGCCTGTTTTGGATTCTGTGTCTCCCTCTCTTTCTGCCCCTCCCCTGCTCATGCTCTGTCTCTCTTAAAAAATGAATAAATATTTTTTTAATTTAAAAAATAAATAAAAACTTAGAAAAAAAAGAAAAAAAGGCTATTCATAACTACAAAAACGTGTCTATATTATAAAATTAGAGTGCAGAAACATTGCAAATATAGTAGCAAAGATGTCAGGGATACCATTAAAATAATCCTTACATCTTTGCTTTTCTTATTTAACACCATTCTCAAAATACAGTACAGTGTACTTGGAGTATAAGCATATGTAATGGCATAAAGGTGGTGTTTGTAGTACAAGAATAATTCTGTGAAAGTTGGTCCCTGGCAATTCGGTAACATCACACAGATGTATGACCTGTTCTCTTTACTATGATAACGAATAAACCCTAACCTTAAAAAAATACCATTTCAACTTATAGTCCTAATGATCCCAGGTAAACCAGCTAAAGGTACCCTTATTATACCTATGAGAGCAGTATAAATAACTCCCAAATGAAGAGAAAAGGTATATGATCTTCTGAATAAACAACAAAAACACAGCAGTCAAGTACAAGGGTGTAGACAAATGCCTTTGGTGCCCTGCATTACATACCTTTGGCCTATCTCTGATTTCAGCTCAGCACCTGTAGATGATGTCCTGTGAATTCAGATTAATCTCTCTTTGATCGCATCCTGCTTCTAGCATCATTGTGATTGTGGGTCTTTTTGCTTTCTCCCTCAGAGACTTTTCTGATCATGTGGGAGCCCACTTGGCTTTTGGACACATGAGCCTTAGAAATGAGAGGTGATTACAGTTCACAAGGGGAACGATTCTGGGTAGCAAGCCTTGACTTGCCAATGGTCCCAGAGTGAATGAGTCCCTGTTACCTACCACAGCAGCTTTGACAACTTCACACTCGTATGAAACTTTTCTCTTTTAGCCCACTCTATCTGGACTTCTCGGGATCACTTCTCATACCTACATCTGGGTTGGGTACTGTTTCAGAAGCACACAAACTAAATTAAAGGATTGTATATTCACTTGAGTAATCAGTGACATTTTTTGCCTAAGAATAAAATGAAAATCTTTATACATTATTGGCACTTATTTTATTTTCTAGTTTTTATCACAACCTCTTATACCAGTAAGTAATATGACTTATTTTTCTATTAAATAGTTTTATTTTATTCCATGACATAACAAAAATAGAAAACACTGGTATAAATTTGTGTATGATTCATTTCTACACCCCTATGCCAGCCGTTCAAGTTTCTTGTTCTATTAAGCGTAAATGGTTGTATGGCCTTTATGTGAACCTTCTGTGCCCCAAAAACACAGAAGAATTTCAGACCTCAGCAGATGTGTCTGTGATGTTCTAAATATGTTTTCTTCAATAGGCAACATTATAACTCTCAAGGAAAACATATGTTTCTGATGTGTGGCTTCTGTATATCTTAGATGGGAATTATCATCTGTGGTCAATTTGTACCACTGGTCATGTACAGAGATGAGGAACTGGTGCAGAGCACAGAGCACATTATTCTACACCTGGTGTTGACAAACTATGATCTATGGACTAAATTTGGCCCAGCACTGGTTTTGGAAAAAGTTTTATTGGAACACAACCACACTCATTTGTTTATATATTGTCTGTGCTGCTTTCACATAGCAAAGTCAGAGCTAGTAGTTGCCACAGAGACTCTGTGGCATAAAAGCTAAATAAATAAATAAATAAATACCTAGCCATTAGAAAAGAAGTTTGCTGGTGTGTGTCTATAACTCTGAAGTTGCTTTTATTCTTCATTTTGTTGCTACCTGTTCATTGATATGTTGTATCACAGGGAGCTGTGGATTTTTATCTTATTCTCCGATTACAAACCATAACATCATTCATCTTTAATAATGTCTTCCCAGGATGGAAAGCTTTGAAACATTTATGAAACAGAGGATATTCCAAGGCAGAAGTAAATTGTGGCTATTTTACAATCCTTGAAAGTATCACTATCCTTGCTACAGCAACAGTACAAATGTTCTGATGAGATCTCTCAAGAGAGATCTTGCTTCTAGGTGAATATGTAGCTAATATGCTATCAGGTACAGGATCCAACATGGCGTATAAAGCAAGCACATAAGACGTGCCCATGCTCTCCCCAGACTGCTCCCAGTCAATGTCTGAACTAGCATGAGTACTAGAGTTAGCCTCCTCTACCAGATAATTTTTGCTCTGAGGCTCCTCATAGAATCGGATGAGCATTTCTCAGAATTTCAACTGCAATCTAAGTCTCTTCCCATCCACCCCCTTTTACCCCTCTGCTCTTTCACAGGTGCTAGATGCACGCACATTGTTTTCTGAAAGCTCTCTCTGCCTAACTCTGTTTCTTTTTCTGTTTATCTACAAAAGCCTTTTCTTTCAACAAATATCTGGCATGTCTAATTCTGACTTGGTATCTATTTTTGGAGGACCCAAACTTACATTCCTACTTTGTTCTTTTTTCCATTTGCCGTATGTTATCATTCTACTCAAAACAAAGAAATAAAAGCAAAAGGAAAGTTATAAATACTATCAAAATAAAGCATATATGGAGAGTGACGGTTTCTAAAAATCATCTATCAGATTATAGGTTGGAAAATATGTTGGGAGATTACATCTATTAATCTCTTGTGTTTCCTCACATCTTGTAAGCGGGGACATTATTCTGCTATATTTTTGTGAACTACATTTTCAAGGCTGAAAATAGGGATAATTTCTCCATGTGGGGCAGATAGTAGATTTGATGGCTGTCCAGGATAATAATGATAATCTCTCTCTCTGGGACAAACATTGGGCAGGGTCTCTGGTATATCCTTTATTTTATTTTAGATTTTTAAAATGTTTTCAAGATTTTTTAAAGTTTATTTTGAGAGAGAGAGAGAGAGAGAGAGAGATAACCCCAAGCAGGCTCCACACTATCAGAGCAGAACCCAACGTGGGGCTGAAACCCACAAAAAATGAGATCATGACATGATGTCAAAGTCAAGAGTCAGATGCTTAACCCTCTGAGGCATGCTGGCACCCCTATGGTAGATCCTTTAAAAGACTGGGATTTTCTAAGTTTCTATTTCTTTTTTTTAATTTTTTTAATGCTTATTTATTATTGAGAGACAGAGACAGAGCATGAGCAGGGGAAAGGCCAAGAGATGCGGAGACACAGAATGTGGAGCAGACTCCAGGTTCCGAGATATCAGCACAGAACCTGATGCGGGGCTCGAACTCACAAACTGTGAGATCATGACCTGAGCCGAAGTCGGACGCTCAACCACCTGAGCCACCCAGGTGCCCCTTAAGTTTCTATTTCTTAGTTGTGACACAAACCAACTGTGTGGACAGCAGCCACCTAGGTAGCTCCACACCATCCCATAGGGCACAGGGAACAAGAAAAATGGATGCAAACACGCAGCTTCTGCTGTATTCAGTGCCATGGATAATAGTCTTTTGTTTCTGACCAACGAGCCTCTTCCACAAACCACAAAACTGACAGACTAACTTGCTAGCACACAAAATGCAAAATCTTAAACCATCTCCAGTTCTTAAAAAGTCTAATCAAAACGCTTAATTTAAAGAAAAATTTAAAAAAATAATGATTTTGTCAAATTATTGAATGTGGAACAAATAACCATTAAACTCCCTTTCCTCAAGTACACGTTTTGCTATCTTACCTTTATGAAAAGGTAAATGTTCCTTCATTGCAAATTATACTTTAACATTTGATAGACTTGTGAAAGCCATTTGTGGATGCCACTTGAGAATTCGGGAAGCAAAGGAAAAAGCGTTTGCAAGCAAACCTATAAAGACGTCACTTAGTTATGTTTTCAAAATATTTTTATCAAGCAGTGTGCCCATTGATTTAGGTAAATAGATCACTTCAGTATTCTTATTCCTTCAAAAGCCACACCATTACTTTAAACGGCCCAGATCTGTGGTCTAAATTATGGCTCTAGCAAGTATTGAAGAAATGAATGAGAGGACAGTACCTCATGTAGGAGTCTCCTTGATTACCCTTCAGCAGTCTAGCTGTCTGTATGTTCAGCTCATGTTCAGCTATGATGATTATTTTATGCTAATAAGTAATATTATGTAGTTTCTACTGAGACAGGAAAAAGCAAAATGAGCCTGGAGAGGACTCTGCAGCTGTGTGGATTGACTGTATATGGTCCTTGGGGGATGTGATTATCAGACGACTGAATCATCATTAGGATAATTAGTGTCCTTGGCAACTGCATTAGTGGAATTATTGTCATTGCTCACAGCTTGTCAGTGCAGCGTTTTTTGACTTGATAAGATTCATTTTTATAAATGCAACTGACCATATGAATGAAATCAAGAGAGGTAAATACTTCCATTTTTTCTATTCAGTCAGTTTAAGAGTGAGTCAAGGAAAAGTGACTTGTAACCTGTTAACTTGTAAGTTTCCTGAATGTGAACTTAGAACATTAAAACAAAAACATATTATTGTTTATGAACAGATTATCTGTTTAAGTTAATTCTTCATTACTAGTTGTGAGTTAATTCTTAAAAGATAAATGCTGAGGCCATTCTTATATATCTTTTCTCATTACTACTTTAATGTTCTTTGGGTCGGCCATTATTGTTCACAAGTGGCTTCCACTCTCTAGATTACATTTTGGAAAAAAAATCATACCTTGAAAAGTATAAAAGGAATATTCACATATAGTTAGTGCCTGTTGTTGTTTCTGTTTGTTTAATTAAATAAGCGGGCTTTCTGATTAAGGATAACTCATCTCTAAATATTATGATGACCCATGACAATAGATCAATGATGATTCAGGTTTGGTAAAGTCATCTCTTCTGCCATTAACAATGATAACCTTGTTCCAGATAATGTTTGAGATTTCTTTTGCCAAACTGAACCTTAAAGCACAAAAGTCTCCTGTTTATCTCCAATTTTGTTTCTTTCATGGGATTGATTGGTTGAGATTACACTGTATGGAAACTCAGTTTTTCCAACTTCTCTTCTCATCATGTTTAACCATCATTTCTTAACAAGGAAATGAAAGATCAAGTGTCTGTCTTTACTGAAACAATTTGAATTATTGCTGGAAGTTTTATTTTATTTGTTTTGTTATGCACATGTGGGTCTTATATACTCCCTGAGCACTTTTTACTTTCCATTGTTTTCATTTCCTGTCCTTACAAGAGTAGTGAGACTTGGCAAAAGTCAAAGAGCTGACTTGTGTTCAAGAGACAGAAATTGGAAGAAGTTCCTTGACATTAGTCTTGGTAATATTTTTTTTGGATATGATCCTAAAAATAAAAACAACACAAGCAAAAATCAACAAATGGGACTACATAAAAATAAAAAGCTTTGACACAGAAAAAGAAACAATTACCACAATGAAAAGACAACCTACAGAAGAGAGAAAATCTTTGCAAATCATATTTCTGATAAAGGGTTAATATGCAAAATATATAAAGAAATTAGACCAATCAATAGCAACAACAATAAATCCAATTTTGAAATGGGCACAGGGGGACTCCTGGGTGTCTCAGTTGATTGAGAGGTTCATGGGTTCAAACCCCACATCAGGTTCTGTGCTGACAGCTCAGAACCTGAAGCCTGCTTCAGATTCTGTATCTCCCTCTCTCTCTGCCCCTTCTCACTCATGCTCTTTCTCTCTCTCTCTCTCTCTCTCTCACAAATTAATACACATTATTTTTTTTAAATGGCAGAGACATTATTCTAAAGAAGACATCCAAACGACAAATGTGTACATGAAACAAATGACCAACATGTTCATTACGAGTCATCAGGGAAATGAAAAGCAAACCACAATAAATATCACTTTATACCTATTAGAATGGCTATCATCAAGAATATGAGACAGTAAGTATTGGTGAGAATGTGTTTTAGGAAACTTTGTGCAGTTACTGAGAATAAATTCGTGCAACCATTATGAAAAACAGTATAGAAGTGGCTCAAAAAAATAAAAATAGAATTACTATGTGATCCAGCAATTCCACTTTTGTGTGTATAATCAAAGAAAATGAAAATAAGATATCAAATAGATATATGCACTCTCATGTTTATTGCAGCATTACTTATAATAGCCAAAATATGGAAACACTTAAATGTGCATTAATGGATGAATGGATAAAGAGGATGTGGCGTGTGTGTGTGTGTGTGTGTGTACACACACATCTATGCACACACACACACACACACACACAGGAGTATTACTCAGTTATGAGAAAGAAGGACATTCTGCCATTTTTGACAACATGGATAGAGCTTAAGCACATGATGTTAAGTGAAATAAGTCAAAAAACACAAATACTACATAACATCACTTATATTTAAAATATAAAAAAATGTATAAAAACACAAAGTAAAAATGGTGTTGGTAAGGAAATGGGGGATTGAGGGGTAGAACAGATGGTGTTTCAGGGAACAAACTTGGAATGAGTGACACATAAATCCTAGAGATCTAATGCACACTATCATGAATATATTATATCATGAATTGTGCATATTGTATTATAATTCCCAACTTGCTAAAAGAGTGGAACTTAAATATTCCAACCACTAAAAATAAATGTTTATTATGTAATGTGATAGAGTTGTTAATTATCACTGTAATGGCAGCCATATTATAATACATGGATGTGTCAAGTTAACATGCTGTACACCTTAAATTTAAATTTATATGACAAGTATATTTAAAAAAAATAACTGGGCAGTTGGGTGGCTCAGTTGGTTAAGCATCCAACCCTTGGTTTTGGCTCAAGTCATGATCTCAGAGTGTATGGATTCAAGCCCCACATCACGCTCTGTGCTGACAGCCTGGAATCTCCTTGGGATTTTGTCTCTCCCTCTTTCTCTGTCCCTCCCCCACTCCTTCTCTCTCTGTCTCTCTCTCTCTCAAAAATAAATAAAGTTTAAAAAAAAGAACCTGGAGAATCCAGCTAATGGTACTCAGGAATATCAACACCCACTCCTCTAACTTATTATCTTTTTTATGAAAGATTAAAAATGTAATTTACCAGATTTTCTCCTTTAAATTGAATCCAGTATGTGCACTTGGAAAAAGGGTTTTACATTTTCTCCCAGCAAATAAAGATCCCAACAAACAAATTAATAAGAAGTTAAATAGAGATCGAAATTCATTTCCAAAAGCTTACTAAATGATTTTTGTTTAGTTTTGAGAAAAAAATAAAAACAGGAATAAAACATTGGAAAACTAGTCAAACTATAACCCACAGATGGTAAACATTATAACTCATTATAGGAAAATGGATTTGAAGTGGGCATATGACATAATTCTGTGTTCCCGGGCAGGGAAGGAAGATAAGCCTAAAGAAAACTCTACCCTTTTTCCTGTTTCTTCAAGCATTATTGAAATGCAGCACGTTTTTACCTTCTCTTTTTAACATCACCTCCTCAGTTCTACCATTCTTTATAAAATCTCTATGCCAACGGTATTCACAATACCCAATTTATTATATACAATAAGAGCTTACTATAGTCAAGGGAAAATAAAGAACATTCAATAAACAGCTCTATGTAATTTAATTAATATTAGCTTTGAAAATCCAATGGCAGCAAAAGTATTTTCCCAGAATGAATTGTTTTAGTAGACATGTCAATACTTAAAAGGTAAATGATTTAAAAAGTATTATGTCCAAATCACTGCAGGCTACTAAATATTCTACTCAGAATAACTGCATTGCATTTTAAACCATTCATACTTGTTACTATTAAGAGTTTCTATTCAAGAAAAGTGTTATTTCATTAGAGAGAATTAATCCTCTTGATAAATTCCTCCTGTACTCCAGGTACTTGGGCAATGTAATTTTTATTTCAGTTAATCTTTTCTTTATTGTAACTGTTATGTGTAATGGATGAGGCTAGAATATTTTCTTTCTCTTTAAGGCTGGGAAATCTAGACACAAATTCCACAAGTGAATGGGGAAGATACATCTCCCTACATTACTTTATATACAGAATTATTAAGCACGTATAAGAGGTTTCACAAATTCATAACCTAAATCTAAGATAAAATTGAGACAAAGTTCAAGTAACAAATATCTATATAATCTATGAGTTTGTCGTAATTCAGATTTCATTGATAAATTAATGGTACTGCTGGGCCAGCATTTCATCCTCACAATTAGAGACAGCTATTCTGGCCACAGTTTTGTTTTTCCTGCTTTCAAAGTCTTGGCTGGTGCTTCTTCTATTCAGGATTTTATATAATGCTTAATATATGGGTCACAGCACAGCATCTTACCAGGGAATCCACTTTACAGTGAAGCACGTAGAGGAGTGGGCTCATGACATTGGAATCCACTGGTGGTAGTATGTACCACATCATCTCACGTTTGCTAGCCTCAGAGAATGCTGGAACTCTCTCCTAAAAGTGCAGCTCAAGCACCAAATTAGAGGCAACATTCTGAAAAAAAATAGGGTGTCATTGTTTAGGATACAGTTTATTTGTTAAATTGAAGATCTCTACATGGTGCTGTGGTCCCAACATGGACAATACATGGGTCTGAGAAATAAGGATTGGAAGCAAGTGTGGCCCACTCGTCATCATTCACAAAGACCCAGTGGGGGGTTTTGTGATTCCTGTTCCCACAACTCTGACTCTGCAGAGTGGGAGATCCTGATCTCCAAAGAGGACTCACTCTTCACAGGGGGAAAATAAAGATCTCTCTGAATTCTAAGGTATAGCTGCTAGCAGGGCACTTTAGATATCTTGTGTCCATAGACAAACAGGCAAAAAGAGGCTCACCATCATAATTTATCCTGATCATCAGGAAGCGAGAGCAGTGGTCTTATGGAGGCCTGAATATCAAGTAGAGACAATCCACTTGTGTGGGTGTTAGTACTCCCATGCCCCCTTGTAACTGACATGGATATGTGCAGCAACCCCCAAATGAGAAGGGTATATTTACCAAAGCTTCAGACCCTTCTGGAATGAATATTTCAGTCACACCATCAGATAAGTCACCAAGACTGCCCAATATCATAGCTTAAGGTGGGAGAATCTAGAATGAATGTGGAGGAAGGAGATGTTAAGTAGCAGCTGTGGCCCAAAAGTCAACAGTAGTGACTAGAGCAGTATTTCATTCCACTAACTTCCTTTCTCTGACTTCCCCCTTAGGAAGACAGGCCCCCTTAAAGGAAGATCCATTCCCTAAATGTTTAAGAAGTAAATTCTTACTGTGCAAAGGATGGACGCAGGTGGCAATGGCACGCGTCTCATAGACCTCCAACAATGGGGGGCACAAGTGGCCGAGGACCCCAGGTTCTGCATTCTGAAATCTGTCATCACCTTTTTCTTTTATTATCATGGTTAAAAACACATAACATGAAATCTGCTTCATTAAAAAACATTTTAAGTGTACAGTATTGTTAACTAAATGCTCATTGTTGCATTATTCACCATAGCCAAGAGGTGGGAACATTAAATGTCCACTGACAGATGAATGCATAAAAAGTATATGGTACACACACACACACACACACACACACACACTATGGAATATCATGCATCCTTAAAAAGGGAAATCCTGTTATATGCTGCAAACTGGAACCTTTAGGGCATTATGCTAAGTGTAATAAGCTAGATATAGAAAGACAATTACTGCATGATTTGCATGGAAGTCATGCTCCCCAAAGGCTGCTCCTGTTCCTGCAAGACATGGGATTTCTTTGACAGCCGAATTTGATTCTAGAAATTCCCAAGTGCTTTGCCAAACCTTTTTAAATGGTGCGACAGTCTAGGATTCCTCCCAACTATCTCTAATTTCTTCCTTTGGAATCATACTTGAATTACCGTCTGGGGCTCATCCAGTCTTATTGGCTCCTTCCCTAATTTCTCTCTCCAGTATTTCTCCTAATGTAAAATCTATGCACTCTAATCCTTTCTTGGCATCTGCTTCTTAGAAGACATGGAGTTACATATATGTTAATTAAAAATTGTGGTAAATTGCACGCCTATGCTGATGAAATGATTATTGGAGAAAATTATATTGTTCAATTGGGAAGGAAAGCTCAAATTTAAAGAGTAGACAATATAGGATTAATTATGCTAACAAAAGCAAAGCTTTCTTTCATAATACTTATTAAAAGGTGTTAAAAATGAGTTAAGCAAGGTCACTACAATCTTGAAAATACTGCTTACCTTAAAAAAATGACAGCTTGGGGCGCCTGGGTGGCTCAGTCGGTTAAGCGTCCAACTTCGGTTCAGGTCATGATCTCGCGGTCCGTGAGTTGGAGCCCCGCGTCGGGTTCTGTGCTGACAGCTCAGAGCCTGGAGCCTGTTTCAGATTCTGTGTCTCCCTCTCTCTCTGACCCTCCCCATTCATGCTCTGTCTCTCTCTGTCTCAAAAATAAATAAAAATGTTAAAAAAATTTTTAAAAATGACAGCTTGATGTGAACTATGTTTGCCACAAATATAACTGTCAACTGAAAACATTGTTATTAAGTAATCCAAATAAAATGCAAAATTATGAGAATGACAATTTTAAATGTGTAGAATTCTTAAGTAGACAAAGAAATTGAAAAAAATAATATGGGAGACTAATTCAACTGGTAATAATTTAAGAAATAATGAAAATATCAAGAGATAATTTGTTGGCGACCAGTTTAGTGTTTAGCTTTCATTCTGGGCTAGCATCTAGTGAGAATGACAGTCTGATAATACTTATCAGATTATACTTTCTATGTATAATTTAATTTATTTATATTTATATTATAATTTATTTTCTAACATATAATTTTCAAGTTTTATCAAGGACTAGAAAACATTTATACCCTTTAGCCGAACTATTTTTTTTCTTGAATATATTTTAGAAATAAAAGATTTATCTGAATGTATATACAGCGGTATATAAAGCTACATATAATCAAAACATGAATAACAAAATCAATGTCTCTCAGGAATGATGTATTTGTATCGTTTACAATGAATTGCCAAACTCAATATTGGACTGCAGGGTCCAGGAGGGCCTTATCTATGCTTATTCACAACAGAACTGTAGAACCTGACAGTGCCCAAAATATTAGGAGCAATCAATACATAATTATGGAGCAAATTCATAAAATTGTAGTGATCAGTTACTGCATATTAGATCATATAAATTGAAACAAATGTTAGGAAATAGTATAAACTGTGACTACTTTATGTCTAAACATATAAATACAAATACAGAGTGTGAGCTGGCAGGGGGTAGGGGGGAGGGGGTGTGGGCAAAGAGAGAGAGAGACAAGGCCTCAGAATCTGAGGCAGGCTCCAGGCCCCAAGCCGTCAACACAACAGAGCCTGGTGAGGGGCTCAAACTCACAAACTGTAAGATCATGACCTAAGCTGTAATCTTAAATGACTGAGCTACCCAGGAGCTCTTGAAATGGTATTTTAAAAATAATGTATATATTCCTCCTTTCACTTTATCCCATGTCTTTCCTTACCCAACAAACTAATGAAGATTAAACTTGAGTTAGAAAGCAGTACAATTATATGTATCAAAAGAAAATGCATATATAAAATATTTCTTTATGTTTATGTGATAAATAATTATTTTATGGCTCTTCAAAATAAGGTAAAATATTAAGGAAATAACTTATAGAATAGCCAGTCCAACAATGTCAGTTTTCCTTTATACAAGAGAAAACTGAGAGTATAGAAACAGACTATCTCAAAACCAGGATGAAAACAAAATAGACGTTTAAAAATTTCACCAACACAAAATAAAGGTTTAGAAATTTCACCAAAATAAGCAATCTTCTAAATAAGAGCTAAAAAATTTGGTAGAGAACGAACAGAAAACAAAAAATAATATACATTGGAGAAGAATCGTTTTAAATGGAGAATCTGAAAGTTAAAAACAGATCAGTTTGATACATAAAGTGAAACACCTTCACCGTATGACCATCTAGCTGTTTACCTTAGAGAAATGAAAACTTACATTCACACAAAAACTGGGCATGAATGTATCTTCATAATCACTGTAAAATGAACACAACGCAAAAGTCCTTTATCAAGTAAGTGGATAAACAAACTGTAGAACATCCATGCAATGGAATAAAACGCAACAAGAAAAGGGAACAGACTATTGATAAATCCAGTATCAGACGTGAATCTCAAAGGCACTTTGCTGAGTGAAGGAAACTTACCTCAAAATGTTGCCTACTACAGATCCCATTTATATAATATTCTAGAAAAAGAAGAACTATAGGGGTGAAGATTGACAAAGGTTAGGTTGGTTGACTACAAAGAGACAGTGAAAATGAGTTTTTTGGATTGTAAAACTCTTCTGTATCCTAATCATAGTGGTCACTAGATAAACCTATACACGTACTGAACTCATACTTATACACCAAAACCAGTCCATTTTAATCCATATATATTTAGGGAAAAAAACAGACATAATGGAAAAGAAAGGAAGGAATGGAGGGAAGGAGAAGAGGGAAAAAGAGAGTGGGAAAAAGAGGAACGGAAGCAATAGTGTTGTGTGTTAAATTGGCAAATCTGTGGAAATCCTTCTTTAGTTATTCCTAAGAAAATTTCAAAGTAAAGCACACAAGTTTGTTTCACTTACAGTGTCCAGATGTTAAAATGATTTATTTTCCTAAATAAGGTGGAACAAAATCTGTTTTTTAAGCATTTCTGGGTAGTTAACGTAGAGTGTAATTTTAGTTTCAGGTGTACAATACAGTGATTCAACACTTCCATACAATGCCCAGTGCTCATCACAAGTGCCCTCCTTTATCCCCATCACCTATTTCACCCATCCCCCCACCCACCAGTTCTCTATAGTTAAGAGTCTGTTTCTTGGTTTTTATTGCTTATATTTGGTGCCACCTAATAAAGTATGCCAGCCATTAACTCCAATATAAAAACTAAAAATATCTTTCATTTTATAAAAATAGTTTAAAATTGAGATTTTGATATACATTTTCAGCACAATAACAAATACATTTTAATAGTTGTACTCTTTCAAAACCATTACTCTCAATAAGTGTTTTTATGTTATAAATCCAGACCATTATAATAGCACTCAACTTTTTTATTGATTCTCATAAAATATCATCATGATTTTGATTGGTATAAAATAGTTACTGAGGTTTTGGGTTCAGGAGATAGAAAACCTGAATGTGAAACATGTCTATGCCCTTGCAATATGGGATGTTGATTTAAAAATGTAAATTCTTTTTTTTTTTAATTTTTTTAAATGTTTTATTTTATTTTTGAGACAGAGAGAGACAGAGCAAGACCGGGGGAGGGGCAGAGAGAGAGGAAGACACAGAATCTGAAGAGGCTCCAGGCTCTGAGCTGTCAGCACCGAGCGGACGCGGGGCTCAAACTCACAGACCGTGAGATCATGACCTGAGCGGAAGTCGGAAGCTCAACCGACTGAGCCACCCAGGAGCCCCAAAAATGTAAATTCTTGAAACTTAGTTTCTTTTGTTATAAAATATGAGTAATCATAACATGAATTGATCCAGTGATTGTAAAGTTAAAAATGCTGCTCTATGCAAAATAGCACAGTTCTTGCACATAATAAATTTTCAGTTACTATGAACTACTATTGTTGTAGTTATTATGATTGTTGACAAAGATAGCTGTATTCGATACATACTTTAAAATATGAATAAATCTCTTAAATTCTTAAATTCTCATTATGCCAATAATAACTCATACCCCTTACAATGAAACACATTTGATATTCTTACATATTTAACTATGTACTTTATGTATGTAATGATTGGGTGTATTTTACTGTTTATGTGCATAAATGTATTGGGAGTAATTCAGAAATTACAATGCACCATGAACAACATGTACATGAACTTCAAAAATTTTATTTTTGTAAAAATATTTGTATTGCTCTTGCTTGGAAAAATGTAAGCATTGATGTTTCTTTCTCTACCACTAGAGGCCATCATACCCTTTCTTAAACAAATAAGTACATATGCAAATCAAAACTTTAATTAGAGAGGCATTTATAAATAATCTAGAAGAACTCATATATGATATAACACAATAGATTCCAGATAGATTCAGGGTGGATCACTCTACTCTGCTATTTGACATACTCGATTAGATAAGTAGCTGTAATGAAGGCAACATGATTTTCTAGTAGAAGACTAACTTGTTATAGCAAATTCCAATAAATAAATAATTAAGTAAAAATAGCATGAGAGGATTTCAGAATTAACCAAAGATTTTTCATGTAGATTATTTTGGTTGCTTTTTTGGAATGTGTTGAAGGACAAGATGTCAATCAAATGAATGGAAAACATTAGAATTCTTGGAGTGTGTTAATTTATCAAGTGAAGTGATGATAACCTACAAAGTTATTGCAATTATTTCTCTTAGGAACAACTGTGTAGGATATTTTTAAAATAAATATATATTAATATCATGCATGTGTAAAGTAAAGAAGTATGCAAATACTGAAGTAATTCCAAAAGTTAGCATGTGGCTTTATCATCAAATTTCTCTTATTTTAAATTTTACTTAACTTAGCTTTTTATGGTGTATGTAATAGTCCCTTAAGCTCTTCCTCTGAGGTTAGAGCACAAACTCAAAAATTTTGTTGCTATTTTTCTTTTATCATTAGGTGATTTTCAAGAGCTAATCTAACCAAGATTTATATAAATAAATTCATGACACACTCCTTATTTGCATTATGAAGTTAGTTTTTCCCCAAAATATATTGTTAACTTCATAATACACCTAAATATAACATCACTAAAAGCAATACCCATTATAACATAATGTATGTAGAGTGTGTTTGGAAGATCAGGCGTAAGAATTAAACCATAAAATAATAATTACAATATGTTACTATGTTTTGAACATAATCTAAAACATTATTGCAAAGTATGAAAATCATTTGAAATCATGCTATTATTTTTAGCAATTAATGAGCAGATAAAAGAATAAAGAAAAGATATGTAAATCTGATTATCTGCTTCCTCTACTGAAGTCTATTTATTTTCATTTCCCCTATATTTTTATATAAGAACAATGTAATTTTTGATACCAATTTTAAACATAATGAAACATAATCAGGGAAGTTGTATGTGATCATTCGTATTGATGGCAATGTAATTGCTACTTGTCCTGAATTTTAATTTTAGTTGCAAAAATATTTGTCCTTATGTTACACTTTTAAATGTTAAAACACAAAATAGACTTGTTGTTTAATAAAATTAAGGTATATGATTATCTCAAAATATTACCCTAGTACTATGTAGTGTAATATAAAATAAATGTTGTCTCCCTTAGGATTTAGCATGTCGTTTCCTTACAGGTCCATATATTCAGATTGTTTTCACATGTCATCCACCAGGGCACTTTTCTAGTTCTATATTTAATTATGACAATTCTAAAAAGTGATGTAATCCTTCATGATTTAACAATGATCAATAAATGCTATGCATGTTGTAAGGTTAAGGGAATTTTGATTCTTGAAAAATGGGTTCCATTCTATGTGCCAGTACTATCTTCTCCATTTATTTTACATATTGTGATCTTTAGTTTTCTTGCTAAGTAATCTAAATCAAGTTAATGGACATTATACTTGGGGAAACTAGTGGCTTAGACCATCAACATCCAAATCCAACCAGACTAAACACAGTATAACAGGGAAAACAAGAAATGATATAGCAAGAATGGAAGGACAAAGACAGGAAAATATGGATGTATTTAGCAGTTCAATGAAAACATTTTATTAACAAAAGTACTGACGAAGAGGAGCCTCAGTGTCTCAATTGATTGAGTGTCTGGCTCTTGATTTCAGCTCAGGAACTGTGAGATAGAATCCCACATGAGGCTCTGTGCTGATGGTGTGGAGCCTGCTTGAGATTCTCTCTCTCTCTCTCTCTCTCTCTCTCTCTCTGACCCTCCTTTGCTCTTGCTCTCTCTCTCAAAATAAATAAACATTTTTTTAAAAAGTATTAACTTAAATTTGTATTTTCACTGTAATAAAAAAAAACATTTAAACCAGGAAAAAGAGAAAAAAGAATGCTGTTGCATGAATGTTCTGAATAAGAATTAACAACTAACCACATATAGAAACTAACTCAATCAAATCAGCAAATATTCTTTGCATGTTGCATTATAGTCAATGATATTTCAATGATATTGGTTCATAAAATTGTTTTGTAGTTAATTATTATACGCAGTATGAATGCTATGCGTTTGTTTCCTTCCACTTGCCCCTTTCTTTTAATGGAAAATAAGTATAAACAAACGTTTCTCTCTGCTGACTTTATGCATTTACATAAATAATTTTGATACTGATTTAGATGATCGAGGCAAATATGGAAAGTCAAGGTTGCCAGTTACCTGTTAATAGTTTCTGGAATTCTCTGCCCTTTCTACCCAAACCTTGTTAGTTCTTTTCAGAGAACTGGGAAAATTGTTGATTTTTAACCTAACTTTTTATAAGGCTTCAGGTGATGCTTATCTTTAATATTAGGAAATAAGTCTGACTTTCATCAGTTGGTCCACCTAAAATATGGTACAAAGTTCATGGAAGCATCAATAAAGATAGTTAAAAATGTTCAATAGCAAATGCACTGCTTTCTACTAGCATCTTCAGCTATGCATTTACCTTTGTGTAGACATTTCTCCATAGCTCCGAGTTGGGCAGCCCAAGCTTAAAGAATAGATGACATTTCTCATGATATTTCTGTGTTTTCTAATCTAGTCAGGTATGATTCCAGATGGAAAAAGAAATGACCTAGTCACCATCTGCTGCCAGAGCCTTGTCATTCACTATCTTGGGGGGTGGAGTGATCTATGCTCTTTTGTGGATTTGTCTACATGACAGCAAACTAACACTTTGAAATTAATTAACATGAACATATGGAAGTGGGTGTTAGTTTCATAACATACAAACTGGTTCAATTTTACAAAATGTTTCATCCAAATATTTCTTCCTGTACAGATAAAATAGGCTCCTAGAATCATTTGGAAACTGGTGATTCAGACTTACTAATTACTATAGAAGATAATACATCTACATGAAAATATTTTCTATTTTAGAAATTAAATAAGAAATTCTGAGACAAAAAGAAAGAGTTCACCTTAAATTACCCAGATTCACTTTTAAAGATCAACTCATGATTTTTATATTGATACATGTTTACATGGCAAATAATCTAGTTTAAAATTCTCTTTTGTGTATTTTTAAGCTTTCTAATTTTTTTATATTGAGAAAGAGAGAGAGAGAGAGAGAGTAGGGAAGGGGTACAAGGAGTAGGAGACAGAGAAGCCCAAGCAGCCTTCACACTGTCAGCACAGCAACAAGGCTGAACCATGAGATGAAATCAAGAGTTAGACATTTAACCAACTGAGTCACCAAAGGGCCCCTGCTTTTGTGTATTTTTAAGTAAGCAAAACTATTAAATTGAATTAAGTAAAACATTTCAAGTTACTGAATAACTATAGGATATTTTTACATTTGCGTATTTTCAAATAACTGATTTGATTATATTTTCCATTTTGGCTGAGAATTTACTGGTAAAATTGGTAAATATGTGGAAGATAGTTCAAGTTAAAAAAATCATTAATTAAAGTTAAAACCATCACAGAATATCACAGAATTAGACACCCAGTTCTTCCTGTACTGTAGTTGGATCCAAAGTTACTCACTAATTTTGCTGACATATTTGTGATAACCTATCAATACTCTACCTCTGCCTGAAGATAAGATACATCCACTCATAATAATCCATGATCTGTTTAAGGCAAGTTTCACAAGAACTGTTAACATAATATTATTTTCAGAAAGATTACAGAGATTTGTATCCCATAATATTATATTTTAAAGGGAATTATATTGATAGTTAATTGATACATAAATTAGTTTTTTAAACAACTTCTTTGATATCTTCAAATATCTTTGTGTATTGGTTCAAATATGACCTCTTAATATCTTTTTAATATGCTTTCAACTAGATAGAAAAGTTACTTAAACTGGCTATTTTGTAACAGAAATAATATTTTAACTTCATCAATGTAAAAAATATATAAAATATAAAAAATAAAAGGGGCGCCTGGGTGGCTCTGTCGATTAAGCGGCCGACTTCGGCTCAGGTCATGATCTCGCTGGTCTGTGAGTTCAAGTCCCGCATCAGGCTCTGTGCTAACAGCTCAGAGCCTGGAGCCTGTTTCGGATTCTGTGTCTCCCTCTCTCCGACCCTCTCCCGTTCATGCTCTGTCTCTCTCTGTCTCAAAGATAAATAAACGTTAAAAAAAATTAAAAAAAATATAAAAAATAAAAAAAAGTTTTCCTTACTAAATTCTAAAATAGCTTTTTAAATATATATATATATATATATATATATATATATATATATACTAGAATCTATGTAAAGATTATTATAAGTCTATGACAGGTAAAAATGACTTGTGCAATTTTAGAACAAAGTTGCACATACACCTTTTTGATCAAGTTAGTTTCCCCAATGCAAATTAAAACCATAATATATTTTTACCATTGTCTTCTCTGAAATAGCTGATGTTTTAAAATAAAATTGTGCTTATTTTAGTTTTTTCTCATTTTTTGATAAGATTTATGAATCCCAAATAATGTTCTTAGTGCATTTTAGAGTAATAGAATTCTCAGAGCTTGTAAACACAATTTAAAATTTTCCAACCTCTCTGGGAAAAAGAAATATATTAATTACAACATTTATTCTCATCTTTTCCTACAGCCACTAGAACTATTTTTGTCCAAAAATTGTGTCTTTTTAAAATCTTTTTTTATGTTTATTTATTTTTGAGAGAGAGAGGCAGAGGTGAGTGGGAGAAGGGCAGAGAGAGATACACACACAGAATCCAAAGCAGGCTTCAGGCTCTGAGCTGTCAGCACAGAGCCTGACACGGGGCTGGAACCCACAAAATGTGAGATCATGACCTGAGCCAAAGTCGGGTGCTCATCCTAAGGAGCCACCTGGGAGCCCCCCAAAATTGTGTCTTTTATGTGAAGAGAAACATTTCCCAATACACTGATTTTAAACATTGTGTTTGTAGAGGGTCCCAAACACATGGAATCTATTTCAGGGATTACCATTACTCCTGATTTCTTCAACTTCACCAAAACTCGGATAGCCACAAAAGCAATGACAAAGTATTCTTACACAAAAGATATTTTTTAAAGAAATAGGTACTGTCTCTTTCCCAGAACTACAAAGAAAATGGGATTATTTTCTAATTATTTAACCTCAGTGGTTTTGTAGGATATGAATAACAATAATGTAATTTTAATACATAATATATTTATTTCTCATTTCACACAAAACAAGTGTAACTATTGCTACTTAACCAGTGGAAATTGTAGCAAATCTCTAGCCAATATACATATAGAAAAAGAAATTTATGAAGACAAATTCATTCTCCATACAGTGAGTGACATAAAGAGCCTTTGTCATAGGTCTGGCACCATAATCATTTCCTTTGACAAAGAATGTATATGTATGTAACATTATGGAAATGCAGGTTCCACTGTTAAGGACAAATATCATTGAGCACATTTTCCAAGGAGACAATAAAATAGGTGATGAGGAAGCACTTATTTCAGCTACCAGCCCCTTGAAATTCTAAAGCTGTAATCAGATGGGCTGCAGGACACCTAACCCTGGGACATCTATTTGTTCTAGACTGAGCCTATCCATAGAGACGTGGAGAATTTGTGACTTTGGTCTGCAGTCAGACAGCATATACATCACTCTACATTTGAGATGTATGCATATCTTCTATCCCACACTCTTCTCTCCTTCAACAGTTTTAATTTATTAAATGCTGCTGTGTTCTCTGAGGTAGATGTGAATAGATAAATTGGCATATATGGGCCATATTACAATTAAACAAATATTTATGCTGTGCACTTTTAAAGTCATTTTGTTTGAAATAATCTTTATTGCTTAATAGAGTTTTAGATTTGTAGAAAAAAAATGGAAAAGATAGCACAGAGTTTCCACCTACCAATTTTCCCTTCTATTAACATTCTTATAATGCAGTACCTTTGTTATAATTTCCGAACCAATATTGACACAATACTATTAGCTAGAGCCCATGCTTTATTCAGATTTCCTTAATTTTTGCTTAAAATCCTTGTTCTGTTCCAAGATCCTATCCACGATATCACATTACATTTAGTCATCATGTTTCCTTATGCTAATGATTCTTGGCTGTGTCAGTTTCTCAGATTTCCCTTGTGTTTGATATTTACACTATTGAAGAACACTGGTCAGATATTTCTTAGAAGGACTATATTAAAATTTTGTGATATTTTCTTATATTTGGATTTGGGTTATGGGTCTTTAAGAGAAAGGACGCCCAATAAAATCCCATGTAGGACACATTATATAAAGGGTAAACACCAACAATGTGATTTTCACTATTGATGTTGACTTTGATTACCGGCCTAAGGTAGCATTTGACAGATTGCTCTACTGTGAAGTTACTATGGAGTAAATTTAGTCTGTGTGTTCCACTAAAAAGTTAATTTTTCTCTTTCTCCAGTGTACTTTTTAGAAGGAAGTTACTATGTGTAGCCCACACTTACAGATTGGGAAGTTATGCTCTACCTCCTTGAAGGCGGTGTATGTAAATTAATTATTTAGGATACTTCTGCATGGGAGCTTTGTCTTTTCTCTCTAATGTATTTATTCATTCAGTAATTTTTATATATCTATATGAACTCATGTATATTCATTTTATCTTTGGGTTATGAACAAAAACTAATTTATTACTTGTTTGCCCAAATTGTTCTGGCTGTTGCTGCTAGGACCTCTTTTCAGTTGTCTGCTTTATGGCCCTTTAGCATAATCCCATCAGTGTAGAATAATCACTAGTGCACAATGATATAAAGAATTTTTTGAATAAAAAAGTGAGAGAGTAGAGACAAAACTCTAGTCAGAAGAATTCCAAATAATTTATACAGATATCTGTCTTCAAGGAGATGGTTTTCGTAGGTTTTGTATAGTGACTTCCTTCCAAAGAGTCAGTATAGAAAAAAGAACAGAACTAAGGACTTTACAGTGGAAAATCTGAAAAACACTATCTACCCAGATAATCAAGGATAATATTATGGGAAAAGAAAACTGGAGACCAAAATTCCTCTTGAACTTAGATGTAAAAAATTATTTTTAAGAAATAGCAACACTTCAAGAAACATGAAGTTGATACTACTTTATGATCAAGGTGGATTTTCTTGGAAATTTAAAGTTGTTTCAGCATTCAGAAAATAGTAATTGTAAGTCACTAATATACAGACTAAACAACAAAATCTATATAATCAATTGAATTGATAGAGAAACATAAAATCAAGAACTTTTTTTTTAAGTTTATTCATTTGACAGGGGCAGGGGGCAGAAGAGATGGAGAGAGAATCCTAAGCAGGCGCTGCCATATGTGTGAGAAGCCTGATGTGGGACTCAAACTTACAAATTATAAGATTATGACCTGAGCTGAAGTTGGACACTTAACTGACAGAACCACCCAGGCACCCTGGAGAAAAATAAAATTATAAAATCCAAAGTTGAACTATCATTGTTGATAAAAAAAATTGTCAAAAAATTATGAACTGAAGATTTCATTAATATGATAAGGACCATCTACAAAAAAATTACAACTTATATTTTTATTGATGGCAAACAGATGAGCATTTTACCTGTGATTAGGAATAGGCAAGTGTACCTGCTCTCCTCATTGCTATTCTACATTGCAATGGAAGTTCTAGCCAATGTGATAAGACAAAAAAAATTAAAATGCAGACAGATTCAAAAGAAGAAATGGATGTATGTATTCTCAGATGACATGATTTGTTTATGTTGGTAATTCCAAAGAATCTACAAAAAAAAGTTATCAGAACTCATATGTGAGTTTAGCAGTATCACAGGATTCAAGGTTAGTTTTTTGAAATCCAGTTCATTTATTTAAAATGGAAATTAAAGCAAAAATAGTACCATATTGTGTAGGAGAAAAACTCTCTTGTTTCTTTTCTACTAGTTAAATCATTTCACTTCTGTGACCAGAGGTATGGTATTTTTTTTCCACACTAATTCTCTGACACCAGCTGAGTGTCCTATAATTCAATTTGATTCTGACACTCTCTAACTGCAGGTAGCATCAGATCCCAGGAGTTAAGGATTCAGTCTGAAAAGACTGCCCCACTTTAGATGCTAGTCATAAATCTCAGGTCGTCGCATGTACTTCTGACCAGGCAACTAAATTCAAGTTCCCACAACTCCCTTTTTGAGTTCAATAATTTGCTAGAGTGACACAGAGAACTCAGAGGAGCATTTACTTATGTTTACCTGCTTATTATATAATAAAATATATGATGTAGGATACAGAAGTTTAGACAGATGAAGTTATATACAGGGCAAGGTCCAGAAGGGTCCTGAGTAGAGGAGCTTCTGTCCCTGTGAATTGGGGTGTCAATGTATTCACCAAACCAGAAGTTTAGGGATTTTATAGAAGCTTCCTCATGTAGGCATGGTTAACTCAAGATTCAGGCCTTCTTTTCTCTGAAAGTTTCAAACTTCTTTTTTTTTATGTTTATTTTGAGAGAGAGAGAGAAGAGGGGAGGGACAGAGAGAGATGGAGAGAGACAATCCCAAGTAAGCTCTGGACTGTCAGCAAAGGGCTTGATCTATGAACCTTGACATCATGACCTGAGCTGAAATCTAGAGTCAGCAGCTTAACTGACTGAGCCACCTAGGCACCCCTGAAAGCTGCAAACTTTAAATCCTTCTTGGTCTGGTGGTCTGGTGGCCAGTCCTCATCCCAAAGCTATCTACGAGGCCAACATAAATTGCCCCATTAGAACAAATGATGCCCCTATCATCTAGGAAATTCTAAAGCATTTAGGAATTCTGTGTCATGAACCAAGGTCAAAAATCAAATATTACAATGAAAGATGTTCCTAACATTTTTATTGCTTAGGAAATTACAAAGATTTTAGGAATTCTGGCCAGGAGCCCGAGATGAAAACAAAAATATATATTTCTTATTATATCCCAATATCACACATAGAAAATTTCAGCCAGAATCATTAACTACTGAGGTATAAATCTAATAAAATAAGTGAAATATATATGAAAAGAAAAACAAACCTACAAATTGTGATAAAAGAAATCCAACATGATCTAAATAATTGACAAATATAAGTAGAAGACACATTTGTTAAGATGCTAATTCTTCCCAAATTGATCTATAGATTGAAGGCAATTTCAATAAATTCCTTGGGAATTGTTTTAGTTGTTGTTGTTGTAAAAATAGAAACACTAGTTATAAAATTAGATGGAGATTCAAAACAACTAACTGCATCAATAATTTTGGAAAATAACAGATGATTCTAACTGTCTGATTTCCAGATTTACTATAAAATTTCTGTGACCAAGACAACGTGGTATAGAGGAAAATATAAACCTACTGGTAATGGCATTGACTCCAGGGTTCAAAAATAGAACCCACACATACAAGGTAAAGTGATTCTTGATAAAGTCACAAGGCAATTCAATGCAGAAAAGATAGTCTTTTCAGCAAATAATCTTGTAATTATTGCATATTAATATGCAAAAGTACCCTGATCCATACCTCCAAATTGACTATAGATATAAATGTAAAATATAAAACTTACATATTCCAAAAGAAAACATCTGTAAAAAATTTTGTGGTGTTAGATTATAATTTCTTAGATAGGACACCAAAGGCTTGATACCTAAAGAAAAAAAATATATATATATATACATTGGACTTAATCAATATTTAAAACTTCTATTCTTTGAAAGGCAGTATTAAGAAAATATAAATACAAGACACAGACTGAAATTATTTGCAAAACACATATCTGATAAAGCAATTGTGTGCATAATATATAAAGAACTCTCTGAACTCAAACATAAGCAACTATATAAAAAATGGGCAAAACTTTTGCACAGGCATTTTACAAAATGACCACCTGAAGATGGCAAATAAATACACAGAAAGATGTTCATTATTATTGGTGGTTGGGAAGATAAACTAAGATATCCTTCATTTAGTGAGTGGATAAATTCCCCTCATTACAATAAGACAATGGAATACTATTCAGCACAAAGAAGAAATGAGCTATCAAGCCATGAAAAGACATGAAGAAGTATTGAAAGCATATTAAGTGAAAAAAATCCAGTCTGAGAAGGATTCACACTGTATGATTCCAATATATGAGATGCCAACTATATGAGATTATGAAAAGACAATACTGGAAAGAATAAAAAGATCAGTGGTTCCAGAAGTTGGGGATGGGAAAGATGAATGAACAGAGCACAGAGAGTTTTTAGGGAAGTGAAAATACTCAATATGATAACGATAAATATATGTCATTTTATTCTTGTCCAAACCGCAGAATGTATAACATCAAGATTGAAGCCTAAGGTTAACTATGGGCTTTGACTCATTTTAATGTGTCAGTGTGGTATACCTTTCCAAAAAAAGGTACCATTCTGAGGGTGCCTGGGTGGCTCAGTTGGTTAAGCATCCAACTTTTGATTTCATCTCAGGTCATGATCTCATGGTTTGTGAATTTGAGCCCTGCGTCAGGCTCTGCACTGGCAGTGTGGAGCCTGATTAGGATTCTATCTCTCTCTGCCCCTCCCCTGCTGTCTCTCTCTCTCTCTCCTTCTCAAAAATAAATAAATAAAATTTTTAAAAAGTTAAAAAAGTGTACCATTCTCATGAGTGATGTTATAATAGGGGAGGCTGTAAATGTGTGGGGGCAAAAAAATTGTGGGGAAACTGTATCTCCCACTCAATTTTATTCTAAACTTAAAACTTCTCAAAATAAAAGTCTATAGTTAAACAAAACCAAGTACTGTAAAGTACATATTGCTGAGGAAAATGACTTTCTTTGTTATATCGTGCTGAAATTTGCAGTTTCACTGCAAATTTTAGTTCACACTCAAATTTAGTTCACACTCATAATAATTCAAAATGCTGCTGTTACTTATGTTATTAATATTTCAGATATCCAATGCCTGATCTAGTTCTTTGATAAGCACTAATGATAATAATAGATAATGCCCTTTTCAATTTGGGAGAAATTAGCAATATAAAGTGTGAAAATTAATAAAATATATTCTTATGCATACCTAATTAAATCACCTATATTTAGGGGACCCTGGGTGGCTCAGTCAAGCATCCGGCTTCTGCTCAGGTCATGATCTCATGGTTCCTCAGTTTGAGCCCCATATTGGATTCTGTGCTAAAGCTTGGAGCCTGGAGCCTGCTTTGGATTCTGTGTCTCCTTCTCTGCCTTTCCCCTGTTCACACTCTGTCTCTCTCTCTCTCTCAAAACTAAATAAACATTAACTAAAAACACCAAGATTTATTTAAATTCAACTTTTAAAAAAATTCTTGTTGCATAGTGTATTTAGGATATCAGAAAAAAGTTTTATTTTTGCTAGATTTTAAATTCAATATTAAATAGAAATTCTAGGAAGAAAAAATTTATTATTTTACCTTTAATAACTTTATCTGGTAATACAATAGCCTTTAAAAATTACCAATATATGATATAATATATACTTATATATTACACATAACATCTGTGGATATTATGTATTTTTATTTCCAAAGCCAATGTTATCGCTTTTTCAACAAATCCATGTTAAGACACACTTTCTAATTTATAAGTTGTTCATTAATGTGATTGTTTTGCAGTAATATCATGACACCAATGACCAATTGAATTGTTTAATTGAAAGTTACTTTAATAAGTGTATTTCCTTAAAAAATGACATTATAATATAATATTAGAGAGTTTAGAAGTACTATGAGATAAACTAGATTTAAAAAGATTACAATTGATACTGATGAACTAAAAAAGAGGTAATCTACCAGAAGACTATCGCACTCTGAAATTATTCCAATGTCTTAAAAAAAAAGATGACTAAAATATTTTAGTTAAGAGTAGATTTTTTTTAGGTTAGAGTATTATAATTTTATAATTTTTTTCTTTTTACTGATCTCTTAAGCTTAAATCCTCCTTTAAAATTCATGATGACAAAAGTAAAAATTAATTTGCAAGAACCCCAATGTCATTTTTAGCTAAAATAATAATTTACTCGAACTTAATAAAGTTGCTTCAAATGTTCAAAATATTATTAGGCATATCACTTAAAGAATTCAAATGAATCTTGAAAGTGCTAAGCTTATGAGATTTGCAAAATTAACTTTGTAATTACTGCGTGTCACAAAACACAGTGCTGATAGGCATTTTCCAACTGAATGAAGCTCAATTTAAGCAATGAAGACTTTGCACAGCAGAATATCAGTAGATAATTTTGGCATCACCAAAACTTACTTGTAAGAGTGCATCAGAAAATAAATATTAAAATTTTGTATAAAATCCATACAGTTTATTTTATTATCTGACTTGGATGTTCCACTGAAATATCTACATTACTTATGTCAAGTTTTTTGAATAATGCATGCATTGAATAACAACAAAAATGTTTAATTTTCTTTCTGAAATTTATTTTATTTTTATTTGAGTGATTATACTGAGCTGTCTCGAAACATGTTTTGTCTGTATTGATTGGTATACTATTTTTTATGTACTAAGCAGATGATACAAATAAACAATTATAATTCAATAAGAATTTGCTTTAACTACTGTTTTACTTAATTCTAGAATAAACATGAAGCAAACAAAATACTACAATTTTTAAATTGTATACTTTATTTTGTGATTTTTAATGTTTTAATTGTTTACTGACAAAATACTTTTTCTAGATCTTTGTGTGATGCAACTTATCTGCAAAATATAATAACAAAGCTATTTCCTATTTATAATCTTGTTTTCTAATCTTATAACCTTGCATATTAAAATGGGACATCTAATAGTATAACGTGAAAATAATACAAATTTTAAATTTAATATTGAGGGGCACCTGGGTGGCTCAGTGGGCTAAGCGTCTGACTTGGGCTCAGGTCAAGATCTCAAGGCTGGTGAGTTTGAACCCTGCATCAGGAGCTCGGCTGGTTATCAGAGAGGAGCCTGTTTCTGTTTCTGTCTCCCTCTGTCTCTGCCCCTCCCCAGCTCATGCTTTCTGCCTCAAAAATAAATAAAAAGATTAAAAAAAAAATTAAAAATTAGTCTTGAAATACAGTTCAAATTGGGTGACTGATGTGAAATTGTGATTCGATATTATTTGAAGAAACTTACTTTACCTTGTTTCATTTTAAATGTTTTTAAATATGAAATAAACTGTAAAGAAAGAGTTCCCATCATGCAGTCTCATTATCCATTTCTTTCCTAATCAGCTAGCTGGACTTTAAATTTCAGTAATGGTTACCAGCATAGATAATATCTTTAAAGTAACCTTGATTAAAGTTTTTGATATGAGCTCCATAGGTGCTTTATGTGATCCTGGAAAATGTAGTTAGATATCACCAGGATTCAAAGGAGATATTGATAGATAGTTATTATGAGAACACCATAAGTCATGTTAGCACTATATCCTGACCTACATCAGAAAAATGCAAGTAAACCAAATCTTTCTTTCACTGAAAGCTCAGGTCATTTCTGGAATAGAGCAATATCCCTGTAATTCCAAAACACTTGAAATATCTGGAATAAAACGTCAACTCCTAGGTGTTTTCCATTTCTGTTTGGAATTTATGGACCTACACTTTCATAATTGGTATAATAACAATTAGAATTGTATAGTTCATAACTGGGAAGGCATAGGGTGAAAGTAGAGATGTAGTGTGATTTTTTCATGAGCTGAATAATAAGTGCCATTCTTAGGTAACAATGATGCCTTAAATATAATATTTCTCAGGTCCAGACCCTACAAGTTCAAAGAAAAGCATACAGAGAAAAAATATACTCAAAAATAGAGAAAGACAGTGAGCATTGTTTATTACATGTTTGTGATCATACACATGACCTCTGTGTATGTTCTCCTTACATTTTCTAAGACGAAATTTATTTTGACATATACCTTCCAGTAGGCAATAATTACCTTTAGGGACGCTTTCTTTAGAAACCACTGTTACGCAATGACTAGAGTGAAAACTTAGAGTTAACTGAGTTTAAAAAATTCTCTCCTTCCTAAATCCCTTCTATTTTTTGAATAAGCTCTAACAGATGCAAAGTTGCAAAGAAATGTTCTTCAAATAGATTTGTGGAAGATTGAGCAACTGAAACAGTAATTTATCTACTTAGAGAAATTTTTTTTTTAATTAGTTAGGGTTTAAAATGTACTGGACGGGGTCGGTCCCTTCAGAACCACTACTAAGACCAGGAGTCAGAAAGACTTCAGCGTCAATACACAGGGTTTAGGGAGTGGGATTTACTGAGACAGGAGAAAAATCACAAGTCCAGAATCAGCAAGACAGAGTTGCATGATTGCTCCGTCTCCCCATCCTTCAACCGGGTGGCGTGCCAGGGCCAGGGTCCCCGGGGCAGCTGCAACTTTGATTCCCGTAGAGAAACCCCACATTGCTCTTTGGGTTTCCTTAAAATGTGAAAAAAAAACAAAAAACAAAAACAAAAACAAACCCAAACTGGTCCACCTGGCTGCTTAGTGCCATTTAGTCTGGAGTGCCTGCTACTTCCAGGAGTTGCCTGGGCACTCCAGCTATGGCACATCTGAGGAATTAGATTCTGTGGTGCCTGTGGACTGTCCCAACCCCGTCCACCTTAACACCTGTGCTTAAGGACTGACAGCTGGAAAAAATGTGGTGTTGTCCAGACCATCCAGAGTCATTCTTAGCTCATTCTGCTCCCGGCGTAATTAATGTTGGTTTTTTTTTTGTTTTTTTTTTTCTTATTTGACTAAGTAACGCAATGACTGTATAGTAAATTGGGACGTGAAGAGCCATTTCCCATGAGTGCTTTGGTTAAATTATTATGGTTCAACCTTGAAAAAGATATATATATATATATATATATATATATATATATATATATATAATCATTGAAGTTTTATACACACTACAACCCCTATATCTGTCAGCATCTAACTGACTCTCACGGTACCATTGGTGCTTCCAAGCTTTCGTAGATGTCATATCCTCCTGTTTTAGCAGCTTAAGTTCTTACTCTACTTTTTTGCTTCCCTAGCAAAATAGGCCTATTGGCTCCCCACACATTATGTGTTCTACATGGGAACTGAGCACTGAAAAAAACAAATTAGTCTCTCTTTCTTCCTGGTCATGTTAACTATACTATAGCTGCCTGGAACTAACCTTCTCAAAAGTCCCATACCAGAGACCCAAGTTAGGGGTGGCCCAGGCACTGTTTATCTTTTCCAAAATTTCTTCTTCTTTTCTGCTGAGAAACAGCCAAGCACCATATATTTTTCCTTTTTATTTCTTCCTCAGTGCCTTTCATAGTCTCATAAGGCTGGAGAACTTTTCTCCAAAGGCTTTTCATGAAGCTCTAACATTTCACATGTGCTTAATACAAAAAGAAAAAAAGAAAGTTAGGAAGCAAACCTCAAAGTTGAATTATTTTTCCTTGGAGAGAATAAATCAACTCAAATACATTTTGTATGTTAGCCTAGCAAAAGCACTAAAAAAATCCAGTCTAGTAGAATCATTTTAAATTGAGAAGAAATAAAGACCTAAGAGGTCAAATTCCTTAGAGAAGTAAGAGACAGTGGAGAAATTACATCTTTTTGACTGCAGGCCCAATATTCTTCCATGTCTCTCAAGAAATTCTAAGATCCTGTAGACTTTGTAGATCCTGAGGCTAATAAACTTTTGGAAAACATTTTTATATGAATTTTCATCTAAATGCATTCACCACAGAGGCAAGCATGTTTAAAAGAAAGTTTAAAGAACTTTATGCAATGTCCCTGCATAGCATTCTCAAGTTTATGTTGTAGAAAACAGCAACAAAAATACCATGAAACACTAACTAACCAGGACAATGGAAAAATGGAAAATCCATGGACATCAAAGGAAACCCATTTTCCTCTGTTGAGAAATCAAAACTCCAGAGCCTTCTCCGGTGTGGAAGGCTTTAATCTTTCCACCTTGCTAAGGAAATAAATAAACAATAATAATAATGATAATAATAATAATAATAATAATAATAATAATAAAATGTTCTTATCTATAAAATCACAGATACATAAACCTTAGCATTGAGCACAAAATCCAAAAATTCTAAAAAGAATATGCAGTTAATCAATAATACATGATTTTTTACACTATCTTTAGAGTCTCATGATGCATTCACACATCCACATTTGAGAAATGATGTGTCACATATTTTTAAAAACTGATAAAAGAAAAATTAAGTTATATAAATATGAAATAGTAATAAATGCACATTGCACATTTTTAGTACTTGGAAAGACTTTCTGGTTTCACTGTTCAACATATTCATAATTCTCTTATTACTACTAAGATCCATTTAAATCCATAATTGTCTCATTTTAGCTCAGCATGGTTACCATTTAAAACCTTTTTTTTTAAGGTGTCCATACTGCTCTAGTGCATAATAAGCTGTTTGCAATCTTGTGATAACATGATGAGACCCTCACTTGAGCCTGAAATGATTGCATCTTAGCTCAGTATGAATGCTGGATTGATGCTTTGTTTTTCATGCTTTGAACAAAAGAAACAATAAATTAAAATAGCAATTGAAGTCTGATATATTAGTTCAGATTTCAAACCACAGGTGTTCTAAGTGCCTTAAATGCAAAGTGCTACTGAAAGTTTATCTCATATGGATAAAGAATGATGTCATTAGAACATGTCTTTCATTAAGAAATCATAGTTATTTATGATGATATAAAACCAAATAAACAATTTTGGTTTTGCTTATGTGCTTTTATCTTAAGTAATTTATTGGTTATCAGTTAATTATATTTGAAATGTTACCTGTAGTTCCAGAGTACTTTGAATTCACCATTTTTGTGGAATTTAAAGAAAAAGTAATTAAAACAAATGCATATACTCAACTGACCTGTAAGTAAATAAAATAAAGCAAATATTTTGTTAACATATATAACTATAGCTAAATATTAGTATACTTTATTAACCTATATTTTAAAGTCATTTCAATTTTCCCTAGAATATCATTTTTAAATCATTTAATCTCTTAAAATATATTTCAATTTAATCAGTGATAGAAAATTTTAGTTTTTTGTACAATTACAATTCAGAGAATGAAAAAGATGGGCAATGCAGAAAGGTGTATTTTATCACTAGTTGGCATTAACCACAAATTTTGTAGTTGGCTTGTTTCTTGAATAAGTACATTTTTTACAAGAGCAATACCTAAACTAACTGAATCACACTGCTTTAATTAAGGACTATACAAAAATCTTGCTTTCATTATTTAATTTAAATCTTTTAGATAATTTATATTATAAATAAATGAAGTAAACAGAGTATCTATTTAGGAAACTTTCTTTATCTGACTCTTATTCACGGTATGACTCAGTGTTTAACTAAGAAGATAAAACTCATCTGAGAATACTTATTCAAACCAAAAGACTGTTTTTGGAAAGCATACATTTGTGTTTCTCATATAAGAGCAGAATATAAAAAGGCACTTTCAAAATATGAATTTTATGTAATATACATGCAAAAAAGTTTCAGCTTATCAAAGCAAAATTATTTGATGTTCTCTTTTAAAATATACGATTCAACACATTCATTGAGCTTAGCATCAACTATATACTGCATAATAACACATCTCTTTTCCTTCTTTAATTTCCTTATATTTATGTTTTAATAACTCATAATTCACTTCTTCCTACCCTTTGTCTTATTCAGGATTTAGTACATATAAGCAAACTTTGTTTATTTATGAGACATGTAAATTACTAAAATTAGTTATTAGGGAATCTTATATTAGGGGTGCCTGGGTGGCTCAGCTGGTTGAGCATCCGAATTCCACTCAGGTGACTGGTACTAACAACTCAAAGCCTAGAGCCTGTTTCGGATTCTGTCTTCCTCTCTGCCCCTCCCCCGCTCTCTCTCTCTCTCTCTCTCTCTCTCTCTCTCTCAAACATAAATAAACATGAAAAAAATTCAAAAAGAAAAGAAAATAGTCATAGTTCTAAACAACTAATAATTAGTTGTTTATAAAATACATACAACAAATAGTATGAGGATATATTTCTAAAGTAATTTATAATCCAAAGTTTCTGAGACTCAAAATGTTTAAATGTAAGGCATATTCTTATGTATTTCAAAGGAAAAAATTTCAAGAGTAATAAGTAACCCATTTCCAGTGCTCTTGTTTTTGTTTTCAAAATGTTGCTATTAATTTGAATGGAACATGGTAGTACTTTTCAAATTATTAAAGGGGCCCATGTACATTTACCTCGAATGTATAAATAAAGATGTTTTATATTCATTTAAGTTTCCTTTGCAGTTTCAAAAAGGTTTATACTGGTCTTCATTCTCAGTCGGGATCATTTTGATTAACTAATTGTTTGGCATTAATACTAGAGGTATTCAAAATTTACCTTTCAAACACACAACTTGTGCTATAACGGAAGAGACAATAGGAAAGATAATGTGTTTAGAAAACATTCTGCCTTTTGAAATAAATTGGTGGCAAAAAAGAATTATTTTACCATGTAATGGATGATTATATTTTATCAGGATGTTTCACAATCCTGCTTCCATTAATATCTATTGAAAATATAAAACAAACATAAACACCATGATTTCTAAAACAACACTAACTCTCCAAATTCTATCAATATGTTCCAAGCCCAAAGAACCTAATTGAAAATATTGTTTGAAGTTTTTTCAAAGAAAGCCAAATTAAAAACAAAATCAAAATTTGAGATACTCCTAAAATATTTTGTTTCACTACCTTGCATGTAGAACTACTGTGATTTTTTATATTAGAGCAGCTCTTATAATATATGAATAATATTTAAAATGAAATATTAGTTACTAGATTATTTGACTCATAAAAAGTTAAGGCTTTTTTTAAATAAGATTTGAGAATGAGTTATATTTTTAAAAGATATATATGCAACAGTTTAAATAGTGATATTTTCCAAGTGACATCACAAATAAAATAAGATCATTTTAACTACATGCCTCATTATGCAGTTTAATTTTAATTTTAATCTACGGTTAGTGTGAGTTTCTTTAATGTGCTGCATACAGGATTAGACCTTATACCACGCACCAGATGTAAAATAGCATTTTCCCTCAATAAATTATAGTTTATATGCACATTTTATTTCCTGATTAATGGAGTACCAAAGTTACTGTGCATAATTTCTGCATAATATCTACAATTGTATTATTAAAATTTAACTTAATTTAATTCCATTTTATGGTTAAAATAAAATATAATTCAGTATACTAATGGGAATAAATAAAACTAAAGATATTCCTTAAGGTGATTTTTAAAAGGAATGGAACTATATAAAACCATTTTAAAACATAGCTACATTTATGTTGAGAAATAAATTCCTTCTTTCTTTAGATTTAGAGGGTATAAATGCCTTGATAAACTGCTTTTTTTCCATTAAAAAGTGGATGTTCCCTCAAGTTAGGCTTTAACTATTGATTTCAATACTATGTTTTGTGTTTTGATATTTCACAGCTCCCCAAATAACATCTAGTTACTCAATATCAATGCTTGGAAAGTGATAATTTTCTTTTTAAATTATGCATAATGAAGAATATTAACTTTGCATTAGAATAAATCTTTGTAAGTATTATTTCCAGACTTAGAGTATTATTTTGTATAAACTTAAAAAAATAACCGCATAAAATACAGTTTTAATAAAAAAAATCACTTCATCTATTTTTATGAATATGCAACATATAAATAAATTATAACTGTAATACATGTCATAATATAGAATTTAGAAAATACCTTTGTCTAAATGTGTTTTCTTTCATGAAATGGATTTGCACTTTGAAAAATTAGACAAATATCAATTTTAAATTATTTAAATATACAAAAAAACTATTACGAGGTTTCTGCTTCCTAGTAGGTAAGAAAGAATAAAATTAAAGTGAGCTGACAGATCAAAATTGGTTTGCTTCAAATTTTAACATTCTGAAAAAAAAAAAAAAAAAAAAAGGGGCGCCTGGGTGGCGCAGTCGGTTAAGCGTCCGACTTCAGCTAGGTCACGATCTTGCGGTCCGTGAGTTCGAGCCCCGCATCAGGCTCTGGGCTGATGGCTCGGAGCCTGGAGCCTGTTTCCGATTCTGTGTCTCCCTCTCTCTCTGCCCCTCCCCCGTTCATGCTCTGTCTCTCTCTGTCCCAAAAATAAATAAACGTTGAAAAAAAAAAAATTAAAAAAAAAAAAATTTTAACATTCTGAGACTACTGAAACTAAATAACGTCCCAAGTTATTTTATTATTGGCATTATTTTCTTTCAAAAGGAAATATCAAGTAACATTCTGAGTCCCATCTTGCTTGATCTCTAGCATTTGGCACTATTGACTATTTTCTCCACCTTGAAATTCTTAATTACTTTGATTTCTATAATAATTCTATTTCCTACTTCATCTTCATTATTAATTCCTCAATTTCAGTGTTTTATGTCCCTTACTTAGATCTTAAATGGTATCTTTTACCATTCTAATATCCCAGGGGCGCCTGGGTGGCTCAGTCGGTTGAGCTTCCGACTTCTGCTCAAGTCATGATCTCATGGTCTGTGAGACTGAGCCCCAAGTCGGGCTCTGTGCTGACAGCTTGTGGGCCTGGAGCCTGCTTCAGATTCTGTTTCCCTCTCTCTCTGCTCCTCCCCTGCTCACACACTGTCTCTCTCTCAAAAATAAAGGTTTTAACAAAATATTCTAATCTCCCAGTTTTTGTAATTTTGTTTACTCATTCTACATGAGATCCCTTTAAAGTTTCTACCGAGCCTGATATCATCCCACAACTCAAATGAATACAGGCAGAACCTTGCCTGATAATGAACAGTTTCCTAGAGTGCACATGGAACATGTATATAATATCCCCAAACTAACTCAGTATAATTCTCCTCAATATAACTTTCTTCATTTTATATTATATGCTTGATTAATGACAACACCACTGGAACATTTACCAAAGAAACCTGCTACAAAAATTTATTATAAAATCACTTCTTCAATACCTGCATTCAGTCACTTACTTGTCTTGTTTCTACTTTCTTAACAACTTCTACCCCTGCCCTTTTCATCACAAGGACCGCTGCTTATTTCTGATCATGACTTACTTCTGCTGTTAACAATACGAAAACAAACGATAGAACTACAGGATAAAAACACCTGGTGTACTGGGTAAAAAGCTACTTAATGTATCCTGTGGCCCAGGCAGTGTTCTAATGGCTTTACACGAATCATCTCGATTTATTCACAAAACTGCTCATGAGTTTGGTTTTTATTATCTTTTTCACAGATGAGGAAACTGGGACCTGAAGTGATGAGGTGAACCACCCATGGTTACTCACAGAACAAATGGCAGAGCTGAGACGGGAAAGGAAGACTCTGGAATTCTAGTCCTGAACTCTTGAACCCTCCTCTAGATTAACTATCAGTTTCTTTAAATTTTTTTTGTGTTTATTTATTTATTCATTTTGAGGACTCGAGGGAGACAGAGAAAGAGAGAGACAGAGAGACAGAGAGACAAAGAGCATGGGGAAGGGACAGAGAGCAAGGGAGAGAGAGCATCCCAAGCAGGTTCCGTGTTTCCAGTGCAGAGATGGATCTGAGCCAAAATCAAGAGTCAGGTGCTTAACCTACTGAGACACCCAGGTGCCCCGAGATTATCTATGATTTTAAAAATCTAATTTGCTTAGTGTAAAGATCTTCCATAATTAAACAGCAACCTCTCTCTCCTATATAATCTGATAATATTCTCTCTTGAGACTTTCATCTCAGGCATTTCAACCCCAAATATTACCCTGCGTATTTAACATTTTTCCTGTCTCCGTATGTTTATATTTGTTGTTGCTTCTGAAATATCATGCATTTTTCTCCTTCCTTTCTGCTTCTTGAACTATTCTATTTTCTGAATACTGCTTCATTACTTCCCAGTCTGTGACTTCATCTTTGAGAATAAGAGCATAGTTTATCAAGTTTTTCTTTTGCTATCACTATATCTATGCTCTTATAGCAGTGGACTTATATCATTTATATACTTTTCTGATTCACCTATAATATGGCACAGGAACATGTTATGGTTTATTTATTTTTGCTCTTTTATACTATAGAGATTTAATATATTTACTAAATGGTTTCCAGTCTTCTCAATTTTTTTCCCTAGCAATAGAACAGGCACTACTTTATTTTTTTAAAACTTTTTTTTTAACCCTTATTTATTTTCTTGACACAGACAACGGACGGGAGAGAGTCAGAGAGAGTCAAAGAGAGCGGCAGGCACAGAATCCGAAACAGGCTCCCAGCGACGGGCACGGAGACTGACGTGGGCTCGAACTCGCAGACCGCGAGATTTCGACCTGAGATACAGTCAGACGCGCAACCAACTGAGCCACCCAGGCGCCCCAAACAGGCACTACTTTAAAATGGGGCTCCTTAGAGTTAATGTGTTTCTTATATTTTAATCACCTAACAATGTTAACTCATGAGAGAAAAGCTATCTGGGTGAAAGAATCAGAAGCAATGAGTTGAAGGGACCTACCCATCATATGGTGAATATGATGCACCTGTCTTCTGACATATTCCTTTTGTCATATTCATGGTCTACTTTACTTTTTCTCCTTGGCTTCTAATATGATTTTGTTCTTAATCTGCAAAACGATATACTCTTGCCAGCGATTATCACATTGGTCTTTCCAACCTTCAGTAAATTTCCAGGACTTCATCACTTGAGCCAGCAAGCAAAGGTCAAATATAGTTTCTTTAATAATGCACATTCTCATTTGTAACACTATTTGAAACAATTGGCAGTTTTATGCATTAAATATGTCCAGCTTCATGAAATCCCAAACTAATAGTCAGGATCCCAACAGGGAATAAATGAGCTCATTATGAATAAATGAATCATATAGAAAGGCCAAAATTGTATACATTAAATAGAAACTAACTTAACTTATAACAAATTATGATACATTAGTGTTTTTATCCTCCATCATTTCGAATATTTACATAATAAATACTAGCCACCTGGAAACTTTTATATTATACTATAAATAAATATTAAATTTAACAGTTGAACAAAGAGATCATTTGGATATTGCAGCAGTTCAGCTTTGTTGCAAGTCTGAGAGGCTAAGGCAATTCATTTCATTGTTTCATTAATTTTGCAATTTAAATGTGGTATTATAATACTTATCTATAAAAACAAATGAGTTTTTGCTTTCTTAATGTTTGGGTTATTAAATGCTGCCAAACAAACTATCCAAAAAGATTTTGAATTAAAATTACAATCACTTGGGGTGCCTGGGGTGCGAAGTCGGTTAGGTGTCCAACAGGTCTTCGTGGGTTCGTGGGTTAGAGCCCCACGTTGGACTCTGTGCTGACAGCTTGGATCCTGAAGCCTGCTTTGGATTCTGTGTCTCCCTCTCTCTCTGCCCCTCCTCTCCTCACACTCTCTCTCTATCTTAAAAATAAACACTAAAATAAAAAATAAAAACAAAATTGCAATTACTTTACTATGTTTCATAATTTTGTGGCTCAGAAAATTGAGCAGCACTCAGCTGGACAATTTTGTTCCAGGGAGCGAAAGCTGGGTTCACTTAGTGGTGTTCAGCTGGTTCCTGGCCTGGTCTGGAGGGTCAAAGACAAATTAACCTAGAGGCCTGACATCTTGATAGGTATAGCTGGATGGTTAGGCTTAGCTGGAACATTTTCTTTCTCAGTATGATCGGGAGGCCTCTCCAGGAATTTCTTCAGGGTCCACAAAAGCCTCTCAGGGGTAAGAGTGAGTACTCCATGAGGCCGAGGGCAGAATTACAAGATTCTAGGAACCTAGGCTCAAAAGCTCCAGAACATCTTACCTACCACATCCAGTTAGTCAAGCAAGTCCTTACTCAAGGCTTGATTCAAGAGAAAGGAGGAAATAGACTGTAGATCTTTTTGGAGAAATGAGGTACATGTTTAAGAAGAGAAAAAAATACTGATGGAAATCTTAGAAATCTGTTACCATAGTTTAAATTACTCATAGCAGTACATCTATAAGAACCACGACCCAAACTCCAAGATTCCACTAACGTTGCCCTGTAATCTTACTTTATTTTTTATCAAAATTATGCATATTTTACCAGTTCTTGCTCTAATGAGCAAGTTATTGCCGTTTTCTTCTAAGGAATGTGCTTAAAACTTAGCCCACATGAAATAAATAAAATGGTAGTCTATATTTACTCAATTTCAACTTGCTTTCAAACCCCACTCCTTATTATCTGATACATTTCTATTCTCTGTCTCCTTGGGATACAGATGGCTCAAGTTTCAGGGACGAAGATTTTGATTTTTTTTCACAAATAAATGCAAGAAAAATTGGGATTAAGTCTGGAACAGCAAAAATAACTGTTTTGTTTTGTTTTGTTTTGTTCTTCCTATCATGTACTGAGTCCAAAACTGTTTTTGGCCACTGGCAGTATTTTGAGGATGGGTTTAACATCAGTGGAGTAGATTCCTAAAACTCTTTCTTATGCTTTTCAAGATGGGTTATTTTCCAAAGAGTTAGATTCCACTTGCTCCTAAGGTTTGATCCTTCGTTCTTCAATATTTTCACCTATGGGTCCCAGAATTTCTCTTGGTTGACATTATTTCAAGCAAACATCACTTTATAACATGATTTAAATTTTTGTTGGGTGAAACAAAACACTGACTGCTAATTTAAATGTATTTCTTCATCAATAAATTAATTGCATGTGAGGAAAGAGGGTTTAGCATGAACAAATAACTTCAGAATATACTGAGCTTGAACCCTGGAGTAATTGAAAGATCCCCACTTACTAACTTTAGAAACTTTATTCCAAATATTAGGATCTTTGTGTTGTAAAAATACATCCACATGATCACTTTAATAAAAATACTCATTGTACTAAATTTCCATTGTATCATCCCATTCCTTGAGTAAATCCAACTTAACCAATTCATTGTTTCTTTTTAAAATTTAACCTAGGATGGATTTAATATGTAAAACTTTTGTTTAGGATTTGTGCAACCATGCTTCTGAGTGAAATTGCCCTTGTCTGGTTTAGTAGCGAGCTCACGTAAGCCTCATGTAAAAAGATGGGAGCAGTTCTCCCTTTTTGCATTTTCTGCAAATGCTTATATAATATTGAAATTATTCATATATTCATATATATGTAGTGTAAATTGACAGAATCCCTTCTTTGCACAATGTTTTATTTGTGGTTTTTTATCTATTTTTAATGATCATTTTATTAGGCTTTTTAAAATTTTTTTTAATGTTTATTTATTTTTGAGACAGAGGGAGACAGAGCACGAGTGGGGGAGGGGCAGAGAGAGAGGGAGACAGAATCCGAGACAGGCTCCAGGCTCTGAGTTGTCAGCACAGAGCCCGATGCGGGGCTCGAACCCATGAACCGTGAGTTCATGATTTGAGCAGAAGTCAAATGCTCAAGCGACTGAGCCACCCAGGTGCCCAGGTGTTAGGCTTTTTATATCTTGTTATTTCAATATCTGTAAGATGTTTTAAAGGAAACTATACATGTTGTATATAATATTTAAAGTTACTCAAAATTAATTAATTAAAATATTCCAAAGGACTATATTTTACTCTAAAATTGTTTATATATATATATATATATATATGAGAAGAAATTACAAATCATCACCATTTAAAGATGAATAATAAATGATTCCCATCACCCAGCTGAAAATAAAAGAGCATTGCCGAAATCCTTGAAGCTGCTATTCTGCCCTACCTTATTCTCATGTTCCTGTCCCCACAAAAGTAAAGTTACATAAACATAGAGATATATATCACACCTCATTTTATTTTATGCTATTAGTACATATCTAGCTAATCATATAAAGTAACAATTGTTTAGGTTTTCCTTTTATATAAATTGAATTACAGATTGTGTGAAGTTGATGATATTGCACAAAATTAGTTTTGACTCTATGATGAGAATGACACCCCAAAGATGTCCACAGTCTAATCTCTGAAACCTGTAAATATGCTACATGGCAAAAGGGACTCTGCAGACGTAACTAAATTTATGGACCTTAAAATTGAGAGACTGCCAGGATTATTTGGGTGAGCCCAATAGAATTATATGAGCCCTTAAAAGCTGAGAACTTTCTCTGGAGTCAGAAAGATGTGGCTCAAGAATTCAGGGACCACAAGCCCAAGAAGGAACCTCTGTGCTGTCGCTGCTTTGATGATGTAACAGGGGACTATGTGGAAAGCATAAAAAGGAAAAGAATTCTATCAATAACCAGTCAGCTTGGAAAAGGATTCTGAGCTTCAGATGAGAATTACAGCCCTAGCTTCATTTTAATTTAAACCCAGTAAAACCACATGTACCAATTGAACCTCCTAGACTTCTGACCTGGAGAAATTATGAGATAATAAATGAATGTTATTTTAAGCCACAAAGTGGTGATGATTTTCATGGTATAATAGAAAATTAATGCAGATTGATTAACGGTAATTCCTGTTTCTGTGTGTAATTAATTTTACGGAACAATATTCCATTTTTTTGACAATTCTACATCATCTATCCATCCACCCATTAATGGGCATGGACACTCCTTCCATTTATTTGGTATGAGGAATAATGCATATATAAATATTTGCACATTTATCACATATATGAAGTCTTCCTCTAGGATACAGAGAAGGGAGGAAATGTTAGATTATAGATCTCACCTCTATTAAACTTCATAATTCCTAGTAGTTTTTTTAAGTGATGTGAAAGTTTGCACTCTTACCTTTACAACAGTAGATTGCTTCACATCTTCTATGACAACTGACAGTATCTAACTTCAGTTATGTTGTGATGCTGATGTTTATGTAACGATACCCTGTTAGGACTTTAATTTAATTGTCTTGATTACTAATAAGGCTAAGAATATTACCGGGAAATACCTGTATAAACAATTTCTACCCTCCCTCCTTTAAAAAAAAAGTCTTAATGATTTGAATGTGCTCCTAAATATTCTGGGTTATAAATTTTTTTCTAGTTATTGATATTTTCTCCTAGTTTGTGGTTTGACTTTTGCTCTCTTTATAAGATATTTAATAAACAAGAACACTAATATTTATTTTAACATAATAAAATGTATTTATATCTTCCTTTGTAATGATCACGTGCTTTACTGCAGAAAGATTATCTCTATCCTAAAGTCATACACTCTTTAATGTATTTTTATAAAAGATTTAAAATTTGTTTTACAGCCAGTACATTTTTATATCTGAATATGAACTTTTTTTGGTGAAGCAAAGATCAATTTCCATTGCTTTTGAATATGGATAAATGGTGATCTCAGTAACACATATGCAATTTTCAACTTTTTCCCTGTTAGTGTTGGCATTATAAACTATGTGTGCTATTAATATTAATTACTCTATCTATCACTGCAACAACAATATACTTTTTAAAATTACAATAGCTTTATACTTTACGTTGTATCTGGTACAACAAGCTCTTACTGTTAGTACTTCAAGAGAATTTTACCTTTTCTTGTAACTACTCATCCCCACAAATTTAAATATCCATTGTTAATCTCAAGGAAAATTTCTACTGTCATTTTGTTATATGCTGTATATCTATATCTACCTTATCTTTATCGATATCAATTCTTTGAGAACATATGATAAATTTACAATATTGAGTCTTCCTTTCCGTAAGCTTAGTATGTTTTTTCTAAAGAAAACTATTTATTAAATATTTAAACCAATCATATGTTCCCAAATACTGTATCATTATTGTGCATTACTTTAGTTCTTACTTGTGTTTTCTAAATGTACCACAGTTGCACGTTATTGTTATTTTTTGATGCAGTGATTTAAAAAAAAATCCCCAGTGTATGATGATTTATTTTCTCACCATTTCCTTGTACATCTCAGAACATCCTTGTTAAATCATCTTCTATGTTTCTGAAGTATATCCTAGAAGTTAACTTAGTAAGGTTCTGTTATTGGAACATTCTCTGCATTTTGACCTATTTTTGAATGATAATTTACCAGAAATAAATTCCATTTCACACAGCATTTGAAGACACTTCACTGTCTTGTGTGTTTCAATGCTGCTGCTCAGCTGGCTGGTGTCAGTTAAACTGACACTTCTTTGCAATCATCTGTCCTTTCTATCCGGCTTCTTTTAAAATATTCTTTCCCTTTCGTGTTGAGAAATTTTTCTAGGTTGTATGAAGGTATGCCTCTCTCAGCGCCATACTGGTAAAATAACTCAGCAGAGAAAATCCCTTGACCTATACTGTTTATTGATTTCCATTGCGTAAATATTTCCACCATGGTGCATTCAAGCTACCAATATTTTCAAAGATTGGCTGATAAATTCCTGAATATTTAACAAATGACTCTCATGGAACAATGTGAACTGGCTCCAGCACACCATTGTTTTTCTTTAGTTTATCCTGTAGTGTGGCCATTTATTTACTGACTCTGAGACTTCATGAATTCCATCAGTTTTGGAAAATCCTTGATATTTCTTTGCATTTTTTATTTCTGTCCCATCCTGGAACTTCAGTTAGTGTATATCAGAACTTTTCATGCTCTCAGCCATGTTCCCCATGCTCCTCCCTTCTGTGAATCTTCCTCTATGCTGCGTTTTTTTTTTTTTTTTAATGTTTATGTATTTTAGAGACAGGGAGAGCACAAGCCGGAGTGGGGCAGAGAGAGAGGGAGACACAGAATCTGAAGCACATTCCAGGCTCTGAGCTGTCAGCACACAGCCCAACACGGGGCTCGAACCCACAACACATGAGATCATGACCTGAGCCAAATTTCAACACCCAACCAACTGAGCCACCCAGGCGCCCCTATGCTGAGTTCTGAATAATACATTTAGAAATGTCTTTCTGTTAAATAAATTTATTTCCAACAATAATCTGATGAATTACCTATATACTATTATTATTTATATCATTTTTAATTTAAAGATTGAACTTGGCCCTTTTTACAAATACACTGCCACATTTTCATAATCTTGTAGTTTGTATTTGTGTTTTTCATTCTGTCTTTATATACATATATTTTTAAGTGTATCTGTTTCCTCTATTATCTGATGTTCTAGTAGTCATATGTTTTGATATTTTATTCTGTTGCTTGATATTTTATTGGCCTGTAGTTGTATAACTAGTTTCCTTTTTGATTGAGGGTTCACATTTGCCCAATCTTATGAGAATCTTAAAGAATATGTCTTTCAGGTGTTCTACCACAGAAAATTTGTGTTTGTTTTTTCCATGTGCCCCATGGCAAAACTTCTTTTGTTTCTTTGGTCTTCGGCTTCCTAGACCAAACATACCAAGAAAATTGAAGTACCAAACCCATGTGAGGTCAGACTTGTACCTGCAGATCCTCAAGGGAAATTATTGACCTTCACAAGTTTTTAGGCCTAAGATATACAAGTTACCTTGCAGACTTCTTTTGTCAATAGATTTTTCTTTTACTCATTTTTATTTTCATTTAGGTTGGAGCCTACTAGTGTTCTTTTTGTTTGTTTGTCATGTTGTTGTTGTTGTTGTTTTTTGTAACATTCACTATTACAACACCCCAAAAAGTGATCACTAAAAATTTTATCTAATAACTCATCATAAACTCCAAGGTTCCAAGTTACTGACATCACTAGAAATTTGCAGGATTACCTTTGTGTTTGGCTTATTTATTTTTGTTTGATTGTTTGTTTAATTCTTCGTAGCTCTTTCTACATTTCTCTCCTTGGTTAATATTATTCTTGCTTAATTATGAATACAGTCAGAAATATAAAACTGTGTTTGTTATATCATATTCAGCATTTCTAAGTATTTGCAATAGGAGAGTTTCAGAATATTTAATCTGACATATTGCCAAGAGTAGAAGCACTAATGTGTTTTTAAATGCAAATAAATGACAGGTGAAGTAAAAGGGAAAATTACACAAACAATAACAGTCAGTGAGTGATGTCTATGACACTGCCTTTTTTCTAAACAAAAAAAGGTAGGAATAGTATACTGCTACTGGCTTCTCTTTTATCCATTATCTATTTATTATGGTATAGTTATAGATTTGGTATGTCACTTGAGTTTAGGTTACAATTATTTATTTAGCACAAAAAAGTCCAAATTATGTTTCAATGTCGAGACTGTTTTGGATGGCATCCTAAAAAGCCAATGTTTAATATGAGCAATATATAAAGATACAAAGAAGCTCAAGTGGGAAAACCTGTAAATGGGTTCATTTTGTTTTATAAAACAGTTTGCATTCATGTATAGGACCCATCTTGATGAAACGTACAGGGTTTTTTTTTTTTTTTAAGACATGATGTATTATTCTAAAATTCTCTCTACTTTAAGAGGTATAACTTGTTATTTGCAGTTACTGGGATTTTTATATTTTAGTTTCGCTACTCTATGTTGAGCCCAAATACACTCAGTAGAAAACATAATAGCATTTCGTATTTAAGTGAATTTTATTTTATGTAATTAGCATCATTTAGAGACTTGAAACTAGAGAAATGCAGGATTTGATATAAAGGTCTATTTGTTTTCTGTTATTAACTTGATATATATCTTGACATCAACGTTCTGAAAGGTAACCTAGTGAAAATAAAGTACTTTTTGCAGTCTGTTTTATGTCTTTTATTTCTGCACCTGATACATGGAAGTGAGACAATAAGTTATTGTGGAAATAAACTGAATATATAGTGAGCTATTTACAAATGCCTCTTAAAGATAATCTAATGCTATTTGAAAAGGAAGCAAAAAAGACGTATCAAGTTGTACTTCCTCAAATTATTTGCATAGAGTGTATGACATTTTCAAAATCAACACTGTCATGGAAAAACAAAGTACTTTCTTATATTCTGAATTATTAAATTTTGCTTAGTGGTTCTAATAGTGAAAATGTTTAACTGTATTAAATCCAGATTGTAATTATATGCATAAAGCATTTCTCTAGAATTAACATGGAAGTACCTTATTACTGAATTAAAATTATAGGTCAAATAATTACAGAAACAATAACCCCCAAGAATCCTAATGTGAAAACTCCAGTGGATTATGTTGCATTTTTACTTCCTGGAGCAAAGTAGATCAAGCAGGTGAGACCCTCATATATTGATTTATAAAAAACTCAATAAATCTTACTGTATTGCCGTTTGAGCTCCTGATAAATTTAGAAAATTTTGAAAAAGGAATTTATTTTTGCCAGTTTTCTAATCGTTTGCATATTCCTCTTAACAGCTCTTTTCTAAATTCAATAGTAAAATCTGTGCATTGTGGATATCTACATTGCCTTTATTAGAGACTTCTGGGGCACCTGGGTATCTCAGTCAGCGAAGGGTTCGAGTCTGACTATAGGTTTTTGCTCAGGTCATGATCTCATGGTCCTGAAAGTGAGACCCCAACAGGGCTTTGTGCTGGGTGTGGAGCCTACTTAAGATTCTTAAGATTCTCGTTCTCCCTTTCCCTCTGACCCTCCCCCATCCAGTCTCTGTCTCTCTCTCTCTCTCTCTGTCTCTCTCTCTCTCAAAAACAAAAACACAAACATATTTTCTTCATATTTTTGAATCTCTTTTAAAGTCACAATATGAATTGACCATAGTGAGCATATGCATCTACCTGGATCCAGAATGTTCATTTTACATGACTTCACACCTTAAAAGTTTTAATCCAAATTTTCTTATTTTATTTGCCTTTCTTATTTAGCAGATGTTCATGTAACTTAAAATTCTTATAACTTAAAATAACTGTTTTAATTTAAAACTTAGTGTACAATGCATAATTTAGTGACATTTCATGCTTTTGTGATGTTGTGCAACTATTATGTCTGTTCTCAAAACTTTTCACCACTGCACAAAAACCACTATCATTCTTCATCCTTTTCCATATATCCTGAAAATCACTCATCTACTTTGTGTCTCTATGGATTTGCCTATTCTGGGTATTTCATACAAAGTAACCATACAATTTTTGCACTTTTTGTGTCTGACTTCTTTCGTATAGTGTTTGTGGGGGTCATCATCAGTGTTTGAGGATTCCTATTTTTTGACACCCTTAGCAATATTGTTATATTTTTATTATTGTTATTAAAGTTTTCCTTGTTAGTCTGAAGTGTTATCTTATTGTGGTTTTGATTTGCATTTCTGTAATAGTCATCTTTTTTTGTGCTTGTTGGTTATTTGCACATTTTCTTTGGAGTAATCTCAAAGTCCTCTGTTAATTTTTAAAATTGTTTTATTTTTCTTTTCTGTTGGTGAGTTGTAAGAGTTCTTTATATATTCTAGGTACTGAGTCTTTATCAGATTCATTATTGCAAATATATATATACATATATATATATTCCATTCTATAGGTTATATTTTTACTTTTTTGATAATATCTACTATAGACTGAACGTTGTATGCCACCCATCCACCCTGAAATAAATTCCTGTGTTGAAATTGAATCTCCAATGTGATGGTATTTGGGGTGGGAACTTTGGGAGGGGATTAGGTAATGAGAGTAGAGCCCTCATGATGGGATTAGTTTTTTTATAAAAGAGACATCACTGTTTTCCTTACCCCTTCTGCCCTATGCTGACACAGCAAGAAGTTAGCCATATTTAAACCAAGACCCTCATCAAACACTTAATCTGCTGGCACCTTGATCTTTGACTCTCACCCTCTAGAACTGTGAAAAATAAATTTCTGCTTTTTAGAAATCATTTCATCTATTGTATTTTTTTATAGCAGCCAAATGGTTTAAGACAATATCCTTCGAGGCACAAGTCTTTAATTTTATAACATCTAATGTATCTATTTTTTGTTGTTGCTTGTGCTTTTGGTGTCCAAAATAAGAATCCACTGTCAAAATATGGGCTCATGAAGATTTACACCTACTTTTTCTTCTAATGCTTTTTATAATTTTAGCAGTTATATTACAGTTGTTCGTCCATTTTCAGTGAATTTTTGCATATGGAGTGAGGTAGTGATTCCAACTTGATTTTGTTTGCATGGTCCTATCCTATTGTCACAACACCATTTGTGGCAAAGATTATTCTTTTCCTCCAGTGAATGATCTTGACACATTTTCCTAAATAATTTGACCATAAATATTTGGGTTTATTTCTAAACTCTCAATTCTATTTTATTGCTCTGTATGTCTATTCTTATGCTCACACCATACTGTTTTGATTGCGGTAGCTTTGTGGGAAGTTTTGACATCAAGAGTGTGAGTCGTTCAAATTAGCTTTTCTTTTTCAATATTGTTTGACTATCCAGGACATCTTCTAATTCCATATAAATGTGAGATTCATTTTTTCTATTTCATTTAAAAAAAAGCCATTGGAAATTTGGTATAATTGCACTGAACAGGCAGATCACTTTAGGGAGTATTACAATCTTAACTATATTAAGTCTTTCAATCCATAAACATGGCATGGCTTTTTGTTTCAGTATTCTTTAATTTTGTAGTTTCTAATATACATGTCTTTCATCTTTTTGGTTAATTTTATTACTAGGTATTTTATTATTTGCAATACTATTATAATTCAAATTTTTTTCTTAACTTCTTTTTACAGATAGTTCAATGCTTTTGTATAAAAGCACAACTGATTTGTGTGAGTTGATTTTGTACCCTACAACTTTGCTGAATTCATTTATTAGCTCTAGTAGCTTTTTTGTGGATTGCATCAGATTTTCTATATATAAAATTATGTCCTTTGTAAGTAGAAATAGTTATATATATATATGTGTGTGTGTGTGTGTGTGTGTGTGTGTATGTATATATGTATATATATGTATATATATATATGTGTGTGTGTGTGTGTGTGTGTGTGTGTTTTGCAATTGGGGTGAGTTTTATTTATTTTACTTGCCTAACTGCTCTTTCCAGAACCTCCAACGCAATATTGAAAAGTAGTGGTAAAAACAGACATTATTGACTTGTTCTTGATTGTAGGAGAAAAGTTTTTCCTCTTTCACCATTGAGCATGATGGTGGATTGGGTTTTGCAAAAATGTTATATATCATATTAAAGAATTTCCCTTTATTGTTAGTTTTCTAAGTGTTATTTTTTTAAAATAAAAAATATTTTTTCTGTATCTATTAGAATATTTTTTTCTGTATCTATTAGGATAATTATGTGTTTTTATTCCTCCATCCTATTAATGTGGTTTATTAACATTTTTTTAATTGAAAATCACCATTCTTCTGAAATAAACCTCACTTGATTAAGATGTATAATATATTATTATATTGGGCTTGGTGGATTTGATGGTGTTATTTGTAATTGCATCTATATTCATAAAGCATATTAGTCCCTAGTTTTCTTTTCCTGTGTTATCAAGGTAATGTTGGCTTCATAAAATGTGTTTGGAAATGTTCCTTCATCTTTTATTATTATTATTTAAAGAACTTAAGTGGAGTTGGTTTAATTCTTCTTACATGTTTGTCAGAATTCGCCAGTGAAGCCAGCTGGTTGGGAAGTTTGATTACTGATTATGCTTCTTATTATATGTCTGTTGAGACTACATATTTCTTCTTGGTTCAGTTTGATAATTTTTATGTTTCTAGAAATCCATCCCTTTCTTCTGGATTATCAAATTTGTTGGCATACAAGTTTTTTAATATTCTCTTGTTATTCCATTTTTCCATAATGCCAATATTTTTGTATCTTATTTCTGATTTTAGTTATTCACTTCTTCACTCTTTTTCCCCCATTGATTTTAACTAATTGTCAGACACTATCCTTGAAAAGGCCAAGACAAAAAACTGCTAGAACTGATTCATGAATTCAGCAAAGTTGCAGGATATAAAATCAATGCACAGAAATTGGTTGCATTCCTATACACCAGCAATGAAGCAACACAAAGACAAATCAAGGAATTGATCCCATTTATAGTTGCACAAAAAAACACAAAATACCTAAGAATAAATCTAACCAATGAGGTGAAAAATCTATACACTGAAAACTATAGAAAGCTTATGAAAGAAATTGAAGAAGACACACCAAAAAAAAAAATGGAAAAAGATTGCATGCTCCTGGATAGGATGAAAAAATATTGTTAAAATGTCGATACTACCCAAAGCAATCTACATATTCAATGCAATCCCTATCAAACTAACACCAGCATCTTCCCAAAGCTAGAACAAATAACCTCAAAATCTGTATGGAACCAGAAAAGACCTCAAATAGCCAAAGCAATCTTGTAAAAGAAAACCAAAGCAGGAGGCATCACAATCCCAGATTTCAAACTATACTTCAAAGCTGTAATCATCAAGACAGTATGGTACTGGCACAAGAGCAAACACTCAGATCAATGGACCAGAATAGAGAACCCAGAAATGGACCCACAAGCATATGGCCAAAGAATCTTTGACAAAGCAGGAAAGACTATCCAATGGAATAAGACACTCTCTTCAGCAAGTGGTGCTGGGAAAACTGGACAGGAACAGGCAGAAGAATGAAATTAGACCACTTTCTTACACCATACACAAAAATAAACTCTACATGAATGAAAAACCTCAATGTAAGACAGGAAGCCATCAAAATCCTTGAGGAGAAAGCAGACAAAAACCTCTTTGATCTTGGCCAGAACAACTTACTCAACACGTCTCTGGAGGCAAGGGATACAAAAGCCAAAATGAACTACTGGGACCTCATCAAAATAAAAAGCTTCTGCACAGCAAAGGAAACAATCAGCAAAAGTAAAAGGCAACCGACAGAATGGGAGAGGATATTTGCAAAGGACATATCAGATAAAGGGTTAGTATCCAAAATCTATAAAGAACTTCTCAAACTCAACACCCAAAAAACAAATAATCCAGTGAAGAAATGGGCAAAGACATGAATAGAAACTTCTCCAAGGAAGATATTCAGATGGCCAACTGACACATGAAAAAATGCTCAACATCACTCATCATCAGGGAAATACAAATCAAAACCACAATGAGATACCACCTTATACTTGTCAGAATGGCTAACATGAACAACTCAGGCAACAAGAGATGTTGGCGAGGATGCGGAGAAAGAGGATCTCTTTTGCATTGTTGGTGGTAATGCAAGCTGGTGCAGCCACTCTGGAAAACAGTATGGAGGTTCCTCAAAAAACTAAAAAAATAGAACTACCCTATGACCCAGCAATTGCACTACTAGGAATTTATCCAAGGGATATAGGTATGCTGTTTCAAAGGGGCACATGCACCCCTATATTTGTAGCAGTGCTATCAACAATAGCCAAAGTATGGAAAGAGCCCAAATGTCCCTCGATGGATGAATAGATAAAGAAGATGTGGTATATATATACAATGGAGTATTACTCGGCAATCAAAAAGAATGAAATCTTGCCATTTGCAACTGCGTGGATGGACCGGGAGGGTATTATGCTAAGTGAAATTAGTCAATCAGAGAAAGACAAAAATATGACTTCACTCACATGAGGACTTTAAGAGACAAAACAAATGAACATAAGGGAAGGGAAACAAAAATAACATAAAAACAGGGAGGGGGACAAAACAGAAGAGACTCATAAATATGGAGAACAAATTGAGGGTTGCTGGAAGGGTTGTGGGAGGGGGGATGGGCTAAATGGGTAAGGGGCCTTGAGGAATCTACTTCTGAAATCATTGTTTCACTATATGCTAACTAATTTGGATGTAAGTTTTAAAAAAGAAAAAAGAAAATTAAAAAAGAAAGAAAAAGCCAAGGCATTAGACTTACTAGTAAAAGAATTTAACATTTAACATACTCGTTTAAACATGCTTAAAGAGCTATAGTTAATCATAGACAAAGAGCTAAAGGAAACCAGGATAATTATAGGGAATATCAAAAAAGAGAAAGAAATTATAAAGAGTAAACCAAATGAATACTATTGAATTGAAAAGTCAACAGCAGACAGGAAAATTATCAGTAGATAGGACTGACAACAGAGTTGAGCAAGCACACACACACACACACAAAATAGCAAAACTAATGATAGGACAGTTGAAATCACCCACTCTGAAAAGCAGAAAGAAGAAAAAATGAAGAAAAACAGAATGCAAGACACAGATGGGATACCATGAAGTATACAAATATACATCAATATGCACTATCTTCTTATTTACAATTCATTAATTATCTACTCAACTCTATATTCATACATAAAGAATAATTGATGCTTGAGGGTTTCTAGGTCTATCCTCTGTACTTTCACTCTTTTTCATTTTATTTTGAGAGAGAAAAAAGAGTTAAAGAGTGCAGAGGAGGGCAGAGAGAGAGAGAGAGAGAGAGAGAGAGAGAGAGACAAAATCCCAAGCAGGCTCTGTACTTTCAGCCTAAAGCCCAACTCTGGCCTTGACCTCATGAACTGTGAGATCATGACCTGAGCTGATATCAACAGTTGGACGCTCAACCTACTGAGCCACCCAGGTGCCCTTCTGCACTTTCATTCTTGTTACTTGTTTATTTTTACTTCAAAAAAAAAATACCTACAGTTAATACAGGCATTATGGAAAATAGAAGTTTTAAAAAGTCTATAATCCTTGAAAAAGAAGAAATACTGTACAATTTTCTATTGTATATGTATACCTAAATATTTATAATCAAACAAATAGCCTGCAAAATTACTCAAATTTAATTATTTAAAATTTACTGAATAAGTTTCTTAAAAAAGAGTTTAATATAATTAATATACATAACAGAGCCTATATATGTAATTAATTTATTATTAATAAAATTTAATTGTAAGAAGCACATATTTGACATTTAACATATAAGCTACCATGCTATTTATATTAATTAACACACTTATCAAATGTCAATTAGCAGTTTAAGAATTAATTGCTATGAAATTGATTTGCCATAGACTACTATTTAAATGTTAATGTCTCAAAATTCTTTGCAATTACAAGGCAAGTATGAAGTTTAGTCAAATGAACGTTTATTATTTACATGTGAAATAACAATAGTAACATAATTTTCTGAATATTTATGAATCAGTAACAATATTTATGAATTTACATTTAAAAGTTGTTTTAAAATAAAGTCTATTCTACAAAATAATCATATTTTATGTCAGTTTAAATACATTCTTTATGTTTATTTAGTTTTGAGAGAGAGAAAGAGAGAGAGAGAGAGAGAGACAGAGCGCGAATGGGGGAGGGGCAGAGAGAGACAGAGCAGGCTCCCGGCTCTGAGCTGTCAGCACCGAGCCTCATGCGAGGCTCGAACCCACGAAGGATATCATGACCTGAGCTGAAGTCGGATGCTTAATCAACTGAGCCACCCAGGTGCAGTCACTACCTCATTTTTAAAGAATCAATACCTTCTTTTAAATTATTCATTATATCATATATTTTATTATACCAATTAATCTAATACTTAAAGCAACGGCAAAAAAAATAAGAGTGAGCCAGAAGGTAGGGTTATGTAGGAAAGAGTTAACAAGAAACAGGACAGAACTTTGGATTTAACTTGTAATCTTTTTACTGTGTTTTATTTATGGCCTAGAAAACAGCTGCTCTGTATTGAAATAGGCATTGCATTGAAACTGCTTCCACTGCAGCAAGTGATAAGAACCCCAATTCAAACGGGCTTAGATGAAAAAAGCATATGTGTAGCCTTATGTAAAACATAATGGTGCCTGTGTTCACACAATACCACAGCATTGGGAGATTAGGAGTCTCTCTCCCTCTCTCTTCTAGGTTTGGCTTCCCTCTAGGTTTTCATCACCCTTAGGCAGGCTGTCAACTTCATAGCTGTTTTCTGACTCAGGCTTATACTTTCCTGGGAGTTAAAAAACTGTGCGTTTTCTTTTCATCCAATTGATTAAAATTCTCCAAATTGAGTTTCATTAATGTGAATTAGGTCATATGCTCATCTCTGAACAAATAATTATAGCCAATGAATAAAATACTCTTACTTATGAGGGCTAAGTCACATGCCCACCCCCAGTGCTCCTTGAGATTCATAAGATTAAAAACCATGCCAATGAAGAAAATGACGTTTGTTCAAAAATATTCTAAACTGCATATAAATTACATATATATGCATATACACATATACATGTGTATATACATGTATACACATATATATGTATATACATGTACATATATATATACATAAATATATATACATATATATGTAATTAATATATATGCCAGGCAAGCCACAGATGTCCACTACAAGAAGAGGTCTCACCTAGCCATTTCCAAAACCATAATCTAGGAAAAAGAAAGCTCAGTTCTAAGTTGAAACAGTGATAGTATAATACCCTGTGGACTAATAAAACACAGTTGTAGGCTGAAAACTACATGGGCGGCCAGTTGAGACTATGTCATAAAAGTTCTAGAAAAAAAGCATACGAATATATATTTTAGTTTTTCTTATAGTAGAGAAATAAATTTACAGACACTCTACTAATGCGAGGAGATGAAGTAAATCAGAGTACCTACTTATAGGACAAAAGTAAAATGTGATATAGATAGGAGGTAGGATATTGCTCATGACTAAAACTGAATGTACTAGATGTATTGAACTAATATAGATAATCCTCAAAATGATTTTGAATTTAAAGTCAGGTGCAGAAGATGTACAATATGATATAATTTTCATTCAAAACAATAAGAGTACTATATAACCTGTGCAGGTAGGTCATTGGTTATACAGTATTTTTGGAAGAGCAAAAATGTATTAGTTGCATTAGTATCCATTAAAAAGTAACCAACTAGGGGTGGCTGGGTGGCTCAGTTGGTTAAGTGTGCAACTTCAGCTGCTCAAGTCATGATCTCGCAGTTTGTGAGTTCGAGCCCTGCATCGGGCTCTGTGCTGACAGCTCAGAGCCTGGAGCCTGCTTCAGATTCTGTGTTTCCCTCTCTCTGCCCTTCCCCCCACTCTCACTCTTTCTCTGTCTCTCTCAATATTAAGTAAAATATTTTAAAAAATTAAAAGAAACAATTAACCAGTTAATTAAATTAGTAATTTTATTAATTAATTGCTTTTAATATGTAATATTAACTTAAGGATTATAAGTGGAACACAAGAAGAACCTGTACACAGGAAGAGAAGGTGAGTTATAGAATCCTAGGGAAACTCGGAGTGTATAAAGAGAAAGCTGGAAGAGAACACAGAGTGGGAAACAGAAGTATCTGAGATATAGCAGAGCAATGTCAATCAAATGTCTATGGATGAAAGCTGTAAGGTTCAACGTGTGGTCAACAGTGACATATGTTTTAAAGAATGAAGTCTTTGAGAATAGAAGGTCTAGGAAACCAAGGCAAACAGTTGGAATAGCGATGGCAAGTAGGATTATTGGCATTTTATTTTATTTTTACTTATTTATTTTTATTTGAGAGAGACAGAGAAAGAGTGCGAGGGGGCAGAGGGGCAGAGAAAGAGAGAGAGGAAGAGAGAGAGAGAGAGAGAGAGAGAGAGAGAGAGAGAATCTCAAGCAAGCTCCAAGTTCAGTGGAGCCCAGCTCAGGGCTTGATCCCATGAGCCTGGGATCATGTTCTGAGCTGACATCAAGAGTCAGATGCTCAACCGACTGAGCCATCCAGACACCCCAGATGACTGGTATTATAAATAGCAGGTGAGAAGTGAGATAGCAGAGTCAGTAAAAGCACTCTGGTTGTTTTAATAGGTAAGGTTACTTGAACTGTTCATACATAATTTTCTGTGTAGCCTTTGGTTCATATATATTTAATGCTCACAATAACTATAGGAGGTTGGTACTGTTATTTTAGATATGAAGAAACAAAGGTAGAGTGAGATGAAGGTACCTCCCTCGGTTTCAGAGCTAGTTAGTGCTGGTGCTGGAAGCCAACTACAAAGTCATTGTTTTTATCACTAAGTTATATTGAACAATTCAAATTCCAACTGAGATAAGGAGAGACTGAGTCATGAATTGCATCGGAGGCATTTTAAATTCTACTAACAGATTGAAATGCATTTTGTCTTTATTTGTTTTTCTGAAGGGGAATTTATTTTTGGTCATAGTAGATTAGAGAAATTATTGAAAAAAACAAAAACAAAAACAAAAATGAAAAAAAAAACAAAAACAAAAACAAAACAGAAGGTCCAGGAGAACATTGAAGTAAGATCTGGGGTATAGATTAGGAGATGGGACCACAAGTCTAAGTGGGGAAATTAGCTTTGTGGAAGAGAAGGAATGACTCTTGAGAGAAGAGAAGGGGGTAAGAGATTTATGCAGTCATGAACTCTGAGAAGAAAAACTAAAGATATTCACAGGAGATGGCTGCTATCTTCTCCACAAAATGGACAGTGAATTTGTCTGCAGAGAGTGAGGGTGACAAGGTTGAGGAGAAGGTTCATACCTAAAATTTGAAAAAAATATCTGTGGGAGCCAATTAGAGATTATTGTCATTTGTTGAGAATAAAAGCTGTGGATTGAATAGCATGAATATGTAATGGAATCAATCAGGCTGGTTTTGTTATTTTTGCTAGCATTCATTCATATTACTGCAGCGTTAATCTTATAAGAATATTCAGTGAGAAACCAAAAATACACTCCATGTATTAAACAAAGAGGATGTGATTTTCAGTAATTTGTAGGTTTTATGAAAATGATATGATTTTCATCTTACATGGTGTCTCCTCATTTACTCCATTATTCAGTCTGTACATTCTGCCATATTATTATTTAAACTAAATACATCTTAGTTTCCTAATGTTCAGTAACATATTTTAATAAAGTGGAATTAAAAATTGATCTTCCAGAGTAAAGTAGTTGAAATTTTAGCTTCATAATAATGTGTTTGGTTTTTAGTAAGGAAATAGATTTACTTTTTGATATATATTTTATGGAAATATTAAAAGGAAAGGGCTATTTAATTCCTTTTTTCTTTATAAATCTTTTTTTGAAAAACTTAATATATTTTGAAAATTAAATAAATATGATTTTAACTACTGATATATTTAAAGAAAAGCCTTCAGGAAAGCTTAATTAATGCATGTTAACCTGAAGCAAAATTACATCTAGGAAATTCAAAATATTGAGTGTGAGAGTTCAAAGTAAAGGTATTTAACATTAATTGAGATTTATTATGCCTTAAAACGTGTGTCAGGAAAGAAAACATAAAATATCAGATTATAAACTACTTGTAGAATACCCTTAACTTCATCACATAAAGTTGTTATTAAGCATCACGTACAGATATTTGAAAATGGTCAACAGTATAAAATCTTGATGGATGGGGGCACCTGGGTGGCTGGGTCGGTTAAGGGCCCAACTCTTGATCTCCGCTCAGGTCATGATCTCGCAGTTCCTGAGATGGAACCCCCGAGTTGGGCTGTGTGCTGACAGTGCAGATACTGCTTTGGATTCTCTCTCTCCCTCTCTCTCTCTGCTCCTCTCCTGATCATGCTGTCTCTCAAAAAAATTAATTAATTAAAAAAAAACATTTAAAATATTGATGGATGAATTGATGCATAATTTTGCAATACATTGTTTGTCAAATTACAAAAAGAGAATGCTTAAAAATAAACAAACTTAACCCCTATATCTGAAGAAATACTATTGATTATGTAAATATTTGTATGTTCCAGCCAGAGGACAAAATATTGGATCCTGAATTTTATGCTTGTATGATATGTTTGCTAATGCAGCTCTGTATACCTCCATGTTAGACGATTTATACAAATCTTTAGCTTCACATAAAGTTAAATTTCTCAGCAGGCAAAATACATATTTATATATTATGTATTTTATATGATATGATAGATATATAAACATAAGATAAATAAATATTTATATATGTGCACACACGCATCCTGTTCCCTGACTGTCTTCATGGCACAACTAGATTACCTTTGAGAAATAGGCAAGCCAGGTTATGACTAATTTCCTAGACCTGCCACTCCAGCCACCTCCTGCAAATAGTGCAGGTTCTTGATTATTTTATTTATTTAGTTGTTTATTCTTTCAGCAATTGCTGCCATATTCAAACAAGATGCTGGGTGCCGAAATCCAATACTGAGTAAAAATAGACAAGCTCTTACTGAAAAGCGTAGAGTCTATGATAAAATAACTTTAGCCAGCAATTAGAAAATAGCAGGCATTTTGGTAAGTGCTTTGCTTATAGTAATTCAAGCATCACCATAACAGGGCTGTGATTTGTATGCTGCTATCACCCTCATTCTACACAGTCTGAAGTAAAGTAAGTTCAGTGACTTGCTCCTTTAGAAAGCCAGGGAATAGTAGAGAGGGAAACAGGGCAAATCGTCATTGTCCCACAAGGGCAAATCCTCATTGTGCCCCCAACAAGACACTTTTCACCAATTCTTACATGGCTGCCTTTTGGGCAGTGTCTCAGGCTCCCTTTTAAGATTGCGTTTCCCTTTTGTCCCAAAGGTCCCTAATTATTTGTGCCAAAGTACATATGCCTTCAACGTACAGGTCTTCAAATTTCTTTGAACCTGTTTTCCTATCAGCACAATAAAATTTGAATACAACCACCTAGCATGTATACGTTTATTATAAATTAAATACACACAGCAGTGCTGCAAGCACAAATCATCATTTTCAAAGACAGAGCTGGAATTCTTTTAAAAATATTTAAATTTTCACAATCATAGAGATTGTGAATTTTGATGTTATCATAAACTTATTTTTCTCAATGCAAAACACATTTGAAATGAGGTTCATTAACAATAATGGATGCAAATCTTTATATTAAATCATCTTCTTAATTCTTTGAGTTTCAGATCCCAGTAGAGCAGTGCTTTCACCTTGCAGAGAGACTGATTGCGAACACATAGTTATGTGTAAAAGTGTGAGCTCTATCATTGTCTTTTCCTGGCCTTACATTATTGTCATCTCCACCCCAAAGTATATTTACAAGAATCTTTAGGGGCACCTGGGTGGCTTGGTCGGTTAAGTGTCCGACTTCGGCTCAGGTCATGATCTCACTGGTCTGTGAGTTCGAGCCCCCATCGTGCTCTGTTCTGACAGCTCAGAGCATGGAGCCTGTTTCAGAATCTGTGTCTCCCTCTCTTTCTGCCCCTTCCCTGTTCATGTTCTGTCTCTCTGTCTCTAAAATAAATAAACGTTAAAAAATTTAAAAAAATAATCTTTAAAATCACCTTTGCATCTAATGGTGTTTAGTTTAATATAAAGCAGATAGTATAATACATATTAAGCCTGGATTTGCAACTGTCAATATACCTGCCTGAAGAATTCTTCTCTCAAGTCACCCTGAGGACTGTTCCTGAAACATGATTGCCCGAAATACGGGCCCCTCTTACCATTGCAAACTCTTTCTCTATTGCTTTTCTGTGTAGTGGTTGTATCTCCTCAGATCTTCCTTAATCAAATCATTTCATTTTTCTGTATGTACTAAACATCCATGGCAAGAACAAATTCCATTCTGTCAACCTATTCTGGCTAAGAATGACATCCAGGGGCGCCTGGGTGGCTCAGTTAGTTAAGCATAAGACTTTAGCTCAGGTTGTGATCTCACCACTCGTGGGTTTGAGCCCTGTATTGGGCTCTGTGCTGACCTCTTGGAGTCTGGAACCTGCTTCGGATTCTGTGTCTCCCTCTCTCTCTTTTCCCCTCCCCCAATCACACTCTGTCTCTCCTCAAAAATAAAAATAAAACATTAAAAAATTGTAAAAAAGAATAACTTCCATTTTTTTTAAGTAAATACCTAATGAAAGTTTATATGTGTCAGGGATACAGTAAAAATATATTACATTATTATTATTATTATGTATTTTCCTTAAGAGAAGAAATCATGCTGAATCTATTGTTACAAATGAAATGAGCCACATGATAATTTTATGTGGAAAATTTTGCCTTCACAACTATGATTTTACAAGTGAACATAATGGGGGGAAAAGAGAGGAAAACCAAGAAACAGACACTTAACTATAGAGAACAAACTGATGGTTACCAGAGGGGAGGTGGTGGAGGGTACGTTACATATTTGATGGGGATTAAGGAGTGCACTTGCTGTGATGAGCACAGGGTGTCGAACATAGTGCTGAATCACTAAATTGTACACCTGAAGCTAATATTACTCTCTATGTTAACTAACTGGAATTTAAGTTAAAAAAGGAAAAGAAAGACCTGAAAGGTAGGGGAAAGAGACAAAGTCACAAGGCTGGACAGGAACATATTATTGTAATAAATCCAAGGAAACAGCAAGGAAAGTGAAAAAAGAAAAAAATGGAGAACTCACCCACGTACTTCTGAAACAGCCGACATGAAGGAAGCCTCCATCAGCCTGAAAGTGGACAGTTTCTACATGAGAGCTGTAGGTGTAAGATGATGGGCTCAGGGGAGGCCTAAATCACAGGGTTGATCTCTACTAATCACAACATTTGTTTTAAGGGAGAAACAAATAGCATTAAGGATTCAACAAAAGTAAGACAAATTAACTGAAAAGAAGAGAAGCCTTAAAAGTTTTTAGTAAAAAATAGATTATAAATTTGCAGATTCGAGGGAACATTTTGCTGATTCTTTGGTTACATTGTAGCCAATTAAAGATGACTTACAAGGGATTCCTATAACTTTATGAAAAATTATCTGACGCCTTTGACAATATATTTTAAGGTTTTTTTGTTGTTTTTTAAGAACCTCATACTACTTGAATCCATAGCTGTAATTCAATAGGGCTTCTAGACACATATCTAGAAAAAGGAACGGAGTATCTACTATGCTTACTTTATATCTAGCCATTCTTAATTGTAAAATCTAAATGACATTTTTCTTATAAAGATATTATCACCAGAGCATTTCATGAGCCAATAGTTCTTATATACAATGCATGTTTCACATATAATTTTTAAGTGTTGCTCTGTAGTCTGAACTTTTTGTAGATTTGAAATTCATTTACTCAACAAAGACTTATTTTGTTGAGTTCCGGGCCAACTACTGGGAATTTCTATGTTGAACACACTAGATGTGTTGCCTGCCATAAAAGAACTTAGCAACTACTGGGGGAATTGTTTCTAACTCTGAAGTAAAAAGGCAATTACAATACGGGACACTACAGTGGCTCATATTTCCCGAGAAGCCCATTTGGTGGTTAATAATGGCATCTGGGAGGAAGTAGCGTCTAAAATAAGATCAATCTAAGATGAGTAGGGTTAGCTCATAGGTTAGGAGGAGATGAGGAGACTATTCCTAGCAGAATAGTCAGAGCAAAAGAAGGCAAAGGCAAGGATAATAAAGGAACTCGAAATTTGCCCGGATGAAGCAGAAAGAATGGGTGGTCCCTGCCGGAGATAAGCCAGAGTCACACAGAGAATATAGGGGAAAAAAACAAGGGAAGGTCATGAATAATGCATGGGAGTCCTGTTAGAGCCATTGGGTGCTTCAGATTGGTGCCATTTATTGAGATGGATAAATTAGAAGGAAGATCATTTAAGGAACATGTCAACTTAAGTTTTTGTATGTACTAATATGAAGGATTTTGTGATAATACATATTGAGTTGATTATAGGTGCTCAGGTATTTCTTCCTGGTAGAAAATTGAACTGGGGAAAAAATGTGGGACTTATCAACAAACAAATGGTAAACCAATTTGACAATAAATTTCATATTTAAAAAAAAGGTAATTAAGTAATGGATGTAGGTATATTTCTGCAAGGGTTCCGTAAAGAATGAGAGAATAGGGGCGCCTGGGTGGCGCAGTCGGTTAAGCGTCCGACTTCAGCCAGGTCACAATCTCGCGGTCTGTGATTTCGAGCCCCGCGTCGGGCTCTGGGTTGATGGCTCAGAGCCTGGAGCCTGTTTCCGATTCTGTGTCTCCCTCTCTCTCTGCCCCTCCCCCGTTCATGCTCTGTCTCTCTCTGTCCCAAAAATAAATAAACGTTGAAAAAAAAAATTAAAAAAAAAAAGAATGAGAGAATAGGATTTAGAATATAATTCATATAGCACCAATATTTATATTTAATTTTCCTGTAAAATATGTTTGAAAATTAATTGTGAAAATAAGACACTATACTGTTGAAATTTAAGCATGAATTTAAACACATTTTTATTGTATGCCACTACTGACAGGCTTATATCTCACAATTTATTAAGATAACTTTACCAAGTTACCCTAAAAATACAGTGTGGGTATATAGCAAACATATTCTGAATTGTAAATAAATTTTGCTTGATGATATGTATTTTTAATTAAGAATGTTTAATTTTAAAAAGTGATTTTCATTTAGCCGGATATTAGTGTATTTGGTAAAAATAAATAATTAGAATATTCAAATTTAGACTTCAAACTCTTCTTGTAAAATGACAGGGTGATTTCTTTAACTTGACTCATTCATGTAATTGTTTCATCTCTTCAATTTGCTTGTGTAGAAATAGCTTTAGTTTCTCCGTCTGCTAGAGATCTGAGGATTAAGTCAAAGCATCTTTTCCAGTTTCAAATCTCTAGATACAAATATAGTTTCATTGTACCTATTAGTTTAGTGAAACAGTTTGATTGTTATAACTATACCAATTATAGTGAGAAAAAGTGCACCCCACTGGTATAAAGTTAAGAAATAATATTAAACCATCAAATTTGCAAAGCCTTTGTGTCCAGCATATTAAAAGTATGTTTCATCTGTACTCTGGAGTATTTTTTGGGAAATGAAAAATTTTATGTCACGCTAAAATTAGATACATTCAATTGTGAAGATTCAAAACCTAATAAGTACCAAATGATAAAGTGAAGAATCAAAAAATATTTATTCTATTTAAAATAAGGAAGACAAAATAAGCATCAAAGACTAACTCAAGTTTTCAAAAATAGAATGGTTAATAATATACAGGTTAAGTCTTATGAATCTAAAATAATACACTTGCTCATGCTTTTTTATATAAAGAAGAATATAGAATATATATATACATATATATATTTAAATTTATGAACATTAAATTTATGTTGCTCCAAAAATGTCCTGGTCTTTATAACAACTTGAATATATTAGTAAAAATCTTAAACATGGTATAGCATACATTTTAATTTCATATATAAATGTATAGAAGTGAATACAGTAGTACAATTTCTTTATATGTAAACTTTAAAATTTCATATGTTGGTGAATATTTGAATACAAATAATTTTTACTATTTTCTGTCAATATATTGTACTATAATTTGAATGCTAGAATTCAACATCAAAATATAATTTTTAATAAAATTACATATCTTAATGCACATAATAGGTACATTCTTTTTTCTTAGGTAAAATTTATCTTGAGCATTTTATCAGTAAAATAAATACATACAAACCCAAAATGTATTTTAACTCTATAACATAGTGGCACAAGATGTATGTAATTGATCAAACTATCACATATGATTAATTGAATATTAGTCAGAATCCCTAATTTTAAACATAAATTGTCTATCCAGACTTTTGCAAGAAATGTGTTTCTTAAATTTTTGAATGTAAGTTGTAAACTAAGCCAGTATATTTTCCCATTTCTACTATGCATTTTATTGATCAAATAATAATAAAAGAAAGAGTACATAAATTTGGTTTTAGTATAGGTTTCCTCAAAGTTATAAAAGTTTATCACTGGATTTAGTAATAAACTTCAAAGTGCTGGAGGTATAGAGAGATATCATACACAAACTCAAAAAGAGACTAAAACTCTAACTTTTATTTTACTGTTTATCCTTAGTTGTCACAGAAATAGGTATAGTGGTTCTGGTCATATCTATATAAGTGTCATGGAGAAGTATCTAAAATAAGTTATTATTTATGTTTACAAAAATATTCACTCTGAACCTACTATCTATATTAAACTGTGCTAAGTAATATTGTACATATAATGAAGATGAGACATATGCAGGCAGATAGAAGACCCTAACAATGTAAAATATATACATAGCATGTACATGTGTGTGTGTGTGTGTGTATACACACACACACACACACACTCACACATGTATGTATAAAGCAAAGCCATTTATTTTCCATGAGGAAATACATAAGAATAAAATTTTGTGAATTTCAGAATTACTTAAAATGCAAGTATATTCTAGGGATGGCTGGGTGGCTCTATAGGTTAAGTGTTCCACTTTTGATTTCGGCTCAGGTCATGATCTCACAGTTCGTAAGATTGAGCCCTGTGTTGGGCTCTGCACTGACAGCACAGAGACTGCTTGGATTCTCTCTCTTTGTCTCGGCCCCTCTCCTGCTCGTGCTCTCTCTCTGTCTCTCAAAATAAATAAACTTTTAAAAAATTAAAAAAAAATAAAATGAGAATACATTATGAATATCTGCTCATGAGATAATATTCATTGGAATAATAAAATATATATTATTTATGGATGAGTGTTCAAACCAAATGAGTGGTCAGACCAAATTATTAAATTTCCATTAGTCTGCATTCATCACTCCCTAAACAACAGAAGTTAGGTTTATTTATTGAGTTTGCAATATTTCCCCCTTTCTTCAGATTGTATAGTTAACACAATTGGATCAAAACTCAGAATTCGGAAGAAGGAAAGGAATTCCATATGAAGTCTGTTACATGGTAAAAATTGCATGCATTAATTGCTTTTTAGTCATTTTGGTCTTACGACCTTTCCACAATAGGATGGAAACTCAATTTCATTTCCCTTTTCCAAAATGAGCATGCAGGTCTTTGTGGTCTTGAATTAGTATACTATCACTTTGTTTTATAGGCAAATATAAGCTTTGTATTAAATAGTAAAAACATTTAATAATGATTTAAAATTCTAGATTGTATATTAAATGTTCTACATGATAATTTTATTTAATTTCCACCACAGTCCAATATGATTTACCTTCCCTATTCAAAATTGAGAAAACTCAGAAACCTTGTGAGAGTCACTCAGCATTTTTGTATCCTTTGGGCAAATACCTAGTAGTGCAATTGTTGGCCATAGGGTCGCTCTACTTTCTAAATGCTGATTTGAAGGGGAACATGCACCTCAATGTTTATAGCAGCACTGTCAACAATAGCCAAATTATGGAAAGAGTCCAATGTATATCTACTAACAAATAGATGAAGAAGATATGGAATATATATACAATGGAAAGTTAGTAATCAAAAAGAACGAAATTTCACCATTTGTAATAGTGTGGATGGAACTAGAATGTATTATGCTAAAAAAATAAGTCAGTCAGAGAAAGATAAATATAATTTCACTCATATGTAGAATTTAAGAAGCAAAACAGATAAACATAGGGGACGGGAAGAAAAAATAAGATAAAAAGAGAGAGAGGCAAACCATAAGAGCCTCTTAAATACAGAAAACAAACAGGGTTGCAGGAGGGTTTTTGAGATCGGCTAAATGGGTGAAGGGCATTATGGAGGGCACTTGTTGGGGTGAGCACTGGATGTTATATGTAAGTGATGAATTACTAAATTATACTCCTGAAACCATTATTACATATATGTTAATTAACCTGGATTTAAATAAAATTTTAAAACAGAGATTCAATCAGAAAGTTATGCTGTCTCTTTCACACTATCGTCTTCATCATTTTATTCATCTTCATCATTGTGAGGAAAGAAATTATATATATATATTTTTTTTTTTAATTTTTTTAATGTTTATTTTTGAGAGAGCGAGAAAGAGAGGAACAGAGAGGGAGACACAGAATTCGAAGCAAGCTCCAGGCTCCAAGCTGTCAGCACAGAGCCCTATGAGGGGCTCAAACTCACGAACTGCAGGAACAGCTAGTTTGTGACCGGAGCTGAAGTCGGATGCTTAACTGACTGAGCCACCCAGGAGCCCCAGAAATTATATTTTATATAACATGTAATTTTACTTCATTTTATTTATTTTTATTTTTTTTTTAATTTTAGAGAGAAAGAGCATGTGAGTAAGGGGGAGGGGCAGAAAGATAGTATCTTAAGTAGGCTCCACACTCAGCATGTGACCTAACATGGGGCTTGATACCACGACCCCAGGGTCATGACCAGAGCCAAAATCAACATTCAGGCACTCAACAGATGGAGCCACCCAAGTGCCCTGATAACACGTCATTTTAAATACAAATTGTATGTGTATTCTTATAATAAATTGCAATGGCTAAGTCTAATATTATGGAAATAGTTTGGTTCTTTTGACATCCTTCTTTGTTACAAAAGTAAATACTGATAAAGTGCTATGAGAGATAAAATTCCATTGTTAAAATAAAGAACCATTTTGAAAACGAGAGCATTTGGACTGAGTCTGAAAGGTGACAATGAAAGAGAGCAGGGATATATATAAACCCACCTCGAAACCAAAACCAAAAGTCAGATGCTTAACTAACTGAACCACCCAGGCACCCCAGTATTTTCACTTTACAATGAGACCCCTAAATAGTACCTACCTTATGGGGACATTGTGAGGATTTCAGTGATTTAGTATTTGAGATTAAAAATAAAAACAGCTTAGAACTTAGAATTTATCACTTATTAAATATTCTGTAAGTATGAGCAATTATTATCTAACAGTGAACTTTGTGATCTGACAATAGGGAATATAGTAAAAATAAATAGCTCAGAAGATAATTCACAGACAGATAACTTTTGGTAGAAGATGTCTAGTGCCCATCCCTACTCTTGGAAATAAAGATATAACCCCAAGTGGAAGAGGAGGTAAGTCCCACATCAAATTAGGTAAAATTTCTGCAATTTTCATGGAATGGGGAATTGAAATAATTTAGTTCAATATAAAAATAAGATCTATTTCATCCATCCTTCAGTTTGTGAACTAAGTTAGTGCCCACGAAAAGATTTGTGAGAATTACAGGAAACATATGAATTGCACATCAGGGAGACCTAACTTAGTTTCAGACACCAGAGAATACTTCACAAAGGAAATTATTATAAGCTCAGTCCTGGAGGATAACTAAAAATTCTCTAGGCAACAAGATATATATATATATATATATATATATATATATATATATATATACACACACACACACATATACATATACACACACACATATATATCTACATATATGTGTGTGTGTATAATACATACACACACACACATACACGCAAGAAAACCTATAAATTCTTGTGTAGATGACAGCAAAAGAACTATAAATCCTAACAGCTGAACAAAATCCAGAGTGTCTTGAGGCTAAGGTATTCAGGGAAAAGAAATCTATCATTTCTACTTCCAATATTTATTTTAAATACATCAACTTACTTCCATTTTCACTGCTAGCAAACTGGCTTCTGACCCAGATTTCTAGAATAGCCATAACCGATCCTCATGCCTACAGAACTGCTCTAAACGAACCCAATTCCCAAATTACAGCCAGGCAAGGACCTTCAGAAATATATATCTAGTACTTTTCTTTGTTAAATGACTCAACAGCTCCCCAGTGTATCTAGGATGAATTTCAGAAGTTCTGATAATGACATAAAAAATCCTTGAAATGCTGATTTCTAACCCTCCAGCTCCCTTGTCTCTCTGTGCTCCGGCCACAATAGATTGTCCCCCCATTAAAGCCCATTGTCAAGGAAGGCAAAGACTGTAGCTCATCCAGTGTATCTCAGGACTCATGCACATGCGCTGTATCACCAATGACCAGCAAATTGCCTGGAATAATGACATGATGGATAATTTTTTATTTATATGAGTAAGATGTTCATGCCCACATATTGTTCCAGTGTACCTATTCATTAAAACCTTAAGAGCAGAGGCTCTTCCATATTTTAAAGACACTGTTAGTTATTTTATGTAAATAAACCTAAGTGAAAACATGCTCCTAACTTGTTATATGCAAAATAAAAATATAACAAACCCAACTACTTATCCTTGCTACAAATGGCAAGAAAAAGAGGAAAAGGATTTAATTATCCATGTGCTAAACTGTGTGGTAGGTTTTACACTTAATCTACATTAAGTAGGAGTGACGAGAGAGTTCATTATAATTTGTTTTTGCATTATTTTTCAAGAAGTGTTTGTAAATATTTAATTATTTGCATATTTGATTTCTAATATCAATAAGATATTATTAATATTTAATGATCAATTTGAACAAGAATCATGATGTTTTTCACTGTAGATAACTGAATAGTGTAAAATATGTATTTATTTAGCTAATTAATGTTAAATAATCAGTCTGTGTAAAAATTGTAGTACATTAAGAGGTTACAAACAAACTTGAGATGCATCCACTGTAGATTTATTGGGTATGTTATGAACATTTAAAAAATATCAAAAGCAGATGCATTCTCCTTTTACTGTGTCCTTTTAATGACCAGTTATTTACTAAAGGTACAGTTTTTGTTCTCTTAATTCTGAATAAAAAAATGAGGAGTTTGCATATTTTATCCAGATTATTTGTAAAACACATATGAAATTTTTGACTATTTCCAGTGAAAGAAAATAATAGAAATGTGATAACTAAGAGGCATCGATGCAGAGAAAAATAAAAATATATTTTTTCTCTGATTATTTTCCCCTTGTGATTTCATGCTCTATCCAGTCTTTGTAATTTCATCCTTTGGGATTTAGTGAAAACAGAAATCCTAAACTTCCTGAAGTGAGAATTTCTTCAAATGTAAGTAATAGTTACAGACCAAATGGAAAGATGGTTTCTCCTAGACTTCCCAGTGACTTGGACATACACGGAACAATTCAGGAACTTGGGAGGGAAAGAGATCTGAGAATCCCAAGAAGATCAGGGACTTAGAGGTAGCAAGAGATCCAAAAGGAATGGCATTATGTTACGATTGCCATATTTAGCAAATAAAATTCAGGACACCCCATTAGGTTTGGATCCCAAATAAACAACAGATAATCTGTTAGTGTAAGGATGTCCCAGACCATACTGGCACATCCTTTACTAACGCATTATTTACTGTTTAGTAAAATTCAAATACACCCGCGTGTCTTGTATTTTATCTTGCAATATAATCCTGTTTCGCGATTAGATCCTGGATTACCAAGAAGACTTTCAACAAAGATTTACATAGTCTGAGTTTGGTAATAACAATAATGCAAATTTATAGAACACTATCAGCCCTCAGTGCATTTTTAAGAAGTCATATACACAATATATCCTTTAATACTCATAAGAATCTTATGGATAAATATTATTATTATATCCTACTCATAGATGAGGAAATATGGAAAAGAACAGCTAAGAAACTTGCCAAAGACCCTGGTGCAATTAGTACTGTAATATGTCAAGTACCTTTGAATAAAGGAGAGATTCAGGGAATAGCCAAGCAATCTAACCACACCATGTTGGAAGAATGGCCAATGTAGACGTCTAAGTCATGACAGCAGGGATTCTCCCAAAGGATTAGAGCTTGCTTTAATGTGCTGATACCAACACATAGCTAGAAAATGGGGAACTTAACTACGCATGCTAGAAATTCTCTACTATGGGATGTTTATGTGGTATTGGATAATGTAATTCCTAAAGTCATCAGAAGGACACCTGCAGAAACCATATGTTGGGGAATGCCATAAAAAACAAAAACAAAAACAAAAACAAAAACAAAAACAAAAACAAAAACAAAAACCATGACTGCCAGTTGACTATGAGCTGGACCCAGACACTGCAAGATGCTTCAACTCCTCCGCTATCCTGAGTCTGTGGGTTCTGCTTGCCTTTCCTACTCCCAGAGGCTTCTCCAAGGACATAGCCTTGAGATAGTAATGTGGTATTGACAGTATATGTGACTAAACCCAGGTAAGGTCTTTATATAAGCTTTTATGATTTGGCAGGAGGTGCAGTCATCCATTTGTCTTGCTGCCACCCAAGACAAATCTCGTATGTAAATTTCCTTTGTTTATTAAGTCTGTTACCTACCAATCTGAAGTAGCTTCCTTCTTTCTTCATAAGGGAGTTGGTTTCAGACTGCACCAAGGAAGCTCTAGAGAGGAGAAGAAAACAACATCATATGATTGTGACACCTCAGAAGTCACTGCTGATGTGAAATATCTCAGTGGACTATGAAAATACTTAATTTAAATGTAATTGCAGATTGCTTTGAAGGTAATCAGCAGGAAGAAGTTAGAGGTACAGCATTGTTTGAATTTGCTTGCAAGAGTCATTTTTCTGAAATTCCTGAAAGGTCATTTACTTTTACTGAATGGACATTTAACATTCTTATGCTTTCCTCCAATTTTCTAACAACAACAAAAAAATTGATCAATTATTCAACAGCCTATATCTGACCATACTTCTGGCGGCTGGGTGACCATACTCAAACAGACTGTCAGACATATATATTGCTCATGTTGAAATAGTAATGTACCCAAAGTGAGTTTCTTTTTTGGTGATAGGAATACTACAGTAGAATCAGACTTGTCCCTCCCTTCTTTCCCTCCCCATCTATCTTTCTTTCCTTTCCTTCCTTTCCTTTCCTTTCCTTTCCTTTCCTTTCCTTTCCTTTCCTTTCCTTCCCCCTTCCTTCTTTCTTTCCTTCCTTCCTTTCTTCCTTTTTTCACTTTCTTTTATTTTTTTTGAAAAATTAACGTTTATTTATTTTTGAGACAGAGATAGACAGAGCATGAACAGGGGAGGGTCAGAGAGAGGGAGACACAGAATCCGAAACAGGCTCCAGGCTCTGAGCTGTCAGCACAGAGCACGACGCGGGGCTCGAACTCACGGACCGCGAGATCATGACCTGAGCCAAAGTCCGCCGCCCAACCAACTGAGCCACCCAGGCGCCGCTTTCACTTTCTTTTATTTGTTTATTCAATAAATATTTACCAGGGTACTTCCGTGTACTTAGTATTATTTTAGGTGCTTGAGATAATCTATGGAAGAAAAGAGACCAAGATTCCCATACTTGTGGAATTTACATTCTAGTGGGTGGGTACAAAAAATTAAAAATAGATGCAGTTACAGAGGGTTAGAAATGACTAAAGTCTAAAGAAAAAAAAAAAACTTTAGAGAAGGTTTAAGTTCCTAAAAGATAAGTTTTACTGTGAAAATCACATACAAGCAAAGCCTAGAAGAGGATGATGAAGTTAACCTTGTGACAAACTGAAGCTGGTAGAATGCTCAGGGGCTTATTCAGAGTAGGGGGTGCTGTACTTGAGGTTGAGTTTCCAGAGTGGAATGGGTTAGGATGGGATTGGGAAGTAGAAAATTCACTAAACTTCTCATCTCCTTAGTCTCGAAGATCCTAAGGAAATAAAACACACTTAGCCTGCCCTGTGTGGGAGACTTGCTGTCCTGCCTGGACTGGGAAATAAATTCTCTCTTTGACGCTGCCACTTTTTTTGTGAGGAGCATGTGGGAAAATAATGCATGATACTATTAAGTAATTTGTCTTCCCATATTGCCCTGGGTCTCATTACATGCCAATAGCCAAGGCTTCTAATTTATTTTCTCCAATGTTTGTGAAGGAGAAAAAGCCAAAACAGGTGAAGTTCCATCTATTGTTAAACCTAAGCTTATAAAAGGATTAAGTTGGGAATCCTGGGGGGAACGTGGGTTGAAGTGAGGAAAAACTTTTGAGATCCAGTATGTTTTTGAGAATAAATGGACCAATAATGCAAAGGTCTTTTGATACCAAAAATTGTGGTGACATGGACCCAGGTCCCTGAAACATATCATATATGAAAAGTACACAGTCCTACATACACCCTGGGAGACAATTTCTTGGGGTGACTCCACAGTCTTTAACGATGATAGTGGCTGTTCTAATCTCTGGATCGCTTCACCGTTTTTGTTTGGATCCTCATCAATTCCATCTGTATAATGAATTTTTTAAAATTTATTTTTAATTCTCTGGTAGTACATAGTGTGTTTTTTTTTTCTTTTCATTGTTGACTGTGCATTTATTTATGGATAGTCCAAAATGTCAGCCAAGAAACTAACGTTAATGGTGCTTTCTGTTATTGTATGTATGTATGTATTTATTTATATTTTTCTGTATTTTTTAGAGTTGAGGAATATCTACAAATATAACAGAAACAAGACAGACTATGTAAAACACCAGTGGGTTACCAAAGTCATATTCAACTGAAGGAACTTTAAAGTAAGAAAATGACACCTCCCCTCCCCTCAAAGAATATGCAAACAAAATATCTGTAATATTAATAAAGCCCTGAGACTTAGTGGTGGTGGTCAACAAAATTCAAGGTACAATTTAAACATCTTTTGAGAAAGAAGCATAAAAAAAATGCAAGCCTCATTATAGGCAGATTTTAATAGTTAATTGGAAGAACTTCAATTCTAGATGCAAAATACTGATAGTTTTTATTTTAATCAATTAATTATTTTGGGAATACTTTTTTTTTTTTTTTTTTAAGAAGGACAGAGTCAGAGAGCTGGGGAGGGGCAGAAGGAGAGAGAGACAGAATCCCAAACAGACTTCATGCTCAGTGTGGAGCCTGATACTGAGCTCCTTCCCATGACCCTGGGATCGTGAGGAGAGCTGAAATCCGGAGTCTGACGCTTAACTGACTGAGTCACCCATGCACCCCTGCAATACCACTAATTTTAATGAATGATTTGGAAATTACTTCAAAGAAAAGTGCCATACTAATTCTAAAATTGTGGGCACCAAAACTGAGTCTTTACTTAAAGAAACAATCACTGAATGAAAACAGAATATATAGAATTTTATAAAACATATCTGAAACATGAGACTTGTATAGAAGACTATAAAAATATAATACTATTATGTGTATGAAATTAAAAAAATATGGCAGCTATTCAAAAATAAAATTCAAGGATGAATATTAATGCATTAAACTGTAAGGCAATCTCAATGTTGCTCACATGGTTCAGGTTATAGAGTTATTTAAAGATGACATCGAGGCCTATAATATACTTGTAAAAATGTACCTTCATTAGGAAAACAGGTTACATGCATTAGCTTGAGCCTTAATTAAATAAAAAATATTATATTGGTGAATACATGTTATTAGATGAGTATTGGAAAATATGGTGAAGTACACCAAAAATTATATCTTCGCTTTAAATTTCTTATAAGTAAACTTAAATATAAATTATGAAGAAGAAATACTTCAAAATAAAGTTATTAATGGTGTTTTCAGTTTTATATACTCACCTCACTTATGTCTTACTCTTTCCTTTCTAATGTTTTCATTGTGTCTGGAAGTTAGTTACTCAGATGTAAATTTCCACTAAAATTAGTACTAAGTGAATGTTTTAAAGGACTAATAAGTTAATTTTATCTTGGCATCTGACATTCTTATTATAAAATTACCAAGAGTATTCATAGCTACTAAACTTAAATTATTGCTTGAATTCATTTTGCATTTTGAGAATTCCTTTCAAGTTATTCCAAGTAGTCTACATTATGAAGCAGCCATATGTTCTTTCTTTGGATAATTTTTCTTCAAATAAGATTAAAATACACATAGTTTTTAGTATCTGTTTTACTTTAAAAATATTAGAGTGATAAAATCTATTTTCTTTTATATAAAATTAACTAACTAGCGTATACACACACTCGTTTTGTATATTGTCTCTATTCAAAAGTAATGTGGAATGTGAAAGGGATTTGACCACCGGTTTTAACAATTAACTAAAATCTAGGCAAATGCTCTGCTTTCAAACTTTGCCCTTTAAATACAAAAATGTATCACCATTTTTTCTATTGTATGACATTTGGGGTGTGATTATATTACATGAGAACTGCTTGCATTACTTCATACTGGATTTATTCTGTATCACCAAATAAGAATCAAAAGATAGTTGAGGGAGAGGAAATTCATGGTTATGCATACATACATACATACATACATACATGTAAGAACTCTTATCAGTTGTATTCCATTTATGATAATAAAAATGTAAAATATTAAAACTGGTGGGTTTTAAATATATGTCCACAATAGAAAATGACCAAATATAATATATAAGAAAAACAAGATTTTTTTTTAAAGAAAAGAGGTTTAAATGTGGAGAATTATAGAAATGAGTAGTTGCAATGGAAAAAAAAAGATATTATATACATAATAAATCCATGATATTAAAAGATTTACCCATGAGATTCAAATTCAACTTAAAACATTTTAGTTTAGATGATATGGTTTACAAAATATGGTGCAGAAACATGAAAATGTAACTTTAGAATTTTCATGAAGGCTCTGGATTAAAATATCTTTTAATTGCCTCCAATATTGTTATTATAACTTTTCAGTAAAATATTAATAAAAGTAGGCAAAGGTGTCTATCCATAAAAATCTTGAAAATGAAAAGTCATAATATAAATACACCCAAGACCTAAAAGGAATGTTTTAGACTATGCCGATATAATCTTCATAGTCCACAATAGGAATGTTTTAGACTATGCCGATATAATCTTCATAGTCTAAAATAAATGACTCAATAGTCTAAAATAATTCATAGTATAAAATGACTCAATATATACTTTGTTTACAGTTTGTGACTTTTTTTCCAGAAGGAGTACAATGAGATGCTAATTCTCTCACTCTTGGCTGTATCAAAAATGTAATATTTCAAATCTGTGGACACTCTTTTGGGTTAGACCGCCTTATTGTAAATTTTACATCGCCCTCTTCCCATGCCTAATCAATATTACTATTATTATATCTATTCAAAATTCACAGAAAACAATGATTTAAAATGTGGAGATATCATCTTTGGAGATGAAATTGTATGAATAATGTTTTGAGACAAACAGTCCTGAACCCACAGAGGAATGCATTCTAGTGTTAGGGATTTACAAACCCTTGACCAATTGAGAAGGTGAAGGAAAAAACTGGAGCATGACTCTACAGAAATTTTGTCAGGTATTGGAAATTATTCACTGCAATGTTTTTTTCAGTTGTAAATGAGAAAAGAACTTTAAACAGAACTGAAATATAAAGTAAGCATGACCAATATCTGGAAGATTTAAAGCAGAATAATACATTTAACATATATTTATTTAGAATCCAGGCCAAGCAGTATAATATTACCCCAGAGATGCCCCCACTATATCATCTTCATCACCTTAATTTCTTAGGGTATCTTAGTCTTTGCTTTTTTTAGAATAAATTAGAGTAATCTTCTTATCTCTCCCCCAAATGCTGTGATTTTGTTTGAAATTGTATTGATCTGCAGATCAGTTTGAGAAAAACTAATATAATGATGATGTTAGTTTTCCTAGAAATACCTATTTATGTATATTTCTTTAAGACTTTTTAAAAAAAATTTTAATGTTTATTTATTTTTGAGACAGAGAGAGACAGAACATGAATGGGGGAGGGTCAGAGAGAGAGGGAGACACAGAATCCGAAGCAGGCTCCAAGCTCTGAGCAGTCAGCACAGAGCCCGACGCGGGACTCGAGCTCATGGACGGTGAGATCATGACCTGAGCCAAAGTCAGATACTTAACCGACTGAGCCACCCAGGCGCCCCTCTTTAAGACTTTTTAAACCACTTGTAATAGGGAGGGAAAATATATATACTCATGATATAGTTCTTATATCTCACTTTCTTAAATTTTTTCTCTATCATATAAATGTTATGGATATTTTAAAAATACTAAGGTTTCTGTTTGTTGCTATATTCAGTGTGCATGTGTATACATATGTATCATTAAGTGAATATGTACCAAAATAGAATTTTGGTATATAATATTGCTAATTATCAACATTATAAAACACAAGAAGTATGAATAGTATATTTGCAACTCCAATTAAAGACGACTTAGTAGTATCTAATAAGATAACAAATGTACATGCCCTTTGCTTTCTATGAATTTGGAATTTATTCAGTCATTATCCTTTTTTATATAAAATGGAAACTGTTATCACCAGAGAGAACTCAGTGAAAGAAGCAGGGGTGAGAGGAAAACATTTACTGTATTTTTTCTGTACTTCTCAATTTTTGACCATGTGAATATCTTCCTTATTCAAAAATATGATAAATATTTTCATTAATTTCTATCAAAAATTATAAAGAAAAAATGCAGATGAGAAGATAATGAGTTGTAATAAAAACAAAAGAACATAATGATGTAACACATCTAGGTTAAGAAAAGAGATAATTACAGAAGAACTGAAATCTTACAAAAGCAGTACAGAACAGAACTGATAATGTAAAATATTAGAGCAAGGATATAGAAGTCACATTTTTGTACTGTTTTAAAAATCTTGGAGGAAAAAAGGCAAAGAGGTGGAGAAGATGGAAGAGAACAACAAATCTTGAAGGTAGAAACTAGAAATATGAATCATAATTTGTGAGTGCTTATAAATTGCTACATAAACTTGTCCTCATTATTGTGAAATTGGAAACGAGGATCCAAAGCCAAAGATAAAATCTCATTATTTTTCCTTTATCTATGAGAAAGCTGCCAATGAGCCATGTATAAATCATGTGTAAAGAACTCTGTCAGGATCTATCACAGTCTTCCATTGACTTCTCATGACATCACCACCATCTTCAATACATACAAGACACTGCAATGCTGGGCAGTGAAAGGGTGTATTTGGAATGTGCCATTGGCCTAGTTGGGAAGTTGTGGTTTCTACAAAGAGAGCTTGTGTTTCAGATACAACTTCTAGTCAAGGGAGGCTGACTACTCTCCAAAAGAATCATTTAAAGAGATGGAAGTTGACACTTGAGGAATGAAAGCATGACATTTCATTTAACAGTTGGAAGTCTACTTACCCGATAGCATTGATTAGCTGTTCTATACCTATCTAAAAAGTTGGAAAGATTATTGAAGAGAGATAGAAGGATAAAGAGAATTACTAGCATTGGAGTGTCCTGCTTTTTTGCCACAGCAAAGATGCATCATTTCCCCTCGGATCTAAAGTTACTAATTGAATCGTCCTGATGGTTACCCAATTCAAGAGAATGGTCTGCTTGGTACAAAGGAAGAATAGGTGGTAGAATTGGAACCAGATTTTTTTTTCAGGAAATAGTAGTTACACCACCCTCTGGTTTCACATGAGAGAGGTAGAGTTTAAATGTTTACCGCTCAGAAGACAGTACTGCCAATCAGTGTTGGCTAGAGATGCAACAATAGCAATCAAAGATAAAGCAAAAACACAAACAGGAAGTGAAAGAGAATTAGCTCACATGCTTAAGATCTTGAGAAAGGAGGAAAAAGAAGTATTCCTGAAGCAGGCCTTATACACCTCCATCTCACACTCAAAGAAATGGAACTATAAGAGGGATTGAAAAGGTAAGGACAATACCCATTCATAAGCCCAAGATTCCAAGATTATGTGTATAGCTGGAGGTTGAAAGGAGCAGAGAGGGATTAGTTTTGAATAGGACATAAATTTAGCATTTGAAAATGAATGGATATTTTGGCATAAAATGTAATTAATAAGTATGCCATCTGCCAAAAAATTGCTCTAGGGGTCAGCAATTAACATTCTGGAGAGCATGCTTGCAAGCAGTCATTGGAGAGAGATAAAACTGCTTCGAGTTTATATACCTCAAAGTTTAGACTGCTAAATAAATTAGTTACCCAAGGAAGCACTAGGAACAATTGGAGCAGAATGCCAATAGAACCGTGCCTGAAGAGAATAATTCAGACCTGAAAAAAGTAAATCACAAGTTCACATTCTTGAAGGGATCAAGAATCTCTTGAAAACCAGTGCGTAGTACTTGAACTGTGCTTTTGGGTTGTCGAAGCCCCCAGATATGGACATGAAAGCACCTAAAAGAAACTTCAGGGAGAGGCAAGAGTAGTTATAAAATGAGTGTAGATCAAAGAGAAAATATCTGAGTATCGTGGGCCTGGAAGAGCTACAGCCAGTTTGCCCCATCAATAAAAGCAGTCTGAGAATGAGGCTAAAAATATGAAAAAAGTATAAGAGAATAAAAGAAAAGGAAGGAGAGGCCCCGAAAAACAAACAAAACAAAACAAAGTAAAACAAACAAAAAATATTCCTAAAGCCAGTGGCATTTCTAGTGTCAGGAAGACATTCCTAAAGCAAAGGCCCTGAAAAAGGAAAACAAACAAACAAACAAACAAAACAAAATAAAATAAAACAAAAACACAACAAAAAACAAAACAAAACAAAAACAAAACAAAAAACATTTAAAAACCAGTGGTATACTTGTCTGGAAGGATGGAAAAGAAAAACACCCTAGTTTGTAGATTTTTCCATTATCCAAAGTGTAAATACTCTTCTCATTGCTAATCTCGAGATACCATCTTGATGTTCCTGAATATAGAGTTAGAAAGAGATACTAACAAATGGCTCTCACTATCTGATAGGACCTGGTTCCAGCACATCATTGCCCGAAACTCACCTTGCTTCTAGACGTTTTCAAATGAATGGGAGAAAATACTCCCATTCTAATTTAAAAATGGTGGCCGTATGATGATATATCATTCAAAACTAGAAAAGTTTTAAGAATGAAAGTATGGGGTGCCTGGGTGGCTAAGTCGGTCAAGTGTCCAACTCTTGATTTCAGCTCAGGTAATGATCTCATGGTTCGTGATATCGAGACCCACATCAGTCTCTGCTGATAGCATAGAGCCTGCCTGGGATTCTCTCTCTTCCTCTTTCTCTGCCCCTCTGCCACTCATGTGCACTCTCTCTCTCTCTCTCTCAAATAAATAAATTAAATTAAAAGGAAATAATAAAGGTGTTGCTACTATTAATTTTGTTGAGACATAAGGCTTAAATTTGGACTTTCCAGACAAGCTGAGATGTAGGCCCACACTGAGGGAGCAAATTTGAGTTATGTGCTATGATGTAAATTATGTAAAAACATTTTCAGTAATTCTTAAAATTGAAGAATCCAAAAACAACTATGTTTCACCTGGTAGGCCTGTAATTATACTGCAGGAAAGGATCAAGGATCTAAATCAAGGATTTAGGTGTGAAGCTGTTAATTCATAGTTACTTAAAAAGTTTTATATGCCACTATTCTCACACAATAAAACATTTACCAATGCAACGACCATAAACTGGTAGCCCTGTAGGTCACTTACCAAATACAAATATGCTCTGTATGGTCAATAATATGTTAACTAAGTTAAATATATTTATTCTTTAATCTTTATTCAATATTTATATTATGGAAAGCTCAGAAGATCGAATACTGCTGTTTGTTACGTTTACTCATTTTCTCTTACTGTAGATTTATTACCTTGGTTTTGTCTTTGTTTTTTATAATTTCACATTTTGAGCTAATCTTATCTGTGGGAAACCAGTCCCTCTAGAGCCAATTTGCTTTAGCTACTGCCTGCATTCCAGACACCTCACTGGCCCAGGGCCACATTCTATGTTAGTTTTTTGACTGGGAAGTCTCTGACCCATGTGGGTTGTTTAAATGTGAATTGCAATTTTTAGGTTTATAGTTAGAAATTCTGACTATATTAGGCTGATTTCAAGATCAGACTAATATAGTGCTCCAGCATGTATACACTTTTTTTTTCTAGTTTTATTTTGTCGCTGGAGAGTAACTTTAATTTCTTGAAGGCTCAGATATTCATTTAAAATTATTTTGATATTTGGATAAGGCACCTGGGTGACTCAGTTGGTTAAGCTTCCAAATTCGGCTCAGGTCATGATATGCAGCTCTGTGGGTCCGGGCTCTGTGTTGACAGCTCAGAGCCTGGAGCCTGTTTCAGATTCTGTGTCTCCCTCTCTCTCTGTCCCTCCCCTGCTCACTCTATGTTTCTCTGTTTCTCAAAAATGAATAAACATTAAAAAAATGTTTAAAAATATCTCGATATTTGGTCATTTAGGGCATTCAAGATATTTTTTTATGTCAAAATTAGGAACTGAAACTGATATTTAAACTGCTATCAGTCAACTCTCAAGTAAGACCTAAGAATGGAGCAAGAAAACACAAAAGAGCTCACAGCCGTTATTGAACACCTTATGTAATTAGGTAATTATCATGCAATAAGAAATTAAGCCCACGGTTATCAGATCACCTTGGACCAATATAGACCTTCTTTTATATTTGGGAATACCCTATAAATTGGTGTGAGGGTATATAACACAATGTCTATTATATGTAGTCTGAGGATTTTGTTTTGTTCTGTTTTGTAATATAGAAATAAACATATAACCAGAAAGCAAATATGAACTTGTGTCCATAAGAGGAAAAAAAAAATGAGAAGGTTCTTAATGTCATGGCCAAAATCAGAAGATGAAAAAATGTCACGTACTTCATTCTCAAATCGTTGCACAAAGCAATATACCAATAATATACCCAGAAATATGATTTAGGGGTGAATGCATAGAAAATTATTGTCATATATTTAAACCATCAGAAGAAAAGGCACCTGTGTACCCATTCATGAACAAATAATTCAAACACAGACTACAGAACAATGAATGATTAATTAAAATGATATGCTAAGATACAGGATAATCATGTTATCAGAGAATGCACACAGGGCATTTGAAACATCTATAAAAAGAAATTGAAGTTGCAACAGTAACTATAAAGCAGTCTAAAGAAATCAGCAATGTTTTTGATGAAGCTGGCCCTACGAAAAAAATCATGGTAAACCCCACAATGGCTCTTAAATAGTCTGCTCAGAAGACACACAGGTCACTTTGGCTCATATTTCATTATCCTCTCCCACAGAAGGACAACAAATATTTGAACAATCACAATATCATATCAACAAAGTCCTTATATAATAAATGTAATACATTGTAAAGAATGTTTTGACTTGTATATAATTGCTATCCCATGGAAAAATAACATAGTTGTAGTAGGTAGCATTTTAAGACAGCTCTAAGATTTCCTGCTCCCCTCTCTCTACTGTATAAGCCCTGTATGATTCCCAACTCTGGATATATGATTGAATTTTTGAATATGATGAAATGTCATTCCTGCGATGATGATATTTCACATGGCAGAAGTGATTTTTTTTTTGGATGTATTTAAGGTCTCCCATTAGTTGAATTTGAATAAAACCAAAAGACATTATCTTGGGTAGGCCTGATCTAATAAAATTACCCCTTAAAAGAGACTGGAGAGATTTGAAGGAAAAGAAATTATACTGCTGGCCTTGAAGCAGCAAACTGCTCTGCTATGCAGAGGCCCACAAACCAGGGACGGGGGTAGACTATAGAAGTTGATAAGAGCTGTTGGTTGATAGCCAGAAAGAAATGGGGATCTCAGTCCTATGACCACAAGGAACTTAATTTTGTCAACAATATGTGAATGTGCAAGAGGATGCTTAGCCTCGGATGAGACTGCATTCTGGCTAATACCTTGCCTGCATCCTTGTGAGACCCTGAGTAGAGAACCCAGCTGATACATTTAGATCCAATTTCACGATCCATAGAAATGGAAGAAAATAAGTGGGGTTTGCTTAAAGTCCCTAAGTTTGTAGCATTTGTTTCATAGAAATAAATTATTAACATAATAACTTAAAGAACTACAATTTTTTTTAATTTTTATTTATTTTTGGGATGGAGAGAGAGCATAAGCAGGGGAGGGACAGAGAGAGAGGGGAACAGAAGATCTGAAACAGGCTCCACGCTGACAGCAGAGACCCCAACATGGAGCTGGAACTTGCAAACTGTAAGATCATAACCTGAACCAGACAGACACTTAACTGACTGAGCCACCCAGGCATCCCAGTGTTAATAATTCTAACGGTAGTAACAACTGTAATACCAATGTGAACAATTATATTTCTTTATTTTATATTCAAGATGGTGTTGCTGAAGTTCTATCAGTTTATGCACAAAAACACATTTGATTAGCATCAACAATTACATAATATGTACTGATTTTTCTCCTTAATAGCATAAAGAATGCCTATGAGTTAGGAGAACAATGAATAACCCATGACTTTATTTTACTAACACCTTCAGCAAATTTACTCACATTTTGTTTTATTCTTGTTTTAATTAAGGTTGTGATTTTTAAAAAAAAAATTCATTTTGCACTTGTTAAATAATACTTGAACTCCTTTATTCTCTTTTCAGTGTTAGAATAAAATGAAAAACAATGGTCAGACTAAAATTAGCTGTAAATCTCTTTATTGATAATGTATGTTCATTTACACATAATGCCAATAGTCAATATCGGTACTTTATTATATACACACAGGGACTTTCAGCTTCAATTTAATAAGGAAATAGCTGGAATGAACATCCCCCCACCCTGACAAGAAAGAAAAAAAATCCATAAGTTATAACTTTTCTTGAATCCATCAATGCACTGAGGTCACTGGTCAGTTAGGCTGAAATACATGAAAAACATGCTTAAGATGAGAGAGAGGAATTAAGACCATAAAAGAAATCATAAAAAGAAGACAGGCTGCTAGATAAGTATTTAAGTGAAATGCTGCTAACATTTTTGACAAATTGCTAAGGGCTGAGTGTACATTAGAATGAAAGTACAAAAGCCCAGGTAGCCACAGACATAAGGGGAGTATCCATCTACCTGTAGGCTTGTTTTCAAGGTCATCCAGGGAAAGACTGAGGGCAGGACGAGGAATAGAAAATCACTGTCATCTGTGAAGTATACACAAAGGAATGTGACGCCATCCTGCCGCAGGGTGCAGTAGCTGCTGTAGGAAAAGCTCGAAGTCCTACCCGAGCCTTTTCCTCCATGAATCTAAACACTTGAGGAGCTGTGGGAGGGCAGTAAACGGGCACACATAGAGCGAGGAGAATACCACCATGAAGAGAAAAGGAAAGCTACTCTCTAAATTCAGGAGGGAATAGGGAACCATACTGGGTCCAGACACACAGAGGTTTCCCATTTCTGGGGAAGGGATAGGATGACTGAATAGCCCCTCATCCCTGCGACCTAATGTTTGCTTCAGACTGAGGTTACAAAAGTAACAATAGAGCATCCCCTCCCACCAGCCTTCACAAAGCTAGCAAGCACCAGGTAAAGAGCGAAAAGTCACATTGGGGTAGGGACGAGAGCGTGGAGGGAAATTATTTCTGAGGCAGAGACGCATAGGAAAGTGTAAAGCTGATAGAGAAGCAGATATTGAGAAACACCTATTGGCAAATAATTGCCTTGCCCTGAACACAAGAGAATGCTAGGAATGTCGTGATCAGTTGTAAGCATGGAAGATAACAACAGCCACAATAAACATGAAACACAGCTGGACTCTCACATACTAAAAGCTTAGCAGAGGGGCACCTGAGTGGCTCAGGTGGTTGAGCATCCAACTCTTGGTTTTGGCTCAGGTCATGACCTCACTGTTTCGTGAGTTCAAGTCCCACATCTGGCTCTGTGTTAGAAGCATGTAGCATGCTTGGAATTCTCTCTCTTCCTTTCTTTCTGCCCCTTCTCTGCTTGTGCTCTCTTTATCTCTCCCAAAATAGATAAATAAATTAAAAAAAAAAAAAAAACTTAGCAGAAGAGTGATAACACTCTCCGGGAAAAACACTACCTTTGTCTCAAATGCCCTATACATGATGTCTGCCTTTCTAACAGAAATTAGAAAACAAAAACACATACATGCTCAAAAGACAGAAACACTCTGTCCAGAGACAAAACATCCATAGAACCAAAGCCACATGTAAATATGAGAGAGAAAATTTAAACATATGATTAACATGTAATGTACTAAAAGCTTTGCATGAACTGATGGTGATTTTCAAGCAGAGGAACGGAACATTTAAGATAATCAAAGTGAAATGTTAAAAAAAAAATGCATTAACAGAAAAGAAAAAAAAAACTTGGATGTATTTATCAGTAGACCTGAAGCAGCTAAGGAAAGAATTTTTGAATTTAAAGATAAAAACATTACCCAAACTAAAAAAGAGAAATAAAAGTTAAACAAACAAACAAACACAGAAAATAAAGCACTGAGGGGCAAAATCTAATGATCTAGCAAACTTGTTTTTGGAATCCCAGAAGGACAGAGGAAATTCTAGAAAAAAGAGACAGAGAATGGGCAGAAAAAATATTGGAAAGCAATGGCTAAAACTTTTTGAAAGAAGGAAAGAAGAAAGAAAGAAAGAAAGAAAGAAAGAAAGAAAGAAAGAAAGAAAGAAAGAAAGAAAAGGAGGAAAGGAGGGGAAAGAAAGAAAGAAAAATAAAAGAAAATGCTAAAAACACAAATTCAAAAAGGTCAGAGAACCAAGTTGACTAATACCAATAGAAAGCATGCAAACACACATGACTGCATATTACATACAAAGTACTACTATCCAAATTTAAAAAATTGTTGAAAGAAGCCAGGAGAAAAGTAACATTACAGAGAAAAAAAGATAAGAATTGTAATTATGAAAATTATACACAAAGGGAAAGAGATTTTCATAAATCACTTTTTACCTAAAAGCCAAATATTTTATGAAACATACGAATGCCTCAGGCAGCATGGGTAGGTCAGTCAGCTAAGCATCTGACTCTTGATTTTGGCTCAGGTCATGATCTCTGATTTGTGAGAGCAAGTCCCACGTCAGGCTCACATTCGTTGTGGAGCCTGCTTGAGATCCTCTCCGTCTCTCTCCCTCTGCTCCTCTCAGGCTTGTGCACCTGCACTCAATCTTTCTATCTCTCTCCCTCAAAAAAAAAAAAAGTAAATAAAAAATGGTTCAAAGGAGAGGGATTTATAACCCTTTTTTTTTATTATTAAATTATATCACCTCAATATGATTCCAGTAGCTGGAATCTGGTAGCTTCTCTACCAGAGAAGAGGTAATATACCTCCTAGGAAAACACAATAAATTTACATACTCTACCTCTGAGAAGTTTTCATATAATTGATAATAATTTTAGTGTGTACTATAACATACACACGAAGCAATTCCACATATTATCAAATGAACTCCTTGTAAAACAGCAGATTAGATTGGTAGCATAATTCCTATTATCGAAATTAAAGATCATAGTTCAGAGAGCGACAACGTGCACAGCATCAAATCATAAGTGACTGACGAAGGATTTGATTCCTGGTTTTTATCTCCAAATTAATCATTCTGCTCATCTAAACTTATTCTATGATTTTTTTTTTACAAGGATTGCTTTTCATTTAAATGTGTTACTTTGACCAAACGCATTATTGTATGCAATCTCAACAAAATTTCAACATTAGTAGGTCTTTTTAACAGTCCAAACAATATTTTCCATGAAAACTCTTCTATGTCTGTGAAATTAACAACTACAAAAGCGAGGTACAAAAATAATTTCTATAAACACATGATATCATAAGTTCGTATTGCTTTCAGATCGCTTGTATGGATGTTATGGAAGTGCTGTAGTGCTGTCCATGGTCTTGAAGGGGTACTAGTCCTTTCCAGGTTTAGGGAGTTCTGTCTGTGTATCAGGTAAAATATGCTCTAGGGTGTGGGTGGGACATGCAGAGATGTAAACATGGCCTTAGAAGTCGCTTAATTTGTTTTCAGTTGGGTCCTATTCCTTGGTTAAAATCTTGTGGTTCACATAGACTCTATCCACAACAACCATTCTAGAATGTATATATATACTTGAAAGATAATTAGGGGCATAGAAACTAACACAATAAATAAAAAGTAGTAAACTCTAAATGGATATATTTTATGTATTATAGATGTGTATATATGTATCATTAGGACAGCAGTGGCTTGTGCTGTGGATTCAAAAACATCTTTTCTCTTAGCCCTGGTTCATCCCCTGCCAAATACATCTTAATATAACGGGTTTATGGATGATTTTCCTTATGCTTTTGTATGCCCTTAGGGTATTTTGTAAAAACTGCAATAAGCATATATTACTATATGTAATCATTAAAATAAGCTTGCTTAAAGTGAAATGCACATGAAATGCACATGCACATGATTCAGTTGTCTTTATAATTCGTTATAATTGTCAGTGTTGAATGATTATTAATTTCAGAATCGGTTGTTTAGCCTCTGAATTGAAAAAAAAAATCCTTAAGTGTAGCACTACTCTGCATTAAATTAAGTGAAGTTTGGTTAGAAAATCATGAGACCATATGGGACCAAAATAGCTGCATTTCAGTGAACCATTTTCATTAACTTCAGACTGCAACTATGACATTGGCTAACTATGCTATGAAATTTGATTGCAAATATGTATAGAAAAGACCTCATGCAGTATCTGATACTTTGTACCTACTCGAAGCTCCACCTTTAGCTACGATGACTTCGTAGTAGTACATCAATCAATGAAAGACGGGAAGAGCTATAATTTAACTAAATTTCAAATATTGTTACAGCAATATTTTTGTAAATTTTTTGCATAAAGAAGTCTTCAAATTTGTAAAGGCTATCACAATTTATGTTATTTATTATCGTTGTTATTGTTATTATTATTATTTACTCTAGACGACTTCCAGTGAAATGTCAATATTTTCAAAATATTATACTGCATCAGTTTTTACTCATGGTAGGTATAAAGTCAAACAGTGACATGAAAAAAAAAGGTTGGTAAATAACTTTTACTTGATTTTTGGTAGTTATCTTATTCCAAACTGTCTATCATCCCTTCTTTAGGGATTTGACTTTGCCTTACTTCTTGTCCCAAATACAGTAGAAGCAGCCAACTAGAGCTGAAGCTACTATGCCACATGTTCTATAATTTCAGTCTTATACGGAGAGACAAGGCAAAGGGACCCAAAGTAATTAGAACTTAAAAATCAAATGAAAGTCCTCTTCTACTTAAGATTCCCAAGAGACACCCAGACACCTGTTTTTTCCAAAGATTTCTTGTTTATCTCTTCTGTTGATTTCTGAGTTAAATGTAGCATCCTTTTTCTTACCAGGTTAGTCAGCCTTTGCTTCCATTGCTTGCATACACATTATCTGAACTAATTCATAGTCCACCATACACACTCACACACACACACACACACACACTCACTCACTCACTCACTTTGTGTAGAAAATTTTTTTCTTGGACATATAAAAAGTGAAATTATTAAAAATCATTATTTAAAATCACAATATATTACATAGATTATTAAAATTATGCTGCCATGTGGTCTGGTTAAGATTTGAGTTGGACATCTGGTAGAAAGTCCATCAGTAAAAAAAAAAAAAAAAAAAGAAGTCTATTAAAAAGGAGGTCCAGGAGAAAAGACAATGCTACAGACTCATATCTAAACTCAATCAAATGTTATCTATGGTTATGTTGTAACTTGACCAGTTAGTATTTCTATAAAGTCTTTATTTTAGAAAAATGCCAATTACATGATTAAACTTCTGAATGGAATAAAATCTAGGCAAAATGCTTTAGAACAGGTCTTTCAAAATATTGATCTTTTATCAGTGCAGAGGCTCTCCTTCCGTTCTTAGTTGTGCTTTGACTACTGAACTATAAGAACTACTCATCTTGACTGAATACTAGGATACTGGATATTTAAACGTACATCCTTTGCTCTAATATCAATGTGGCTAATTACACTTTTAGTCTTCCCAAAGCAAAGGAATCGTTAATACTTATAAAAGAAGTCAAGATTTTACTATTCTTGCGCAATTTTCAACTTATTTGAATTCCATCTGTGGTAATAAAGACTTTTCGGGGTGCCTGGGTGGCGCAGTCGGTTAAGCGTCCGACTTCAGCCAGGTCATGATCTCGCAGTCCGGGAGTTCGAGCCCCGCGTCGCGCTCTGATCTGATGGCTCAGAGCCTGGAGCCTGTTTCCGATTCTGTGTCTCCCTCTGTCTCTGCCCCTCCCCCGTTCATGCTCTGTCTCTCTCTGTCCCAAAAATAAATAAACGTTGAAAAAAAAATTAAGAAAAATAAAGACTCTTCAGTGAAAATTATTGTCATTTCCTTTACTCAGTTTGGAATTCTAATTATTCTTATGGGGACTCCTGGGAGGCTCAGTTGGTTAAGCGTCCAACTCTCAATTTTGGCTCAGATCATGATCTCATGGTTCATGAGATCGGGCCCTGCATTGGGTTCTGGGCTGAGTATAAGACTTCGTGGAAGTCTCTCCCTCTCTCTCTGCCCATCCACCACTCACACTCTCTCTGTTTCTCTCAATAAATATGTAAACATCAAAAAAATGTTTTTCATGGATTATTCTACTTGATACAAATGGAAGACTGAACCAGTCTAAGTTTCAAATAATAGCAAAACTGTATTAAGTTCATGATTATATGAAGTGTGATTTTTGTGAAGATTATAAAAATAAAGTTCAGTACTTTTAAAAGTATTTTAAAAAGATTGTTGAAGTATTTTTAAATGTTATTCTCACTTATCCCTTTTAGTAAATGATTGACAAATGGTATTAACATATAATGGTATCAGCAATGTTTTACACATACCAAAGGAATAAATGTCTCAGGCTTATTAAATAGCACACATTTAATTCTCTAGGCATGCAATAAAATATAATAACATTGTTATAATTCCTTTTATTTCCTATTAAAAGGCCTTCCATGTGTGCTTAAAGATAATTGGCTTCCAAGATATTTGCTAATTTTATGGTTTTTTCTTAAAAGTGTTTTTGATAAACATCTGAGTTAAAAGGATAGAAATGTTATACATAAACACTGACTATAAGGTTTAAGTGTTCCCATTTTTAACTTTTAGAATGCTATTGATAACAACATGACCGAATTTTCTCAAGACAATTCTTAAAATAAAAAAAAAATAAATAAATTTTTAAAAAAAGGAGGGGGAGGAATGCCTGGGTGGCTCAGTTGGTTAAGCAGCCGACATAGGCTCAGGTCATGGTCTTGTGGTTCCTGAGCTTGAGCCCTGTGTTGGGCTCTGTGCTGACAACTCAGAGCCTGCAGCCCGCTTCAGATTCTGTGTGTCTCTCTCTCTGCACCTCTTCTGCTTTTGCTCTTTCTCACTCTCAAAAATAAATAATAAAACATTAAAAAAAAATCAAGTACCAAAATAAAGAGCCCTTTCTAGGAAGATCATGACAACAAAGCACATTTTACAGCTAGGCTGTGTCTCTTTATTATTTAAAAAATTGCTATTAATAATTTGTGTATTTTGGGAGGGAGAGGGTGACTACACAGCATATGGAAGAAAATTCATAGTCTTATGAGAAAATAAATATTAATACAATTAATGAGGCAAATATGCATATCCTCTGCTTATAGCATTATAGAGCTATGTATCACTGAATATACCATTTAACAAAAATTATTTCAGAAACATAAAAATAAATTAATCCTTGACTCATGATACATTATCATCACTGGTCTACACGTAGCCAGTTTTCATTTAATCTTTTATATCTTTCTAGTTAATGTATTCATTCATTTTTAATAATATAATGAATACCTCTGAACTCAAGATTTAACCAAGGCCTGAATCATTACCAGTTGCTTATATTAATTTGTGTTTCCCTCCTACCTTCCACCTACACAAAGTTTAACTTCTGTCCTGAACTATTAATCATTTCTTTTACTTATATGTAATATTTGAGTATATATCAATCTGATTAAACCTTTTATTATTTCATCTTGCTAGTTATAGGACATTATTAAATAGTTTCATGTTATACATAATCATCTGGATTTGCTTTAATATATTCAATATTATATTACAAGATCCATTCCTGTGTGTGTGTGTGTGTGTGTGTGTGTGTGTGTGTGTGTTAAATTTTATTGTGGTAAGAATACTTAGCACAGGATCAACCTTCCTGGGAAACTTTTAAGTATACATTATTGTTGACTAAAGGTAAAAAGCTGTACAGAAGATCTCTAGAGTTTATTCAAGTTACTTCATATATTTTACATGTGGTGTCAGCTTATATATATCATTGTTATACCTAGATCATTGTGTGAATATATGACCATGCAATTGTTCATTCTGATGCCAATGACACTTCGTTCAGTTTCCATTTTTTTTATTACACAGTGTGTTGTTAAAAGTATATTCACACATGAAAAGCATGCATATGTGATTATGTCTCTTGGTATCTATCTAGAAGTAGAAATTTTTGAGTCACAGAACAGGAAATATTTCAAAATTACAATGGCAATGACACAGTGCTTTCCAAAACTGTAAAAGAGATTTCATCAATTTGCATTTTCTCCAATATTATTTTCAGATCACTTATTTTCTACAAATTGAATGGGTACAAAATGGTTTATTGTGGTAGACCCATTCAACTTCCATTTTCCTGATTATGAAAATATGAAGGTAGAATGCCTCTTCATAGAGCTTTCAATTGCTTCCTCTTCTATGCAAAGGTGGTTCATGTTTTGTCCATTGCTCTTTTAAGCAACTGTATTGTAGGAGTCCTTCTAATATTCTTAATACAATTTTTTTGTAAACTCTACGTAGGTAAGTAGTCACTCAATTTGGTGTGGTGATATACTTCGTAAATAAAACACATAACCATTAACCGTGAAAAAATTAAATCTAATTCCATGAAGAATAAGAAATTCTATTTATCAAAGGACGCTTAAAGAAACAAAAAGTCAATGTAAAAAGGTAAGCTACATTGGGGGAGAATATATTTTCCACATACATAAATAACAAAGCTTATATATCAAAATACTGGAAGGATTCCTTGGTCTATCTTTAAAGGAGGTGAAGAAATTCAACCTGAAACCAGTTTTACCATATATGTTACTAATTAAAATTTAAATAAAAACTTGAAATAAAAAAAATGGAAGAAAACAGAATTGGTATGACACAATGGACTTCTCTGCCACGGATTCGATTCATGGTATATTTATGAGATAAATGCCCTAAAGTTGGGTATAATATATAAAAAGTGAAAACAAAGAAAAAAGGTCAATGTCTATTGATGGAATTCACAGATAATGCCAACAAAAGGAAGAGAAAATGATTTTAGAAGGAAGATAAGGAGTTCAGTTTTAGACACACTGATTTTTCTATAGACTATGGGACATTCAAGGGAAGATACTGGATCGATCATATTTGGATAAGATTGAAGTTATTATTGATATGCGGATTGGTGTACAGATATAATCAAATTTCTTATAGTTTTAGAGATTGCCTAGATTACTATAGTAAATATTTATTATAAGAACAGAAAAACAAAGAAGTGAACAAACACAGCAAAGAACTGGGAGAACCACAAGCATTTTTCAGCAAAAGAAGTTTAATAGAACTCATGAGAACATTTGGAATGAAAGCAGGAGAGTTGTAGTGTAGAAAAGCCAAAGGAAAGTATTTCATTAGCCAGTAGTCATCAGTACCACAAGCACAAAACACTGGATGTTTTAACTAGGTAAGCCCTAGGGATGTCTGTATCCTTGAAAAAATCATCTGCAATTTTAGTGGATTAGGATATGATTGGAGGTAAGGATAACACAGTCATTCATTTCCCCTTGACATCTTTAAAAAAGTAAATGTACATAATAGATATATTGAGTATCAGATACATATGTGTGTGTGTGTGTGTGTGTGCGTGTGTGTGTGCATAATTCTTCTGCTCTCAGCTTTCAACTTTTCCTGAATTTGTTTCATACAGATTTTGCAAAGGTATGTTATTTTGTGCAGGTATTTTAATATAGGTAAGCATGTTGATGGTGATTTCAAAAACATAACTTATATTTAATAATACATTATATGCATAAATAAGTAATACAGTGTAAATATCTTAGCTGAATTATCTTCTCTACTTGTTTAGAATCCTTTATGTATTTAGGTAACAAACAAATAATAGACGATCTATTATTTAGCAAATTGTAGAATCCTAGCATTTTGAGAATCTAATTTAAATTCATAGGAATAAATAGCAGCTATTTATAGTTTCAAATAAAAGAAGTAATAACTTCATACGTTTAGCTGAATATTATTTGGATTGTTCTGCAACCCTATTATATTATGTGGAATGAGTATAGAATAATGATAATGGAATTTATTTATTCATTTAACAAATATTTACTAAGTACACACTTGTGTTTTAGGCATTATTCTAGTTTCCAGGATAAAATTCCAAACAACGGTGAAAAAAATTCTTCATGGAATTGATGATCTAATGTTGCATATAGATACGAAAGTGGTATACACATATACACACACTCATTCACACATTCACATACATACGTGTGAACATAGACTTACCTATACATATGCATGATACTTGCTATGAAGACAGATAAAACAAGATGAAGGAATACTGGATGATGTGAGTTTGTGGTATGACAGAGATTGCCATTGTGGAGGCATGGCATTTGTGGAGAACAATGAGGGAGTGAACCAGCAAAAATCTTGTAAAAGAATTTTTGAGGGAGTGGGAACAGTACTTCACCCAAGACTTTTGGCTGAAGGAATCAAAAGGCTGAAAAAGAAAAGAAAAGAAAAGAAAAAGTCCTAAGACAAAAACAAGCTTTCCATGTTGAAGAACTGCCAAGATCATGTGTTTAAAACATGCTGAGTGAAGCAGAACCCAAGGGAAATGAAATCATCATGGTAGGTAGGAAAGATAACATATATTTATAGGCTACAAGAAGAATTTGGATTGTCTTCCACATGAAATAAGAAGTTATTGAAAATTTGCAAAGGGAGTAATTATTTATTGCATTTGGAAATTCGTTGTAGAAAATATAATATGGGGGATAAAATGAGGAAGTGTAATTACTTGGGTGGCTTTTGCAAATCTCCAGTCAATGGTGATTTTGCTTAACTCAGCATGACTGTAGCTGTTGTGGCAGTGGCAAAAAGTGGTAAGGTCTGAGAAGGATTTTAAAGTTGGAATTAATGGGATTTTCTGATGGCTACATGTAGATGTGGTGAATGACTCCATAGATGTTTCACTTGGATAAGGATGACACCATTTACAACTGTGGAGTAGTTTGAAGAATAAATGTGTAATTTGTTTGCTTGTTTGTTTCATTTTGTTTTGTTTTTGTTTTTGTTTTGTTGTTTTTCAAGTAGTCTCCACACCCAGCTTGGAGCTCAACACTGGACCTGAATTCACGACACCCTGAGATCAAGACCTGAGCTGAGATCAACAGTTGGACAGTTAATATACTGAGCCATCGTGGCACAGAGAGTAATTTTTTTTTACAAAAGAAATTAAACATCTGTTTTATAAATGTTAACTTTTAGATATTATATTCATAGACATGTTCTATGCTATACTTCAGTGGTTAAGTATAGCATAGATCTCAAATCCTAATAGTTTAGTAAGATCCCAAATCTTAATAGTTCATCACATAAGGGTAAATTTCTCTCACAGGAGTTAGACAATCAATATATAGGCCTTGACCACATGGGCTGAAGCAGATCCCACCTTGATATCCATAGCATATTGACAAGGCCTACTTGTTCTTTAAAGCAGGAGAAATGAGTACATGGGACTTTACTCTCATTCTCCTGAACTAAAAGTCACACACATTTATTTCTTCACTTAGACTATTGGCTACAAGTACCCACATGGGTTTGCCAAAATTCAACGGCCCTAGGCAGAGTAGTCTTTCATGAGCTCACAAGAAGGATATTGAGAATTTATTAGTAACATCTACTGCAGATACCTATTAAATATCTGAAACAGTAGGCGGGTGGGGTTGGGCTGGAGATACACAAGTGACATATATTAATGTATAAATATTATTTAAAAAACGTTTTTGAGTGACTACTCAGGTAATTCATGTAGATAGAAGGAGCAATGACTCACTTCCAGGTACTCTCTCCTTTAAAGCTGAGAAAAGGAAAGGTGCAAAATAAGTGGAAAACCATCTGGTGAGCAGCTGGTGAGGCACAAGGAAAGCTAGGAGTCTATGGTACCCCAGAAACCAAGTTTCCTAGCTCTTTCCATCACATGACGATACAAGAAGTCTGCAACCCAGAATAGGGCCCTCACCCAATCATTCTGGCACCATGATCTCAGACTTCCAGACTTCATAACAGTGAGAAATAAATTTTTATTCTTTATAAGCCACCTAGTCTGTGGTATTTTGTTGTAGCAGCCCCAATGGGCCAAGACAGTATTGGTGGAGAGAAATACAAAGAAACAGAGCAGAACCCTGTAATTAATGATGATAAATGCCCTAGGGATTGGTGGGTAACAAATGAGTGGGAATGAGGCACACAGTTCTGAAGCATGTCATTCAACAGAGCTGGATTTTTTTGATGTAGGAGGGAGAAAAACATGAAACCAACTATTATGAGCAATAACAATGCCTACATCTGTCCCAGGGACTGTGTTCATTTACCTACAGGAAAATTAGGAGTGTTAATTTACAAGTGCCTGGGTGGTTCAGTCAGTTGGGCATCCAACTTTGGCTCAGGTCATGATCTCATGGGTCTGTGGGTTTGAGCCCTGCATCAGGCTCTGCACACTTAGTGCAGAGCCTGCTTGGGATTCTCTCCGCTCCCACCTACCGCCCAGTCCTTCCCCCAATTTTGCTCTCTCTCTCAAACTAAATGAATAAGCTTTTTTTTTCTTTTTATTTTTTTTTAAAGAATTAATTGCCAAGAGGACTTCAGGGAATACTCAGGAGACAGCCAACTGCACCTAGAATGAGAAGGTAAAGAAAATATTCCGCGAAGTAAAAGGTGATTTTGTCAATGACAGATTGGAGGCTACCAGATGAATAGATTAACTATCTGGGGGTAATAAAGGTGGTTACAACTTAAACTGGATGACCTATGCAGAGCTCTGTGATACAATTATTGATAGCCTCACCCAAAAGATGTGGATGTCTGGTTTTGAATGAAGTAAAGAGGAGCGTGAACAAAGAATTACAACTTCTAGACTCTGTGGAGAACGTTGGTAAAAATTCTAAAAATGTCCCTCTCCTGGAATGTGAGGCATGGGTAATGATGAGGCTGGTAGAGACCGGGGTGGCTGGACAGGTATCGACAGTCTTTCTTTGGTCTTGATATGAGAACAGGTCTACACAAACCCTGCCAAAACCCTGTACCCTTCCAAGGTTGAGGAAAATTTCCCAACCTCATCCTTTTTCCTCTCACTTTCTGGGCCGGTCTTGCATTTTCTCCCCTCAATTGCACCTTTATCCTGCCTTCATGCTGTATCTACGAAGAATGAAAATTAATTCTATTAGCCTGTCAATGTTTACTTCTTCCCAGTCATCATACTGTATGTCACCATTGTGTCTGCTTTGCATCTCTGTCGTCCGTGTAGTAACCAGTTTATAGCTGCTTTTGATAAATATTTATTGAAATTTCAAATATTTTTATCTAATTATTTATTATTTCTACAGCAGTCAAGAGTACCTAACTTGTGAAAATGAATGTTAACATGAGCTCCATGAATGCCAAGGGAATTAAAATGTGTGATGTGCAAAGTTATTGCCAAGACAGAAATACCCTTCATTATATGTCAAAAATATAGATTTTTTTTCTTAAGTAAAAAACAGTGAAGACAGGTTAGAAGTGGCAGCTTTATGTTCCTTTGGAATAACACAAGTTCTATAAAGTATTTGGAATTTTCTTTAGAGATATTTTCATGGTTCATTTTCTTCCCCACGGTGTAAGATTTATGCAGTTATTTTTATAATAAAACAAATTTTATAATTGAATATATTTTAATGAAGCTTCAATTGCATTTTAGAAAAATAATAGAGAACAGCCCCCAGAAATGCTAATAATGCTTAGTTGTGTTCTTCCCAGGGGCTCAGAAGATTTCTATCTTGTTTTAATAGTCAGTTCTTTATTCTAGCATTATATAAGTCAGGTTTAAAAGGATATGGTGCATATTTTTTTCATGCATAGCATTTGAGACGTGCAGGTATTCCTCTGAACTCACATATTAAACTTTTCTTACGTTTTTATTCAAATCCAGTTAATTAACATACCATGAATATTAGTTTCAGGTGTACAGTTTATTAATTCAACACTTACATACAACACCTGGTGCTCCTCACAAGTGCACTCCTAAATCTTCATCACTTATTTAATCTATTCCTCCCCACCCACCTCCCCTCTGGTAACCATTAGTTTGTTCTCTATAGTTAAAAGTCTCTCTCCTTTTTCCTGTTTGCTCATTGGTTTTGTTTCTTAAATTCCACATATAAGTGGAATCATATGGTAATATGTCTTTCTCTGACTTATTTCACTTAGCATAATACTCTCTATAGCATAATACTATATATATGTATCACCACTTCTTTATCCATTCATCAGTTGATGGACCCTTGGGCCATTTCCATTATTTGGCTATTGTAGATAATGCTGCTATAAACATCAGGGAGGATATATGTCCTCAAATTAGTATTTTTGTATTCATTTTTTAAACTTTTATTTGAGAGAAAACACACAAGCAGGGGAGAGAGGGAAGAGGAAAGAGAAAGAGAGACAGAGAAAGAGAGCAAGAGAGAGAGAATCCTAAGAAGGCTCCATACTCAGCATGGAGCCCGGTGCAGAGCTCGATCCCACAGCCCTGGGTTCATGACCTGAGCTGAAATTAAGAGTCGGATGCTCAACCAACTGAACCACCCAGGTGCCCCCGTGTTTTTGTTTGGGTAACTATCCAGTCGCGCAATGGTTGTATCACATGGGACTTCTATTTTTTAGCTTTTTGAGGAACTTCCATACTGTTTTCCAGAGTGGCTGCACCAGTTTACATTCCTATCAACAGTGCAAGAGGATTCTCTTTTCTCCAAATCCTAGCCAACTCCTCTTATTTCTTGTGTTGTTGGTTTTAGCCATTTTGGCCAGTGGCTAAAATGTATATACTACCCAAAGCAATCTACACATTTAATGTAATCCCTATCAAAATATCACCAGAATTTCTCACAGAGCTAGAAAAAAACAATCCTAAAATTAGTATGGAGGAACCACAAAAGACTCCGAATAGCCAAAACAACCTTGAGCAAGAAAAGCAAAGCTGGAGGCATCACAATTCTGGACTTCAAGTTATAATACAAAGCTATAGTGATCAAAACAGTATTACACTGTCAAAAAAATAGACACATAGATCAATAAAACAGAATCGAAAAGCCAGAAATCAATGAACAACTATACAATCAATTAATCTTCAGCAAAGCGGGAAAGAATATCCAATGGGGGGGGGAAAAAAAAGACAGTCTCTTCAACAAATGGTGGTGAGAAAACTGGACAGGAACATGCAAAAGAATGAAATTGGACCACTTTCTTATACCATAAACAAAAATAAAGATCTAAATGTGAGATCTGAAGCCACAAAAATCCTAGAGGAGAGCACAGGTAGTAACCTCTGTGACATCAGCTGTAGCAACTTCTTTCTAGATATGTCTCCTAAAGCAAGGGGAACGAAATAAAAAAATATTGCGACTTCATCAAAATATAAAGCTTCTGCACAGCAAAAGAAACAATCAACAAAACAAAAAGGCAGCCTGGGGAATGGGAGAAGATATTTGCAAGTGACATATCTGATAAAGAGTTAGTATCCAAAATATATAGAAATAAATTTAAAATTTTAAAATATCACTCACATATTTTAATTGATGAAAAATATATCCTTCATATGTATACACTCATACACATAATTTAAAATGGAACTTACAGAATCCTTTTCCTATTCATAATCTATAAATATGTGTTCTTTCCTCCAAATGTTCAACTTATCAAATGTCACCTGAAGGCTGAAGTCCTTAGAAATGTGGGGACCAAGATCAACTATCTTAGTTGTTACTATACTGATTAGTTGTTATTTAGTTGTTACTATAATTATTGTTACTGTATTTAGCCAGCAGGTTTGGCACATGGTTTTGGCAATATGCTTTGGAATCTATGTTAATTGATATAATACTAAAATATTTTAGTAAAGGAGATACATAGTCATAGGCTGAGTCCCCAAGTCTTCCCTCCCATAGAAGTTCCAGCCACCCTAAATCCTACTAAAGGATGCCTCAACTTCCATAAAATCTGACCAGTAGGATCACTCCAGTAAGATACTCTAGATTCGGCCAGAGCCTAATGATTCTGACTGATGATTGATTTGATTCTAATTGGTCAGTCCTCATTAAATTTTTTACATACCATCATTGATTATACTGGAGATGTATCGAAGAAAGCTGGTATTTAATCACATCCCATTATCATCACTGGTCTCATAAAGAGTATGGTAGCATTAAAGTTCCTTCATTAGGTCCAGAAGAGACTCATCTGTAACTTGATATTACTGATTTTTCTACTTTGTACTGTGTATCATATCTAATTCCTTTCTAATGATGTATAACACTGCAGGGCTTATAGATGTAAGAAGCAGTTTAAAAATTCTATGTTTAAGACAACAAATGCAGAGGAGCATCTGGGTGGCTCAGGTAAGCGTCCGACTTCAGCTCAGGTCATGATCTCACGATCCGTGGGTTTGAGCCCTGCATCAGGCTCTGTGCTGACAGCTCAGAGCCTGGAACCTGCTTCATATTCTGTGTTTCCTTTTCTCTCTACCCCTCCCCTGCTTGTGCTCTCTCTCTGTCTCAAAAATAAATAAATGTAAAAACAAAAAAACGAAAACAAAAGATAATGAATGGAGAAAACCTTTCTCATTTTCTTCTCAAAGTTCATGAGAACAAGTTGCCAAGTGCAAGGAAGATCAAAGTATAATGTAAAAGGAAACCTAAAAAGAATGTCTGATGGTGCAGTTATCAGACAAATGGAAGAGAATCTAGTCCTTGAAATATGTATTCTCAAATATTTGTTTGGGACAGCAGGTTTAATGTGCATTGAATGGGATCACAGGCTTTCCTAGACCCCATTTTGTCTCACAGTGAAAGGTAGGAGATGGGCAGAAACATATATTCATGTCACTTTTGGTATTATCATAAACATTTCATTATTGTTTTACTTCATCATTCCGTTATTAACTAAAAGAAATTCCAATAGATGTCACTATAGGACACAGTCTTTTAAAACTAGAAAAATTTATTCTATAATTTATAAGAAGATTATAAAAAGTATTTCAAGATGAGGCAGAAAATTATGAAAAGGAAGGATAATTAATGTATCAAGGATTGTTTGGGGCATCTGGGTGGTTTGGTTGGTTGAATATCTGACTCTTGATTTCATCTCAGTTCATGATCCCAGGGTCATGGGATCGAGCCCCATGACAGGCCCTGTGCTGAGTGTGGACCCTACTTAAGATTCTCTCTCTCAACCTCTGCCCCTTTTCCCTGCCCATGTGTGCTCTAAAATAACATTTTTAAAAAGATTATTTGTCCTACCAGTTATTAAAACATGAAAATTAATCATAAGAACATTTTATATTTTGTGTACCAGGTTAAGTGCCGAAGTCTTTGAAATTCTATGGGACTGGCCCTTAAGGATTATCTGTTTGAAAAGAGGTCAGTTGGCTTCAGGATGATGTAATATCTCTAAATTCAATGAGGGGCATCCCTGGTGAAACAAAAAGAAGAATATGTTTCCCTGAATAGAGGTTGGATGATAGGAAAGTGGAGTTACTTTACCAGAAAAAAAGTTGAGATATCAGCTCACAATTTTAATCTTATTTAGTAGTTTTTATGTTTTGCATCCTACATAAAGATATTCTATATAAGAAGAATTTTATGTCAAATATCCATGTACCCACCATTAAACGTGAGAATTGAAACATCTGTCTCCTCTTCCTAATTCAGAATACTTATTACCCAACCCTTCCCTGTCAGAAGAAAAAATACCATCTTTAAGGTTTATCATTTTAACACATTTCTTTATATTTTTATCATATACATGGAAACATTCCCAGGGAATGATTTATTCTTCTATGTTTTATAACTTTGTGTGGCTGGTGCAATGCACTCTGAATTCTACTGGAAATTGAATTTTTTCAGAGTCCAAATTGATAGAGCTGCATCCATGTTGATAGGTGTGGCTCTATTTCACTCGGTTTTTGCTGTTGTTTTCCAATACATCCATTCCTCTGTCATTGTACACCTGTGACAATTTCCCTGGTGTACATTCTTAGGTGTGAAATTTTAGTGGTAATGAAATCATGGGCATTTTTGAATTCAAAAGATCTTGTTCATGAACGTTCCTGTTACCCTAGCAGCAATGCCAATGAATTATTTTCAGATTTTTAGAGTTGTCCATATCTTGGATGTAACATTTTATCTCCACAGTTCTAGTTTATGTTATTCTGTTGTGATGATATGACTTTTTTCATATATTCATTGACTATTTAAACTTCTCTTTCTGTATATAGCTTTGCCATAATTTTTTCTCTGGTTTCCTATCAAGTTTACCTATTGATTCCTTGAAGTTCTTTATATATGATTAAATAAATTAAATATGTATATATAATCATTACTATAAGTGCCAATATTGTGCAATATATTTTTCCTAAATGCAGCTTTCATGGTTACTCTTTTATTATGTCTTTTGATACCCAAAGTTTAAAATTTAATTTAGCCAAAGTTTAGATATTTCTTTAGTATTAATGCTTAATATACAGATGCTCCTTTGAAATTTATTTGTATTTGTTTTAGGTCATGCTCTTTATATTAAAGCATATCTCTAAAAGAAACTGGTTATTGTTTTTGTTTGTTTGTTTTTTTTTTTTTTTTGGTGTGTGTGTGTGTTTTTCTGGTAGGGATTTATTTTATATTGTCATATGAATACTTAAACATTTCTAATTTATTGTTTAGTTATCCCTTACCCATTGTGCAATCCTATTCCACTTATATATTAAAATCCTGTTGAAGCATAGGTTTGTGGGTTCTCTGTTATATTGATCTGCTTGTCTATTAGTACAATAACACCACATTCCCTTTATTACTGAGGCTCTTAATATATCTTTTTCTCTTGTTGTACAAGTGTCTCTCAATATTTGTTTTTTTTGTATTTGTCTATCTTTGCCAATTGCTCTTACAAATATTATTTAAATCAACTTTTCAAATGCTATGTAAATTATTTTTGTTATTTGCATTAGAAAGGCCACTTTTATAAATTATACTACAATTTTGGCTGAAAATCAATTTTTACAATACTGAGTAGTATTCTTACACATGAACATGCCTTTGCTCTCAGCTTATTTAGGTTTGTGTTACTGTGTTTCAATAAACCTATATTGGTTTATTCATTTAAATGAAGTTCTTTTAGATTAAATATTTAGAATCAGGTTTTGCAGAATATCTTGTAAATAGCACCTTTTTTTAGAAAATATGCATATTCTATTGCTTTGGTATAGAAAATGCCAATGGTGTTATATATTGATATTATATCCAACAAGTTTGCTAAACCCTCAATTTGATTCTAGTACTTGATATATACATTCTTTTGACTTTTCTTTTTTTTTTCTTTTTTAAATTTTTTTTAACATTTTATTTATTTTTGAGACAGGGAGAGACAGAGCATGAACAGGGGAGGGTCAGAAAGAGGGAGACACAGAATCTGAAACAGGCTCCAGGCTCCGAGCTGTCAGCACAGAGCCGGACGCGGGGCTCGAACTCACGGACCGCGAGATCATGCCCTGAGCCGAAGTCGGCCGCTTAACCGACTGAGCCACCGGCCGCCCCTCTTTTGACTTTTCTATACAGATAAACATATTTGTGAATATAGACATTGTTGTTTCATTCTAATCCTCATATTTTATTTTTTCCTGTTTTACTATATATACTGTGGAGTGGATTTGTTGATAGTAGACCATGTAATCTTGTTTATTATGTTGAAATAAATACCTGTAGTGTTAGAACATTATGTGTATTTTTCCTATATTTCTTTTGCAGTAACTCTTTAATGTCTTTTTAATGTCTTGAATAGTCATTTTTCATTGTATTTGGTTAGGTCTATAAATTGCATTTATGCATGTGGATAAGACTGGTGGCTAACCTGCTTTTTGTTAATAAGCTTATCTGATTTTTTATAAGGTGGTATCCCACTCTCATAAGTGTTATTTCAAAGCAGGATCTTCCACGTCTTTCGTCTTCTTCCAGGCCACAGCATAGTGAAGCTGTGAACCAATGAATATGAGGGCCAAACTCTGATCATGCGTTCTTCGTGCAGAATTTTCTCCCGGGGTAGATCCAATTCTGAAAACTACAGCTGATTCGTTCTGACAAGTAGATTTTCTTTTTCTTTCCAGCAAACCCTTCCGTGAGGGTCTTTGCTCAAGAGACTCTGCAGTGTGCGAAGGTCTTTGTTGCATCTCCCCTTCCCCACTCTGTGTGCTGATACAAAGGTGCTTGTCCCTCACCTGCTTTAAAACTTAAGGCTCTGGATCTTGCTAAAAGTGGATACTACCTAGAGGCTCCTTTTTTCCTCACCCACTCAACGTTTTATGTCTTACTCCTTTAGAGCCGTGGGAATTTTATTTATAACCATTCAATTGAAATGATGTTTTCTATATTTGTGCAGCAATTTTAGGTATTTTGTTGTGGAGGATTTTCTCACATATTTAATTTGTGCCATTGTTTAAAAGACAAATGTCATATGCGGCATCTGGGTGGCTCAGTCAGTTACGTGTATGACTCTTCATTTCAGCTCAGGTCATGATCTCACAGTTGCGAGACTGAGCCCTGAGTAGGGTTCTGTGCTCTGCGTGGATCCTGCTTAAGAGTCTCTCCTTCTTTCTCTCTCTCTCTCTCTCCTGCTTCTGCCCCTTCCCCACTCATTCTCTCTCTCTGTCTCTCTCTCTCTCTCTCTGCCTCTGCCTCTTCCCTGCTCATTCTCTCTCTCTCTCTCAGTAAATAAATAAGTAAATAACAAAATAAAGGATAAATGCCATGTAATTTTAAAGAATCATAAATTTAATTCTAAAGGTCACCTTGAAAATGTTTTACAGATTAAATTAAGGAAAAGTATTTTACAGATATTTGAGAAACATCCGTCATTTGCTTTAAATTTTGTAATGATATAATATATTTCTTACATTATCCCATTTTGCATGACCTAATTATCAAGTAATGTTTATACGTTTCAAGATGTATTAAGCTTGGCAGAAGAAAAGCTTTCATAATTTCAGGAGAAATAGTATTTAAATAATACTTGATTACAATCACAGCATTAAGAAATGATTCTATAAAACACAATATTGAAAAAAAAGAAAGTTTTGAAGGTTTTATTAAAGCCAAAGACACAGAAGTAATTCTAGAAATGTGTATCTGTAACTTTCTTTGCATATTTAGTTAGCTGAATAAACCAAGAGCTTAATGACTTTTTTTTGTCAGATTATTCACTATTCACTCATTTAAAACATTTTTGGTTAGCTCCTTCCAGAAAGTACCTAACTCATTTCTTGAGACACAGTAGTGAGTAAGGAAGACGTGTTCCCTCATACATCTTGCTTATGTTATAGTGAATGAAGCTGAAAATCAGCTACTAAAAAAAAATATGCACAAAACTCATGTGCTAAGAAGAAGATGATGCAGAGTAAATAGCCAGAGAGTGATAGGATGGGAGCTCTTTAAAAGTGATTGCCAAGAAAAGCGTCTTTGGGAGGTTTTATTTTAAACAGAGACAGTGATGGGATGAGGTGAAAGAGAAAGCCATTACAAAATCTGGAGGAGAAGAATATAAGCATATATTATAAGCATATAGAACTATTGCAATGTAATGAGAGTAGAATCCACCTGATACATTCAGAAGTCATTGACACTGAGTGTGGCTGGCATGTGAGACACAGTGGTAATACTGAGGTGGGAGAGAAAGGCAAGGGTCAGATCGCAGATGGGGTTTTGGGTGGGATGTCCATGTAATTCACAGCCAAACAAGGACAGTTTTTAAAAAGACACATAAGCAAACCACGATTGCCCTAGGCATACCAGGGCAAACAATTGCACCGGCTACAAACCAAGATCAGGAGTTTGCATTTTCCGAATGCTTTCTGCGGAAGGTTGATGTGAGTTGACTTAATATCTAAAAGATCACTGTGGGGACATTCCAGCCGTTATTTTACACTCTGCAATGGAATACGTAGAAAAAGTCCTGAAACAGAAGAGAGGAAACATTGATTGGTAGCAGGCCATCAATGATGAAACCCATGAGGCCATTCGAGAGGGAGAAGATGGCTAAACACGTTATGAGGGTCGCTGCTGATCACAGGTGGATTTGGGAATGTTAAGAAACTGGTAGTAGAGACGCCTGGGTGGCTCAGTCAGCTGAGCCTCAGACTCTGATTTCCGCTCAGGTCATGATCTCACAGTTCATGAGATGGAGCCCCATGAGGGGCTCTGAGCTGACAATGCAGAGCCTGCTTAAGATTCTCTCTCTCCCTTTCTCTCTCTGCCCCTCCCTCCTTTTGCTCTCTCTCTCTCATCTCAAAGTAAAGAAGTGAATAAAAAAAAAAAATCTTTGCCACTTTTGAGTTTTGCCACCTTTAATAGTAAGTTACTTTAGAAATGAAATAAGTATTTCTGTTTACATGTTTCATAAATTATAGATGATGCTTACAATAAAATATTTCCACTAGTTACGCACTCAAGGTTTATAAAGTTTACCTTTTTAACACTTTTCTGCAGATTAAGCTAATCATATTAATACTGATTCTGAACTTCATATTGTATAATATAATCTTCATGTTTTATTTTACTAATTCACAAGATGGAGAATATGTGATCTATCGATGCGCCTGGGTGGCCCAGTCGGTTAAGAGTCAGACCCTTGGTTTCAGCTCAGGTCATGATCTCATGGTTCCTGAGTTCAAACTCTGGGTCAGCTCTATGCTGACAGTGCGGAGTGTGCTTGAGATTTTCTCCCTCGTCCTCTCTCTCTGCCTCTCCCCTGCTTGTGCTCTCTCTAGCAAAATAAATGAATAAAGTTGAAAAAACTTTTTATTTTTTATTTATTGTTTATTTATTATTATTTATTGTTTATTTATTTTTTAGACAGAGACAGAGCATGAACGGGGGAGGGTCAGAGAGAGGGAGACACAGAATCTGAAACAGGTTCCAGGCTCTGAGCTGTCAGTACAGAGCCGACGCGGGGCTCGAACTCAGGGACCGCGAGATCATGACCTGAGCTGAAGTCGGATGCTTAACCGACCGAGCCACCCAGACGCCCCTAAAAAACTTTTTTAAAAAGAATATGCGATATAGTGGAAATAGTATGGCATGAACTCTTGAGTTAAAATAATCACCCTTTAAATTGTGTGTCTGTCACTTGTGGCTGTGTATTTCACACAAACACTTTTTAACCTTTCTGAACTTCAGTTTCTTGTTTTTGATCTACAGCTGTAAACAGCAGAGTGGTTAAGCAAATTTCAAGAGCTAAAAATTTAAAAAGCACAATGTAAAGACCGTCTCATTTTAAACTTACAAGAATGTAATTATTTTCATCCTCATCATCATTGCTGCTATTCATTAAGGTCTGGACCATAATGTTTCTAGCAGCACCCAGGTTTTGAAAAATTGACATTTTCTTCATCCAAGTAAATTAATACAATTCTTATAAAAGTATCTACCTTACCAACTCAGCTTCTGCAAGACTCCTAAATATAAAATTTAGCAATTTTAAATTCCAGATAAGAACTATTTATGCAAATGATCTTTCTAAACAAAAATTTTCCACAAGATTTTTTAAAGAAAAACTGTGTGATTGGAATTGTCTATCCTATTTGCTTTCTAAATTACTAACTAGTAGGTGAAAGAGAGGGCACAAAAAAGCAAATAATATTGACAGTGATGAGCCATTTTATTGTTGTTATTATTGTAAATTGGAAAAGACTATTTAAATAATTATTTCCATATTCTTTATTGTATTGAATCTTCATTGAATTCAGTAAAGTTATATTTATTTTACTCATAGTTTATTATATAGTAATATTTCAACTATTTTATGAGACAGAAAATCAATAATTATAGGGATTAGTTGACTGGTTCAGGATTATATGGTAAATTAATTATATAAACTAAGCATCAATGTATGTTATATAATCTCACTTAAACTTGGTATTCTTTTTTTTAAATTTTTTAAGTTTTTATATATTTTTGAGAGAGACAGAGTGAGAGAAGGGGAGGAGCAGATAGAGAGGAAGACACAGACTCTGAAACAGGCTCCACACTCTGAGCGGGCAGCACAGAGCCCTAGCTGGGCTCAAACCCACCAACTGTGAGATCATGACCTGAGCTGAAGTTGGACACTTAACTGACTGAGCCACCCAGGCACCACTAAACTTGGTATTGTTAAGTCACAAATATAGAGCCATCCATAGAGTAATATTTATTTCTTTTTTTAAGAAAATAATGTATGATTTAAAAAATGCTTTAAGAAATTCCTTTATATAATTTTTTATTTTATACTCTATCGTATTTTACTTATCCTATGCTTAAATAACAAAATTATTTTTCTTCTCAAATTTGCCTAATGTCTGTAATACCTCAAAACATGTGAAGAATTAGGCCTGATATAAAGTTTCTAATGCTGGATGACTGAAAACCTAGTGATGTAGTTTTCCTATGAAATTATTGTTTGTCTTAAAAAATTGAATGTCTTGGGGCGCCTGGGTGGCGCAGTCGGTTAAGCGTCCGACTTCAGCCAGGTCACGATCTCGCGGTCCGGGAGTTCGAGCCCCGCATCAGGCTCTGGGCTGATGGCTCAGAGCCTGGAGCCTGTTTCCCATTCTGTGTCTCCCTCTCTCTCTGCCCCTCCCCCGTTCATGCTCTGTCTCTCTCTGTCCCAAAAATAAATAAACGTTGAAAAAAAATTTTTTTAAAAATTGAATGTCTTGATTTTACAGCTTCATATGCAAGCTAGAAAGTGATGTGTTAACACTTTTATATATATATTATATTATATATTATATATTATATATATATATATTACTTAATAATTATTTTATATATGAGTTTCCATCAACTCTTACCAGTCATTTTATTCTGGATATCACAGATGGATTATACAACAGCATTATCATATCTTCATCTGTATCTAAATTAGGAAAGGAAGAGATGTACAGATTGTATGCAAATGATACTTAAAGTTCATTTACAGTTTATATTTTGTAAGCATACCAAACATGATATATATATATATGTATATATGTATATATATACGTATTATATATATATTATATTATATATGTATATTATATATGTACGTATATGTATATATTATATACGTATATATTATATATAATATATATATACGTAATATATATGTATATATATTGCATATGTAATATATGTATTATATATATAATATACGTATTATATATATATATGTGTGTGTGTGTGTGTATATATATATATATATATATGCTGGAACCCAAGCTATCCTAGCCTGATGGCAAGGCCCAGGCTGTGGACAGATTGGTGACTGCAAGGCCACCCATCGACATTGAAGCTTCTTGTACTCCCGATTTTAGGTAATTTTGCCTTAATAAAGTACCTGGAAAATTGAAAAAGAATAGGTTCTGCAAAAAGTTGTGCGGCCCTACATTTAGCCCTTGCCATCCCCTATAAAGACTCCTCTACCTAAAGGAAGAATAGCCTCATACATTTTCAACCAAAGGAGGGACAAATGGATTTGAAAGCCCCATTCCGGCAACTAAGGAGTGTATCTTTGGGCACAGGTGACTTCAACCCCTAGGCCCACCTGGCCCCCAGGAGGCATTCCAGATGATGACTGAACCTAGTCGGTTAAGGTACAGAATGGTTCATTAGTTCCTAGGTGCACTGTCTCTCTGAGAATGTATGAGGCATGGGTTTCTAGGGCTTTTTCGGCCCCTTCCTGGCACCTCAGACCGAGGCAAACACATTGTTCTTCTGGCTTCAAGTGGTTGGGGAGAAACAACTAGGAGGTCATGTCCCTATAACTGTTCCACTTGAGGTGTTGAGAGATGGAGGGCCTTTCATGAGAACAGCAAAGCAAATGCTTTATAGATTATAGATAAATGCAGATGCATAATGGAATAATGTAAGAAATTAATCAATCATCAAAGGGTATGAGGGAACATTACAAGAAAATCACCATGGCACTTCTTAAAGGTTGATTACACATAGGAACATTTTCAGAATTAGCTAATGTCAGAAAAACATAGATGACATATGCTACAAGGAAATTGCTAGCAAATACAATGCCATGTTTGCCACAACAAAGCGGCCAGTTCAATACTGCTGTTGTCTGTGTCCATTTTTATTTTTGTTTGTTTTTTATTTTAGTTTTGTTTTATTTTGACTTTTTCGCCGACACCATTCATCCTTCGGGAACCCCTGATTGTTGAACACGGACTCCAGCATATATATATATATATATATATATATATATATATATATATATGTGTGTGTGTGTGTGTGTGTACACATATATATATATACATATACACATATATATATACACATATATATACATATATATACATATATATACATATATATGTATGTATGTTTAGTATTAAAAGTAGTGGATAGTAATTTTCATATTTGAAGTCAGATTACACAAAGTACATAGTACATGCCATCTAATAAACTAGACATAATATTAATTTACATTAATATGCATAAAATAAATGTTTATATTTTCACTGGTATATATCTAGCTGTTATTTATTTGCTAAAAAATAGTGTACTGATCAGTACTCTGAGAACCATTCATCCTTTATGAGGTATTTACATATACTCTTAAGTTTCCTTTTCCCATGTTTATCATTGAGTATTAACTGAGGAATAGATTTATATTTTTGAAATCCTTAATAATCTGAATGTATATGTTCAAATCTCCTTCACACAAATTAGATTTTTTAGTATTTTTAATTCATTGTGATATTTATAAAATAAATAATATTTCCAAAAAACAATATATAATCTCATGATGAAAACTCAAATTTGTGTATGCATTATTTTTATACCTTTCAAATGTTAAAAAAGAAAAAAAAATTAAATAAGCATTATATAGAAATATATATTCAATGCTATCATTTTCAGAATGCAATTTACTCTGGGGGCGCCTGGGTGGTTCAGTGGGTTAAGCGTCTGACTGTTGATTTCAGCCCTGGTCATGATCTCACGGTTTGTGGGTTTGCACCCCGTGTCAAGCGTTGCACAGTGTGGGGCCTTCTTGGGATTCTCTCTTTCCCTCTCTCTCTACCCCTCCTCCCCTCAAATAAATAAATAAATAAATAAATAAATAAATAAATATATAATTTTAAAAATAGAATGAAATCTACTCTGGAAAAAATAAAATATTACACATATATTTACACTAGGAAATGTGAAGTAGGAATCCACGTGGAAATCATGTATGACTTAAAGAGTGCATAGTAATAACAGACTTTTACAAGGCTCTGAATAATCTTTTATTCATTTATTTTTGGTAAATATAACTTCTACCATATATATATATATATATATATATATAGAGAGAGAGAGAGAGAGAGAGAGAGTTTATTTCTCAAATTGAAGGTGAAAACTGGTTTATAATAATGATATTGTCTTTTGGCCTTAAAATAATTTTCAACATCACTTCTCCATATGCCATAATAAGAATAAGAAAAGAATTAAGAATAAGAATAATATCATTTTGTCTCCAACATTGACTAAAGTTAACTTTAACCTTCACATCCCAATTTGTACTATTTTTAAAAAGGAAAAGAGAAGTATACATTGTATATGTGAAAAAAAATACCTGTTAGAATTTTATATGGAAAAATAAAGTTTTTGGCAAATCTTCCTCTGAGTAAAGTAATATATTCTTTTCAGGTGCCAAAGCCAAAATATTAACTTGCTAAACTACAAAGTGTGGCACAATTCACTTGGATTTATATAATTAATTTAATGGCAAATTATATGACCTAGTTTCATGTATGCAATTAGCAACTCAACTAAATCTCTTACTCTGAATTACTAGAAATATGTTGGTGCCCCTGAGAACCAGCAGGGTGCTATCTATTTTAAGTATGCTTTAATAGCAGGTTATGATCAGCCTTGGGATATCTTTATTTCTTAACCAAATTTTAAGAACAGTAAAGTTTATATGATATATGCCTAAATCACACCTTATGTCTATTTTGTAGTAAATAATAAGGAAGTGATAAAAATGATTCTTCCCCCACCTTAAGTTCCAAAATTGAACATAAGTGCTGGAGAAACAGAGAGAAAATAACTTTTTATTTCTATAAATGAAAAATGATCATTTCAGTTTTTATTTATTTTTATGAGAGCAGGGATATTTGGTTTTCTGCTTGTAGTAGTGTGGTGGTTAGGGAGAAGAGTCTCACCAGTACTTTGGCTCATATACTAAGCTAAAGTTAACATCTCAATTGCACGCTTAAGAAGAGAAAGAGTTGAGATTTTTAATTTTGGTCTTAAGTATTAATAACTTGAAGATATTATAAAAAGTGTTCGAGACACCTGAACCAGTCATGATATTTAAGCAAAGGATTTGGTATTAGATTTGAATAAGATAAAGAATATTTCCCAACACTCTTTGTTATCATAATTCTATTTTAATAGCTCGTACCAAAAATATTAATTTGTTTTCAGAATTTTTATAAACTTGATCCACATCTCTTCTTTTTATAATAAACCAATTGGCAAATATTCACTTTTTAATGATGTGTTTCAAATTCTTAAAGATTTTATGTCTAATATTTAATTCTTAAAACTTAAAACTAGATATTTTTACACAAAATATATATTTTGTATTAAAGACATTTTATAAATATTTATAATATATTATTTGTTATTACTCATAAGTTTACCAAAAGTAAATTTTATGTTTTATCTAGTTACTAAATATTTCATATTTATTCTTCATAAATGAGATCATTAATATGTTTCTTCTGCAGCAATAAACTCTATCTGAATGTCAGTTAAAATTATTATTTTAGAAAATAGATTGCTACCTCATAAAACTAAATGATAATTTATTTATACTTATTAAGGCTAATTCTTGGACAAATATTAATTCACTCAATAGTGAATCACTTCTCTTTCGATGGTTAATGGTCATTTTAATACTTTCTACCTGGAGGACAACTTTCCATTTTTCAAAGGCAACTGTGATTACCAAAAATAACATTATTAGTGGATTTAGCTCAACCCAGAAATATGCGTTCTATTCTCAACCTCTCAGCATTTGAAGGATAAAGCAGATTTAGACACAGACAATAATACCCTTGAACTTTCCCCTTAATTATTCTCTCAAATTTTTAATTGGCTCCTATATGTGAGTGTCGAGCACCTAACATCCCCAACCCCCAGATAAGACGCATTTTCTGCATGTGTGTGATCATGGAACAAGAGTCAATCCACCATCCACAGCATAAAGGACAAACTCCACCCCACAGGGGCATTCCCACCAGCTCAGGACCTGATACATTACTGTGTCAAACCATCAGCCGTTTCTCAGAATCATCCTCTCCCACATACTCATACATATGGTAGGACTCAGTGAAGAGAGGAAGTGTGGATGTTATAAGCCATGAAAAAATATTTCTGTGCCTGGTCTTTGGTATGGTAACTGAGGCCCAGATTTTGGACTATATTATCCTTAATTCCTAAATTTTCTTCAAGCTTGTACCTCCAAGCAACTAACCATCTGATACTCTGTGATAATCATCAAGTGAATTCCAATTTGTCTAAGGTAGCCTGCATTACTTAATGTTGTATTTTACTAGTTTACCAGTAAGCATTTTTGACCTGTATTTTTTCCATATTTCATATTTTATGTCCAGGCGTAACTTTTCTTTCATGCTTTTTGTTTTGTTTTGATTTTGTCTTTTCCTCTTTGGGACTTTGCACTTCAGGGAGGAAAAAAAATGTGCTGATTCTGCAAATGGTTGCAGAAATATAAATCTGTGGTTTAATAAAGCATAGATTTTTTTGATATTTAATTACTTATAAACTACTGGGTTCTATCACCTGTATTGGCTTTGTCTCTTGAACTTCATAAAACGATCCAGGCAATATGTAGTCATTTGTTGTGGCTTATTTACCTCATTATCATATGGGCTTCATTCATACTATTCCGTGTAGCAATAGTTATTTCTTTTTAATTATTGTGTCATATTTGTATAACTACACCATGGTTCTATTAATGATTCTTTTGAAGGCTAATTCAGTTGTTTTTGGAAATATTTTGAATACAGCTGCTAGGAACAGTCCCGTACATGTTTTCTTGGTAAATATTTGCCCTTACTTTGACAGATAGGGAGATAATATTCATATATATTATGTAATATATACAGTTTAGATTTCTGAATGAAGAAGAAAAGCAAATGCTTAGCTTCAGTGGATATTAATTTAAAAAATTTGCTACAGTGGTTTTTGTCAACTTTTATGCCTACCAAAAATGTTTCACTTACACAGATGTTTGTCTTCTTGCTAATACTTGGCATTACTAGTCTTTTTAATTTTCTACTTGACATCTCATTGTGATTTTAATTTGCATTTCACTTACGAGTAAAGTACTGAACAACTTCCATACTAGCCATCTTGGCTCATTTTTAAATTTAGTTTCTTGTCTTATATTTGTTGATTAGCAGTTTTATTTATACAGGAAAGAAATCCCTGGTTGGAAAGTAGCACAAATTTTTAACATTCTAAATACTTTAACAAATAGAAATCTTTAATTTTCATGCAGTCTAACTTATCTAAACTTTCATTTTTTGTTTGATGGTTTTGGCATTCTGATAAATCTTTGCCAAACCCACACAAGCTCTTAGAGACAGTTTCTTACATTTTCTCCTAAAAGTTTTCTAAGAGAAAATATAAGAAAGTACCAAGTTGGGGTTTTCCCACTCAAGGAACTTGTTATTTTAAAATAAAAAAAATAATTCACCTTATTAATAAACTAAAAAAGAATATCTACAGAATCATTTCATCTGTGATTTAAAAATATTCAACAAAATCCAACATCTATTCCTTATTTTAAAAAATCTCAATGGGGTGCCTGGGTGGCCCACTCTTGGTTTTGACTGAGGCCATGATCTCACAGTTAATGATTTGAAGCCCCTACATGGGGCTCTGCACTGACAGCAAAAAGCCTGCTTGGGATTTTGTCTTTCTCTCTGCTTCTCCTTTGCTCATTGTCTATCTCTTTCTCTCTCAAAAATGAACCAATAAACATTCAAAAAAAATTCTCATCAGAATAAAATTAAAAGGGTACTTCTTAAATATGATTAAGAACATCTAGGAAAAACTGACAGCTAACACAATGCTGAAAGATTAAAGGGAAATCCCCCCCAAATGTCAGGAACAAGACAAGGATGTTCATTTTCATGACTTCTAGTCAACATAGTACCAAGGTTCCAGCTGTTACAACCATGCAATAAAAAGAAATAAAAGTCATCCAGATTGGCAACAGATGAGCAATTTTTTTAAATCTATAAACAACATGATTACCTATTTAGAAAATCTGAATGAGGGTACACTGAGAACAGCAGAACATAATTGAGAAAAACAAAATAAGACCTAAAAAATGGAAACATATGTTTTTCACTGGTTTGGAGTATCAATATTATTAAGTTGTCAGGCATCCCTTAATTGATCATGGATTCAACAAAACCCCAAACAAAGTCCAATATGCTAACATATATTTGGTTGTGATATTCATTTTTGTTTTTGTTTTTTCGATCTGCTCATCGTTAGTTTCAAGGACTTATCATTTCCTTCCTGTGTCCTCATTAGACTTATAGAGGTTAGCCTATTCCAAATTAACTTAGTGTGATTATATCACACATCATTTACCAAAGTTTCTTTGTATCATAAATGGTCTAATCTATCTATGTATCCTCAATGGTCTAGTTATTAAATCCAGTCATTTATCTCCATGTTTTAGTATAATGATGGCTGAGCTATAGAGGAAAAACACTCGATGACCAAGAAGAAAAAAAAAAATGTGACTTAGCAACTTAAAGTATTTATTACATTACCATATCAGTCCACAATGCCTGGGTCTATGTTTGATGTAAATATCCAAAAAGAGAGAGGGCAAGAAAGCAGAGCAGTCAGTGAAGTGTTACACATTTCTTCTAAAAGAGCAAAATACACTAATAGTCTTTAAATTTCTACAGGTTAAAAATTGGAGATGACTTAAAGTCAAGTGTAATAAATGGGCTCTTTGATGAGCACTGTGATGTTTCATGATGTATTCATGTGCTTAGGCTGGAGTTCCGAGGTAAATAAGCACTAATCTAAGTGCTCCTGTAGGAGATTTTACAGATTTATTAAAGTTTCTAATCAGTTGACCTTAAGTTGGGATTGTTATATTTGGTGGGCATGACTTAATTTATTAGAAGGTCTGACATGCAGGAATGAGGTTTTTAGAGGGAGAGAAGAATTGAACCTGTGTACAGCAGCCGGGCTTGTTTCTGTGGGTTCCATTCATTTCATGATCATCCCTTCCTAAGGAACTGTCCTATAGACTCCTGACTCGCTTAGCCTGACAACTGTATAAACCAGTTCCTGGTAATACACCCTTATATAGATATATAATCTTATATATAAATAATAATATATCTCCGTTAACTATCTATTATCTTTCATCTATCTATCTATCTATCTATCTATCTATCTATCATCTATCTATCTATCATTATATATGCATAACGTTGTTTCACTGGTTCTGTTTCTCTGGTTGAACTCTGATTGACACAGATAGGAAGCTTTGTGGGACAAAAGGAACTGGCATTGTAGGAAAGGTAAAATCTTTGAGGTTGTTTTATCAAAAAATCTGACAAAATATAGCTTATGTAATACTTTTTTTAGTTGATTGAAGGCAGAAAAGAATGTGTGAAAGAATTTAAAAATCATAGTGCATCTACTCTCAACAATAGTGACTGGATTATTACTTATTTTAAGATTCAGATTAATATTTAAGGATTTCTTATAAGTATAATTTAATAATACATTTCAAAAAAGATTTTAAGATTTCTGAAGGTAATTTTTGGCCTCATCCAAAATGAAAAAAATGACTAATATATATTGTTCTAAAAAAATCCTTATTTGCTATCGAGTTCTTTTCTTAGATTATTTTTAAAAATGATACCTGAGCAATATAATATGATCTTTCAGATTGAATTAATCTCTGTGGTTGTTACTACAATGCAAGGTTCTATAATAAATGTTGTGAAGATATAAAAATATATTTCTAAAGCAAGGTATAATATAAAGTGATTATTTTCTCTGGAAGTGATTTTCTATTTTAATGCAGTTGTTATTACTGAGATATATACATCAGTTATCCACTCATGAATATCTACTCTCATGAATATGTTAACTACTGAAATCTCTATTACTTTCTATATCAAATATTGAATCAAGGTCTATACACAGTAAATTTAATAAAGTCTCTATAGAACTTAAATCATGATCCACTAATTCATACAAATTATACACTGCACATACAACCTTTCTAATCAGAGATATAATAAATGAAATCCAAGTCAATATATTTGGCAAAGTCTACTTTATAAACTAAATAAAAAATGATGTTATCTATAGCATATTAATATAAACTTAAATCACACTGAAAAATATATAAAATTGAAATGAACAAAGTGATCACAATAAAAAGCTAGTGACTTTCAGAGCTTCTAATAGTGTCATTAAAATGGAGAAAATGTAATACAAAGCAAACTTTCAAAATAATTTCAATTACATTTGACACAGCACCCACATAGTTATGAAATGCCACAATGAATCTCAATGTTTAAGTTTTCACAAGACATTGGTAACTTTCAAAAACCCCACAAAAATTAAGCTTGATAGAACTTGTTATTTGAATATGTTAGCAAGAATCAAACATTACATGGAAAGAAGCAGCACTTAGAAGCATTTAGGCATTTGTCCTAATCATAGGTTACCCAATTTTCTTTTATTTCATAAAACCAAGTGTCCTGATAAAACTTATGTTGTACTATGACAACAAAGTTAGGTGGAAGTTACCTATGTGATTCGAAGACTAAATGGCTTCAACTAAACCTAAATATGATCTGCCTCATTCCCCGCTACACTTTTCTGCGGTTTTTTTGAAATGACAAAGAAACTCACTTTAAAAACATATAAATTAGCTGGAAGGAGGAAAGGATAGTGAACTAATCTTCCATCTAACAGAGTACCTCACATTAGCTTAAGTTAGGAAGTTGCTGGTTTTGAACGTTAAGAGGTCTGACAGTTAATGTCTCAAGGGAGATGGACAGACAGGGTGAGCTAGATGAAGCTTCAAAGCAAGTTTCAAAACACTTACAACTTGAAACATACTGATGGGGAAATAAAATGGAAACAAACTAGGTGAGAGAAATTTTGTATATTTTACCATACATCACCAGTCTACTGATGCCACGTCTAAGTTCCTGGTAGGCTCAGCCCTTACTCTGACATATATCATTGGAGACCAAATGTCAGGGGAAAGGCAAGAGTGAATTTTGCGGCACAGATGTGAGTCCTACTGCTGAACAGTTTCTCAAATATAATAGGTAAATGATAAGTGTTTCATTGTATTTATTACTTTTATATACTAATCTTTCTTCCTGGGGCAATATTAATTTAATTTATGAAAAATTTTTGTTTAAACCATTTACTTTTTCTGGTAAAGGTTAAACAGTTTCATGTCAAATAAAAACATGTTATTTTTTAAAAGGGCAAGTATGTTAATATAACTTGGATTTACTTGCACATACTTAAGTCTTACTGGATGATTGGAGGAGATGACCTTTATGTCCATCAAATCCAGAGATTTTATGATTTATGATTAAATAACTTTTATTTATTCTTGTACAATAGGAAATGTTATATATCACCAACAATTCTAATTAAATAGCTCCTCTCTAACCATGGAGATTTCTATGCCAAGGATGCATTTGAAAATAAGAATAGCCAAGTCTAAAAGGTTTTATTTTGATCATGAGTGGTATAGTTGGGACTTCAGGTACCAGAATCAGAAGTTTGCAAACTAATTGGTACGTACTTGAGAAACTCAAGAGAAGTCTGTTGATATGGACAAATCATTCATCACTATTTACCATTTATTAATTCTTTAGCCTAGAGCAAGTCTTCTTACAGCAAAGGACTTTCTGAGAATTAAAGAAAATATCCTATATGTAACCACTTTTCCAATTATAAATTTTCTACAAATTTAAATATTTTTACTCTTAAGTATTGTCATAATTTTTTACTTATATTGATGCTCTAGGAATATGTAACAGATTATTTTCCATACCAACTCCTGTAGTAGCCCCTGTTCTTTTAATAATGCAGGAATATGTCTTTTTCTAGAAAGAAAAATGATAGAGAACAAGAGAACCTTACAGTATTCTTGACCATATACATGTAAATCTGTATAAATAGGTTCCAGTGAAAGCAAATCTGGAGAGTGAAAATTACACACTTAGTGATTGATAAAATTTAATGGGGAAATGGAGTCAAGGATCATGATAGTTAAAATCTATTTCCTTCATTCAGACTTCACATCTTCACTTTTCATCCCCTCACCATTTTAGTGGCCTGTCAATCTCTGTTATCTTTTTCTTGGTTCACATCAATGAAAAGTACAGGAACATTTCTTATGCAAATGGAGTAATTGGCTAGAATCAAGTTTATACTTAATAAATGGTAGGTTTCCTTTTGAATCCCATTGTTTTTGTGAAGTTTGGTACTTTTCAAATTATATTACATTAATAGAAACTTTAAGTCAAACAAAGGAGGTTCTAAAAGCCAGGGCTTAAAACAAATAGGGAAGCATTTTACAGTGGTACAAGAAATCATCAAAATTTAACTCATACAACACAATGAAGTTTCATGCAGCACTGACTAGATATTAAAATAGTATATTGATTTTTTTAGACAAAGCCCATAACATTTACACCTTATTAATAAAGAGATCATTGAGAATATGACAGCTGCTTGTAGTTAACTCATTGACCACATTTCAAAAACATATTAGCACGTATGAATATGGACTTATTAAACATATTTTCTAACACATAAATATTAATATTAAAGAAAAATATTGATTATATAGATTTTTTTAATTACAAATCTCTAAAGACACATGAGATATTAGCATTTTGTAAAATCTCACTTGGGAATGCTGCACTAGGTTGGGGAGATAGTCATTCTTGCAAAAAATCTTACATTCTAAATCCCTAATGTTTAATTATAATAAAGAAAAACCACAATCGTGAAACTATTATATGAATTATTTTCCCTAACAGTATTGTCTTGCACCTAACATCATTAAAAGCCGAATGTCATTTCCAACCAATCATTTGACCTGAAAGACATTTGAGTATATTATCAATAACTTAGAATATTTTTTAATTTAATTTTTTTAATTTACATCCAAATTAGTTAGCATATAGTGAAACATGATATCAAGAGTAGATTCCTTAATGCCCATTACCCATTTAGCTCATCCCCCCCTCCCACAACCCCTCAAGCAACCCTCAGTTTGTTCTCCATATTTATGAGTCTCTTATGTTTTGTCCCCTCCGTGTTTTTATATTATATTTGTTTACCTTCCCTTATGTGCATCTGTTTTGTCTCTTAAAGTCCTCATATGAGTGAAGTCATATGATTTTTGTCTTTCTATGACTGACTAATTTCACTTAGCACAATATCATCCAGTTCCATCCATGTAGTCGCAAATGGCAAAATTTCATTCTTTTTGATTGCTGAGTAAAACTCCATTGTGTGTGTGTATATATATATATATATATATATACACGTGTGTGTGTGTATATATATATATATATATATATATATATATATATCACATCTTCTTTATCCATTCATCCATTCATTCATCGATGGACATTTGGGCTCTTTCCATACTTTGGTTATTGTTGATAGTGCTGCTATAAACATGGGGATGCATGTGTCCCTTTGAAACAGCACACCTGTATCCCTTGGATAAATGCCTAGTAGTGCAATTGCTGTAGGGTTGTAGGGTTGTAGGGTAGTTCTATTTTTAGTTTTTTGAGGAACCTCCATACTGTTTTCCAGAGTGGCTGCACCAGCTTGCATTGCCACCAACAATGCAAAAGAGATCCTCTTTATCTGCATCCTCGCCAACATCTGTTGTTGCCAGAGTTGTTAATGTTAGCCATTCTGACAGGTGTAAGGTGGTATCTCATTGTGGTTTTGATTTGTATTTCCCTGATGATGAGCAATGTTGGGCATTTTTTCATGTGTCGGTTGGCCATCTGGATGTCTTCCTTGAAGAAAGTTCTATTCATCTTTTGCCCATTTCTTCACTGGATTATTTGCTTTTTGGGTATTGAGTTTGAGAAGTTCTTTATAGATTTTGGATACTAACCCTTTATCTGATATGTTTTTTGCAAATATCCTCTCCCATTCTGTTGGTTGCCTTTTACTTTTGCTGATTGTTTCCTTTGCTGTGCAGAAGCTTTTTATTTTGATGAGGTCCCAGTAGTTGATTTTTGCTCTTGTTTCCCTTGCCTCTGGAGACGTGTTTAGTAAGAAGTCGCTGCGGGCAAGACCAAAGAGGTTTTTGCCTGCTTTTTCCTTGAGGATTTTGATGGCTTCCTGTCTTACATTGAGGTCTTTCATCCATGTAGAGTTTATTTTTGTGTATGGTGTAAGAAAGTGGTCTAATTTCATTCTTCTGCATGTCACTGTGCAATTTTCCCAGCACTACTTGCTGAAGAGACTGTCTTTATTCCATTGGATAGTCTTTCCTGCTTTATCAAAGATTGGTTGGCCATACATTTGTGGGTCCATTTCTGGGTTCTCTATTCTATTCCATTGATCTGAGTGTCTGTTCTTGTGCCAGTACCATACTGTCTTGATGATTACAGCTTTGTAGTATAGCTTGAAGTCTGGTATTGTGATGCCTCCTGCTTTGTTTTTCTTTTATAAGATTGCTTTGGCTATTCGGGGTCTTTTCCGGTTCCATACAAATTTTAGGATTATTTGTTCTAGCTCTGTGAAGAATGCTGGTATTACTTTGATAAAGATTGCATTGAATATGTAGATCACTTAGGGTAGTATTGAGATTTAACAATATTTGTTCTTCCTATCCAGGAGCATGGAATCTTTTTCCATTCTTTTGTGTCTTCTTCAATTTCTTTCATAAGCTTTCTATAGTTTTCAGTGTATAGATTTTTCACCTTTTTGGTTAGATTTATTCCTAGGTATTTGTGCTTTTTTGTGTGTAACTGTAAATGGGATCAATTCCTTGATTTCTCTTTCTTTTATGTCACTTCATTGTTGGTGTATAGGAATGCAACCAATTTCTGTGCATTGAGTTTATATCCTGCAGCTTTGCTGAATTCATGAATCAATGCTCATAGTTTTTTGGTGGAATCTTTTGGGTTTTCCATATAGAGTATCATGTCATCTGTGAAGAGTGAAAGTTTGACCTCCTCCTGGACGATTTGGATGCCTTTTATTTCTTTGTGTTGTCTGATTGCTGAAGCTAACACTTCCAATACTATGTTGAATAACAGTGGTGAGAATGGACATCCCTTTCTTGTTCCTGACCTTAGGGGGAAAGCTGTCAGTTTTTTCCATTGAGGAGGATATTAGCATTGGGTTGTTCATATATGCCTTTTATGATCTCAAGATATGCTTCTTCTATCTCTACTTTATTTAGGGTGTTTATCAAGAAAGGGTACTGTATTTTGTCAAATGCTTCCTCTGCATCTATTGAGAGGATCATATGGTTCTTGTCCTTTCTTCATTGATGTGATGAATCACATTAATTGCTTTGAGGATATTGAACCAGCCCCTGCATCCCAGGTATAAATCCCACTTGGTCTTGGTGAATAATTTTTTTAATGTATTGTTGGAGCCAGTTGGCTAATATCTTGTTGAGGATTTTTGCATCCATGTTCATCAGGGAGATTGGCCTATAGTTCTCCTTTTTAGTAGGGTCTCTGGTTTTGGAACCAAGGCAATGCTGGTTTCATAGAAAAAGTTTGGAAGTTTTCCTTCTATTTCTATTTTTTAGGAACAGTTTCAAGAGAATAGGTGTTCACTCTTCCTTACATGTTTGGTAGAATTCCCCTGGAAAGCCATCTGGCTCTGGACTCTTGTTCTTTGGCAGATTTTTAATTACTAATTTGATTTCCTTACTGGTTATGGGTCTGTTCAAATTTTCTATTTCTTCCTGTTTCGGTTGTGGTATATGTTTGTAGGAATTTGTCCATTTCTTCCAGACTAGCCATTTTATTGGCACATAATTGCTCATAATATTCTTTTATTATTGTTTTTATTTCTGTTGTGTTGGTTGTGATCTCTTCTCTTTCATTCTTGATTTTATTTATTTGGGTCCTTTGCTTTTTCTTCTTGATCAAACTGGCTAGTGGTTTATCAATTTTGTTAATTCTTTCAAAGAACCAGCTTCTGGTTTCATTGATCTGTTCTACTGTTTTTTTGGTTTTGGTAGCATTAATTTCTGCTCTAATATTTATTATTTCCTGTCTTCTTCTGGTTTTGGGTTTTATTTAGTGTTCTTTTTCCAGCTCCTTAAGGCATAAGGTTGGGTTGTGTACCTGAGATCTTTCTTCCTTCTTTAGGGAAACTTGGATTGCTATATAGTCTTCTTTAATGACTGCCTTTGCTGTGTCCCAGAGGTTTTGAGTTTTGGTGTTATCATTTTCATTGACTTCTATATACTTTTTAATTTCCTCTTTAACTGCTTGGTTAGTCCATTTATTCTTTAGTAGGATGTTCTTCAGTCTCCAAGTATTTGTTACCTTTCCAAATTTTTTCTTGTGGTTGATTTTGAGTTTCATAGCATTTTGGTCTGAAAATATGCACGGTATTATCTCCATCTTTTTGTACTTACTTAGGGCTGATTTGTGTCCCAGTATATGGTGTATTCTGGAGAATGTTCCATGTGCACTGGAGAAGAATGTGTATTCTGGAGCTTTAGGATGAAATGTTCTGAATATATCTGTTAAGTCTATCTTGTCCATATGTCATTCAAAGCCATTGTTTCCTTGTTAATTTTTTGATTAGATGATCTGTCCATTGCTGTGAGTGGAGTGTTGAAGTCTCCTACTATTATGGTATTACTATCGATTGCTTTCTTTATGTTTGTGATTAATTGATGTATATATTTGGGTACTCCCACATTTGGCGCATAAAAGTTTACAATTGTTAGGTCTTCTTGGTGGATAGACCCCTTAATTATGATATAATGCACTTCTGCATCTCTTGATACAGTCTTTATGTTAAAGTCTAGATTGTCTAATATAAGTATGGCTACTCCGGCTTTCTTTTGTTGAAGATAAGCATGATAGACGGTTCTCCATCCCCTTATTTTCAATCTACAGGTGTCTTTAGGTCAAAAGTGGGTCTCTTGTAAACAGCATTATAGATGTATCTTGTTTTCTTATCCATTCTGTTACCGTATGTCTTTTGATTGGAACATTGAGTCCATTGACATTTAGAGTGAGTATTAAAGATATGTATTTATTGCCATTATGATGCTTATAGTTGGAGTTTCTGGTGGTGTTTTCTGGTCCTTTCTAATCTTTTGTTGCTTTTGGTATATATAAATATACATATATATATATCTACACATACACACATATATACATATATGTACGTACATATGTGTGTATGTGTAGATATATATGTATATATATATGTACATATGTACATACATATACATATGTATATATGTATATATAAATATACATATATATATCTACACACACACATATATACGTATATATACGTATATATGTGTGTGTGTAGATATATATATGTATATATGTATACATACATATGTATATATGTATATACATATATGTGTATATGTGTAGATATCTATATATATACATATATATGTATATACATATATGTGTATATGTGTAGATATATATGTATATACATATATATGTATATACATATATGTATATGTATATATACGTATATATACGTATATATGTGTATATGTGTAGATATATATATATATTTTTTTTTTCTGTCCCCTCAGAGAGTCCCCCTTATAATTTCTTGCAGGTCTGGTTTAGTGGCCACAAACTCCTTTAATTTTTGTTTGTCTGGGAAACTTTTTATCTCTCCTTCTCTTTTGAATGACAGCCTTGCTGGATAAAGAATTCTTTGCTGCATATTTTTCTGATTCAGCACACTGAATATATCCTGCCACTCCTTTCTGGCCTGCCACGTTTCTGTGGATAGGTCTGTTGCAAACCTGATCTGTCTTCCCTTGTAAGTTAGGGACTTTTTTTCCCTTGCTGCTTCTAGGATTCTCTCCTTGCCTGAGTATTTTGTGAATTTGACTATGATATGCCTTGTTGGTGGTTGGTTTTTGTTTAATCTAATGGGAGTCCTCTGTGCTTCCTGGATTTAGATGTCTGTGTCTTTCCCCAGGTTAGGAAAGTTTTCGGCTATTATTTGCTCACATAACCTTTCTATCCCTATTTCTCTCTCTTCCTCCTCTGGGACCCCTATGATTCTGATGTTCCTTTTTAATGAGTCACTGATTTCTCTAATTCTTAAATCGTGCTCTTTTGCCTTAATCTCCCTCTTTTTTTCTGCCTTGTTATTCTCTATAAGTTTGTCCTCTATATTGCTCATTCTCTGTTCTACCTCATCCATCCTTGCCACCACTGCATCCATCCGTGATTGCAGCTCAGTTATAGCATTTTTAATTTCATTCTATTTTTTTACTTCTTTTATCTCTGTAGAAAGGGATTCTAATCTGTTTTTGACTCCAACTAGTGTTCTTATCATGATTCTAAATTCTGGTTCAGACATCTTGCTTGTATCTGTTTTGGGTAAATCCCTGGCTGTCATTTCTTCATGCTCTTTCTTTTGGGGTGAATACCTTTGTTTTGTAAATTTGAAGGGAGAAAAGGAATTAATGAGGTAGAAAAATTAAAATAAAAAAATTAAAATTAAAAAATATTAAAATTAAAAATTAAACACACACACACACAAATCGAATAGATGATGCTAGATCCTAGGTGTGACTTGGTCTGGGTGTTGAAAGTGGTTTGACAGATTGGAGGAAAAAATATGGGGGAGGGAGAAGAAAAAAAAAAAGGAAATCATTTGAGAATTTGAAAAAATGAATAAACTGAAGTAGAGTAAAATTAGATGGTGGAAGTAAAATAGAATTTGAAAATTATACACAAAATTAAAGAATATTGTTAAAAAAATAAAGAAAAATATTTTTAATAAAAATTAAAAATAAATATGATTTTTTTCATTTTCTGTATCTAAGAAAAAAGAAAAACAAAAAAGAGAAAAAGATAAAAAAAGAAACATAAAAAAAATAGTCGTTTGAAATTCGAAAAAGTGAATACACTGTAGTAGACTAAAATAAAATGATGGAAGTAAAATAGAATTTGAAAAAATTTACATAAAAGCAAAAAATATAGTAATGAAAATTAAATAAGAATATTTTTAATAGAAATTGAAAGTAAAAATGAAGTTTTTCTCTTTCTGCATTCAAGAAAAAGAGAGAAACAAAGAAGAGAAAAAAGAAAAAGAAAAAGAAAAGGAAATTTTTTGAAAATTTGAAAAGGTGAATACACTGAAGTAGACTAAAATAAAATGATGTAATTAAAGTAGAATTTGAAAAAAATTACACAAAATTAAAAAATATAGTAACAAAAATTAAAGAATGATATTTTTAATAAAAATTGAAAATAAAAATGAATTTTTTCTCTTTCTGTATTCAAGCAAAAGAAAAGAATTGTAAAAGAGAAAAAGAAAACAAAAAAGAAAATTGAATAGATGAACCTGCTAACAGATTGAAGTAGGACTCAAATTGCTTCGTTTTCCCCTAGAAGTCAGTCTATGTAGCACTTTATAGTCCATAAACTAAGCCAGCGGTGAGACTTGTGTTCTTGAAGAGTGAGGTTGGCCCAGTTGGGTGCGGCTCAGTGTAATAGCTCCTCTTTCCACTATATGGTGCTGTCAACTGACTGGGTTGGATTGTTGCGGAGCTCATAGGTGCATATGTGCATACTCAGGAGCAGTGAAAATGGCGCCACCCAGTTACACAGTCTGTTCTCATGGATCAGCAATTGCGCACCCATCCTCTGTCTTTAGCTCTTGTCCACTCCCCACTTTTTCACTCTCCGTGACCAGGCTCCAGGCAGTATCTTTCTCCCAAGTTTTGTCTCAGATGTGGCTGTTTTCCCTGGCCCCTTACTTCTAAAGGCCTGCGGCTTTGACCCATTCCGCCCCCCTGTGGGAGGGTCTCACTGAGCAATGGCCGAATGCCAGCTGCACCCAGGAACTCTTGCTGGACCCTGCTGCTGCCGGTGCTCCAAGACTGAGGCCAGGTGCCAGCCCGCCCCAGAAAAAGTTTGCGAGATAGTGTAGCAGCAGCATTTCAGGGATTATGGAAAATCACAACACACATCTGGCACCAGGCTTCACCCTTAATGACCTTGCCCCAGCACCAGTGAATGTGGCCACCTTCTGGAGTCTGCTGGGACCAGGTGGCTTCAACAGTCTGTACCAAATGTCCTTCCAGTAGTGGAACTGCTTTTCCCTGTGTGGCCCGAGAACTGCCTGGACCCCACTCTGTTCCTGGGGATTCGCCCTCAATATCAGAGCACCACCAGGTATTGAGCTATGGAGTTGCAGCCTTTGCGCTCCCCTTGTTTCCAGTCTTCATGGAATTTAAGCCCTCTCCTTTCTCCTTTCTCCCTTTTTTAGTTTAGTCCCTGTGGCTGTTTCCAATCTCCAGCTGCTTTTGGGGAAGGGTGTTTTTCCTGTATTCTCCCCCCTCCCCAGTCTTCATCCTCTCTCTGTCCTCAAAAGTGGTTCCCTACCTTTGCAGCTTCTCGCTCCCCAAGTTCAACTCTCCATGCCATGTGACCACTGAATTCTGTGGTTCGGGTTGTGCAGATTGTTTTGTTAACCCTCCAATCAGTTTTCTAGGCGTGTAGGATGGTTCAATGTTTGTCTGTATTTCATGGTGCGAGACACACAAAAAGCTTCCATGCTCTTCTGCCATCTTGGCTCCTCAATAACTTAGAATTTTCAATTGCAACCCAGATCAGTGCAATCTGAAGTTTTGATCATTTTATGTTCTGCATCTGCCGAATTATCCTATCTACAATTTCATCTCCCCAACAAGACAGATATCACTTCCTTGCTTTATAATTTCTCCCTATCATTTATCATTATCTAATGTTACATATTTGTTTGATCTCCCCTCTAAATTGTTAGCTCAATGAGAATGTTTGTCTCATGGAGACACTACTGTGTCCCAGGTCCTAGTAGAGGGCCAGTATCATGGTGACCAATTAGCATCTGTTGAATGAATGAATGAAAAGAATCCTAGTTTCTGGGAAATCATTTTATTTAGATTTTTACATCCAGAGACATACTTAATTGTCCTTTCACATTGTATGATAAATGATTCCTCCTGATACATGACAAAAAGGAATAAACACCAAAGCAATTGTGAGTTTTTATCTACCACCTTGAACACTATACAGATGTGGAGGACAATGATAGGGAAAAATTACTTTTATTCCCAGTAAATTTTGACAAACTCCAAATGCCTTCACACATAAAAGGTTGTCCAAGTAACATTCATTAAATTCAGTTATTTTCTAAGTGGTAGCATGAAATGCTTAGAGCTAGATTTGGCTTAATTCTAACAAATTAGTTTTACTTTAATAACCCAGAAAATTAAGCCAATTTATTTTTCTCAAGGTTTAAATTTTATCTGAATTTATACATTTAGTGAAATTATTAACTCTATATAATAAGAAGTGGTTATTTAGGCATTTTGGAAGATAAAGATATGTATATTCCCAGCCATCTCATTTCAAGATCATTACAGATACTGGGATTTTGATGATCAACTTTAATTATCACTAATTTAAATTATAAGTTTTTATTTTATTTCAAACTGGGCCTAGTGAAAAGTTAACATTCTTGTTTAAATTTTTATTTAAAATGCATAACTTATGCTACTTCCATTATTTCTTTAAGAAATCTGTTCTAGTTCTAATATTTTTGTACCTGCTTACAGTGACACATACAGCAAGACAAGGATAATCTACACAGTTCTAATGAAAACTTAGGAAGAGCAAAAACTAATTCTAGCAAGCTTTTTTGCTCAAATTTTATTCATTTATATGCCCTACTATTTATCAAATATTTGTTGAACTTCAAACACTAGACAGTAGGAATTCAGCAAGTAAAATTTATAAAACTCATGAGAAGATAAATAGAATAAACAAGCAAATGTTTGTATAAAATCTGGCTATTATGGGTGCTATGAAATAAACAGTGTGAGATGATTTTGATTGCACTTCAATATTCAAGCAGAATTAATGGATGAGGAAGACCAGGCGGTTGAAAAGTTATTTAGACATCTTGGAAGAATATTACAAGTATTTGCAGCAGCAAATTCAAGATCAGTGAATAATAATACCTAGGGAATAATACCTAGTGCAAAGGAAGAAGAAATCTTGCTCTTTTCAAGAACAGAAAGAACAGTATGGCTAGTGAGTGTTGTCCAAGTAGGAGATGGCAGAAGGTGAGGTGGGAGAGACAGGTGGTCACAAGATCTTGTAAAGCATGACAGGCACTGTTAAGACAAGATATCCGGGTGCAACAAATAGCTTCCTGTCCCTGATCTCACTATAAACACTCCCATAATCAATGAATTATATTGATATTTTTGTGTGCATTGATAATATACTTTTTAAAAGTGTATTTATTTACTTTGAGAGAGAGAGAACGCATGCATGAGTGAAGGAGGGGCAGAGAGAGAGGGAGAAAGAGAATCCCAAGCAGGCTTCATGCTGTCAGCACAGAGCCCCACGCTAGACTCCATCTCATGCATGTGTAAGGGCATGACCTGAACCAAACTCAAGAGTTGTATGCTTAACCAATTGAGCCACTGAAGCACTTCTAATGTACTGACTTTTAATCATTTGTCGCTGACTTTATATAAGTAAATGTATATATGCATATATCGTAGGTGAGTGTGTGCGTGTATCATTTCATCAACATGATTTCAAATAGTTTGCAAAATAACAGGGCTTTGCAAGGAACAGTTCCACATCTCAGAATAAGAATGCTCTCCATCTCACATTCTAAATTAATAACAACATTGGCTATGGTGTTACACATCACACTGCCTGAGTTCCTAGTACACCAGTGAATGATAAATGGCATTCCACACACATTTATCTATGCAAAAGAGCAAAGATTCAGAAGCGGATAGGAGACATTTGTAGAAAAGAACTGGGTCTGTGAGTACTTCTCAGTCCCCTACCCCTATCATCCTCTTGGAACTGGCTTTGAAAGTAGGGAGGATACATGTGTCCTTCAGAGTTTAGAGTTTGATTTAGAAGGGGAAAAATAAAAGACTAGTGCTTGTTTCTTTTTCAAAATAAGTATCAGGAGAAGAAATATTCACTGGAATAGCCAGGCCAGACGGCAACCACAGGCACTCAGAGAAGCACAAGAGGCCCCCTCCGTTTCCTGAGACTCTTTGAAGAACCCTGGTAGTCAATGATGGGCAGAAAGGGTGCAGCACGCCCAACAGAGAAGGGGTCAGTCATGTGCTGGTGTGCTGCAGGTGACAGGCAACAGGAGACACAGCTGCCGCTTTGGAGTCCTCAGCAATAAAGAACCAGCTGCATGAGAGCACCATTGGAGAACACCAAATATGTCATGCACATGCTGTGCACAGACTACAGTGTCAAGACCATCTGACTGGCTCTAAATCAGGCTGAAACCACAGGCTGGCACTGCCCTATTTGTCTTTATGAGCTCTAAATCATGTAAGTCGACTCTTCCTTTCGGTGCCTGCTCCCAGACAGAGTCACACCCTCTGAAAACAAGCAGGACAGGTGACACTTTGGACAGGGAGCTAAATACCCTTGAAGAAAAGCCTCGATATTGAATTATTCAGGCAACTGAAACACGACAGCAACTGGAATTGCAATACCAGGTTAGGCTTTGTGTTCACTGGCCTGGACTGAGAGAATCCATTTGTTATTTCCCAGAAGCAGATCCCGAGACTAAAATTCACTACAAGTACTTTATTTGAGAGGTAGAAGAGAGGAATGGAGAAATGAGAGGGGTACAGTATCAAACCAGCTGCCAGTGTGGACTACTGGAGTCCAGTTTCACTGGGGATGCTATTAGAGACCATGAGGACCAGAGACATCAGAATGATCTCACGTGACAGGTGAGAGAGCCGGGCTCTTTAAACACCAGCTCCCATTGTTTCTGTGTGTGTGTGTGTGTGTGTGTGTGTGTGTATGTGTGTGTGTGTGTTTGGGGGGGTTAATTCTATGGCACACAGAGCCTGCTGCACAGGTGTTAAGGTGGGGTCTAGGGGCATGAGAGCTCAGAGGCAAAGCACTGTCACTGGTATTTGGAGGTCAAGCTGGTGTGCACTGAATAAGGCTATGGGCAGGGCATGCCAACCGGTCACATCAGAACTTGCATACGAGAAGATGACTGCATCAGGAAAACACAGGTTGGTTCGATGCCAAGAAAGACCTATGTAACTAAGAAACTAAAAGAGTTTCAAGTTTGCACATAGTTGAACCATGACTGCCTAATCACATTTGTGCATAGTGTTATGACTAGGGTTTAGTTGTAAGTAGAGAATGTGGAAACTGATTTTTTTTTTATGAACCAAATATGTGCCAGGAGTGCTATTGGACAAATTATTTATTTTCACTCCAACCCTTAAGACCTTATTATAACTCTTTAAAAGGAAAAAAAAAACAGACACAGAAAAGCTTTCAATTTACACATATCTAGTATGTGATAATGATGGGATTTAACATGGGATCCCCAGTGTGTAATACTATGCTTGGCACACAGTTAATACAGAAATGTGCAACAAAATTATCAAAGTGAATGAGTGAAAAATTGAAAATGCTGTTTAAAATATGGATATTTTAATTAAAATACTTTCCAAAAAAGACAATAATTTGGAAATGTTCTAATTTGTGTGTAATAATACCAAATTCCCTCAAGCCAAGGTGATTTAAGATGTTACATTTTGACCATATTTGTATCCTAATACGCTGACTAGAATACACTGTTCTTAAGCAACTCTTATCATTTGAGGGATTTTCTGTTTGAACATCTGCATGCTGTTCAGTGGGAGCATCTCTCTCTTCAATGCCAATACACGTCATCTCTCTGAACAACTGCCCCATAGGGTATCTTCATCTCCAGCTCTACTGGGCTTATGTGCCAGACATGAAAATCATGTAAAGGACATCCAATTGTCTGGATGTTAGGAATAGATCTGTTATTTCCATCTCATGCTCCTCTTAACTTGGCTCTCTTCTCTTTTTCCTATTCTTGTAAATGTCATTGATTATTTAAGAGGAATATCTGCACCTTGAATATGAACTATGCTTCTTGCTGTGTTAATTTTTTTCATACTTTTTCCTTTTACACTTTTAACACTCTTCATAGTGTTAGAGCATGAAATAGCAAATATTCTTTCATATTTGGTAATATCTACCATCACAAACCTGACCAAAGAACATGCTAAAACAAAATTTCAAATAATTAAATAAAAATAAAATTACAACTATACTTAATATTTTTCAAGTATCTATTGGTGCACTGTGTGTTAACACGCAAATTAACCATCATCTTTTCAAAAATATATAGTTTTAAAATCATAATTTTGATGTTATCTTTATGAAATATCAGTGGTATATCATAACCCTGTTCCTTTTACATGGTGATATCATCTTGTATAGTAGAGAGATATGAAACAATTTGTTTTGAAGAGTATATCTGAGCTTTAGCATGCAAATATTATAAGCTTACGCTCTTTTGGAAAAAATGATGACATCCATAACTCTGTAATAGTAATATAGACACACTGATTTAAAAAAAAAAGAAACTGGAATAAGAGAAATGTCATTTGCTAACCATCTGTCATGTTTCAGGTGATTAACACAGGCACAACTAAACATCTCAATCAGTTGTTACAACAATTCCATTATATAGGTACAATTAGGCTTTTATTACAGAGAGGAATCTGCACAATTAAAATGTTAAATAGAGAACACAAGGTATATACAAGGTATATACAGTTTTCTCTGTATCTCTCTAAAGTAGAAGAAAATTGATAAGTATCTTCAAAGATTGTATTTAATCCTCAATGATACTTACACTAGATGCCAATCTTGTTTTTCCAGGGCATCTGGGTAGCTCAGTTGGTTAAGCATCTGACTCTTGATTTTCACCCAGGTCACAGTCTCATTATCTTGAGATAGAGCCTGCATGGGCTCCCCTTGGGGTTCTCTCTCTTCCTCATTCTCTGCCCCTCCTGCCCCATCTTTCTCTAAAAAAAATAATGATAATAAATGAAAAAAAATAAATGTAGCTTTTCCAAATATGAGTAATAAGAGTGTGAGGATGACAACTAGAAGATCAAAAGTGAGATGTTCAGCTACTAAAAAATAAGGGTGGAAACCAAGAAACAAGAAAATCCATTCTATCTTGAAAGAAGTGAAGAAATTAAAGAAGAAAGAAAGGAAGCAGAGAATGAATGTATGAGGAGATAGAGAAGGAGATCACAAAATTTGCCAAATAGAAAATAAAAAGCACCATGGTAGGAATAAAAATACATAAATAAATAAATAAATAAATAAACAAATAAATAAAGTCGCTAGTAATCAAAACTCTTAAAGATTAAAAAAAAAGTATTATATGCTGTTTTCAGGTGCTACAACTAAGAGTAAAAATGGCAAAACGATATATATAATAAAAAGTTTTGTAAAGTATATGGTTGTTTACAATGCAAGTACAAAATAATACATAAAAAATGTTGTGGTATTTTTTAAGTTACGTCAAATATATCTTACAGAGTTAAAGAGAATGAGAATATACAATAGGTGAATAATTTGAAATGTATGTTGTGTGTTCACAATTAACAAGCCTGACCATATATATTATATAGTACTCAACAAACAGAAAAGGCACATTTTTTAAGTATTTTAAAAATTGAATAATTGTAATTAATGTTAACAATTTTAAGAATAAATTTTAAAATAAAGATTATAGTCTATCAAGACTTAAAGGGAAAATATTGTTAAATATATACATAATGCTGAGCAACTTTGAGGGCATTTCTAATTTTTTTTTAACACTTATTCATTTTTGAGAGATAGAGAGAGAGCATGAGTAGGGAGGGGCAGAGAGAGAGGGAGACACAGAATCTGAAGCAGGCTCCAGGCTCTGAGCTGTCAGCCCAGAGCCTGATGCAGGGCTCAAACTCATGGACCGTGAGATAATGACCTGAGTTGAAGTTGGTCACTTAACCAACTGAGCCACCCAGGCACCCCAAGGCCATTTCTAAGTACTAAGTAAGATTCTATAATTTGTTATGTTTCTGTCCAAAAATTAGATGTATTATACTCAGTGCAGCAGTGAAAACAACTTAAAAGTTTCTGATAGGGGAGAGTTGGAATAAATCACATTACATCTAGGCTATAGATATGAAGTCTAATCTATAGCATACTATTTAATAATTCAAAACAGCTAGCTAGACAGATTTAGAAAGATCTCCAAAACAAATACTAAAAGATATCACAGATAAATATATATAGTCCCTTTTATATAAACCTTGACATCTCTTTCTTTCTTTATTTTTTTTCCTTTGGTCTGTAATAAACACATTGAAACAGGATTGAAGAAATGCACAGCTCTCAAAGTTCATAGTAGTTATATCTTAGGGATATGAGGAGACTGGAAGAGAAGTCACTGCAAAAGGGACTTTCAGGTTTGTCTTGATATATTTCTAGATTGTTTAAACCTCTTTACTACAGAAATGATCTGTGTATTACTCAGTAATTAAAAAAAAAATCACACGCCAGTTAGATATCTAAGTGCCAATGATTTGAAAGAGACTGTTAACAGTAGTGCTACTAAATGGTATTCATCAACTCTTAAATTTGGGTACCATATAATTTATTGTAGCAGAAACCTGGCTGTTTCTTTGGGGAAGTGTATTTATTTTTATACTTTTCTCACCTTTACTGATCCATTTTTCTGTTTTTGTTTAAAGGTCAAAAAATGCAGATATAAACATTTTGCTGATTAGTGCTATAAATATGACAGAAATCTAAACCATCATAAAAGCAAGGCAGGCTATGATCCGAACTTCCAGGATGATTCGCAGGATCAGAATTGCAGTTTCCAAGACTTGGGATTGAAGAGTGGAGAGTGAGGACTGATTAGGACCAAGAAGAGACAAGCGCGTTAATGGCCATTGAAAGCCGATGGATGTAGCAAGATCTGCGCTCTTAGGTCACTATGGGATTTCAGATAGTAGTTCGAGCATTGTCTCTATGTGTTCGAGATATTGTAAAAAATATTCATGGCTCATGAGTCATAAAGAGGTAAGAATTATGGCGTTGGCTAGATGGATCAGACCCCTTATCACCCAGGGAATTACCTGCATAACAGTTGATGGCCTAATCCCTGCTTTATGAATTATCTAATATAAAACAGTCATTTTTACTGCTTCTAAATCATTTGCTAGGTGCCCTTGTGCCACTGACACCTGTATTAACTATGGCCTTACAGAGGAAACAATTTTATGCTTTCTAACTTTTGTTTTCCAAAGCCAGACCAGGAAGTTCTCACTGAGATTCAAATTTCAAGAATTTACCCAAATTGGTAGTTAACAGTTGTGGCAAATACTTTCACTTGCCTATCCCGAAGAGTTTGTAAAAACATCTTAGAATAAGTCTAAGTTGTAGGTCAAAGTTCCTTCACTTGTAAAAATTAAGTTCCACATTTTCACTCTTACACTTGTATACTTGAAAAAGATACACAAATTACTTTCAGAATCCTCACAAATTGTAAGAGAGATCTTATACAATCCCTTTCAATCAAATATTCTTAAGCCTAATTTCATGGCAAATATCTATACAAAATAAAACATAATAGAATATTAAATATAATTAAGATTTAGCATATGGCAATGACTATTGAAATTTTAAGCCTGAAGTGTTTTCTGCCCAATGGACTTAGTTCTTATTGAGGACAGTCATAAATAACTTTAAAATATTCCAATGTGATAAAAAAGGAGCTGTAGATTAGGTCATTGAGGAATTATAGTTCCCTTGCTTAATGATTGTAGAAAATTGCCTGGCAATTGAACAAAGAGAAAAAGGGCGATGTGGTGAATGCCGGCTAATTAAACCAATAATTGCTTCTTCTTGTGTACCCAGATAATGTGCCCCTGATAATTTTAAATGAAGTCTTGAAGCAGTATTCTTGAATGAAATGCTGTGCTAGTTAAAGTTCTACTATATACAATTCTCCTTGTGCTTAGATAGTGGCCTACTTCTCAGAGTTCTTTGCATGGTTTGATTAAAAAAAATCAATGGCATGGAACTCTCTTACATTACAAATGTTTATGTCACATAGTATCTTCATAAGATGTTTTTATTCCTTGTAACATATTCATGTCATGCAATATGTATACATTTTGGGATTAACAACTCTAATAGTAGAGATGTCAGACTCATGTAATTTTCTGGGAAGAATTTTGATATTAAAAGTTGTTCATCTCCAAAATCCCTTTGTATTAACCACATGATATTTCAGATACTTTGATAACTGATGTTAACAAAAATGAGTAGCAAGATATTAGGCCTCCATTTCATAAAATCTTTAATTTGACTTGTCTATCCTACAAGATCATTAATACTGTTTTGAACCTGCATGATTCAATTATTCTGGTTTAGACATAGTATCTCTTGGTGTCCTCAGGAAAGTAATCAAAATTTTACAAAATTTTTAATTTAATATTTTTATTTTTATGGTAAAATTATTAGTGGCCTTATTAATTTATCTACCTTGACTTCCTATAATAACCAAATTACCCCATTTATAACACTAACCATAATACAAACATTACTTTTTTCCTTAATTTTTTTTTATTTTTTCTTTAATTTTTTAATGTATATTCATTTTTGAGGGACAGAGAGAGACAGAGCATGAGTGGGGGAGGGGCAGAGAGTGAGGGAAACACAGAAACTGAAGCAGGCTCCAAGCTCTGAAATCATGACCTGAGCCTAAATCAGACGCTTAACCGACTGAGCCATTCAGGTGCCACCTGACCTTTTTTTTTTTTTTTTTTCAATATAGGAGAGAGACAAAGAATGGCAGAACTTACATAATTTATCAGTTACTATATACTGCAATTCTCAACTCTCCCAAATTTCAGTACGGAGTGTAAGCCTGTATTGTTTTCTGCTTAATTTGCATCTCAATGATTTTGATTATTTAATAGTTCATTTTCAGCCTACCTTCCCAGAGTGAACTCTACAATCCACATTTGGCATTCATACTCATCAACTTGTACATTTTGTCAGCTTTCATAAAGACAGTTCTTACCTGAGGTAAAGTGAGATGTTCTAAACATGCAGTTGTTTGCATACATTATTCCCTTAATCAACATTTTATACAAAATTAGTATATATTCCTAGGCATCAGAAGTTTTTAAAACTAAAAAAGTGCTCCATATCCAAAAATGAAATGTCATTTTTTTACCATCATGTTTAGTTTTTTCAGAATATATCGCATTTGGATAATGAGCATATTTGAATGTCACTTGTTCCAGCGCCAATAAATGCTCATACATGGGCACATTCAAATTGTGAATATTTCTAAACTATCCATATTTTTCCTCTTTCTTCTCAAATAAACAATTATGAAAATCCACATATATTTAGTGTTTATTTGTAAACAAATTGCAATCAAATGTGAGGCATTCCTGGAAAAACATGTAGAAGGCAGTGTTCACATGAACTTGGGATAGTACATGACCTGAGGCTTCATGAATGTAAATGCTTACTTACTAAGTGTTTTACAGCTATATTGTTTGAATTGTTCTATACGTTTGTATTATTCCATGTTTTATGCAGGTATATGTATATAATTTTTTAAAAAGATTTTTTAAAAGGAAAAGAGATTGTGAACTATGTATTTAATTTACACATTAAATCTAAATTCTTAAAAGTTTTCACCAATTGGAAACATCTGAACATATGCTGCTAAACAGGACAAAATTAATTTTAGGAACATAAAAGATGCTAGATGATTTAATAAAATCTTTGTTGTCAAATTAGAATCATACACACAGTCAGGCATCTTCTGAAATCCTCCTATAAACATCATGATGCTTTTAACACAAAACTAATCTTTCCTATCACCACATATCCTAACATAGCGTACTAGTCCACTCTTCCCCCAGGGCTATCTAAGAAGACCAAATAAACTTAATTTTTTTTTCTCTTCGCTAGTTGTTTGATAAGTTTTGAATTTATGGAAACAACTATTATAATTCAAAAGATATACTGTACCTGTCAGAGGAAAAAAAACATACAAAAACAAGCACACTCATAAACATTTCCCTCTGACTGCATATTAAGAGAAATTGAAGTTATACATAAAGCCTGCATAAATGTTCTCTCATGTTTGTGTGTGTGGTATCTTTACATTTTTCTTATCTGACTGATGAGCTTATAATACTTAATAGGTGATATAAATATAAAATATTTGCATACAGTAAGTTATTTATGTTATTCTTATTTTCATGTAGACATTGTATAAAAGCCTTGAGGTGCCTATTTTATTTCAAACTTTCTCTCTTTATGAATGAAGCTTTTTATCATTATGCCTCAATTATGTTTACATGAGACCAATATTTCTAAGTTTTTTGGGGGAAATATTATGCAAGAATTCACTTTAAATAACTTAGTGAAACTTTTTTATAAGGCAGGGTGAATGCTTCCCAACAAGCAAACAAGTTTTCTGTAAATGTATTCATTTCTTAGGAATCATGGGATATTAAAGCTAGAAAATAATTTAATATCTTCTAGCTTATTCTTATATTTCAGAGAGGAGTTAGATTATCCCTTTGTAAAGTTATGTTTTAACTATAGTAAGATCTTAATTTTCCTGGTTTAACTATATGAAGTGTCATAATTTTACATTCCTCCTTAAATTTTCTCATCTGATGATAGTATGTCACTGGTCTAATCTGTCTATAGGCTATATCTGGATCTGTATAGTACTCAAGGCACAAGGTTTAGAATACTCATTTTCCTAGCACAACCTACAATTCAGTCATAGAGTGTAAGCCTTGCATAGAGATTCTTGCCCCCTCAAGGGAAATTCTTGCAACCTATCTTTAACAGAATAATTATCCTGAAAATTTATGCAAAATATGTTAACAAATAGGTTATCAAAAAAAAATCAACTTTTTAAAATGTGCAATGAAATTCCAGTCTTTGAAACTAACATATACACATTTATAAGTTATGAAATAGAACTTCAGAGAGAAAATACACTCAATATGCTTGGGTTTGCAGAAATTCATACAGTGAAAGACAATTTGGCCATAAAGAACTTAGTTCTATTTCTATTTATTCTCTGTCTTCATAAAAATATCTGATATAAAACCATCTGTTTAAACTTGTAAAAATAGTCTGCCAATGCATGTAATTCTAAGCATCATAAATTACTTGAATACTGAAAATCTGATGTGTTGTGTTGATATAGATGATTCTCAATGATAAATGAATATATAGAAAGACCAAACATACCTGTTGTGAGTTGAATAATTATATATCACTAGTGTTTTTATACACAAATCAGCCTAGCCTCTCATTTCAATTCTAATTTATACCATAATCATTTTGGCTTATAGGTTAAGATTACCAAAATCACAATAAGTATTGTTCCATTTACAACACAAAGTCTGAGTATAATGAAATATTAAGTTAATGTTGAGAGAAATAAAAAGAACACTATACCCAAGAAAATAAATTTTACCTAATACATTATTAGGTTAAAGATTTTTCACATCAACAAAACAACACATACTAGATTAATGGTATAATAACAAATGACTTAAGGATCATAATTCACTAAAAAAGGAACATTTCAATATATGTTAAAAAGTAGCAAAAGTTTGAAATATGATAAAAATCAAAGAGCTTAGCAAAACTTTTGAAATATGAAGTGAATATATATTTACTATATATTCACCCATGTAGATGTCAGATATTTAACTGTCTTAGCTATAAAACATAATAAGAACACAGACATTAGTAATTACAGCTTCGAGAAGCTCAGACACTAGGCATAAGCTTTCATGACAGAAATTCACCATAATACTTCAGAGGAAAAACACCATTTCCTAGATCATATACTGTCACTTACTGAGAGGCAGAATAGTCTAGTGGCGTCCCACATGGGCACTGGGTTGAATTCTGGCTCTTCCAACTTCTTTTTTTTTTTTTTATTTAGATTTTGAGAGTAAGAGAGAGAGAGAGAGAGAGAGAGTGCACAAGTCGGGGGAGAGGGAGAGAGAGAGAGAAAGAATCCAAAGCAGAGACTACACTGACAGTGCAGAGCCCAGTGCAGCTGTCAAACTCAGGAACCCTGAGATCATGACATGAGCTGAGGTCAAGAGTCTGATGTTTAACCCGCTAAGCCACCCAGGTACCCCCTGGCTCTTCCAGCTTCTTGTCTGCTCTTGACTACCCACCCAGTCTCTCCATTCTTTATTTGTTAAATGGAAATTGAACACTTTCATCCTCCTGGGCTATTGGAAGAATTAAATGAGTTAATCTAAAAAAATGATAATTAAGCTTGTTGTTGGTTTGTACCCAAATATATAACAGTAGTGTTTTATTTCTAGTGTCATAACGTCATAATGTTTTATTTCCAGTGTCCATCCTCTCTTGGATTTTCATGAGCATCCTTCCTGCCACCCTAGTATTACAACATATATTCCTCACCCACCGGGGAAGTTGTATATATTTAGAAATCTTTCAAACAAATAACAGCCATAGTGTGGACAGCATATATGATTTCCTGTATAAGATGTGAAATATAACTATTAATTCTTAATTTCAGCAATAAAACATATATTTTAGCATGGTTGAAAATTAAAATATGAATATAAGAAACATAGGTTATCCTTTTAAGGACAAAGAACATTAATTGAGTAACTTTAAAAATAACACTAATCCCAAATTCTGTTTTTATAAAAGATCATACATTCTATGCGAAAAATGTTTGAAGTGTCTGAAAATAAGCAATCAATGTAATAGTAGCAAATCAAAACAAAAAATCATCAGAAATAAATGTGTCAGACCAAGTGAAATGTAATGCTACAAATACTGAAAGTTTAAATATAGTATTTATCATTGTAAAATATATCTTGCACTATATATCACAATGATAAAAAGCTGTGCTCAAAATAAAGTAGTGGAAAACATAAGAAAGCAGAAACTTGGATTACGATCACATGAGTCTAATGTTCTTCTTAGTGAAACTCCCATTGAAACAGTAGAAAATTTCTGAAGGAATAAATCAATATTAGATCAGGGGGTTGGAAATAGAATGATTATATCAGTAGACCAAGATGTATTGGGCGCCCTATAAGATGGATAAGAGACAAGATTGTATTGATGAAGAATTAAGAACAGAATCATATGGTTTAAAATCCTTATGGAGATTAAGAAATAAAACCACCTAATACAAATCCAACAGAAATTCCAAATTCAGAGAAAATAAATGTAAGCAAGATAAGAAGGTCCTTATGCAATCACTCTGGGTAACTGGTGGTTAAACTTAAGGAGATCCTGGATTGGTTGAGGACAACCAATCTGGCTCTGTCTTAGTCCTGGCTCTGTCATTTTCAACATATTACCAAAACAGCAAGTTGGGTGTGGTAAAATGTGTGTATTCATATGTTGTTGGGAATGATATTTATTATTACATTATTTTTCTAGGCCATTTTGCAGAATCTTTCACATTTTGAAATGCCCGTATTTTGGCATAGCAACTCTAGTGCTGGAGATATAGTCCAAAAAATGTATTTACACATCAAAAGTGAGTCTGGTTGAATATACTGTTTCTTAATATACTATGATTTACCAAGCAGTTTTAAAAGAATACGATGAATATATGTATTAGTAAGAAAGAGAGGGATGTCCAAGAAATAGATAATGATTAAGTCACAGGAAATTAAATTTAAGTGCTGTAGTATATAAAATTATCTTAGTAAATTTAACATGAACAAGTACATTTACCAGTCCATAAAGTGACTCCTTGATGTGAACATGCTTTGGCACTCTTAATTCTTAGGAGCAAGTATTCATATGTGACCTGTATAATCTAAAACATACTACGTGAGGAACCTTGGGAAATTGTTCAAATGGTTAGAGGACCAGACTCTAAACTAGCAGAGATCACACTGTCTCTACTTAAATCTGGCCACTGCTGGCATCTCAGGAAGTCACGAAACCAAGAGGCTAATCTATACAGAGCTCCCTTGCCTCTGTAACATATGTACCAGAAAGTCCTTATTCATATCCAAGATCTCACTCCTTACTTAACTTGTTTTGGGCACAAGTCTCTTTCTTGAAAGTCACATTTGAAACATAAACTGCTATAGAGTTGGGAGAATGTAGTTTTTAGCTTTTCAGCCTACGCAGTCAGAAAGTCATTCTTTGAGGAAGCTGGGATGAAAGTAAGTGAGCTATAACACAGAATCTATTAGAAAAAAAATTTTTTTTCTGAACATCATTTGTATTTTGACAGATTTTTAGTCTTATTTTCATTTTATCCTTTTTCAAATAGTAATATTTAATATGTAATGATTAGTACAGTTTAAATTAGTTTTATTTTCAATATTATTAAGCAGAAGACAGTTTGGTACTCTTTATAGACACATTTTATAAATTATATTGCTATTCTATTATTACAAATGAAAATACAGTATCTGTATTCAAGAATAACATGATGTGACTGACTCCTTTACACAGAATACTATAAAACAAATAGTATCAATTTCCTGTGAGGGTAGGATAAGTGAAAAATGCTTTTCTATAAGTCAACAAGGAAGTCTCAGAACATCTTATGATCCCAAAATTATTTCTTAGCTATTTTTTTTAATTTTTTTTAACGTTTATTTATTTTGGGGACAGAGAGAGACAGAGCATGAATGGGGGAGGGGCAGAGAGAGAGGGAGACACAGAATCGGAAGCAGGCTCCAGGCTCTGAGCCATCAGCCCAGAGCCCGACGCGGGGCTCGAACTCATGGTCTGTGAGATGGTGACCTGAGCAGAAGTCGGACGCTTAACCGACTGAGCCACCCAGGCGCCCCTAGCTAATTTTTTTAAAAATAAGAATTTGATCTCAATCAAATGATTTTGTGATAATTTACAAACTTTCTATGGAAATATTTCTTAAGCAAATGGAACTTGCATTTTCCCATTTCTCCCTAGCCAAATCAAAAGGAAAAAAAAGAAAAAGAAAAAGACAAAAATAGAATTTGATATTTGGGATTCTTAGCAGAGCCTCCTTAAGCTCTCAGGTGGGATTCAGCTCTGTTAGTGATTCTGATTTAGGTTCCATAATGAAAGACCTACTTCAATAATGTTCCTTGGACCATCCTTCTCTCAGTATTCATCTATTGACTGCAGGCTTGGCATTTCTTAGCCTTCTTGTATCAGGGGGATGAAGCTTACTTTAAAATAAAAAACCTGTACTCATAGAAATTATTGTGACATTTTGTATACAATATTACCTGAAAAGCATGAAGATACAAAATTAGTATAAAGTGCTTTTCTGAAAACCTGTTAGTATAATCACATGGTCAAACATTTATGATGTAATCTCTAATATATTAATATACTTCATTTATCTCTAAGATTGAAGTTATATAAACTTATAATAAGGCCATAAATCTTATCACATAACCTAAGACAAATAAGAGAAAAAATAATTACAAAATGGTGAAGTTTAGAGGAATGGTTTTCTAAGTGATGCAAAATTTCCTGTGTGTATGTGGGGGGGGGGATAAGAATGAACATTAGATCCATTAAAAGCTGATCAATAATTTGTTCTAAGTAATGTGTTGCTAAGATCTATTTATTCCTGACCACGTATTCATGTTTTCCCCCCACAATAAAGCAGAAAGAGTCGGGGAGTAGGACTATCTGTAAGACCTATATTAGTGGCACGTTATTTATCTTATAACCACTTTTCATCATAGTAGAATAGATTATACTTTAGATTCACCAAGGTCAGATAGTCTTGGGTTTGACTCAAAGTGCCACTGTTTAAAACTTAACACCTTGATCTACTTAATCTCACTAACACTTAGGTTTGACATCCTTAAAAGGGGGAGGGTGGAAAATGATACCTCATTGCTAAGTGGCAATGCTAAAATGAAATGCCCTCTAGAAAATTCTTGGAATGTAGTGGTTGCTCAATAAATGTTAGTTCCCTAATCCTCTTGGACCTGCTTCCCTTCCATTTCTGTTGGACCAATCAAAGGGAAAATTTGACTGTCTTCTCTATAGCACCTTTTTTGATCTTTTTAAAACTTATTTAGTTCTTTTCATTTTTTTCTTTATTAACTTTTAGCTTCTTTTATGACAAGACATATAGTTATGCTAGTTTATTAAATAAAATTGGAAATGTATGTGTCTAGTGAGTGGTTTTGTGGGTGAGTATAATTGCAGATAGCTTCCTGAATATGATGAACTCTGAAATGTAGTAGAGATGTAAAGATATTGTTTGTTTGGCAACAGAATGGGAGGATGCCATTAGGATATGTTTTAATAAAATGTTTGTGTTTCCTCAGTGTCTCACTTTTTAATTATTCAAGGAAACTATGAAAGAAAAATGTTTAATTGGCCAACCACAGCATTAGTAATATAATACAGAATAACAAGCTAAACATTTAAAATACACCATTTCTCTGTCTCCATACAAACAACACTATTAACCCAAATAAAAAAGTTTAGCTTCTCCTATATTAAGCACTTAAATCTAAAAACTATTATAATTTGGTCTTCATTATATCATGATAAATTGTTCCTTGATATGTGGCTTTCATATTTTTTTCTACCAAATGAACATTTTATTTAACTTTATTTTAAATGTATACTGTATATGTATAATGTAGGGAAGGCCCATGAAATTATTTAACACATGGTGGAATACATGACAAAAAAAAACATTCATAATCACCTGCTATGTGCTGGTGATCTTATATTACTACTATTTGCTGGTGATCTGAGAAGCATTATTATTGTCCCCATTTTAATATGACAAAATGGATCCTTCTGAGAGTCTAAGCCATACTCTTGGAAACTGGTGTGGCAGGAATACAGAGCAGATGAGATGAGTGCCTGGTTTTGATTATTTCTAGTTCACCCCATTGATAAACAAGTGGCCTAACATTTCCTTCAGAAGACATCGGTCTTCCTTGGTCTTGACATATAACATAAGGAAAATGTGTTATATGGCAATGAAGATGAATATACTTCTAGTAGGTTCTGAATAGGACAATGTCATGGCATACTTATTTGGCAACCATAGAGAAAGTAAAAACAAATGTCTTTAATCATAATTCTTTGGGGGCGCCTGGGTGGCGCAGTCGGTTGAGCATCCGACTTCAGGCAGGTCACGATCTCGCGGTCTGTGAGTTCGAGCCCCGCGTAAGGCTGATGGCTGATGGCTCGGAGCCTGGAGCCTGTTTCCGATTCTGTGTCTCCCTCTCTCTCTGCCCCTCCCCCGTTCATGCTCTGTCTCTCTCTGTCCCAAAAATAAATAAACGTTGAAAAAAAAATTTAAAAAAAAATCATAATTCTTTGCATGAAAGGAATAAATTGCTGGATTTTTTTTGTAAAGTTTTGTTCTATTAACCAATGTAACAGCAGCTTTTCTAGTACTCAATTTTCAACTTAGTATTTCAAATTGGATGTCTAATACATACCATACATTTAATATGTCCAAAGTAGAAATGTTAATCCTCTTCCCTGAAAACCTACCTCTCTCTTAGTTTTTTCCATCTGACAATATAGGATTTATTACCATTTACCCACTAGAAAGATTTCAAGTTGCTTCCACTCTTGATTTTTCCCCCTACCTCAGCATGTTGACTCTAAATACAATCAAGTCTTACCATCCCATATTCAACATTATAGGCCAATCATAATTTACACTTGGATTGTTTAAATTACTTCTTACCTAGTCTTCTCATTTTCTACCACCTGTACTGGGTTGAACAGTGCTCCAATATATGTTCACCTGAAATCTTATAATGAGACTTTATTTGGAAATAGGGTCTTTCCATTTAAAATTAGCTAAATATCTTGAGATTAAATATCCCTAGATGTAGGAATCCAATGATGGATATCCTTATGAAAGGAGGAGAGGACACAGAGAAACACAAAGAGAAGAAGGCAAAATAAAGATGGAGGCAGAGATTGCAGTGAGGGGTCTACAAGCCAAAAAACGTCAAAGATTGCAGGTAGCCTGAGAAGATAAGAGAGAAGCATGGGAACTGTTCCTTTATCAGAGCCTCCAGAAGAAGTCAACCTCCTGATACCTTGACTTTGGACCTCTAGACTCCTGAACTGTGAAAGAATAAATCTCTGTTGATTTTAAGCCACCCACATTGTGGTAACTTTTTATGTACCCCTAGAGACTAATACATACTTCATCCTTCTACTTTCATTTCTTCAGAAAACAGAGTACTTAAACACATATACACACACAATAAGAACAAGAACAACATCAACAACAACAACAACAACAACAACAACAACAATAAAACAACAGATCATATCACTTCCATCCTCATGTCCTTCTAGGGCAAACCAGCACATTTAGTTAGAGCCAATACTTAGTGCTGTTCATGATCTACAAGTTGCTAGAGCATCTGGTTCCCAATTTCCTTCTGACTTCAGTACCTCCTTCTGTCTCCACTTACTCTCTCTAAACACAATCTGAAGAGTAGTTACATAATAGGTGCTCAATAAAATGAATGAATAAAGATTTTGGCTCAAAACTACTAATAAAAAGTGACACCATTTATCATTTTTATGTCTGTAGATCAACAGATTCAAAGAAGAAAGCAGGAATCAACTGAAGATTTTTCTGAAAAGTTATGATGTTAATTCACTTTGAAGACTGCTCACATTATTTTTGTTCACATCAGAATATTGGATGTTACTTTTAGAAACTTTGTGAAAATATCAGGATAATTTCTTTCTATTTTCTAGGGCCTATTTAATAAATTTGTTATTACATAAAGCATGGCATGGACATCCATAACAAAAAAACAAATATTGGTTCAACATGTTTTTAGCATATATTGGGTTATATTTTATAGGACTCCTTAAATTTTACTAAATATCATATTAAATAATACTAAGACATTACTTAAACTGTTTTTTTTTTAATTTCAAAAGTGAAAATACTCTATCATACCACCCAGAGTGAGGAAGGAGCCAAAAATACATTTTAAAATACATGCCTTAAGAACACTGCTATGTTAGGGGCGCCTGGGTGGCTCAGTTGGTTAAGCGGTCGACTTCGGCTCAGGTCATGATTTCGCGGTTTGTGAGTTCGAGCCCCGTGTCGGGCTCTGTGCTGACAGCTCAGAGCCTGGAGCCTGCTTCAGTTTCTGTGTCTCCCTCTCTCTGACCCTCCCCCGTTCATGCTCTGTCTCTGTCTCAAAAATAAATAAACGTTAAAAAAAATAAAAAAAAACACTGCTATGTTATATGAATGTGATTATTAATTCCTTCTAAAGTGAGGAAATGCTCTAATACTCTTTTTTATAATCTAGATGATTGACCTTATGACATTTATTTGCAAATTTCCTCCTTTGGGACACAAATGGTCAACTTTACTTTTCAGCCAGCTAAGCCATAATGGATAACCAAGTATGTGTATTCCTCCCCTTCCCTGAGAATAAGGCATAAAACTTTTGCAGCAATTATGAGTTTCTTCTTCTTTTCTCTTTGGATGACTTATATAAATTATCTCTTGGGATAGTATGGTAAGGATCTTATGGTGGCAAGATTTAGAAATACTGTGTACTGTGACAGCCTATCAGCCACGTGTCTTCTCAGGAGAAGATTAAAACCCTAATACCGGCAATGTGGAAGAACCTGGAACACTGGGAGGATTTTCTGTGGATAAACAAATATTTCTTATCTAACAGTGCAATCCCTAGCAACATTAAATAATTAAGCATCATCATGTGGTTTTCAGGGAATTGAATAAAGCATAAAAAACATTAACACTTTAGTCTCTTGCCCTTCAGAGTCTCCCACTTAGTGATATTGACCAACACCCCTCATTGCTCACAAAATATCTTTCATCTATCTCTACCTGACCATAAATATGATCTTTCTCCTCACCGTAACCAAACATTGTTAAAATAATCTGTGTTTAAAGTTCTCACTTCTTTCCATTTAGGTTTTTTTTTTTTTTTTTTGCACTCAGTGCAATTTTGCTTCCAACATTTGCTTTCTACAGAAAATTCTCTACCAAAAGTCATCAGTGATCTCTTATGCAAACGTAAACTTTGTAGATTATCTTTCTTCTCTACCTATTTGCATCATTTCATCTCTGTTGAAAATGTCTCATTCTTAAATCTGTTCCCTGTTTTGTTCTCTCTTTTCCATTCTTTGTCAATTGTTTTTCTCCTCTTTCTCTAATGAATTTTTTTTTAGCTTATTTAAATATTCCTCATTATCTGCTTATTTCTTAAATATTGATGACATTCTATGTTTATAATTTTTACACAAACTATCAGCTTTCAGAAAATCATTTCTCACAAACACTGACTAGATTATAAATGTTCATATTTTACATTTTTATAAGAATAATTTTGCAAATAGGTCTTTTAAAAGAATAACTATGTAAATAGTCAGGTGACCCACACTCACATACAAACCAAATTCAAGCCTTTAATTGGATTGCCTCTTGTATTGTTTACACTTCATCGTGTTTGGGACACTGAATGGACAAAATCCTTTTATTAAATACAGATAGGTTAATAGATAGAAAGCCGTTTTTCTATATTTTGATGTTTATTCAACCTACACACAAAATGTCTGTGAATTTCTTGATTACTCCTTACTTTAATTATGTAAGCTAAGTATGACTAATTGCCAGGGAAAATAGAGTTAAGGGTGCAAATAAAGACTTGATTATAATAAAGAACCATAGAATTTCACCTTACTAAATAAAGAAGTGATGGACACAGAAAGTATGATGGATAGTAAATAAAATTAAATGAATGAATGAATGAATAAATAAATAAATAAATAAATAAAAGGTGTAGGATCAATAGTTTTCAGTGTCACATTGAGTGTTGAATAATTGAGGAAGTAGCAGTATTGGACGAGGTGAGGTGGGAATTAAGGATGTTTGAGAATGAGACGTGATTTTCCAGTTGAGATTACGGTGGAGAAGCAGTTTTTGGTAATGACAATACCTAGGATATGAGCATGGGAGAGAGTGGCTATCAGCAGACATCAAGATTACTTAAAAAAAAAAAGTAATGGAAGTTAAAATCCATATATCATCCAAGTCTTTTGGAAACAAGAAATACTATGACAAGAATATCAAGCTAAATTACTCAAGAACACTGTGCAATGTATACAAATATTGTATCGTTATGTGATACACCTGAAGCTAATGTAATGCTATATGTCAATTATGTCTCAAAACAAAATAAAAATTAACAAGTAAAATACTCGAGAAATGACCCAAACATTTGTGGTTCACTGCAACAAGAAAGGACAGTGGAGGATATAATTTAGGGTTATGAAATTCAAAATTTGGGATTCTTAAGGAAAGAGAGAGAATCAAATAGAAGTTACTATAGTATTCAAGGATGATAATTATTGCATACCTAGTTCCAGTCATACTAGAATCAGGGGGAAATAAACAGATACTACTCTAGAGAGCTTGGAAGGATTACACCAGAAACATATAAACTTCTTGAGCCCCAATATTCATTCTTATGTCTGTGCAGTAAAACCCTAGGAAGAAGAGGTTTTTGGATTACACTAAGCTTGAATATATATATATATATATATATATATATATATATATATACATGTGTATATATGTATATATATACATGTGTGTATATATGTATATGTACATATATACATATATATGTATGCATACATACACACATATATACATATATATGTATACATGCATATACATGCATATACATACATACATGTATGTACATGCATATATGTATACATACACATACATATGCATACATATATGTATGCATACACACACATGTGTATATACATATGTATACATATATACATATATGTGTATATGTGTATACATATATGTATATATACATATATATACATATATGTGTATATATACATATATGTGTGTGTATATTTATATATATATATATATATATATATTATATATATATACACATACATATACGGTATGAGAACTTGAAAGCTACAATCATCTAATTCAGGGCTATCTAACTTTCTATCTGTACCTGCACCTGTGTAGCAGAATACTACTAGAGAAAATGAACAATGGTGCAAATATTTCTCACTTTAATTATAACATCACTAATTTTATGTACTTGTCTAATACTTCTGGATAATCATTACTCTAGCCCACTCTTCTCATCTTCTAGGTGACTGTTTAGTACCTTCTAATCTTTAAAATCTCCCCACCACCTTCATTCTCAACTGATGAGTTTTGAATTTCTTTCAGACTATAAAAGCAATTAGAAGAGTATTTATACAAGCTCCCATTAATTTATCCACATCTCAAAAAGCATCTATGTCCACATACTCTGTTCTTTTACACTGACATTGAATGACTCTCTGCTTTTAGCCAAATCTAAAACTTCCAGTGTCTAATAGACCCCAATGAAGTGTACACACTATTAAACCAGGTACCATAATAAGAACGACTGAACTTTAGTCATCTGGGGAGTTTCTAGGAAATGGTATAAAAATGCCTACTTTAGATCCATCATACTTTATATATGACAAAGTAAATAAGTATTATATATATATATATATATATATATATATATATATATATATATAAATGTTTAAGGTCTTTGGTTGAGGGCTGCTCCTGGGAAATGATAATTCCTTGGAATTTCTAGCCCATGTTATAGATGGCCGTTGACACCTCTAGAAAAGTTTTCGGGTGTAGAACGCATATTGGGAGACGTGGGAGTTGTTCATTGGAGGCATTAGATGAGGCTCTGACAAAGTCTGAACCAAGCCCAACTCTTTCTTCTACCTCTGATTCAGAGAATCACTCCCACATTCCTGACTTCATTTTCATAAACAGTTTTCCATTCCACCAGATCTTCTTATTGGCATAAATAAGTCATTAGTTCCTCATTCTTACAGAAAAAGAGCCTCTCTTGACTTCCTTTGCCATCCAGTATCATCCATTTCTTCACTTCTCTTCATAGAATAAAGCTTTAAAGACTTATCTGTCCTTGTGGCTTCATGTACTCTTCATCCTACTTCTTTTCTAATATGTGTTAGTCAGCACTGATCTCCACAGAGCTAAACCCACTGTGCAGTTCTCAGTTCTCATCTTACTTCACCCATGGGTATTTATTGTGGCTGCTCACTTTCTCCTGCTTGAAAAACTTTCTTTATTTGAAATTCAGGATGTCACACTTTCCTGGCTTACCTCAGCCTGCTCCTTTGTTGTGTCTTTTAAAGGATTCCCACGCACTGCCCCCCCATTTATGATAGTTAAAGATTGGAATTCTCAGACTCTCAAACTTGTATATTTTCTATCCACACTCACTTGCTGGACTATCTTAAGGATTAAGTACTGTCTATACAGATGACCACGGAATTAGGTTTCCCTGGTTTAAATAACTTCATTTTGATGTTTCATATGTATTTCCAACTTAATGTGTTAAAACCATACTTCCTGATCTCAACTCTGTCTCCTCCCGTACACACAGACCTACTCCTCCTAATCTCTACTGAATAAATGGGCATTCCATCTTTCCAGTTGCTCAGGCAGAAACCTAGACTAATTCTTAGCTCAACTTTTTCCTCATATCCCATACCTTACCAACCAGCAAATCCTGTCATTCTTATTGACAAAATATATCTGGCAAACTCCACTTCTCTTTATCAACATGGCTTTTACCTATTTCCAACTCACCATCTCCTTTCTTCTGGTTTGTAAGTAGCCTCCTAGCCTGTTTCCCTTCTATTTTTGTGCCCCTAATGTTTATACTACATAGGAATTACATTTTTTTTACAGTATGTGTATCATCTCTACTCAAGTCTTCCAATGGCTTTCCAACCCAATAAAGAAAGAAAGAAGCCTTGAGAGATTGTCTATGAGGATCTAGAAGGTCTCACTCCTGTGCTGTCTCTGATATACTACCACATTTCCCATTTTCCACAGTGCTCCAGCTATCCTGTTCTTTATCTTCCTAGACCTCTGCAGGCATGCTTTTGTCTCAGAGTCCTTGTATGTGCTGTTTCCTCTGCCTGGAATGTTCTGTTAGATATTTTCATGGCTTACTTCATCACTTTGAGATTTTTGTTCAAATTTTATAATTTCAGTGAAACCTTCCCTGACTCTTAAAAAGTTAACTTCTTACTACTCCATTTTCAAGACTTTCTATTTCTCTTACTTTGCTTTAATTCTTTTCACAGCACTGACTCACCATCTGAATACAGTTTCACTTTTTATCTATTATTGCCTTTCCCTCTCCCCACTGCAGAAGGTGAGATTTATAAGAGCAGAACGTTTGTTTGTTTTGTTGGTCTAGCAATGTGTGACACATAGTAGGCATCCCATAAATGTTGGCTGAGTGAATAATAAATGAGTAAAAAGTAGTAGAACACTATTATTGATGGCTAAGTCTATCCAGTAAATGTACCTATTTCATAGTACTGTTTTAAACAATCTAGGTGCAATGTTGCAAATCTGGAGTAAAGATCAGATGGAAAACATGTGATTTAGATGCACAACTTCACTGCAGATTTCATGTGCAACCCTCCTGTCCCAGAACCCATACACGTGTGCACATTTAATAACACTAAAGATAAATTTGCTTTTGATACTCCCCAGCTTAATTTTGGCTTTGTGTATAGAGAAAAATCAGAGAAAGTATTAAAAGATATTTCCCCATGTTTTCCAAAACAAATTTTATTTTGGGTGTCTTATTTCAAGTCTTCCTAGAAATAAATAGCACATTGGGATTAAATACGCAAAACGTGTATTAAACAATATATCTGTGAGAGAAAATGGGAAGAGAGCCTGGGAGAGACATGAGGCCACAACTGAAGCTGCTCACCAAGTAAAGGAGAGAAGGAAGAAAGGGAAGGAAGGAGGGAAAGAGGGAGACTGGGTGAAAGTATGTTAGACAACCATCAGTTCTAAGGTAATTTTAGCAAGGCCATTAGGGAGTCCATAAGACAAAGTCATCTGTCAGAAGAGTCCTGCTGTTCCCAGGAACAGGCTTGCCTCAGTACCTCTGCTGGCTGAGGACTGGCAGGGGGTAGACGATCAGAAGCTTGGTCTCAGCCTGCAGTTCAAACACAGATTTCAAAGCGCAGACGATGGTGCAGCCACCATGGAAACAGTATGGAGGTGTCTCAGAAAGTTAAAAAAGGAACCATTCTCCGATCCAGGAATCACACTACGGGGTATTTACCCAAAATATACAAAAGATAGTGAGTCAAGGGATATATGCATTCTGCCTAGAGCACCATTACTTGCAATAGCCAAATTATGGAAACAGTCCAAGAGCCCCATCAGCTGATGAATGGACAAAGAAAGTGTGGTACACAGATACGATGGAACATTACTCAGCTGTAAAAAAGAATGAAAATGTTGCCATTTGCAGCCACATGGATGAAGCTAGAGAGTATTATGCTAAGTGAAATAAGTCGGTCAGAGGAAGACAAATGCCATGTGATTTCACTCATATGTGGTATTTAAGAAAACAAACAAAAACAAGCAAAGGAATAAAAAAGAGAGAGAGAGAGAGACAAGCCAAGAAATATACTCTTAACAATAGAGAACAAACTGATGGTTACCAGAGGGGAAGTGGGGAAGCAGTGAAGTACGTGATGGGATTAAGGAGTGCTCTTGTGATGAGCACTGGTTGATGTATGGAAGTTTTGAATCACTACATTGTAAATGTGAAACTACACAGTATGTTTACTTTACTGGAATTTAAAATTAAATAAAAACAAAGAAAACAAAGAGTAGCAGATAGGGCCTTTAATCAATTAACTGCCTTCAGAGATAAAAGAAGCATATTATCATGGCCATGATATTTGGTAAAATTTCTTAGATTAGTTTATATTATACAATCTTACAGAAATTCTCATCTACATCTCCAACCTATGAACAAGAAAATTTATATGCAACAAATGGCATTACAATAGTCAGATAGATCTATACTTTGTGAATGTTTAAGTGCCTCTCTGATTGCATTTTCTTTTGAGGTTTCTTAGACTGTAACTATTTGCAGGTCTAGTAGTAGAAAAACAAAGAAATATTTTGAGCGACTATTTGAGATTTCTTGAGTATTTCTGTCTGTAAGAAAACAATGTAAACTGTCCCAAGATATGTCAACATGATGGAAAATTGTGGAGGCAGACATATCTTTACATTGGGGAACCTCCTTCATTAGAAAATAAATACAAAAATAAATAAATACAAAAATAAATAAATAAACAATAAGCATATATGTGTATGTGTATATATATAAATATATATATAATATATATATATTATATATATATATATATTCAAATGGAACTATATAACACACAGAAATTTTTAAATTATTTTGAGTCCAGAGTTTTGCCTATCTTGCTTTAAGAGATTGTCATGTAAATAATGCAAAAGGCTATTCTATAATTTAATGGGGCTCAGTTTTCAAAAATAAAAAGGGTATAATCCTAATTCTGTGATTCATGAGCATACTTTCCATTTGCTTTTATTGTGTTGATTTGGAAATTTTACAAAGCTTGATGTGTAGTTGTGTTGAATTAACATTTATAAATTCTGTCCTTTAAAGATGTAAATTTACCAAAAAAGAGAAACGACTACCTCAAGTGGGGAAGGGAAGTGGCTTGCTAATAACATTTTTTTTGTACTGAAGCACTGACCTAAATTTACATCTTTTATCTAGTAGCTAAAATTTGCTATGCTGGTAGGAACAGCCATTATGTACCATAGCAATGCTATTCAGCCATGCAGAATCTTAGAGACCTTGAATCAGACTGCTCCACAGTAGCTATATTTAATGAGTTTCTCATGAACAAGCTATACTATTTCTTATAAGAATACCTGATTATTGCCTATAGGATAAACTAAAATAATAGCAGGCGGCTTTTATATATATATATATATATATATATATATATGTATATGTATATATATATTTATATATATATACATATACATATATATATACACACACATGCACACACACACACACACACACACACATATATATATATGTATATATAAAATAAAGCAGTACCTCACTTATAAGAGAAAAAAGGGAATGAGCGAAAAAAATATTTTTAATTTCACTCATCCAAAATTTCATTTAAGTATTTATAATAACAGTCTGTCATTTATTTTATATCATGAAGAATTATTAGAGCGTCTGTAAGGTAGTGATTTAAGTTACAAAATGATTAAGTAGCTCACATGCAGTATATAAGCTTGGAAAAATATTTTGAAATATATTTATAGATTTCTCTTATTGTGCAGAGTGTAAATAAACTGGTCATCCTCTAAGTCTGTTATAGATGCTAATTTTCATCTATTAAAACAAACTCCTGGGGCGCCTGGGTGGCACAGTCGGTTAAGCGTCCGACTTCAGCCAGGTCACGATCTCGCGGTCTGTGAGTTCGAGCCCCGCGTCGGGCTCTGTGCTGACTGCTCAGAGCCTGGAGCCTGTTTCCGATTCTGTGTCTCCCTCTCTCTCTGACCCTCCCCCGTTCATTCATGCTCTGTCTCTCTCTGTCCCAAAAATAAATAAACGTTGAAAAAAAAAACAAAAAAAAAACAAAAAAAAACAAACTCCTAAGACTTCATACTCACTTATATTAAGATTTCACATAATATTCTCATCTTCTTTCTTTCTGTGGTGACTTAAACAATGGTCTCACACAGGTACAAACACAAAGTCTCTGAGGAAATTTTCCTAAACGAGATTTGGTCACTCATCCATGGGAGCAGTCTTTATCCTGCTACATGACAGTTTCGATGGGAAATGTTAGTGCTTTCCAAAGTGTGAGCTATGGGCACGTGACTTCCTGCATAATCTCTAGATTTCATGAAGTCACCTCACACATGCTAAGAAAGGAATCATGAGGCAATCCGGGAATCTTCATTTTAAGCCGGCAACCAAAAGTGACTTTATTGCCCAAAGAGGTTGATACCTATCAGTATAAGATACGAAACCAATGCTGAGAGTGGTTGTTTAAATGGGGTTTTCAAAACATTCATGTAATTTGGTTAGTCATTGTTATGGTACCAATAGCATTAAAATGTTAGAATAATTTGCACTTTTATCATTATACGTTACAGGCTACTCTCTTATTTGGAAAAGCCTTAGATTAATGCCATTTTAAATATAAAATGTTTTTATTACAGAAATTCTTTGCAAACTAGTTGACATTTATGGGGTAAAGTGGTTTAATTGGTAGATTAATCAATATTTTTGCGGTTTAGAGACAGAGAAGAAACCCTCTACTGAATGATATGTAAAATAGCAGACCCCACATTTTGCTCAGCTGTCACCAAAAAATATTTTCTCCATGTCATCTATAAACGAGTCACAGCATATAATATTTTAATCATTCATTGCTTCATCTAAAATTTCATTAGAAGTACATTTTCATAATTGCCAGATTTGAATGACCATAGGCAAATGTTTTAACATACTGTTGTTAAATGATATACTGATAAAAATCTCTTTCATTCTCTTTTTAGTTAGGTTTATCTTTTTCTATATGGAGAAATGACCTCTGTAGCTGCTGTTTGTGTAAATGAGTATTTAAGGATTTCAGCAAATCAGAGTGCACCCCATAAGCAAACATCAAATGCAGTATCCGGATTAGATGACTGCACTTCTGGGTGGTTCTCTGCATAGGAAATAGCAATCCCCATGATTATTTTCAGTTTTTCCACTGCTTCTATAGGGCATACTATCACCTTCACTTGCATTTAATATACATATAAACATAACCTAGCAGTTGTGTGCAGAGAAGTAAATAACTAAACAGCATTTCCAAACACTTAGCCTATTTATTTATATTCTTAGAGTAACATCCAGTAAATCCTGAGCAGGAAACCATGTGTAAATACAAATTTAAATTCATCTTCTTGAATTGTTTCATTGCTCACAATGGAAGGAGAATAAGATTTTAAATTCTTTCATTATTTTGGGTTCCAGAAGTACTTTGCAAAGACAGAGAAGTTAAATGAAATATGATATATCATGCATATGAATGGCAAAATCCATGGCTGATATACCATATAAAATTATATTATGCAGAGGAACTTTCATTGAGAATTTATAATGTGTAGGTATTGAGCTATTCATGTATATATGTCATCCACTTAATTCCATTAAACAAAAAAAAAAACCCACAAATACATATATTAAACTATATTATTCGTCCAAGAAAAACTTCTCCAAGATCATTGGCCCGTTAATGCACTAATCCATGCATTATTAGGTCTCTGTTAAACACACCTAAAAATACATAGGTAACAAAACATAGCAAATATGGAAATAAAATAATTTATATACATATCATCTGTAAATATGTCAGAGTAGATGCAAATAGATATAAAATTTGCCTAGTGACTTTATTAAAGGTCCACTGGGTAACAAGAAAGAAGGATAATTCTTGGAGGTTAGACATTCTGTGGAATCAAAATATGAATAATTCAAATGGGACCCCCAAATAAACAAATTTGAACTTTTAAACTATAAGTAAATGTGTCCAGTAATAAATCTTGTCTTCTATTTAAGTCAGATCATGGGAGTTGAAACGATAAAACACAGCATGACCAAGTTCTTGAATAGTCTAATTCATTTTTCTGCTTTGAACAGTCTTTTTTCTAACATATAAGCATATCTGCAGTTTCAGTAAAGAAAAACAGGGTAAATATCACACGTATTCTGACATTGATTGCCTATATTAAATTTTCAGTGTCTAGGATTCTTGAATTAGTATTTTTGTATTATTTGGATAAATACCAAGTAGTGCAATTGCTGGATTTTAGGGTAGTTCTATTTTTAACCTTTTGAAATACCTCCATACTGTTTTCCAGAGGGGCTGCACCAGTTTGCAATTCTACCAATAGTGCAAAAGGGTTCCCATTTCTCCACATCCTCACCAACACCTGATGTTTCTTGTGTTGTTAATTTTAGACATTCTGACTGGTGTGAGGTGGTATGTCATTGTAGTTTTGATTTGCATTTCCCTGATGATCAGTGATGTTGAGCATCTTTTCATGTGTCTGTTGGCCATATGTATGTCTTCTTTGGAGAAATGTCTACGCATGTCTTCTGTCAATTTTTAATTGGTTTATTTGTTTTTTGGGTGTTGAGTTTGATAAGTTCCTTATAGATTTTGGATATGAACCCTTTATCAGAGATGTCATTTACAAATATCATCTCTCATTGCATAGGTTGTCCTTTAGTTTGGTTGATTGTTGCCTTTGCTGTGAGGAAGATTTTATTTTCATGTAGTCCCAAACAGTTTATTTTTACTTTTATTTCCCTTTGAGAATATTGACATAACCTACTGCAAAAATTCGTTGTAAATATTTAGCAAAACAAGGCAGGTAATATAACTTTTCCACACTAATTGCTTAATAAAGGTTAATATCATTATTAATGCTATCACTGTTGTAATTACTACCCTTATTAGTAGCAAGAAACGTTGTACATTTGATGGTTATTAAGAGAGTTTATCTTAAAGGTTCTTATCACAAGAAAAAAATTGTAACTATGTGAGGTGATTAATATTAACTAAACACTGTGATAATCATTTCACTATAAATATATATAAAACCATTATGTGTATGCTTTAAACTGATAGAATGTTACATGTCAATTATATATCAATAAAACTGGAAAAATAACAAGAAAACACATGTTCAAGAATGTAGATTTATTTTTCCATTTTTGCCAAAAGCTACAAAATATATTTGTCCATTTTTTTTCCTGGAATGACTATAATAATAATTAATATTTAATTTTGGCCATTAATAATTTATTAATTATTTGGTGTCACCACATAAAGCAGTTTAATTCCATTATCTCATTTATAACAACAATCAAGAAATATAAGTATTATTATCTTCATTTTATAGATGAAGAAACTGAGCTAAAAATGTTAAGTGAGTATCCATATTGATTACAGATTCTGTGCTTATAGTTTGCCTGAAATGCTGACTCAACAATCAGTTGCAATAGTATTCATATTTCCTAAAAATTAGAAATATTAATTATTGGATTTAGACAGCAGAGAATAAACTAAAATAATTAACACGTTCTTTAATATTTTTCATATTCTACTAAAATGTTCAAAATTTGTGGGTGTAAAATATTTAGTATCCATAGTGAGAATTTTAGACATTATATTAATGAGTGTTTGTCAAAGGATAAGAAACTTATTACATTATATAAATATTTTAAATGTATTCCAGTTCTGACCTAAATTCAAAAATGCTTTCTTTCAAGTCAAAAGAGATTTTAAGGACAATATTAGAGTGATCAGGCTGGTTCCCAAAGCGTTGTTTTCTGTAATATTCTTTTCGTTTCAGGAGAATTGGCAGTGCTGTGAATCAATACCTCAAAGAATGCAGTCTAACCTTACACTGAACATATTATTTTAAAAAATGTCTATGCTTATTTTTTCTAGATTGTAAAATACATGCAAACAGAAACATACTGCCTTAACCAGTAAGATATTTATCTTAAATTAGGGGCGCCTGGGTGACTCAGTCGGTTAAGCGCCCAATTTCAGCTCAGGTCATGATGTCTCAGTTCATGGGTTCGAGCCCCACATTGGGTTCTGTGCTGATAGCTCAGAGCCTGGAAACTGCTTTGGATTCTGTGTTTCATTCTCTCTCTGCCCTTCCTCCACTTGTGCTCTGTCTCTATTTCTCAAAAATAAATAAATATAAAAAGAAATTTTTTAAGTAAATATCTTGAATTAAAATATTTACTTCACAAAACACCCTACTCTATAAATGCTCTTTAAGACTAAAAAGTATATTTTGACACAAAACCTTTTTTGAAAATACTTAAAATTTCAGAAAACAGTAAAATATTGTTTATAATTTGTATTCACGTTTTTCTTGTATACACATAGACACGTATAGACAAAGTCACACAATTTTGCTATTTACCCTAGCTTTGAAAGATGATATTTTTATATTAAATTATTCATAAAATCCTAAGGCTAATTTATACATGAAAGAAAAGAAAAATGTAACTCTTGCTCATAAATCATTATTATGAACAAATATTTAAAATATTTATAATGCTATGTTATGGCAAGTTTCTGTCATATGATATGTTAACATGCAATCATATAGAGAAGTCTTATGGTAGTATATAAATCACAGGATATTTAGTTTTGAAAAACTCTCTTGGGAATGATCATATTTGCAACACTAGGGGTGGGAGTGAAGTATTCTCAATACCTGCTAGGGTTTCCAAATAAGCCAAATGTGCAACGACTATTTTATTGTGAGGTAGTCCCACACTCACTCACTGTGCTTATAAAGATACCTCATTTTACACCATTTTTAATAGATACATATTTAACACTTAAAACGCAAAATTCAGTGTTGGTTAATATCATTCATGTATATGAATTCCTTCATAACATTAGGATCCATGAAAAATCGCAATTCTTTCTCTTTCCACATTAAATGAAATTCCTTAGCCTATACTACCTGAATTGTTGAAAATGTTAATCATATATGTGTGGGGTTGCTTCTCTTTTCCATTGCAATTAAATAGGAATACTATGTTTTATGCAGCCAAGGTAATTTGAGAGGAACATTTGTAATCCAGTGTGATTCTTTTAATAAATTAAATGCTTCATCAATTCTATGACTTACTTGCTATGTGATCTTCGGCAAGTTGTTTTACCTCTCTTTGCCTCAACTCCATAATTTCCATAGAGACACAATTACTTTAAGTTATATTGTAAAAACTAAAGGTTGAATACATGTGAAACATTTAGAAAGACATTTTTGTCTGGAGTATGCACTGAATAAAATTTTGCTGTACTCATCGAAGCTAGGCCAACCTGCTGGAGGTATCCACTCCCTCCCTGCCAGTGTTGCTCGCCAGCAACTAGTTTGTAACGTTAGAGATTATTCGTCAAGTTTCCACACAGTTTCCCATCGCCATTTCTTTTACAGCTTGAGTGGAAAATATTAGTGGGGTTTCTCAAGTTTCTTCTCTGTTCATGAACCACACAAGGGTTATGACTTTGACCTTCTACTTCTTAGGTGCCTTCTACCTTTAATCTCCATTTTTCATTGTTGGCCATTCTGTCTTGCCATGTTCCCCCACAACAATTGATATAATTGTTACAGTGGGAATTATTCAAAGCTTTTCTGTAGGGCCGGGTGGATTTCAGCATAGCTGCACAGTATGATCACTGCGATATTGAGATGGGTGTATGGATACCACTGTGTCTTTATTACCTCTCTTCTTTTTAAACCACATCCCTTCCTCCTCATGGATCCCATTAGTCACCCTCCCCCTTTGTCTCTTAAAACTAGGTTTCTCAAGTATTGGTCAGAAGCTAAGGAAGCCCTCTTCTGATCATCCACTCAGCCACTAAGGCTTGATGGAGAGAGACAGTGATTATAGTTCCCCGGTTAAGGCAAAGTGGATGCTCAAAGATCACTTTGGTCTCTTTAACTGTTAATGGATTTTTTATTAGTTCCCTTAAGTGGCAAGTACACTTCCCTAATGTATACAATTAACTTTCCTGGAGAAAAACAAACAACCACACCACCTGAAAATAACCATAGGTTAATTATACACAGGGAATAAAATTTCATTCCCCCCATCACCTTGGCTTTGACATTGCCATTTGCAAAACAAAAAACTTCACATAATCATGTGGCGAAGCAGTTATGGGACTATATTCCTAAACTCAGTTCCATTCCAAGAGCCTCCATTAGCTATAAATGGTCTCTCCTTTTATCCTGGGAGTATGGTTCAAATTTAATTCAGCTTTTTTTATTCCATATTTTGCCTTGTTGACAGGGGGAACAGGTAAAGGGGGGATTCTATTCAAAATAGAAAATGGCTCTGAATTTATTGCTGCCTATGGACTATTAGGAAATTAACATCTAATGTAGAAAACTATTTTGATAATAAAAAATAAGATATTGACTTATAAAAGGACTGCAAGGAAGTTCAGAAAGTATAGCATATCAAGGAACATATTTCATTGCAGTATTATCCCCTATAGCCAAGATATGGAAAGAAACAACTTAAGTGTCTGTTGACAGATGAATGAATAAAAAATGTGGCATAAATATATACAATGGAATAATATTAAGTCTTAAAAAAAACCAAGAAAATTCTGACATTTTCAACAACATAGGTGAACCTGGAGAGCATTAGGTTAAGTGAAATAATCCAGTCAGAAAAAGACAAATACTGCATGATATCACTTACATATAGAGTCTAAAAAAGTCAAACTCATGGAAAAGTGGTTGCTAAGGGCTGCAGGTTAGGTTAAACGGAGGCTGGTAAAAGGGTACAAACTTTCAGTTATAAGATGAATAAGGTCTGAAGATCAATGTATAACATGGTGACTATAGTTGATAACATTGTAGTATATAATTGAACTTTGTTCAGTGTATGACTTAATTGCTCTCAGCAAACCAAACAAATAAACAAATGAACAAAACAAACAAACAAAAAAGGTAAATATGTGAGGTGATGGAAATGTTATTCAATGGGGAAAATCTTTTCACAATGTATATGTATTTCAAATCATCACACTGTCCAATTTAAAAATCTTCCTATTTAATCAAAATCATACACCACTAGCACAAAAGTAGACACACAGATCTATGGTACAGAATAGAGACGCCAGAAATAAACCCATGATATATGGTCGATTAATCTTTGACAAAGGAGGCAAGACTATGCAATGGGAAAAGGGGTCTCCTCAACAAACAGTGCTGGGAAAACTGGACAGTAAGATCTGAAAGAATGAATCTGATCCACTTCCTTATACCATATATAAAAGTAAATTGAAAATGGATTAAAGACCTAAAAGTGAGACCTAAACCATAAAATTCTAGAAGACAGCACAGGCAGTAATTTCTCTGACATAGGCAAGTAGCAACATTTTTTCCAGATATGTCTCCTAAGGCAAGGGAAGCAAAAGCAAAAATAAACCACTGGAACTACATCAAAATATAAAGCTTCTGCACAGTGAAGGAAACAATCCACAAAACAAAAAGTCAACCTACTGAATGGGAGAATATATTTGCAAATGATATATCTGATAAAGGGTTAGTATCCAAAATCTATAAAGAACTTATCAAACTCAAATTCAATTAAAAAATGGGCAGAAGACATGAACGGATATTTCTCCATTAGAAGGTATACAGATGGGCAACAGACACATGAAAAAATTCTCAATGTCACTCATCATCAGCAAAATGCAAATCAAAACTATAGTGAGAGATCACCTTACATCTGTCAGAACGGGTAAAATCAACAACACAAGAAGCAGCAGGCGTTGGTGAGGATGTAAAGAAAGGGGAAGCCTCTTGCACCAATGGTGGGAATGCAAACTGGCACAGCCACTGTGGTCAACAGTATGGAGGTTTCTCAAAAAATTAAAAATAGAAATACTATATGATGAAGGAATTCCACTACTGGGTAGAATACAAAGAATACAAAAACACTAATTTAAAAAAATATATGCACCTCTATTTTTACTACAGCAAGGTATGGAAGCAACCCGAGCGTCCGTCTATAGATGAATGGATAAACAAGTTGTGGTATCTATATGTAACGGAATATTACTCAGCCAAAAAAAAGAAGGAACTCTTGCCATCCACAACATGGATGGATCTAGAGGGTATAACGCTAAGTGAAATAAATCATTCAGAGAAAGACACATACCATATGATTTCATTCATATGTGGAATTTAAGAAGCAAAACAAACGAACAAGGAAAAAAAGAGACAAGAAATAAACTCCTGAATATAGAGAACAAACTGGTGGTTACCACCAGAGACGGGTGGGGAGATGGTGAAATAGGTGATGGTAATTAAGAGTGCATTTATCATGATGAGCACTGAGTAATGTATAGAACTGTTGAATCATGGGATTGCACACCTGAAACTAATATAACACTGTACGTTAATTATACTGGCATCTCAAAACAAAACAAAACAAAAATAAAAATATTACTATTATATTTGCCAATTATACATAAATAAAGTTTAAAAAAAATACCCAAACCTGCAAAAACACACATGCACACAGCAGGTACCTAAATGAAGAAAACCACAAATTTCCAAGGTTACTGCAATGATAATTACTCTATTTATGATGAAAAATTAGGATTTAGTATTATAAAAGCCAGATCTAAAGTTACTATGTTTAGAGGTCACTAAATCATGGGAAATGCTTAAAATTTTATATTTTGGGGAAGACTAGACCTAGATAGAGTGATCTAGTTATTTTGTTTATCTCAGGGTATAGCTATTTTGTTTGTGTTGTTTTCCAACTGTGGAGGGAGTGTGATGCTTATTTAGGGTAGAGTGTCAGTTTTGTTTTTACATTGTCCTGAGTTACCTTGATTAGAGAAGAGAACCTGCTTTCGTGTCCTTTTTTTTGTAGACATTGTGTCCAAGCCCTTCACCATTAATAGGAGGTTGTGGAAATGGTGACTGAGGAGGTGGCTAAGCAGAAGCTTGAGGAAGACATTCCAAGACTGACCAGTGGCAGTCTCTATTAGTGGAATTCCCAAGGTTCCTCTGCTGCACTCAGGCTCAATACTGAAATCCATTCTCACTCTACACGGAAGGCAGCTGCACCTCTGTTCCTCCTTCCTAGTTACAGTCTCCCCACCCCCCACCACTCACTGCAACCCTAAAACTATCCACAGTTGTATTCAGCTTTGGGGAGCTGAAAATTCATCTCTGAAAATTGCCTCCACAATCTTGATGACACACACTTCAGCCAGAGGTACCTTGGGAGTGTTTGTCTCTTAGATGAAGATAGTGTTAAAAAAAAATAACTGGATCTCGGTGTATGAGTGAAGGCACGAAGAGGGAGAGAAGCATGTCAAAAACATTAACTATTTTAAGACAAAACCTTGCCACATCCATTTTGTTTTCTTCACAGTACTTCACAAATTAATTGCCTTATTGAATTATTTGCGTATTGTTTTATAAATTTACATATTTGTTATAGTCTATTGTAATAGGGATACAATACAAAATACATTTAAAAGATTTTGTTTTATGTTTATTTATTTTTTGAGACAGAGACACAGAGGGCAAGTAGAGGAGGGACAGACAGAGAGGGAGACACAGACTCCTAAGCAGGCTACAGGCTCTGAGCTGCCAGAATACAGCCTGACACAGGGCTTGAACTGATGAACCATTAGATCATGATATGAGCCGAAGTCAGATGCTTAACCAATTGAACCACCAAGGCACCCTTACATTTTAAACTTTTTGAAGTGAGAAACTTCTTTGTTTAATATCTTTAGAACATGGAAAACATGTAAGGAAACTACCATCTCTTCCTTGTTTTCCTGTTGAGATGCATAGTAATAGGTAGAAAGCAAATAATTGAACAAATAGACGACATGTATGGAAGCAAAAATAATCAACTTCAGGTTTTGGTTACTCTGGAGAGTGTGGAAAAAAAGGAGTAGGGGGGATGAAAATGGTGCTTTTATTAACTAATGTTTTCTTTTTATTCAAAAAAGACTAAAATCAAAATCACAAAAATATAAACACAATTAAATATGGATGATGATAACATAATTTATGTCATATTATTTTAGAGCTATTTGATATATTTAAAACTTTTTTTAAAACTTAAATATTTTTATAAGCATGAATACATGGTTTACTCCAATCAGTAAAGAAAGTCTAGATATAAATCTAGACACCATTGGGAAATGAATTTACTGAACAACAACAACAACAAATCATTTTTAAAAATGAGATACAAATTAAAGTAATTTAACTTTGAAATGCAGATTTTCTGATAATGAAACCACTTAAAGCATAAAGTTGAACAAAAATCAAGATGGCTGCCTATTGCTTCAGGGAAGTATGATGTTATTTATTTTTTAATTTTTATCTATTTATTTGAGAGAGAGAGGGAGAAAGAGTGTGCTAATGGGGGAGAGGCAGAGGAGACAGAATCTGAAGTAGGCTCCAGGCATGGAGCCTAGCATTGGGCTTGATTCCACCAACTTGGGACCATGACCCTGGGTTAATGACCTGAGTGGAAATCAAGAGTCAGTTGCTCCAAGGACTTAGACACCCAGGCTATCTGAAGCTAGATTTTAAAGGAATTTTTTTCCTCTCTTCCATAAACCTCCCCTCCTCCCTTCTTAGCCTTTGGTTTCAGGAACCCAGAACCTCCCTAAAAGACATGACAAAGGAGGCTGGCAGCAGGTAAACAATTCTTGTCAAAATCAGTTAGATCCTGTATTTCCCTATATCACCTCCAGCCCCTTCCTCCAGTCAGCTTGCAATTTTCTGAAGGCCATAGACTGCTGGCAAAGCAATAAAGCTATTTTCCTCTTTAGGCCAAACTCTGTCTTCTTGTTATATTTTGGCTCTGAAGCATTGATGTCAGTTTTGGACAAAAATAGTAACTATCTTATCTTCAAAGTCCACAGATATATAATGCTTCAGTGCCTAAAGTTAAAAATAGAAGGGGCCAACCCCCTAGAGGTTGAATTTTGAATTTCAGTTGATAAAAATTATCGAGAGTGGCTGATGCCACACCATGAAAGAAAGAATAGATATCTTAATAATCTATGATGCGCTTGGAAGTTGAGGGTCACATTTTATATAATTTAACTTCAACGGAGCCCTGCTAATACACAGTATATGCTCAACTTTATTTTGTTGATGTTGGAAGAAAGATCTGTAAATGTTGCCATCTGTTTGACTTAAGCAAGATTATGAAAACCAAGTGTAAATGATAGAGGAGTTATGATAATGATAAATATTTCTCACAAAAATTGGTGAAAATTCTTAAGCAGATGAGGCTGAGGGTATCTTTTTCTTTTAGTCAGACCAAAATTCTTCATTTTCTTCTGTTACTCAGGTTTTGTTGACCCTCTTCTACATTTCCCACATTTGTTTCTCACATCATATGACTTAAACAAAAAACCTTAAAAACAGGGCATTTACAGCAATTGGTGAAAACCACTCTCTGCATTTGTAATTCCTCAAAGAATACTTTCAAAAAAATTTTTAATGTTTACTTTTGAGAGGGATAAAGAGTGCGAGCGGGGAAGGGGCAGAGAGAGAGGGAGACACAGAATCCAAAGCAAGCTTCAGGCTCTGAGCCATGAGCACAGAGCCTGACGTGAGGCTCAAACCCACGAACCGTGAGATCATGACATGAGCCAAAGTTGGACACTTAACTGACTGAGCCACCTAGGCACCCCGCTCAAAGAATACTTTAAATGAAACATCTTCATCAATATTATTTTTAGGCATATTGTGTTTTCCTCTGACATGCTCTTAAAAATACATTCCTCTTTCCTAAGTTACATTGCTGTTGTAAACTTGTGTTTTGTTTTGTTTTGTTTGTTTTGTAGCTACATATATAATATATATGTCCATGGCTCTGATCTCTACTAAAGCTGTTCATTCTCTTGAATGTTGAACTTGTTATGCTAGCAGTAGATGCTTGCGTTGTGTCATTGGAACTCTGGGTTCTTGGATTCCCCACGAAAGATTTATGGGTGGATCCATGCTTGAATAAAGACAGCTAGAAGGAAAGTAGCAAGCACAAAGCAGTTGACTTAGGTGGTGGAGCGGGAAGGTCCAGAAGTGGCAAGTGCACCAGAGTCAGGGATATCATTTCTTTTTAAGTTTGCATAGGTTATGGGTCATACCTGGGGTGGTCTCTGACTAAGGTTATTTCCAACCATCTATCTAAGGGACTCCTCCTACCAGTTGGGAGGGGAAGTCTTAAACCTTGCAAGGTTCTTGCTGGAACTGTCATGGGAGTCTTTCCCCATAGGGGTTGAGGGATAGGGGGTGGGGTCAGAACTGTAATGCAAATAGATTCAAGTGCATTCTATGAGGCCAGGGTTTACTCTGGAGCAGAGGTTGAAGAGAAGAGCACCTGCTCTACAGCTGTAGCTCTTTGTCCATAAGCCCAAGAAGCTTGGAAACCACAAAAACAATAAGCTTTGCCCTCAACTTTCTTCCTCTCCCCGTATTCAACAACGCATAGCAATATGGCTATCATTATATTTTCTGAGTTTCCTCTCCTCACACTCCCTCTCCACCTCTTCTTAGTTCAGGGCTATATTATATGCCATATTATGTGTGTTATACTTTAAAAATCCATCTTATTTTATTCATTTACATGATGCTTCTCAGACACAAGCATCCTTCAAATAGTATATGCTAACCTCAATAACAATCCATGTTAAATACTATAAAATGAATGTCTTAAGAATTCTGTGTATCAGTGAAAATCCATATAATTTACCACAAGAATATCTAAAAGCTGTAAATAAAATACAAATGAATATTTACGGGTGTCAGGTACTTGGTAAAATTTATTAAAAGCCACGATAGAAATAGCTCATAAAAGAAGGTGTTCTAATATTCAACAGATTTTTGTTTACAGATTTATAGAGTAGTAAAATGAGATGGGCAGATAGTCAATTTAAATATATTTTATTACATTGTCTGTTTTTAGCAGATTTGTTGCTAGACAATACATTTGTATTTATTGATAGTACTAAAAATGAAATGCATAAATAGAATGTGAAGGTATTTTTAACAACTTTTGATGGTTTATAGAACATTTGGAATTTTTAAATTGCACTATTTTATGATTACTGAGATGAAACTTTGCCAGCATTACAAATCGCCGGGAAAGGCTTTAAAATCTTGTCAAAGAAAGTGATAAATGCTTATTGTTTATTGAAATATATTTAAATACAGTAATGAAATATCATAATATTTCTTAAAACCATTGGTAAATCTCATTGTTGAATGGGAAATTTCACCTTGACTTTTTCATGATATTATATTCTTATGCAATTATTGTATAACTTTATTAAAAAACTTCCAGGTTTCTTACTTAATTTATAATAATTTTAAAGCCTTATTCAATACCATTAAGATCCTTCAATTATGCTGTCTTTTGGCATACATGAAAAACCCACAGCTAATATCATCCTCAATGGGGAAAACAGATGTTTTCCTTTACTGTCAGGAATAAGAGAGGGATGTCCACTCTCACCAGTGTGATTTAACACAGTACCGGAAGTCCTAGCCATAGAAATCAGACAACAAAGATAAATAAAGGCATCCAAATTGGTAAGAGAGAAGTGAAACTTTTACTATTTGCAGATGACATAATACCCTCTTCAGGAAATCCAAAAGACTCCACCAAAAAATTGCTAAAACTGGTACACAAAATCGGTAAAGTCACAGCATACAAAATCAACATACAGAAATCTGTTGCATTTCTATACATCCGGGATGAAATAACAGAAAGAGAAATAAAGAAATAAATCCCATTTACAATTGCACCAAAAATCATAAGATACCTAGGAATAGACCTAACCAAAGAGGTAATAGATCTGTACTTTAAAAACTATAAAACACTGATGAAAGAAATTGAAGATGACACACAAAAGGGAAAAAACATTCTATGCTCAAGGATTGGAAGAACAAGTATTGTTAAAATGTCTATACTGCCCAAAGTAATCTACCCATTTAATGCAATCCCTATCAAAACACCAACAGCATTGTTCACAGAGATAAAACAAGCAATTCCAAAATCAGTATGGAACTACAAAAGACCCCGAAATAGCCTAAGTGATCTTGAAAAAGAAAACAAAGCTGGAGGCACCACAATTCTGGACTTTAAGTTATATTACAAAGCTGCAGTGATCAAAACTGTATGGTACTGGCATAAAAATGGATACATAGATCAATAGAACAGAATAGGAAACCCAGATGTGAACCCACAACTATACGGTCAAATAATCTCCCACAAAGCAGGAAAGAAAATCCAATGGAAAAAAAGACTCTTCAACAAATGGTGTTGGGAAAACTGGACAGCAACGTCCACAAGAATGAAACTGGACCACTTTCTTACACCACACACAAAAATAAATTCAAAATAGATTAAAGACCTAAATGTGAGACAGGTAACCATTAAAATCCTAGAGGATAAACCAGGCAGTAACTTGTGTAACAGCAGCCATAGCAACTTCTTACTAGATATGTTTCCTGAGGTAAGGGAAACAAAAGCAAAAATCAACTATCAGGGCTGCATCAAAACAAAAAACTTTACTCAGCCATAAAAAAGAATGAAATCTTGCCATTTGCAGTGACATGGATGGAGCTAGAGAGAATTATACTAAACAAAGTAAGTCAGCCAGAGAAAGACGAATACTAAATAATTTCACTCATATGTGGAATTTAAGAAACAAAACAAACAATTATAGGGGACAAAAAGAGACAGGAAAACCAAGAAAAAGACTCTTAACTAGAGAGAACAAATTGATAGTTACCAGAGGGGAGGCAAGTGGGAAGATGGGTTAGCAGGTGATGAGGATTAAGGAGCATTCTTGTTGAGGTGAGCATTGGGTGTTGTATGTAAGTGCAGAATCACGAAATTATTCACTTAATGTTAAATTAATATTACATTGTATGTTAACTGGAGTGTAAAAAAGTAAACTTTAAAAATATTTTTTTAAAAAAATAATGGTGCTTTTTTATCAGAGAACTTACATAAGTAACCTAAATTAATTTATTACACCTACTCTATACAAATAGGAACTACTTTAATTTTAAATTTGTAATATATGATGTTTGGAAGGATTTGAACTTGACCAAGATCATATTGCTACGAAATTGCCACCTAAGTTTGAACTAAGTTCTATTTGTCTCTAAAACATTGAGCTGTTTCCTGTTTTGAATTGTGTGCATCAGCAAATTTTTTCTTGAAAGCATTGCTTACTTTCTTTAAAACAGGGAATTATTATGTTGATTGATAATACTCAATAATAACATAATTTTTAGGTATTTAAAAAAATAATTCCTAAATACTTTAATTCAGGCAACCTACATATAGTAGAATAAAGAGCTCCAAATAGCACCATTCAATAATAGTGTTTGGAAAACCACATTTTCATGACACATCTCTGAGTTGAGACTCTCCAACAAATTGATAAGAAATTTCAGGAGCTTCTCAAACAAAGGCGGGGTGGGGGGTGAACCTTGTTAAACATTCTGGCGTAGTTGAAACACGGGTGATGGATGATTGATTAAATAAGGTCTTTGCCTTTTTTTCACCCCTTTCTGTCTCACACTGGGAATTTGGGTGCAGGAATGTTTCAGAGCAGGTCAGGGCTCTCCTCCTCCAAGCTAACTAGACAGGGGACAGAGGAGGGAAGTTTACAGAATGTATTTCCTTAAGAAAATATAAAATATAAAGAGTTGTAAGAATATATTTTATATAGAAACATCAATAAAATGGCTGGAAAAAAATAAGTCCCCATGTGTTGTATTTTCTAAATATTATGCAACAGTTTGATTGAGTTCAATTTTAATGGTATTAAAAGTCATAAAACATACCAGTTAGATGGCTGGGAAAAATATGGAATAAAGATGACTAGTTTTCCCAGATAATCTTATGAATTATAGTTCTATGTATAAGAATTTACCATGGAGAATTTCAAGGCATAATCTTAAAAAATAAAATGTAGGCAAATCCCTTTTCCAGAACTTATGAGAACCTGGAATGGTAGTCCTGAATTTTACTTTTGAGTGTATGAGAAAATATTTATAACACTTTTTGGAATAAGATAATGATGGAAAATGAAAGTGGGTTACAGAATAAGAGAAATCAGAAGAAAAGAAAACAGACTTTAGTGCCTTTACCACCCCAACCCAGAAAGTAAAGGGAACTCTTTTATATATGAGAGATGGTAAGATGTATCCACTAGTTTGGGAATTGCAGGCAAGATCCAAGTCAGAGCACAAGACCACTTAATACTCACACTTTAAAAAGAGATGTAGGGGAAGCTGAGTGGCTCAGTCGGTTAAGCCTCTGACTTTGGCTCAGGTCATGACCTAATAATTGGTGAGTTCAAGCCCTCCATTGGGCTCTGTGCTGACAGCTTAGAGCCTGGAGCCTGCTTCGGATTCTGTGTCTCACTCTCTCTCTCTGCCCCTCCGCTGCTCATGCTCTTCTCTCTCTCTCTCTCTCTCTCTCTCTCTCTCTCTCTCTCTGTCTCTCTCTCTCTCTCAAAAGTAAATAAACATTAAAAAAAAAACTAATTTAAAAAGAGATGTCAAGGAACTTCCAAAAAGTAGAGCCACAATCCAATCCTTACCATAACCCATGCTCATAAAAACCAGCAGAATGGCCCTACATCTTTATCTGCCCCTCTGTGAACTACCCATCCTATCCTCCTCCTGTCAGCAAAAGCAAACGAACAATAGCAAAAGAACATTTCTGTGCTTACTGGCTTAAACAGAACATAATGTGTAATACATCATCATCATCATCGTCGTCATCATCATCATCATCATAAACAACTTTATCATGGAACTGCCTGATTATCACTGAGGACCGGAGGAAGAAATTCCCCTACTGAAAACATTTTGAGGAAATGGTAAGGAACAAAGTTAGTTCATGCCCGCACCTGGTAAGTAATCTCTTACACTCTAGTGACATTTGTCCCCCTTTTGGTAACCCTCGAAATCCAGAAAGGTAAACCCATATCACAGAGGGAAAGTGACAACACTGGTAAAGATACCCCCTCAGCAAGACATGTCTGGTCCTGTTTGGAAGAGGATCTGTGTATTTCCTTTTAATCTATTCTGGCCCCACACCAGGGGATCGGGGTAAGGCTGGTGTCTCAGATCCAGGCAAGTCCCCTGCTTCCATTACAGAGATGGCCCTGCTATGGAAATAAGAGCAAGTAACCTCTGAAATGGTTTTGAGATTAGAATTTTAAACTAGACTGCACTGAGTTTTAATAAGCAACATGAGGAGAAAATAATGGAAATTGAATTTTAAGAGGATCTCTTCTTGATGCAAATAGAAGTTCAAAATAGCACAGGAAAGGGATGGTTTATGGAAAATGGCATTTTCATGATACCTCCCTATGTTGAAACTACTCAGTAAACTGTCAACAAACTGATTATATGTGTCTTGTCAAGAACTTAAGAATGCTTGAATGGATGTTTTATGTCTTTATGTTTTATGTCTTTATGGTTTAAAGTTTTCCTTGACTATCATGTATGTCTGTGCTCAAAACAAAAATGAACACTAAAAATAAGTCTCATATCTGGAGGTAAAATTCTCCTGATGTTTTACACTTACACGTTTCTTTTGACTTAAATGATGTGTTGCTTTAGCTGTTTGAATAGCACATTGCGTTTCTGAAAATGGGAAAAAATAATGGAAGATTTATGACACTTCACATACCATAAGATAGTTCACTTCAACTTTGATTGTAGTTTTTTACAGTTAAAATTTTAAGTGGATATTTTATTGTACTTTGCTAAATTTATGTTTGAAGCCATGTTTTGTGAAGATTATTTTCTAGTTGTGAATTATTCTGTCTGATACAGCTAGCTTCAAATTATTTGCAATTGATTTTATTGAATTGCTGAACCATCTAGATATGTTATGTTTGATTGTAGCTAGACAATGTCTTTGTTGAAAAATATTATTTTTTGTAAGTATTACTTACTGTTTTCCCAAGAACAGGCAGTGCCATTTATGTGATATATATGAAATAATATAAGCCAAAGTTACAAGCTTTAAGTTATCCTAGACACTTTACTACCCTCAAGACATCTTATTTTTGATTCAGTGTTTTCATTAAGTTCTCTTTTCAACAATAGTGTTTAACTTTAATGCCATTTATTTTTACTTCTGTCTGCTCTGAAGGGATTCAATTCTGGTTGGTACTTTGCATATTGTCATCTGACAGTGTTTTTTTTTTTTTTTAAGTTTATAGAGCATGGCTTTTTCCATTCAGTTCTATCCTGACAAAAAGTAAACATAAATATGTTTTATCACCCGGAAAATTTTACAAAAGTATGCTGGGAAAAAAAAAGCTGTGTAGTACACAGAAATGCCAATGTACAATTTCTTGCTATATGAAATTATTAGGATAAAATTCTCAATACACACAAAAAAATCATTTGTTTATTCATAAGTAAGAGTGGAGAACTAGACATAGAAAGTTTCAAGAACTCTCTTTAATGATAAACTGAAATTATTTTTGCTTAGGACATTTTGTTTTTCTGTATAATATTTAAACAAGTATATTTCCTATATATAAGAAGAAATGAGCCATGTTAAAATGCATCATTAGGAGAAAATGTTTCAATTTATAATAACAACATACTTGGAGGAAACAAATGCTTTCTTTTAAATCAGAGCACTGTCATAAACTTCTGTGCATGTTCATATTTTGTAAAAGCTTAATGTAACTTAAATATATAATTGATCAGATAGACTGATATGACAAAGTAATATTTTTTCTATTAAAAAACCAGGATGGTACTCTAAGGCCCTAAATAATTGCTTTTTGTGTTCATTTCTTAAATCTCATTTGTGATTAATTTGGAGGTATAGGATATGAAATAAAGAGTGCCCAATTTCATCAGACATCAGCACATTCTCATTGTTACAAGTATTTCACAGTGGGTAAAGTAAATACTTAGATTTGCTGGCCCCAAAGAGAAATCATTCATTCTATATTGCTAGCAGAACTGATTTGGGGTGGGAGGAAAGTGTGATCAATGTGGTCAAAAGCAGGAAATGACTCATGATTGTAGCGACTCCAAATTGTCTTCCACTCCTTTGCCATATGCTGGCATCTGGAAACTATGAGGAATTATGTTGGGAGGATCCAAGAAGGATTTTGCTTTCTCAGTAAAAGAAATTGGTACCCTCGCTCCACTCTTCTACTTTTTTAAAGTAGACATTTTCCTTGTAATTATAGAAGTCACTGAATGAGCATGCAGAAAGAATGCATAAAGGGAAAGTCTGTAGACTAATGGTGCCACATGTTCAGAATGAGTCAGAGTCTTTAATGGCTTCATTGAAATTTCGATTAAAACAAAAAGAGCAAACCTGATCATGGTTGCCATGAAATTTGGAGGCAATTATAATGGGATAACTGGAAAGAAAAATATCAATACTTTTTTGCGTTGGATTGTACCCACCTCCCTCCCCCCCCAAAATGATGTTGGATACTATTTTAGTTCATTCAGGCTGTTATAACGTAATACCATGAACTGGGGGGTGTACAAACAACAGGAATTTATTTCTTACTCCTTTGGAGACCAGAACTCTAAGATCGAGGTGTTACCAGATTCAGTATCTGGGGAAAGCCCACTTCCTGGTTTTTAAGTTACTATTTTTTCCCTGTGTCCTCATATGGCAGAAGGGGCAAGGTATCTCTGTAGGGTGTCCTTTATAAAAACACTAGTCTCATTCATGAGAATTCCACCCTCACAACCTAATCGTTTTCAAAATGATTCCTCCCCATATACTATCACATTGGGAATCAGGTTTCAAGGAATTTTGGGAGGATACATTCAGTTATAGTAGCTAATCCCCAACACCTCAGAATGTGACTCTTTTTGACATAGGGACTTAATAGACGTAATCAAGTTAAAATGAGGACATTAGGAGGAACCCTAATCCAATATGACTGGCATCCTTATAAAAAACAAAACAAACAAAATGGACACAGATACACACAAGCACACATAGAAAACTTGTATTTTCCACATAGAATAGTGCTTCCAACAGCCAAGAAGTAAAAACCAGAGGCTAGAAGGGAGTCCTGGAAAAGACCCTTCCCTAAGTGCCTTCCAAGACACTGATGCCTTGATAGTTTATTTCTGGCCTCCAAAACTATGAGGCAATACATTTCTATTGCTCTTAGCCATCCATGTTTTGGTCCTTTGTTACTGCAACCCCAGAAAACTAATGCAATACTTAAGTATTAAAAGTGCATTTGTAATTAATTAGTTAAAGGGTAAGGTGAGAAGTTTCTAAAACAAATCATACTAGTAAAACTCATTTAGTTGACCATATTATTCCATATGTAGTGAGGGTAATATAATAAACTTTCTAAAATAGAGACACATTCATTCTCAGTCTTCTGCAAGTCTATAAGAGAAAATCAGCATTTGTTCATTAGATTCCCATAGACTTAGGTAGCAATGTAATATCTTTGAATTTCAGTCCATTCACAGTGTATCCTTCAGATCAGTTTACTTTGATGTCTTTATAATGGAATCATCTAATCTATTCTCAATTCATGCTTTCTTATTCATTCAGCATAACAATATCATATGATTTATCTTTTGAATAAGGTGATACTTTTCTCAAACTGTATATGACTCACAGATTGCTTTCTTCAGCAGAGTGAAATGTGAGCTCATTTCCTGCCAAACAAAGTAACTGCATGAACAGGGAAGAAATATATTAATATGGTGGAAGTTTTACTTTTTTAAAGAAAAAATATGGCATTAAAGGCATTTTGTTATGAAGGTTACAAAGGCAAAGGTCTAATGTTCATCTGTTCAAGGATGACAGGATAACATTTAAACATTTAAATAACAGAGACATCTTATTCTGCACAACCTCAGCTAGAATAAATTCTAGGGCAGTTTTAACAACAAATCATGTGATTATATATAAATCAAAACTTTTTAGGTAGATTATTTTTTAAGTAAAAAACTCTATTACCTCTTATTAACGTATTGAGCATATTTAACCATTAGGCATACTTTGCAAATATATTTTTAAATTCTAGCAGATTAAAAGGTAAACAGATCAGATATTTCCAAAATTTGGATAACCAAAGCTACAGGGATATGTATAATAGTTTAAGGATTTTATTAATCATATATATGCTATTTTCAACTGTATTGAAGGAAAAAATGGCTGAATCTTCAAAGCCTTTTGGTTCTCATAAATGTTTTTGTCTAGTATAGTTGTTTTTCACATGGGTTCCACAGAATACAATGGCATAAACAAAACTCTAGTTAAATAAAGTTAGAAATTCTATGTGCCATATCTCTCACTGGAAATCGACAAAATGTCTAGGCATGTAAAATACAAGGAAATATTTTACAGTGAAAACTTGTTTAATCCCATTTAACCCTGAGTTTTCCAAACATACTGCTTCTACATGAAACACCTAATCATTATCAATAAGCACTATTCCTCAAAGGATGGTAATATGAAGTATAAAACTTCAAGAAACTAGCTCTTTAAAAAAGTCCTTTTTATTGAATGATGGACAGAAGATGATCTCTGTAAAATGGATTTATAGATAAAAACTTAAAATTGTGTATGCCATTTAACGAGAAAAGAATAGACATCATCATAATATATTCTAGTCCAGATATCAGCAATATTTTTCTGTAAAGGGCCAAATAGAAAGTATCTTAAACTGTATGGGCAACTATTCAATTGTCATAATTACTCAACTTCATCATAGCCAATATGTAAATGAATAAGTGTGACTAAGTTCCAATAAAACTTTATTTGTGTACCGAGAAATTTGACTTGCATATAATTTTTACTTCACTAAATATTATTCTCATTTTTTTAACCGTTAGAAAAAACAACTAAAAACAGGGGTGCCTGTGTGGTTCAGTCGGTTGAGTGTCTGACTCCTCACTTCAGCTAAGGTCATGATCTCACAGTTCATGGAATTAAGCCCCACATCAGACTCCATGCTGGCAACATGGAACCTGCTTGAGATTCTCTCTCTTCTCTCTCTCCCTCTGCCTGTGCCTGCATGCATGTGTGTTACCTCTCTCTCAAAATAAATAAATAAACTTAAAAAAAAATTAAAACATTTTTAGCTCACAGACAATACAAAAAGAGGTAACATGCCAGATTTAGCCTGTAGACTGTATTTTGCCAACCCTTGTTCTAGAATATTAACCCTGTGGACATTCCATCCGATTTATATGTGTCTTTTAGAAAGGAGAGCATCATTCTTATATTCAGGCTTAGATTGTTTGGGCAAAAAGCTCACGCCTCTTTAGGAAGAACAAAGAAGAACAATAAAGAAGGAAGAAAATGATAGATATATCTGGTGATGTGATAAATATATCTATATTCAAATCTATACTTCATAATGCCATGCTATTAAAATTATGCAGTATAGTATTTTTTTAAATGTTTATGTATTTCTAGAGAGCTAGAGGGAGAGAGAGAGAGAGAGCATGTGCACATGCATGAGCAGGGGAGAGGAAGAGAGAGAGAGAAAGAGAGAGAACCCCAAGAAGGCTCTGCACTCAGCACAGAGTCCATCACAGGGCTGGATCTCACAGTTGTGAGATCATGACCTGAGCCAAAATCAAAAGTCAGATGCTTAGCTGACTGAGCCAACCAGGCGCCCTTATGCAGTAAAGTTAAATGAATTATATTTATGTTTAACTATTCTGCACTAGTTATATATTTGAACAAGTTATGTTCTCTTTTATTCTTAGTATAAATAAAATTTAATGACTATGAAGAATAATACACTATCCCATGGAAAACAAAAGAAAGGGAAAATTAATTGGTGACATTATTATAATTACATTTAAAATTATGTAGAACTACATGTTAGAAAGTTAATATGGAAAAAATGCCCTAAATAAACTATGAATTCTTTGTATTTTTCTAGGACTTGACAGTTTAACTCAGCCTTCTATTTTTAGGGACATCCAAGTTCAAGATTCTTGTTGTAGTCTGTTCATTTTTATTTCTCTGTAGTATTCCTGTCTTTTAACATATTATTTATCCTCCTGTGTTGATGAGTACTTGTTGATGGGTTTATACTTGGTGTTAATGTATACAATATTTCTATGAACATTTTGTAAAAGGTTCTGGTGTTACCTATGCAAATATTCCTCAAACGTGTATACCTAGCAATGAGACTACAGGAAATGCATGAACATCCTTGACTCTATTGGAAATAATTTAAAAGAAAAGTTCTTGTGCTTGTATGAAGTTTTACTCCCAAGGTTAGCAAATGCATTTTCCTATTTCTCTCAACTTGCTACTCACTAACACTTTATATGTTTAGAATTAATAATTTTAACAAACAACAAATAGGGAGTCCATCTTTCCCTGTGTGAGATTAGGTATTATAATATGTAGGTATGTATATGTTTATATGTAATCCACATATAATTTGTAGCATTTTAAGTTCCAGGCATAGCTGTACCTATAGATCAAGCTGAATTCAGCTCAACAATATTACAACAATATGTGCACTATTTTTAATCCTTTTTACACAAGTAGCAGAGGAAAATAAAATTTCAGTGACGGATTAGTGTTTAGCAACAACAGTGACAGTCTCTAGTTCTCATAAGATAAGATCTGAAAAGAGTCCCTTGGCTTTAGAAAAAAATTTGGTGATCTTTTTAAAAAGCCTTTTGATGAGAGCTGAAACTAGATCTCAGGGGACGAAAGAGAGAATGAAAAGGGAAAGTGAGCGTGTAGGTGACACTTTGAAGAAGTTTGGCTATGAGGGAGGAAAAGAGAGAGTAGATGGACTTGGAGAATACGGGGGGGGGGAGTTGTCTCTTAACTGAGGTACGATTTATATAATGTTTTACATATACAAGCACCTGCACAACCAATACTTAGATACATATATAGAATATTGCCAGTACCACAGAAAGCTTGCAGTCCATACCATTACCTTGAACTTTATCCCCATAGTTATTCTTTGCCTTGTATTTTTTGAAAGGTCATATAATGGGATCATAAAAATGCACATATTTTGGTCTTATTTATTTCATTTGACATTATGTTTAAATAATTTGTTTATTTAAGAAATGTGTATTTTTTTAATAGACTAGACTTTATTTTTACAGCACTTTCAACATACGGAAAAAATAAGCAGATAATGCAGAGATTTCCCATATTACTCACCCCCCCACACACACAGTCTACGCTATTATTAACACCTTACATTAGTTTGATATATTTGCTACAATTAATGAACCAATATCAATGTATTATTATTAACCAAAGTCCATGATTTTCTCAGAATTCCTTAGTTTTAGTTTAATGTTCTTTTTCTATTCCAGGATCCCATCCAGGATACTACATTACGTCTTCTTAGGCTCTTCCTGGGTGTGACAGTTTCTGAAATTTTCCTTTAGATAATCCTAATAGTTTTGAGGAATATTAGTCAGGGGTATTGCAAGTTGCCCCTCTGCTGTAATTTTTTTTGTATTATTACACTGGGGTTATGTTTTCTTGAGAGGAAGACCACTGAGGTTATGTTTTTATGTCATCATATTAAGGGTCCTTACTGTCAACATGTTGTCATTATAGGTGTTAACTTTGATCACCTGGATGGCATAGTGTTGGTAGGATTTCTTCCTTGTAAAGTCATTTCTTTTTTTCCCTTTTTGATAATATACCCTTTAGGAGACAGTCACCATGCACCGTTTAAGAAACAGGGAGTTATGCTTCCCCTCCTTTAGAGTGGAGTCTCTACAATATTGATTTGAGATTCTTCAGATAGGGATACTTTTCTCTCCTGCTCCATTTCACAATTCATTCACTTATTTATCTAAGTTTGGACTCACAGAAAACATTTTTATACCTTAGATTATAATCCAGTACTACTTTATTTTATTGCTCAAATTGTCCCAACTTTGGCCATTGGGAGTTCTTTCATTTGGCTCCTATATCCTTGACATATTTCCATCATTGTGTTTTTTATTATTTTTTTAAATTTTGTTTTAATGTAATTCATTTTTGAGAGGCAGAGAGAGACAGAGCATGAGCAGGGGAGGGACAGACAGAGAGAAAGACATAGAACCTGAAGCAGGCTCCAGGCTCTTAGCTGTCAGCACAGAGCCTGACCCAGGGCTTGAACCCATGAACCATGTGATCAAGACCTGAGCCTAAGTCGGGCGCTTAACCAACTGAGCCATCCAGAAGCTCCTAATAGTCTTTTGAAGACTTTCTTCCATATCTGCAAAAGATGCTCCAAGCTCATCTTGTATATGTCTTTTCCTAGACTCTAATCAGCCATTTATTTCAGGATCCCTCTTTCTTTTATTGGACCATGACATTAGAAACCAACTTTAAGTCAGTAGGCATGCTTATTGCTTCTGGTTGTCATTTCCCCTAGATCCTCTTAGCTGATAGAGCAGGAAGATACATCTGCGTACACTAACATATATATATATATATATATATATATATATATATATATATATAAAACCGTCTGTAGCTATATTAAGTTAAATTAGTTCTTACAAATGTCCCCAACTTTAGTCCATTGCCATATGAGGAACATCAGCTTCCTTCTCTTGCTTACCTATAAATTCCCACTCAACTGTGAGAAACCTAGTTCTTAATATCTGCCATCCATTTACTTAAAGTTTAATTCCAGTACACATGTTCAGCAGTATCAGAATTGTTAACCCATAAATAAATGTATTCACTAATGTACATACTTGTGTAGAGTTCCTTTTGCCTTTCCATTCAATCCAAAGTTAAATAGGTCCGTATATTTCTCCCTGACCCTTCAGTGAGGTCGTTTCATATATTTCTAGTACAGTTATACTCTCTTGTCAGAGTTTGCATACAATCCTGGGATCCTGTAACCTTCTAAGTGATTTCTTTTTTTAATGGCATATGTTAAAGGTCACTCCTTATGTTATAAAGTTCAATTTTTTTAAATGAATAATGCCATATATCCAACATGGTAGTAACATGTAGAACGATTACACTACCTTAAAATCCCATATGTTCTACCTTTTCATCTCTCCTTCCTTCCCTTCCTCTGAATCCCTTGCAACCCTTGCTTCCATAGTTTTGCTGTTTTTTTTTTTTTTACTGATTCCATAATTTTGTATTATCCCAATGTCATATAACTGGACATACTGTATGTAGCCTTTCTGTACTTGCTTCTTTTTACTTGAAGTATGCATTTTGAGTTTTTCCCATATTTTTACAGGGATTTATAGCTCACTTCTTTTTATTGCTTAATGATATTCTAATGTATAAATATTTTACAGTTTTTTAACTATTTATGTTTTGAAGGATGTTTTGGTTGCTTCCGGTTTGGGGCAATTATGAAAAGGTTGCTGTAAGTATTCATTTCCATTCTGTTGTGTGGAGATAAGTTTGCAACTCAATTTGGTGAATATCTTGGAGTGCAATTGCTGAATCATAGGATGATACTATGCTTAACTTTGTAAGAAGCTGCTAAACTGTCTTCCAAAGTGCTTGTACACTTTCCCATTTTAGCAGCAATGAATAAAAGTTCCTGTTGCTTTGCATCCTCACCGACATTTGGTTGTCGGGTTTTTGGATTTTAGCCATTCTAATAGGTATGTAATTTTATCATTGTTTTATTTTGCAATTTCTGAGGAGCAAAAGATGAACATATTTTCATATTCTTATTTGACATCTATATGTCTTCTTCATGAGGTATCTTTTCAGAGATTTTGCTCCTTTCTTAATTTGACTGTATGTTTCATTATTGTAGAGTTTAAAGAGCTTTTTTAAAAAATATTTTTAAGTTTATGTATTTATTTTGAGAAAGAGACAGAGAAAGCATGAGCAGGGGAGGGACAGTGACAGAGAGAGAGAGAGAGAGAGAGAGAGAGAGAGAATCCCAAGCAGCCTCCACACCGCCAGAGCAGAGCGTGATGTGGGGCTCCAACCCTGGAAACTGTGAGGTCATGACCTGAGCCTAAACCAAGAGTTGGATGCCTAACTGGGGCCAGGCGGCCCCAGAGCTTAAAGAGTTGTTCTTTTTTTCTTTGGTATATTTTAGATACATATCCGTTTTGGATGCAAGTCCTTTATCAGATTAATGTTTTGCAAGTATTTTTTACCAGTCTGTGTCTTTTTATTATCTTAGTAGTAACTTTGCAGAACCAAGGTTTTTAATTTTAAGCAAGCTAAACATCATCCTCGCACCCCCCGCCCCGCCCCCCATAGATTGTTCTTTGGGTGTTATGTTAAAAAGATCATTCTCAAACCTAAGGCAGATTTTCTGCTATGCTATCTAAACATACATTTTCTCCTATGATGTCTTTTAGACATTCTATAGTTTTACATTTTACATTTAGATCTATGATTCACTGTGAGTTAATTTTGGGAAAAGGTATAACATCTACATCTTCTCTCTCTCTCTCTCTCTTTCAGTCTCTCTCCCCCTTCTCTATCTTTTTGCATTACATATCCAACTGTACCAGCACTCTTTGCTGAAGGAATACAATTTCTCCACTGAATTGCCTTTGTTCCTCTGTCAAACATTTATTGGGATCTACTTCTGAGCTGCCTACTCTATTGATCTATGCATTTACTTTTTCACCAAAAATATGCTTTCTTGATCACGTAGTTTTATAGTAAGTAGATTGGTGTCAATACCAAGTAATAGACCTTCAACTTTGTTCTTTTCCAGTATTGTGGTAACCTTTTTTTTTTTAATATATAAATTTTAGAATCACCTTGTGAATCCACAAAACAGCTTGATGGCATATTGATTACATTGCATTGAATGTATAAATTAATTTGGGAAGAAATTATATCTTACAATGTTGAGTATTCTAATCCATGAACACGTAGCATCTCTGTATTAATTTAGGGACATATACATGTTTTTCATTGCCATGTCTTATTTAATTATATAAAAAATACAATATAGCATATTCTACCAATAATGAATATTTGAATTTTTCCATTTTTTTATTACAAATAAAGGTCCTTTAAATTTATTTTTACGTGCTTTGGTGGACATAAGCACTTATTTGTTTATATTGGTTTTGTGCCCAGAAGATTTTCATTATATATACATATATATTACCTTTGTTATTTTCTTTTTTAAAAAGGTTATTTTAATATATTTTTTTAAATTAATGTTTATTTTTTTTTGAGCCAGAAAGAGATAGAGTGAAAATGGTGGAGGGACAAAGAGAGAGGGAGACACAGAGTCTGAAGCAGGCTCCAGGTTCTGATCCCCTGAGCTGAAGTCGGACACTAAACCAACTGAGTCACCCAGGTGCCCCTGAAAGAGTTTTAAATAAGCATAGATACAAATCATTACATTGAATGCACCACTCAAGTTTGCCTTAAGGGACAGAAACATAGAAATTTTAGCAGGAAATATTACAGGCTCAGTTTTTAAAATATGGTAATAGATCTATGTGAATATGCTTAGATGGCATTTAAATATAAAAATGAAGCTAAGAGTGTGATAACAATAGAAATGTACCTTAGGTAATCATCCCTTTATTTTTTTAAAGTTTATTTTTTTGAGAGAGACAGAAGGAGGGGTGGGGGCAGAGACAGAGGGAGACACAGAAACCAATGCAGGCTCCAGACTCTGAACTGTCAGCACAGAGCCCCATGAGGGGCTCGAACTCACTAACCATGAGATTATGACCGGAGCCAAAGTCAGAGGCCCAACCAACTGAGCCACCCAGGCAACCCAGTAATCAGCCTTTTAAAGATGAAATCTTAACTCTTTAATATTTACAACCTTAGTCTAGCTTCTGCCTTAAATTTCTCTCTAAGATCTACTTAAAAAAATCAACAAATAAAACTTCTCGAACACTTTCATGTGACTTTTATCTTAAGTCTATTTAACATAGACTACAAGTTTAAAATCATAAAAATTGACTTCAGTTTTTCTCAAAATCATTTTGATAATATTCTTATTATGAATCATAATAACATTCTAATTTTAGATATTCTTTCACAAAGTAATATTCCTTCATAAGGGCTAATATGTATACTGGCATATTCGTTTGAGCCAAAAGGGAATTATATCAATTTGTGCTTAGCTTAGGTAATTATTTCATTTACTTTATAATTATTATTTTTGAGTATGAAACATTCATCATCCAAGAAAAAGTCAAAGCCCATGAAATTCAATTATCATTTAAGCTTCAAACATGCTGCAGCTAGTAGACTGAAGTTGTTTTCTGTGTCTGAGTGTGTGTGTGTGTATGCATATGTGTGTGTGTGTTTAACTTTGAATTTCATAGACAGCAGATACTAGCTTAGTACATGTGGTTAATTCTCTTTGTCTTGTGCTCCATATGACAGTAAACTCATTTTCTCAAGGGAAATATATAGAAAATGCCAAAGTCTCAAAATATAAATAATAAACACAATATATAGACATATAGAATAAAATTACAGCAGTGTTTTTGAAAATGTATATTATTTCCAGGTACCAAATTAACTACCAAGAAATCAAACCCTGATTGAAGAGACAGAATTTTAATGGTGGAAATACAGGTGAAAAAAAACCCAAAATCAAAACCAAAACCAAAACAAAATAAAAAATAAACACCTGCCATCTCTTTTCTACTGAAACAGAGGTTCTTAAATGCCCTGAAGTAAGTTTTATTGGCCAAGACAGTAATATTTTGATTCTCCTTGTTATCAGTGTACACATTATTAGGTGGGGACTGTATTCTCCAAGATCCCCAATGACTTGAGCATCCTTTATACCTATGTGGCTGCATCAGCCATAGATGTTCCATTTTGACTCTTACAAGTAACTGGAACAAATGTTTCATAGTCACAGTTGGGAAGTTTTCATCTTCTATTACCACATAATTTATGCTTCCTTTATATTTTATTTGAGGCTATTTTTTTAAAAAAAACAAAAGTCTTGGGGAAGAAAAAATTATATTTTCTAAAATTAAGATTTTGGTGATATTTTTCAATATCATCAATCTTCCATTTATCAAAATGTCGTTTCTATTTTCTGTTACTTCTATGTCTCTCCTTTCCTTTCAATTTCCTATATTGGAAATGAACCATGTTAATGTTTTCTTACTAACTTCCTACCCACCTCTCCTCTCTCTATTCTGCTTATTTTTATTTGCTTTAATAAAATTGCCAGCCTTTGAATAAGTTGAAATTTTGCTATAATTTCCTTTTTCTTTCCCCTGGATTTTAGTGGTTTACATGGTGCTTCCATAACACCAGCACAAATCTTTGAAATGTGAAAACATTGGCAAGTTTTGCTCTTCATATAACCTGAATTATAACGAATAATTTTACTTCAAATCGACAAAGAAAAAAGAAACAATAGCTTATAATTTGTCAGTTGACCATATTTACTGGTGTGATCGATATAATATAGGCTAAAGATATATCTCATTACCTGTGCTTACTGTTGAATGACCTCTTGGCATTTATAAAATATTATCTGTACAATGAACATAACAGTACTTTTTCTCTCACTCATCACTAACATCAGCCTCAGTCTATTAAATTACAAAGAATGGCCTGCTATTCGAACCACCTCTTCCTCTTGCATATCCACAAATTCTGTTTACAGCTAACCCCGACCTTGTTCTGCAGAAAGGCCAGGTCAGAGTACATATAAAACTCCATCCCTCCGCACCACAACCGTTTAGAAGGGAGAGAGAGACAGGAGATTTAACCTGGGTAATTCCCTCTCACAAAAATATGAAGATGGAAGGGGGAAATGGGTTTGAATGCTGGAAGGTTCTACAATGAAAGAAGTCATTCAGAACCCTGTGTCTAATTCTACCATTTTGGAACATACTTGGTAAAACCTAAATATCCAGGTACATTTGCCAGAACAGAAGCTATACAGAGAGATAGAAAGGAAACAAAATTGCAGGAAGAAAGAGAAAAAGCAAGAAAATTTGCTTTCTCATCTTCTCCTTTCCTGGTCTAAAACTTTTATGAGATCTACTTTTAATTCCCTCCCTTATTTAGAATGGTAATTTCTTAATTACTATAAATTCCCCTGCAAGTGGGATATCCAACAAAACAAAATTCTCTGACATGGATAATCACAATGCTTAATGAATGTAAAATTTAAAATGAACACTAAACATTTTGGAAAAAAAAATATAATGACACTTCTTGCAGTCTGTTCCTTACCTCTAGTCCTGAAATATGTCCTATTCCCCCAAAAATATATACTTTGCTTAAATCAATTATGATATACTCCATAATCTATGTCACTTTCAGAGATTATACAATGACAAACACAGACACAAAGGAGGGTCACGTGTTGGGAAAAATCCTCTTTGCCTTCAATTATCTCTTTTTCTTTCTTTCTGGCTATGTATTCCCTATTGTTTGGTTAATTGTGCCTGGAGAACAAACCACAACACTTGCCAGGACAGTTTTCAGGAAAAGACTCTTCTGATGGGTATTGAGACCCTAAGCAAGTGGCACAAGTCAGGAATAATCCTAAACCATGAGATTTGCTCAAAGACTGATGTCTAAGCTAAAACGGCAAGGATCCAAACTCAGCTTTCCTTTAGGGTATAAAAACCTTGCTAAATTCAGTGATTATTTTCAGTCATCTTTATATTTTGTATTTTGTGTATACCTTATGACTTATAGACAATAGATATGTCATCAAAAAATATACGGGTTTTTACATCTTTCCCAATTTTGATCCTGACATATCATAGAGGTAGATGTTTAATGGCGAAAGAAAGCAGCTAAATAAAATGGTTTAATATTAAAAGAGACATCTCATAGTAAAAATAACTATTAAACGTAATGATATTTTATGAAAAAGAAAATGTACACAACTTTGGTAGCCACCACATAAGATAATCTTTGCTTTTTATATATACTTTCATTATATTTAACAACTAGTGGAATGCTGCCGATATTTATAAAGAAATATCTTAGATATGTGTGGTGCTTTTTATGACTTTAAACAAGCAAACAAAATCAAGAAACAATAATTTCATTCAAAGCTTATGAACTAAAGAAAATATGTACAGAATTTAAGGAACTTGAGAAATAGGCAGGTATACATGGATCTATTTACTCGGGTCAGAAATAAAAATATCCTTCTTATCTATGTTTCCACCGAAATGGCTGATTTGCTACATTATTCTAATAGTTTCTAAGTGGATCTCAAATTACCCTTTCTTTGGTACTACATTGTGTCCTACAAAATGCAGTTATACTGAAGAACAACGATAAATGATAAAGACACCCCAAAGATGACCAGCAAGGGGCTTCCCCCATCCACCCCCATGGTATATTGCACTGTTGTCAATATGAGTTGTCTTTTTCCATCAGGCCATTTTTTTATGGGGCCCCTTTTTGAGGAAGAATGATTACTGGCCCTGTCAATGTCAGGCCTGGGATGAGAAATGCTTTACACAATAAAAAGTAAAGAGAAGGGAAGTGTGCACTTCTGGCTTAAGAGTCAGCATGTGGTTTTCTCTTATTCTCTTTCTCACTGTCATTGTTCATTGATAAGCTGCTCTCTCAGCTCGAGGCCGAGCCTAAAGATGATGGCAGGCAGAGCTGATACTGAACCAAGATGGCCATTCCCTGTGGAAAAAAATATGTTTTTTTTTTTATTGGTGCACCGGTAAGACTTTGAATTTAAACAGCAACCTTACCTAGAGTAAGCAAGCTGATAGATAACTCACTCCAAATAATTAACTTTCTGTTAATAGTGACTGAGTTATGAATCCACATATAATTCCGTTTAGGAACTCCCCTGGAAGTTTCCTGGGAAAGATTTCTTTGCTCCAGTTAGGAGATATTGACTGAAAGGGAAAAAAAAAATAGCCTTCTCTCCTTCTGGTGTTCTCCATCCATGTAATGCTAGAGCAGCTACAGCGACCTCACGGTAATTATGGAGGAAGGCAGGCAAAAGCCAGAGAATCCTATAAAAGCAGAAGCAGAAACCTTATTTTCTGGGCCTGAGGTCTGTTTTATCTCTAGACATATCTGAAGTAAAATAAACAGTCTCTTTACTTTTAAAGCCAAATTGATTCAAGCTTGACGTTTCTTTCTTAGGGTGCAATAGGAAGATTTTCTGTATTCTAATGATACTAATAGAAATTTTTATAGATGTTCAATAGAATACATCTTTAAAATGTCACTTTTAGGTCTACTGTTAACTGTTGTAATTTAAAAATAACAAAAAAACCTATCTTCTCCAAATACCATTTTACCTCAGTTCCTATGGTGGAGAGTCTCATGTTTTCATTGTAGTTGGTTGCATAAAATCTAGTAACCCTGAGAAAACTGCTTTCAGAGAGGCTTAGCAGTCCTGCCAGATAATTTATTTCTGAAAATAGTGTGCAAAGTCACCACGACTTTCTTTCTTTCTTTCTGTTTGTTCTTTTTTGAGGTAAACACTTTAAAGGTGTCGCTATTTCATAATCAGAGCATTAAGGATTGTGTTGGTGGAACTCTTTGTGAGGATTTCCAATTTTGCAGCAGCTTATATGTGATTGGCAATGAGTCATGCAGAACCCTACAACTCTGAGAGCATACAACATTGCACTTGGCAGAGATAGGTGGTATACTTCAAAAAAACTTCATGAGCTAAAAATGCAAATTAGCATAATAATTTTCTGGTTTCAAATTAACTTAATAAGTTGCTGAATGTTAGAAAACCAGATAAAATAAAGAACAAAGCTTTGTAACAAAACAGAATTTATTGAAATTCTGGCTTTCTACATACCACTTAATTTGTTTTATATGTGTATAGCACATGGTATTGGTGAAGTGTGTGGTTGTATTTTATAAACACATTCACACTCATTCCCTATGAAGGGAGTGAAAATGAATCCTCTGGATATCCTTAAAGACCCTGGAAACATAGGATGTAGTCCTTTGTGAAAAGACATGTGTTCCATTTTATTTGGAAGTGGAATGAAAGGACAATAATGCTGGGGAAAGTTACCTTAGAGGTAGTCAGCAGATTAGGGAAACATCAGGGGAAAGAAATACGCCATGCTTTAATGATAAACCACAGATTATGTCTGTCTTAATCCATAACCATGAAGCCTTAAGGGTGTGTGAGGTGTGCTGTCACACAAGGTTATCTGTTTCAGAAGGGCTTGACTTGGCTTAATGCCCCACTGCTGCCATCTTTAAATTCTTTTTGAACATGGGACCCTTCATTTTCAGTTGAACTGGGCCCCTAAAATTTTGTAGCTAGTTCTGCCTGGCTTTGATATGCCTACATTTTAAAATGTAATGATCAAGCGATAGAGTCAAAGGTTGTAATTTAAGGACTAAAGCATGAGAAAGGATTAGTACATTCAATATTGTCTATTATGTAAGATGAAAGTTAATGCTTGTATTATAATCTGGGAAATAAAAGTGTTTAATATTTTTTTTATTTGCGTATAGTTGACTAATGGTACATTAGTTTCAGCTGTGCAACATAGTCCTTCAACGTGCGAGTATGTTATGCTTTGCTCAACACAAGTGTAGCTACCAAATGTCACCATATAGCGCTATTACAATACCATTGACTAGATTCTCAATACTGTGCCTTTTACTTTCATGACTTACTCATTCCCTAACTGAAAGCAGACTTATAACAAAGCTTATATGTTTGGTTCCAAGCCTAGCCTATATGCTAGGTACCATTCTGGTCAGGAGGAGTGATACGTTTGTAAAATGTATCCTGATTTTTTTTCTGTTATTTACAGTATTGACCTTATTTTATTTTTTGATATAGATATTCTTTATTCTCAAGTATGGATTTTTAGTAGGCATTTCATTAATTAAACATTCATTAAATGAATTTTGCATTAATTTGCTAAGGTTGCCATAACAAAATAACACAGACTGAGTGCTTTCAGCAACAGGAATATATTTCCTCACGTATTTGGAGGCTAGAAGTCCAAGGTCAAGGTGTCAGCAGGTTTAGTTTCTCCTGAGGCCTTCTCTTTGCTTGTTGATGGCTGTTTTCTTGCTTGACCCCACATGATCTCTCCTCCGTGTACAAGAGCTCCTGGTCTTTCTGTGTTCAAATTTCTGTTCTTATAAGAACACTAGTCAGATTGAATTAGAGTCTACTCTAATGGCGTTATTTTAACTTAATCACCTCCATAAAGGTCTTATCTCCAATTAGAGTTACATCCTATAGTGTGCAGGATTAGGGCTTTATCATATGATTTATTTGCAGGGGAGCATATTCAGCTCATAACACCTTCCATGTGGCAGAAACTTTTTATGCCCTACAAATGGAAAGAAAATAATAGAGGAAGTAGACCTATATAATATTAATGACTACAAAAAGCAGATATGTTTTGTGAGGTGGGGCACACAAAAGAGGAAATAATTCCTTTTCTTGGTTGATCTAAACAGACAGTTCCTGAAGATAGATGAATACAAATACATCAAATAGAAAAGCATCCCATGTGGCAGAATTTATAGGAAAAAAAAGCAGAGTATGAAAGTATTTGAATTTTTATATGAGTAGCGGTATATACTTTGGGATTAAAAAATATGCTTCAGATATACAGATATAACTACAAATATGATGAGATGAAAAGTAGCTAAGGAATAACATACAGGTTACAGTCATAGTTTATTCAACATTAAACTTGAAACAGATTATATGCTACACAAGTAAGAACAAGCCTATGTAGTCAGATACTCCTAAATGCAGAATCAATTGGTACCACTAAGCTGTATAAAACTGTACATATAGTCGAACAACTAGGAGCCTTGGTTTCCTGAACAAATTGAAACAACAGTCCTGTGGCATACATGCCATTCTTTTCAAATTCCATTATTCTGTTCTTTTTCAGTAATAAGAACTTTAATTTTGGGGTTAAAAAAATGCTGCCTAAGTAAAACACTACTTTCTCTGCATTCTCTTGCAGTTATGTTTTGTCCATGCTTCAGGTTCGCCTGCTCCCGTGTAAGTGGCAGTGCTTCATGCCATCTCCTGGAAGAGCCTTTAAAGAAGGTCCTGTGTTCTTCACTTCTGTTCCCAACTTTAAAGTACAAAGCTGATCGATATTTCAGCAGTCATCTGGGAATAGGAGAATAAAGTTCTATCCCTGGGATTGTAGATTAGATCATTGTAAGGAACCTGGGTTCTATAGAGTTTGTGGAGCCAAGACAATACTCCATACTTGGCTCGACTACCTCTAGACTTCTTTTAGGTGAAAGAGACAAAATCTTTTTCGTATATTAAAGGCCTATTATGTTGCATTTCCTACCACTTCAATATCATTGACTCCTCTTTGTATTCACAGTGTTGTTACAATGGTACATTAACAATGAAAAATGGGTAGTACACAACAAGTTCTTTTAGTTTCTTTATAAGTAAGGAGAGCTATCAAATTCTGATTATTTTAAGGGGGATACCAGCGTGATAGGAAATCAGTTAAAGAGGGGAGGGTGGGTGATGGGTATTGAGGAGGGCACCTTTTGGGATGAGCACTGGGTGCTGTATGGAAACCAATTTGACAATAAATTTCATATATTAAAAAAAATTTATCACCATCAATAAAAAAAAAGGAAATCAGTTAAAGAAAAATAATTCCTGAAATTGTCAAAAATATTTCCAAGTGGGAACAGAGGAGGCAAAGAGATATTTAGAATATCACAGAGTATGAGATATGAAAATATAAAACAATACAGTTTTAGATGGGATACTCTACAGATGATGTAAAAATAAGTAGAAAAGTAAATTGTTAACAAAGAAATGATTAAATGCAGTGGTTCAGTGGACAAGGGACAGGAAATACTCAGAGCACAAGCAAAAACTTCAACTGCTTGGGCAACAGGAACAAAGACCATGTCAAGGGAACAATAGCATTGAGATCATGGACATTCGAAGTTTAAATTTTGTAACTGGGTTTAGGTATGTTAGAAGATTTGTCACATTTCAAAAATGGTAAATATTTTTCTATTATTCAAGTAAACATGTACATTTGAAATATTTATAAGCATGATTTTCTATCCAGAGAATAATTCTGAAAGCTGCCTAATTATCATCCTTCATACCCTCTAATTTATTTAATATATGACAAAAATAATACTCCATATTTGATCAGAAACTCAAGATGATTTTTTTAGATATATGTCTTTAGATGACTGTGTATTTTATTGCTAATAAATAACCTTTAGGTTGCCCTAGGAAAACAAGTATTCCATAAGCACCTCACAAAATCTGTGACAGAATCAGGAGAGATAGTCAGTGAAATAGCTTTGTACACTGTAAAGTACTGAAGTAAATTAAAATATCCCTATTATTATCTCTCTAAAATGTAGTTTCTTCATGTAAGCATTGACTAATTGAATTGGTTGGGTATTTGTGATTGTTGAATGACTCAAAATCTGTCAAAATGACATGGAATATTATGAGCTGCATGCAAATAATAGGAATATTTTTAAATATACTGAGTATGATTTACTCTGCCAAAATATATTTTTTTCTTTAATACAATATATTGTACTTGCCAAGCCTGAAAAGGGAGAATGTCAGTTAATTTATCTATTGAGTAGTGATGATTTACAAGATTTGGAATAAAATACAAATACTAATACAATAATACTGCTAGCCTTTGGCTAAAAGGGATTTTATCAAGTAAGAAAAATAAAAAGGATTTTTTTTCCATTATCTCTCTAAGGAAACTAGTGATTAATTTTTCTGTATTTACTGAAAGAAAAATGAATCTTTAAGGAGTTATTTGCAAATAAGCAGAAAAATAATCCTCTGCCTACACTTAACAGGAAAAAGGGATATTGCACCAAAATATCTACACTCAAGACACCTACAGAAAAGTGAGATGGAAAAAAAAATCATGACATCATGGCATTGATAAACATTTATTAAACCTAAGATTCTGCACAACATATATTAAAAATAATTTTTGAACTAATAAAGGGCACAAAAATTTGACCAGTTGAATTTCAACAAAACTTAGAAGTCTGCACTTCAAAAAACACAAGAAAGTAAAAAGACAACCCGCAGACTTAGAGAACATATTTGCAAATCATATATCTGATAAGGGACTTATATCCAGATTGTAAAAAGAACTCTTACACCTAAACAGCAAAAACACAAATAACTTAGTGTTTTAAAATGAATAAATAATCATGAATAGATATCAACCCAAAGTAGATAGACAAATGACCAACAAGCACATGAAAAGCCACTATATCAGCCTTAGGGAAATTCAAGTCAAAGCCACACTGAGAAAACACTTCACACCCATTAAAATGGCTATAATAAAAAAGGCAGATAATAGTAAGTGTTGAAAAGGATATGGAGAAGTTGGAACCCTTGTAAATTGCTAGTGGGGATATAAAGTGAATAAGGTTAAAATTATAAGCATTTAGAGAAAATAAAATAAGAAGATAATTTGTTATAATGAAAGTATGAAAAGAAAAATTCAATTTAAATGACTTATTGGGAATAATAAGGCAGCTAGTATAAAATACAGAAAAACTTGGTTTGAATTTAGATAAATAGTAGAAATGATGTATGAAGAATATTCAAACTAAAGGGTAGCCTTCTCCCCAAAAAAGTACCAAGTCAAAAAGAAACATATTTAAAGCTTGCATAATAGAAATCAAAGTTAGAATCAGCTCAGATTATTGCTATCTGGAGATGAATGATTTAAAATAATTTTGTAGGGTAGTTATTAATAGAATTTTTGTTTTACTGTAACAAGCTATGGATAACAGGGATTTGTACATTTGATGAGGTTCTATAAGGTAATCTTTAGAAATATGATAGCAAAGATAATGGTGGAATACTGCTGTGTAGTTTATTAAGTCAATGTTTCTAAGTTGAACTTTCCAGCTTTCACTTTCCTGTTTTTTAAATTTTGTATTAAAAATATGTTTAATGTTTATTTATTTTTGAGAGAGAGACAGAGAGACAGAGAGACAGAGAGAGAGAGAGAGAGAGAGAGAGAGAACAGGGAAGGAGCAGAGAGAGAGAGGGAGACACAAAATCTGAATCAGGCTCCAGGCCCTGAGCTCTCAGCATAGAGCCCGATGCCGCTGGGCTCAAACTCGTGAACCATGAGATCATGACCTGAGTCACAGTCAGATGCTTAACTAACTGAGCCACCCAGGTGCCCCTCAGTCTTCAGTTTTCAATAAATGCTCATTTGCAAAGAAATATTGTCCTAATGTCTCTTCATGGGCCAAATCAGAATTTTGGTAGATTCATATGTTTACAAACTATCCAGTCTCTTTGCCTAGTTTTTTGATTATAAATCAGTGGCTCAAAGCTAAAAATGGAATAATAATTAATGATTTACCTTGACAGAAGGAATGCTATACAGTGATTTATACTGGCATTTGTTGACAAAAAATTATTTCCAGAATTGGAAACCCTTACTTGAGTTGTTTTAGTTGTCAAGTTTCATGAAGAAAAACACTGCTTAGAAAGACATCAAATTTCTTTTTTTTTTTAATTTTTTTTTCAACGTTTATTTATTTTTGGGACAGAGAGAGACAGAGCATGAACGGGCGAGGGGCAGAGAGAGAGGGAGACACAGAATCGGAAACAGGCTCCAGGCTCTGACCCATCAGCCCAGAGCCCGACGCGGGGCTCGAACTCATGGACTGCGAGATCGTGACCTGGCTGAAGTCGGACGCTTAACCGACTGCGCCACCCAGGCGCCCCGACATCAAATTTCTTTGTAGACACTATATATCTCATAAAATACCTCATTACATGACTGAAAATATCTGGAATTATATTAGTTACAACTTGATTAAGAAGCAAAGTTCAAGAAACTATCTTATAATACAGACAACCAATATTTTTTAGTTTATTAATATATCAGAGTAACTATGAAAAATGGAGTATTTGATGGTAATATAACTATTGAATCATAATTAAACTTGAAGTACTTTGGAACTGAGTATTATACAGTAACTATCAAAGACATCTTTCTTCCCACTTCCCAGATTCCAACTGACATAAACAATGGGATATACCTAACAGAAGTCATAAAAATTTTTGGGTGTTAATTGGAAACCTCTCTGTTTGACACAAATATATCATGAACGAAATTAATCAACATAATAATTGTGTAGCTCACAAATCATGAAAAGGCAGATCTGAAAGTCAGGTTCAAGTGCCTGGGTGGATCAGTGGTTTAAGTGGCTGACTCTTGATTTTGGCTCTGGTCATGATCTTACGGTTCCTGGGATGGAGCCCCAGGTAAGGCTCTGTGCTAACCGTGTGGAGACTGCTTGGGATTCTTTTTCCCTCTCTCTGCCCCTCCCTGGTTCTCCCTATAAATAAATAAATAAATAAATAAATAAATAAATAAATAAATGTTTTTTTTGAAAGTCAGGTTTAATTGGTTAAGATGATATGAATAGTTGTAGGGGCACCTGGGCGGCTCAGTCAATTAAGTGTCTGACTTCGGCTCAGGTCATGGTATCCTGCTTCATGGGTTTGAGCCCTGCATTGGGCTCTGCGCTGACAGTGCAATCTAGAGACTGCTGCAGATTCTGTGTCTCCTTCTGTCTCTGCCCCTCCCCTGCTTGCGCTCTGGCTCTCTGTCTCTCAAAAATAAACATTTTTTAAGTAGATATGATGGTTGAATATTTCTCCTTAATTTCTTAACAATGTTATTATATATGTTATTTTTTTTTTCTTCTGGTACATATGGATAATCCAGTCTGGTTTCACTCATATAAAAATGGTAATTGGTATCTCTGGATTTTTATCAAGCCAGACTGAAGACCCAAAATAAAGAAGACTTCTCTCTTGAAGCATGACAATATAAAATTCCACAGACTCTGATTGGCTTTGTAGAAGTCATACTCCTTAGCCTGTGTCAATCATTGGGAGTTATAGTATTTGGCACAGGCCAAATTATATGGAATTCATCTGAAAATGCAGGAGACTCAGAATAGCTACATCAGTCTCGAATAAAAAGCAAAATTTGAGGACTTACATTTCCCAATTTCATCACTTACTGCAAAGCTACAGGAATGAAAACAGTATGGTACTGGCATATGGACAAATATATGATGAATGGTATAGAATTGAAAGCCAAAAGAAGCCCTTACATTACAGTCAGCTAATTTTACAGATGTCAACAAAATTCAATGGGAAGGAAATCATCTTTTCAACAAATTGTGCTGAGACAACTGGTTATCACATGCAAAAACAAACAAACAAAGAACAAACAAAAACAAAAAACAAAAAACAAAAAAACAGATTTTGAGGTTGAAGTTGAGCTGTATCTCACACCATATACAAAAGTTAAAGTGGATGACAGACCTAAATATAAAAGTTAAAAGTATAATTTTTAGAAGAAAATACAGACTATACATTTACAATCTTGGGTTTGGCAATTACTTCTTAAATATGACACCAGTAGTGCCAATAAAAATAGAAAAGAATAGAAAAGTAGACTTTGTCAAAATTAATTATTTTCTCTTCAAAAAACACCACCAAGCAAGTGAAAAAATGATTCACAGACTGGGAGAAAATAATTGCAAAATATCACTATGTGTGTGTCTGTGTGTCTGTGTGTGTGTGTCTGTGTGTGTGTCTGTGTATCACAATATAATCATATCCAGAATAAAAAACATCTTACAACTCAACAATAAAAAGTCAACTCAGTTAAAATCAAACCTAATTTTTAAAAAAATGAACAAAAGTTCTGAAGAAACATTTTTCAAAAAAAGACATACATTGGCAAATAAACACATTAAGAAGGCACTCGGTTAGGGAAATGGACATCTAAACTACAATGAGATATGACTATACACCCACCAAGATGGCCATAATAAAGAAGAACACAAAAACAAATCCAAAAAACAGGTGTTGGCGAGGATATGGAGAAATCAGCACCCTCACACATTGTTGAAGGGGACATAAAATGAGTCAGCCATGCTGAAAATCATTTTGGCAGTTCCTCAAAATGTTAAACATTACTTATTATGAGACCCAACAATATTACTCCTAGGTATATACACAAGAGAAATGAAAACATATCTACACAGACTTATACATAAATTTTCATAGCAGCATTATTCCTAATAGTCAAAAAGAGGAAACAACCCAAATAACCATTAAGTGATGAAGAGATAAACCATGAGTAAAGCTACACAATGAAATAATAATCATAGATTAAAAGAAATAAAGTACTGGCACATGTTACAACATGGCTGATCAAAAAAAAAAAACATTATGCTTAGAGTAAGAAGTCAGGCACAAAAGAAGGTATAACATAAGATTCCAATTGTATGAAATTTCAATAGAAGGCAAATATGAAGAGGCAGAAAATCTGTGAGATTATTGGTTGCCAAGATCTCTAAGCACCTTTTTTTAGGGTGATGGAATGTGGCAAATTTTTTTTTAAATTTTTTTTTCAAAGTTTTTTTTATTTTATTTTATTTTTGGAACAGAGAGAGACAAAGCATGAACGGGGGAGGGGCAGAGAGAGAGGGAGACACAGAATCGGAAACAGGCTCCAGGCTCTGAGCCATCAGCCCAGAGGAAATGTGGCAAATTTATATAATTGTAATGATTGTATACCTCTATGAACATATTACAACTTATTGCACTGTACATTTAAACAGTTGAAATGCACGGTACATTAATTCTAGCTCAATAATGCTGGTTTTAAAAATGCATAAGAGATCTAGGAGCACCTGGGTGGTTCAGTAGATTGAGTAGTGGTTCAGTAGATTGAGCTTCCGACTTCAGCTCAGGTCATGACCTTGCCTTCTGTGAATTTGAGCCCAGCGTTGGGCTCTGTGCTGACAGCTCAGAGCCTGAAGCCTGCTTCAATTCTGTTTCCCTTTCTCTCTGCCCCTCCCCCATTCATGCTCTATCTGTCTGTCTGTCTCTCTCTCTCTCAATAATAAATAAACATTAAAAAATTTTTAAATGCATAAGAAATCTAAATGAAAAATTTTTTTACGATATCTATTGCCACCAGAATGTGTCGGTATGCTATAAAAATACCACTTCAAATTCGCTGGCTTAAAGCAATAACTATTAATTTAAGTCATGAGTCTGTAGGCCAACTTTTATAGATCTTCTTGTCTCAGATTGATTCATTAATGTATGTATGCTTAGCTGCTTCCAGCCAGGTGGCTCTGTAGTTCTTGGCTACAGAACAGTTGGGGGGGGGGGGAGGGGGCACGGGGGGGGTTGACTACCCTTCAGTTTATATAAGATTGTCTCAGATTTGCATTCTCCAGGCTACTTCAAGCACATTTTAATGATAGAAGTGAGCACAAAGAGAATGGTAAAGGCATGAACAGTTTACAAATTTCTGCTTCCCTAACAACAGCATACATCTCATTGGACAAAGCAAATCATGTGACTATATTCAGAATGGAGTAAGAAAATTTATCCAACTTTCTGATAGAGGAAGCAAGGAAGCTGCTTTATAATGTAATAAAAGCTAATGATAAGATTGGAGAGGTAGACAATCCAGCAATCTCACTACTGAATACACCACTGAATCACAAGAAAGGATACAAGAACACTAATTCAAAGAATACATACACCCCGATGTTTATAGCAGCATTATCTACAAGAGCCAAGATATAAGTCCAAATGTCCATCAATTAAAGAATGGATAAGGAAGTTGTGGGGTGTGTGTGTGTGTGTGTGTGTGTGTGTGTGAAAAGAATGAAGTCTTGCCATTTGCAATGACATGGATGGAGCTAGAGTGTATTATGCTAAGAAAATAAGTCAGAGAAAGACAAATACCATATGATTTCACTCATGTGGAATCTAAGAAACAAAACTAACAAAGGGGAAAAAATTAGAGAGAGAGAGACAAAGCAAGAAACAGACTTTTAATTTCAGAGAAAAAACTGATGGTTACCAGAGAGGAGGGCAAGGGGGTGGGGGGACAGGTTAAATAGGTGATGAGGATTAAGTAGTGCACTTATTATGATGAGTACTGGGTGATGTATGGAATTATTGAAATGCTATATTGTACAGTTGAAAATAATATAACACTGCATGTTAACTAACTAGAATTAAAAGAAAAACTTTAAAAAAGAACGACTGGAGAGGTAGACACTGGACAGAAAAAAAAGTCTATCCTCAAATTTACTCTTAAGTGATTTGGAAAATAATATCAAAATGCATCAAGGTATTTTCTTATTCATACATCATTCCCTGTCTTTCTCTCTCTAGTTCACACACACAAATACACACACACACAGTGTAAAAACAGTAAAAAGACAAAATTATGCACCAGAGTGGCCATTTCTAGGGACAGTATCTAGGATCAATTTTAGTTTCTATTGTATTTAAATTTTTCTTCAATAAATATATATGTACATATTTTATAAAATTGATTTTTGAAAATATTTCATAACTATTAATTTAGTAGTAAAATTGTATATGAAATTAGAAGTTCTAATTTTTACATAAGCAATTTATTTTTTACAATGATTTTAAGTAAAATACTCAATATTTAATTACTATTGATGACTCACAAATCACCTAAAATATTAGACATGAAAGGAAGCTCAACATTAGGGGCTCCTGGGTGGCTCATTCTGTTACGCATCCAATTCTCAGTTTCAGCTCAGGTCATGGTGTTGTGGTTTCGTGAGTTCGAGCCCCGCATCAGATCTGGGCTGACAGTGCAGAGCCCGTTTAGGATTCTCTCTCTCTGCCTCTCTCTCTGCCCCTCTCCTACTCATGCTGTCTCTGTCTCTCTCAAAATAAGTAAATAAACTTGAAAATAATAATAATAATAAAAGGAAACATAAAAGATTTGACTTAGGTAAGACAACTAAAAGCATTTCAACAAGACCATCTGAATCCCCTAATTATTGGTTATTTATTTTTATTGTCAATATTATGGTTTCTTTTTCTTGCACTCTGATAAACTGCTTGGATTAATATTAGTTCAGTTTATTTAGGAATAGTAGGAGTTAGCTTATGACATGAGATGCATTTTCTAAATTTTTCTTTATTACTGTGTTCTAATAATTCTAGACAAGTCAGATGGTTTTATATCTTGAATTTTATACTAGCATTTCAGTGTATTTTCTCAGTATATTTACAATGATGTAGGTAATACAATGTCTCTTAAATTTCCCACCTAAACTAGGACAGAAAACCAAGTAAAAACTTAGAATATAATCCTCCATTAAAAAAAATCATGGGGAGACTGGGTGGCTCAGTCGGTTAAGCATCCAACTTCGGCTCAGGTCATGGTCTCAAGGTTTGTGAGTTCGAGCCCCGTGTCAGGCTCTGTGCTGACAGTTCAGAGCCTGGAGCCTGCTTCAGATTCTGTGTCTCATTCTTTTTCTGCCCTTCCCCCACTTGTGCTCTATCTCTCTGTCTCTCAAAAATAAATAAATGTAAAAAAAATTTAAAAAAAAATCAGCACTGGGTCATTAAAACATTTGGTAAAATATGAAAATTATTAAAATCAGTGATTATATACTACAAACAGTTGAAGTGGTCGTATAAATATGATTTCATGCATTTTTTCTTTTAGAAACTACCAAGAAATTATTAACTGATCACAAATCTTCAGGCCTGGTAAGTCATTGGTAAAATCCTTCTTTCTTAGGCTTGGACATTTTAGATAGCATTTATTATTTTTCATTCAGTATTACAATTATGTATTCGTTCAATGATTCATTCATTCACATGTTTCCACAAACATTTATGAGATACCTATCACATCCCCTGCACCATTCCAGGCAGGACCTGAATTGAGCAAAACACACTTAGCTTCTACCCAGGATCCTTATAGCCCTCCCTCAAGGACTTCGTAAAGAAAAAAACTGCATATGTTTAGCCAAAGAGACTGACTGACCTTTAAGGAATTATTTTGAAAGAATTTCGGAAGGATTTTTGTTAGGTAACATCTCAAAGAGCCCAACGTTACTTATAATAAAGATAATCATAATTACATATATTAATATTTTATGTGTATACATAATTATATTAAGCCTTTAATAAAAAGCTTGTAATCAAAGTAATGACATATATTCCTAAATTCATATATATCCAATCAAGTATTTTTTAAGTATAGAGTCTTATCTCCCTTTGGGGCTTGAATTGGTGTTTCTATTTTAGAATCAGTATTAGAATATTTTATTTGCAATAATTATACTTTTAAAATATTCTGGTGTAAAATATATATTGAGCGTTCTCTGAGGACAGTATCCATCCAATGTGATATAAATTAATTTCAACTTTGTCACCACAGCATCTAGTATGACTTCAATATGCTTTCTCTCTCTCTCTCTTTTTTTTTAAGTTCATTTATTTACTTTCAAAAAGAGAAAGCAAGAGGGGCAGAGACAGAGGGAAAGAGTGAAAATCCCAAGGAGGCTCCATGCTGTCACCACAGAGCCCAATGTAGGGCTGGAACTCACAAACCATGAGATCATGACTTAAGCCGCAATCAAGGGTCAGACGCTTGACTGACTGAGCCACACAGGCACCCCATATTTTTTTTAATTGAAGAAATGAATGACCTACATTGAAGGCACACCTTTGATACTTAACATTGATGAAACTATTTACTATGAAAGCAGTGAACTAAAGTCCGTTAAAATCTTCATGCCTTTGCCACATATCCAAAAAAAAAGTTACATCTAATCTAGGAAGTCAATTAGTTGTTTAAAGGTTCCAAGTGAAAGTAGCTTTGTTCCTTTGCTTCATGATCCTTGCAGAGTTCTCTTGTCAAATAACACACAGGAGGTCCCATTATTTGGACTCCCTTCTCTTTGAGCAATGCCCCAGGCATTGGATAATTGCTCATAAGGTAAAGATCTACATTTTGAATACTACATCAATCTTTTGTATAATATTTTACAAATTATATTTTTGTACTTTATTATCTTTGAGCACCCTATGGATATTTTTCAAAACACTTACCTCCTCTTATATTTTCAGAGATCGAAAGTACATAAAGGCTTCTCTGTTGGATGGCAACTATGCAGTTCTCATTTTAAAATATTTTTCCATTCCTTGTTTTGATTTATTTCAAGTCACCTATGTATCAAATGACAAACCAGTTGGTTGCTGACCTTTAAAAAATCCCAGAGCTTTAAGAGAAAACCATAGGGAACCCGTCCAAAATACTGCTCATTTTATAATAAGACTACTGCAGTTTTCTTTTGCAATTTGTAAGTAGGACTGTAAGCATTTTCAAAAATATTACATACCTGGAAAGCACACTATTTTGTTAAGATATGTACACACACATACACACACACACACACACATGCACACACACACACAGACACATACACTTTTATATGATCAAATCTTCTGTCTCTTAACTTTTCTGGGACTGTTTGCTTACTTACTTACATGTTAGTGAAAGATAAAAAGAAAACAATATTATGCATTGTTAAACTATACTAAAATAATAACAAATATTGCTGGTATTTTAAGCTTGTAAAAATATTTTTATTACTTCTTAAAACATTTTTTAGTTTGTTTATTTTCAGAGACGAAGAGAGAAAGAGGGCAATCGGAAGAGGGGCAGCGAGAGAGAGAGAATCCCAAGCAGGCTTCGGGCTATCACTACAGAGCCTGACGTGGGGCTCAGACTCACAAACCCTTGATATTACGACCTGAGCAGGAATCAAGAGTCTGATGCTAAACTGACTGAGCCACCCAAGTGCGCCATGTAAAAATAATTTGTTTAAAAGAACCAAATGAGGAGACTGACTTCCAGAATGGTGAAATGAGAATCTCTCTGGGAGAGGTGATCCAGTCTTCTACAAGAATAACAACTAAAATAAGCAAAACAACTAAATTTAATCATTTCCGAAATTTGTGAATTAACTTTACAATAAGGAAAAATTGAAGCACTGATAATATGCTACAATATGGATGAACCTTGAAAGTACCATGCTAAGGGAAAGAAAATCCCTCACAAAACCACAATATTGTGGCAACGTTTATATGAATTTTGAGAACATGAAAGTCTCTTGAGACCGAAAGATTATTGGTTTGCAGAACCAGGAGTTGGGAGTGGGTTTCAGAATGTGAAATGTCGCTAATGTGTAGGTACTTTCATTTTGAAATAGGAAAATATTGTAAAATTATATTTTGCTCGTAGTTGCCCATCTCTGAACATAATTTAAAAACTGTATTGTACTCCTTAAATAGGTGTACTATATGATATGTAAAAGATATCTCAATAAAACTGTTAAAAAAGAAGGAAAAAACAAAATGGTATTCCTATACTAGCAGGACATTAAGAACTTTAACACGTTTCAGGAAATGGTAGACTTTGCATATTGCCACTCTGAAGTGTAGAATGAAGTATCCGTTGGAATGTAGCTCTCACTTCCATAATAATTAGCTTCCTTTATTTGAAATTAATCCTCTGATAGATGAACACATTGACACTGTCTTCTTCCCCCAGTAACCCTGATGCCAACATGGCATTGACTTTTCTGTTGTTGTTTTGTCTGGTTCTTAATCTTCTAGGCCTTACTTATACTGTATTGTAGTACTTTTATTTGTGTATTTAGCTTCCCCAAATCTGTCCTCTATGGCTTGTGAGTTGAGTTTCTGTTGAAATAATGCTTATGAAAATAGTATTCTCAGCAGACTTTGTGTATAAAAGCTATGTTATTTCTATCCCTAGGCAATATAAAGAATAAAGTAGAATTGGGAATTTATAAAATCTTAAAGAAGAATCTTTTATATTTCAAGACTCAGAACTTTTTTATACCATATTTTATGTGAACTCATTGGGATGTGTTATATAAATAGGTTTAAGAAGAGCACACATACACATTCACAAAAGTAGGATTTGGAATTCAGTGCCCCACAAAGCATTGTTTGACAAGATAATTTTTAATCTTTAAAAAGTGGTCTAGGTTAAAATGTGTTTGTGAGAAAAACGGATCAAATAAAAGTGCATTTTTTTTTCCTCGTGGACTTTTGTCATCACCTTAATGGAGTGAAGTGAGTTGTGACTCTCAAGAAAGGAAATATAGTAGTTTCCCAAATGTATTTGAACAGAGAAACCCCTGTCATGAACATCAACATTCTTAGATGTTACAAAACACACTTTTTAAAACTATGGAAAACAAGATCTTTTCAGTAAATCTTGTACACACAATTAAGGAGTTCTAAATTCCTTAAAATCTAAGAGGGAGTCTATGTATTCATCACTTTAATACTAATACTATATTTGCTTTTCTTTTATTCAACTGTGTTTGTATAAAAATAATACATATACATTATTTTCTTTATGTGTAAAATGTCAAATGGGAAAACAAGGCATAACAACAGCAAATCTCCTCTTCTTTTTACCTGCTCTAACCTCCTACATGATAGCAACTCTCAAAAATGACTTTAGTCCTTTATTCTACTATCCACCTTCATATTTCTAAAATGCATGCTGTATACTTACCCTGCTTTTCCTTTTTCCCTGATATTTGGTTATTTACGTTGACCCCTATCTTTTTCAAACTTTCTCTTTCTCTCCCTCACACACAGTTCTCCTCTCTTACATATTTTGATTATTATTACTTCTTGATGTGTGGTCAAATAAATCTCCTTTGCTCACACTATTATACATATGGAAATTCTGCCCATAACTTAGCCACATAGTAAAATGAGAGTGCATTGTCTTTCTTGTAGACTTTTTCACTTATACTGCAGTTGATAATTGTGCACGTGTGGGTGTCTTTTGTGTGTTCCTTAGTTTTTTATATACTCTTTACCTATTTATTCAAAACTTCCAGACTGCGCTGGTAAATTTCTTTCAATGTATTCAAACATCCAATATTCCATATATCCTTTTATATGCTTCTGTCAGTCTCCATCACTCTCTCTAGACCTGGCCAGTTTGTAAGCAATCGGTCAATCTTTCCAAATACTGCAGGCAATAGTTTTATAAAATATTTTGTCCAGTGTGTGCCAAGCAGTTTTCCACATAGGACTTCAGAGACCCAGGCTCCTTATATCCTTGACGTCCTCAGCCTTAAATACATAACTTGCAAAGCCATTTTTAAATGAAAACAGAGAATAAGAGAATCACTCACGAGACATTTTTCTAAGCCAAGACATAAATGTGTCATTTGTACCTACATTCTTTTTGACACAACCCAATCATATGGTCCAATCAAACTGCAAGAGGGTAGGAAAATACAGTTTAGGTTCGGGGCAGGAAAAGTTAAGAAAACACACATGTGAGCAGAGCACTAGCCTTCTTTGCCACCCTGAACTTCAATGATGAAAAAGAACAGTGAAAACATTCCAGATGATAAAGCAAGTAATTTGAAATGTGGTTATAAGGAAGCCCCTTTCTTCTTCAACACGGTCATTGAAGTCAGGAAAGAGTAAAACAACATCCGCAAAGTTTCACATATAAGAGACTCTGACACCAGAATTTCATAATAAATTGATTCTAAATTGAAAATCAAGATACAGTTGTTAATAGACAAGATTCCAAACTCTTTGATTTACTTTTTTGACAAAATCCATTAGAAAATGCATGCTAACTGGGGTGCCTGGGTGTCTCAGTCATTAAGTGCCCAACTTTGGCGCAAGTCATGATCTCAAGGTTTGTGAGTTCGAGCCCCAAGTGGGGCTCTGTGTTGAACAGCTCAGAGCCTGGAGCCTGCTTCAGATTCTGTGTTTCCCTCTCTTTCTGCCCCCTCCACCACTCACACTCTGTCTCTCTGTCTCCCTCTCTTTCTCTCTCTCAAAAATAAATAAAAACATTAAAAAATAATAAAAAAAAGAAAATGCATGCTAATTAAAGCTGAATTAAAATAAAGAATTCATAAAATAAAATGCCTGAGGAAGAAAGAAAATACTGACAATGTGTACTGGTTCCAATTGAATATGGAATTAAAATAATGAAGTTTATATGGTTATTAACTAATGAACTTACATAGGTAATTAAATATAATGACATAGGTAATTATATTACTTTAAAATAATTATTTCAGATAAAATGTATAGAAAAAATGTATAGAACAGAAATGTTAGGAGTTGTGAAATGAAGAAAGAAGATTGTGATGGTGTACCATTTTTCTTATCACTCATGTGGGATCAATAGATTGAATTTTCAACCTTTGTATTTGGAAAGCATAGATTTAAGCATATCATTTAATCTTTAAAATATAAACACTTACAGAATTAATGCAAGGTATTTAGTAAACCACGCAATGTTGTAAAAACAAACAAAAAACAAGATATGTTCAAAATAGGATGTAAAAGGTGATTAAAATAAAAATATATTTAATAATGGAAAGGGAAAGTTATTGTCGATAAAAGAATAAATAGCATAATTCAGATCATACATTTCAAAATCAATTAAACCAAGTGAACATATTTGGTTATTAACTAAAAAAAATAAAATAGCATTGAAGACACACTAAACAGCAGTGAAGAATTTTAATGTGGATGAATGTTGCTCAGTTTTACATTTGAAAAGATCACTGACTGACAGCTAGTTTGGAGAGGGTTCAGAGACTCAGGTAGGAGACCATCATAACAGGTCAATAAGTGGCAACGTTTGACTTCATAATGGAGATGAAGAGAAATGGAGATGATTTAGATTTACTTTTAAGGTAACTGGTAATGGACCAGGTTTGGAAGGTGAAGGAGAGATGTGTGTGTAAGGAATGCAGTCTTACAGGAATCTGTTTTGCAGCCAAGAGATCTACATCAAACACTGGGCTATAAGCTACTGTCTACCTAATAGAGTGAAAGGCTCCAGTGAATGCTGGAAATATCTAGGAAGTGAATTGAATTCAGTCTGTGGCATGGGAGGCTTAAGATGCAAAGCAAGTGTAACAAGGGAAGTAAATAACTAAAAGGCAGTAAAATATAAGAATAAACAGCTACGTATAATAGAAAAGAAAATCAAGAAATGGAAAAAAAGTAATGTTTCTAATGCTTATTTTTGAGGTAGAGAGAGACAGAGTGCAAGCAGAGTAAGAGCAGAGAGAGAGGGCCACCATCGTAGGCTGGCTCCAGGTTCCGAGCTGTGCACACAGAGCCCGACGTGAGACTTCAACCCACAAACCAGGAGACCACGACCTGAGCTGAAGTCGGACGCTTAACCAACCGAGCCACACAGGCGCCCCTGGAAAAACTTCATTTAGTAATTCAGTATATAATAAATATGTCATTTCAAATTATTAAAGATGACAAGATTAGTAACAAAATTTTTATAATTAGTTAAATTCATGTGTTGAGGGAGGAAACACGAGGTACTTATATTAACATCATGCCATTATAATTTTAGATACCAAATAAAGAAAAAAGAAAACCTTCCCAGAATTAATGGGAAAATACCTGCAAATATAAAGTTCCCTTCAGATGAAAAAAGTCATTGTGAGCAAGGCAAGCATAACAGAAATTGGAAGATTTTCATACATGAAGACATATGCACATATATACCTACAATCCATACACACAGAAGCTGTAAACAAATCACAGACTTAGAGAGCTAATGGAAGTATCCAATTAATCAACTAAGGATGTCATTTTTCACAAAATAATTAAAAATAAATTAAAATGCAATTTAAAAAGACTATATATATATATGCACAAAAATTACTCAAAAAATATTGATTCAGTTCGTTATCTTCTGAAAATCATATGTGGACATATTAGCAATTCAGACTGTGCATTACAGTGGAAGCTAGAAAATAGGGTGGCATGGATATTTTCATGGAAATTTCATGAGTTCTCCCAACAAATAAACACTTTCTAGTCAATATGACTGGAGTTTCAATGAAAACAATAATTAAACATTGTGCATATATAACTTATTTGACATTCATCTATGTAGAATATGTAAAGAGTTCTGTAAGTAAACATGCCATTTGCTTAAAAAATTACCAAAAAATAACAAAAGTGGAGGAAACAAAAGCAAAAATAAACAAATGGGACTACATCAAACTAAAGAGCTTCTGCACGGCAAAGGAAACCATCAACAAAATCAAAAGGCTACCTATCAATGGGAGAAAACATTTGTAAATCATATATCTGGTAGCATTCATGTAGTTGAAAATATAATAAGCATTTTATACCTCTAACTTTAACTGTGAGTGCATGATACAAGAAAGAACACTGAAAAAGATTACTGAAAATTGGGGAAGAAAGAAAAAAAAACTCTGGGTGTCAGAAGATCTGGCTTCTTTTTTCTCACTTTATTCTTTTGTACCTTTGACAAAGCACTTAGCATCTTCAATTCTAGCCTTGATCATGCAGTGGAAATATTGAAATACAGTCGCAAAACTTAAGAATTTTCTGAGGTTACTTAGCACCTTGGTGAGAGCTCAACACCTGTTTTACAACCTCCAGTTTAAGGCCCTTTCTAATAAGCCTTCCTACTTCCAGAAGTTAATAGATATTTCCATTTCTCTTTGATATTCTTCTACATCCGTTGTGTATACTTATCTGCAATAGTCACAATTATTGCTAAATCAATAATGGTCTCCAGGTAGATCATCCCATCCGGAATGGAAGGTTATCATTCCACCTGGACATATTTCTGTTTTAATAGTCATTGCTTAAACACTCAAATATTGGAAAAACCAGGGCAGTGACCAGGTATGACCAGGCCCACTTAGAACTGATACATACAAATGGTTTCAAGTGCAGTGGTCTCCCTCTGCTCATTGAATTCTAGGAGAGCACACAGAAATCTAGCAGGACCAAGTGAGCCAGAGTTGGGAAGACGGACACTTGAGAGTTGGGGTGGGTGCTTAAGCTACATAAAGAGTGGAACACAGACCCAGCCCCTCCCTTCCCGTGATCTGGAACCTGGATACACCAGCAATACTTTGTGGGAAAAAAAAACAAAAAAACAAAAAAACAAAAAAACAAAAAAAAAAAACAAGAACAAACACAAAACACAAAAAAGCAACCTTGGTTTCTGTTAGAACACATAGCTCACCCAGTGTTTGCAAGCTTGTGAGTGCAAGTGGCATCAGCCCCTCAGTGCAAATTGTTCCCATGGCTTTTTCCAGAAGAATAATTCCTTTGTTAGTAGTCCAAGATGTATACTGGCTCTTTCTATGCATATTATGTATATAAACAGCTACACTGTGTATGCAAGTACAGGTGAATGTGTGCACAGGTATGTGATGCAGCAGGGAGATAACTGGGAAGCTAAAACTTTCCCTTCATCCTGACATACACTAAAAAAAAAAAAAAAAGGTGGTATTCTCTGAGGGCTTCACTGAAGTCCTTTTGGAACTAATTCTGAACTCTAACTGGAACACTGCAATTATTTTATCATTCTTAGAGTTTGTGTCCTATATGTTGTGTCCATACTTCTTTTTCACATTCACTTTTTTAAAGGTTTTATTTATCTTATCTTATCTTATCTTATCTTATCTTATCTTATCTTATCTTATCTTAATCTTTTTACAGAGACAGTGTGAAAGAATGAGTGGGGGAGAGGGGCAGAGGAAGAAAGAGTATCTCAAGCAAGCCCCACATGCAGCTCAGAGCTCAATGCGGTGCTCAAACCCACCACCCTGAGATCATGACCTGAGCCGAAATCAAGAGTCAGATACTTTAACCAACTGAGCCATCCAGGCACCCCTCCACATTCACTTTTAACGATTCATCACTCATTCATTTAATTTCAGCCACACCAGCTTTCCTTCCCTCACGTTTTCTTCCCTAACAGCTTTTTTTTTTTTTTTTTTAAATTCCCAAACTTGAGGGGAACCTGGGTGGCTCAGTCGGTTAAGTTATCTGCCTCTTGATTTCAGCTCAGGTCATGATCTTATGGTCCTGTGATTGAACCCCTTACTGGGCTCTGTGTTGGGCATAGAGCCTGCTTTAGATTCTCTCTCTCTCTCTCTCTCTCTCTCTCTCTCTCTCTCTCTGTCCCTGCCCCATCCATTGCTCATGTTCTCTCTTTCTCTCTAAAATATAAATATCATGCGGTTCCTTCTGCTTGCCATTTAATTTTCACCTTATATATGATCTTCACAGAAAGCCCCTGACAGCTTATCCAGTCTCTAATGTGCTTAATCGTACTTTTTTGCTCTCTGTCCCCACCTACAAAAATATTAATTACCTGAGGAAAGGGATGCTATTCTGCTCCTTATTTTATACCTATGACCTGGAAGAGTGCCTGAGACTTAACAGGTATTGAATATATCATTTATTGTGTGAATGAGTAAGAAAGCTTTCTATAGGAAAGTGAGGGGCTAGGCACTCAAAGGAACTTGGATGTCCTCACCTGAGCAGAGCGAGGAGAAAGATTATACAACTAGAGGGTGACAACTGTCACGCAATGTTTGAATCCGCAGTAGGCCAACATGACTGAATAGCCCACATGAAGGAGTAGGAATCTAGTGCACAGCTTTGGGGTGATTGGAGACTTTCCATTCTTTCTCAAATCTTCCTTAAGGGGAGGGAAAGTGGGAGGTGATGAGGAGGGAAAGTGGGAGGTGATGAGAAGGAGGAGAAGGAAATACAGCAAGAGCAACAAAGTTCTCTCAAAGCTGAAAAAGTAAAAAACAAAACAAAACAAAAACAAAAGAAAACCCAACATTCTAAACAATTAATTAAAAAAAAACTGTTCTCAAACCATATGGATTTTTTAGTTCTTATCTTCTATGTTCATTAAATAACACAGAACATATTATTCTAGTTACATTTATTTTTACTTCTGGTGATCTTTAAAACAATATACAAAATAAAGCATTTAAACAAAAATATTCAAGCAGCTGAGTAAAGCCAAATTATTTCTGATTTGCATTTCTTATTTGCAGTTAAACAGAATGGAAGTAATTAATTGCTTAGTAAGAATGATACATTTACATAGTGATTTTTTAATTGTCAGTTGCATCTTAAAAGTTCTTAAATGTGGCACAGCACATATTTTGGTAACATTTTAAGAAGATAGTGTTTTATATCTGTGGTTATTTATTGATCTCTTGTCAATTTACATTAGGTTATAATAGCCAAAAAATCACTAAAAAGCATAATCGCATGTGATGGAAGTAAGAAAAATATTAAATATTTAGTTTACATACCAATTATCATTTTAGTAGAAATTATAAAGTTGTTATTAAATAGAGTGTACTCCAATTCATTTTTATTTCTTTTTTTTTTTTTAATTTTTTTTTTCAACGTTTATTTATTTTTGGGACAGAGAGAGAGACAGAGCATGAATGGGGGAGGGGCAGAGAGAGAGGGAGACACAGAATCGGAAACAGGCTCCAGGCTCTGAGCCATCAGCCCAGAGCCCGACGTGGGGCTCGAACTCACGGACCGCGAGATCATGACCTGGCTGAAGTCGGACGCTTAACCGACTGCGCCACCCAGGCGCCCCCATTTTTATTTCTTTACACAGTGCCAAGTAGTAATTAATTAAGCAAACTTTCTTAGTTTATCTCGTGTCTGCATATACCTACCTTTTTTTTTGCATTTTGTTTAATTTCATGGGTAATTCATAACATTTAATTATACGTTGATAAAATCTGATTACAACTATTTTTAATTTTCCTTCTTATATTTAGTTCAAAATATTAATATTTCCCTATGACACTAAAATAATCACTAAGGATTTTGACCCCTATGGTATAATTGTTTTCAATATTGTTTTCATCCATAAATTGCAATATTGTTTTCATCCATACATTCTTATTTTATATGCTTTTCATAAATTGTTGTTCTATTCTAACCTAGATGTGGTGGGAACAAGATTGTTAAATAATAAAAACCCTTAACTGTTGTAGTAGGAAAGAAAAGAATTTGCACAGTCTTTAGAAGGACAGGATTTTTTCTGCAATAGCTGCTTTAGAAGCCCTTATCTTCTCACTAGGTACCAGAATGTCCTTAAAACTGCCTCAAGAAAAAAATCCAGGGTAAAGCGTACCCATATTAGAGAGACCCATCCTCCGAAATAGATGCAACTTAAATTGAGCAGAGAGAAAGGTACACATCTTGAAAATACATTGTTCAAAATATAAACTTTGGCCTGAAGCTAATGTTAACACTGTATGTTAACTAACTGGAATTAAACTAAAACTTTGAAACAAGCAAAAAATGTAAACTTGGAGCATTTCAGATGGAAAATGACAATTATTTTATCTTGTATAATAGTTCAGTAACACTGCAAGAACCACCCAGATGAAAGGAAAATGCAACAGAAGAGAAAATAAGGAAAAGATAACAACAAAAACTGGATAGAAGCTGAATATTATTATTTCTTACAAAGTTTCAAAAATACTACTCCTGTCATTCTGAAATAATCTGTTGGTTCTCTTATGAAGAAGTTAAGTAAAGAACAACTAGAGTCAGTTACCATGACATATTCAGCCTTGGATAGCTCAGCAGACTTCCTGGCATGTACCAGATACTCAAATATATTTATGAAATAAATAAACATTTGAATAAATTTCTGAATTAAAGAAAGGAAAAGAAGTGCACCAAGTGTTGAAAAGAAAAATATTTTTTTTCATCTCAAATAAGGCTCCTGTTCAACAAATGGGCCAATCTAGATAATATGACACCATTGTAGATCTTCTGTGGGATTATTATTGGATTATCCCAGATTTCACAATCCAGCATTCCTATCCCCACTATCAGAAAAGATGCATGCTTATAACTTATGACTTTTTTTTCTTTTTCTTCTTTTTCTTTCTTTCTTTCTTTCTTTCTTTCTTTCTTTCTTTCTTTCTTTTCTTTCTTTCTTCTGCAATGTGTTTATTATATGCCAAAAAAACTACACCCCAGCTTGCTCCACACTGCAGGACCATGCAGTCTTATATGCATATACTACAATGAGGGAGAGACTTCACACACAGTTTCACAAACTCACAGATGAGCTTGGGTGTACGACAAAGCTCTGTCGGTAATTTTACATGTAAATGTGTAAGATAGAGTTCATAGACGATTATTCGGCTTTTAAAGATTCCAAATTTGTGAACATTACTATTCGTGTTTCATGTAAGTGGTAAAAGCCTTTAAAAACTAGTGATGATTAGGTTAGGTGGGCTGTTTATTCTTCCTTCCCAAGCTCTACATGTGTAATTGTGAAAAGAATACAATCTTTCACATTTCTGACTTGAGAGATCAAGGATGACATTTAAAAGTAAGAATGTGGTTTACAAATTATTATAGATCTATCTCAAACATAGTCATAAAATGAAGAATTACCTTTACAAATATTATGTGTCAATATATCAATTTAAAATAGTGTTTTGCAAAAAATAAAAAAAATATTTTGAATGAATTTCACCCAAATAAATTTTAATATATTGAAAACATGCAAGAACATAAAGCTATGTCCCAACTAAAACAACATTTTCAATTTTGGAATGGGAAAAACATCATTTCTAAAAATTTTTACTTAAGTTTTTGAAAAATTTCATTTTCTAAAATAGAACGGCTTTTCAAATTTGATGATTCTTCTTTCATAGAAGGTACCTGCTTTGTACACTAAGTGTCCAGTCACCCTAGGTCCTCAGTCACAAAGACCTCATACTAACCACTGTGCATTAATCTGTTTACTTCTTTATCTTAAATTCCTATTTGAGATCCAAGTTGAGCATTTAATGTAATGACTTGTGTAGGTATTAGGTTTAAGTAAATTAAATTTTGGTCTTATTAAAACTTCATTCGTAATCTAATATTTTGTTCCCTATTGAGGCATTCAACTACACAGTGATTATTTACGATGGTGCTGAAGTGAGCTTGCCTGAGTTTAAATCCTCCACAACTTAAGTCTCTATGCCTTGGCTTTTTCAGCTGTAAATAGGACGGGTAATAAAACAGAACTCAGAAAATGGTTGTGAGCATTCAACTTGTTAATATTACAAAGCAGGTACACCATTCCTGATCAGTAAAACTATTACTGTCGTTATTATTATTAATAGGTACTATATTAGGTGTTAGAAATTTAAAAAATATTCATTATAATAATGAAGATGACAAAAAGGTCACTACTTCTGTAGTAAGCACTTTGTATTAATAAACATTTTCTGCCTAATTCACGTAGTAAGACCAAGCAATGTTACAGGCCTATAAGGCGATTTTAATTAATTCTCCTATTTTATAGATGAGGAATTTAAGATCTGAAGGTGTCAAGCAATATCCCCCAAGTTACCCAATTAATATATACTGAGGTCAGTCGTGGACATCAATCACTGTAATCTAGAGACTATGTCTTTAACTACCTATACCTTCTTACATTGCTTTTGTCTATTATCTGTGCCTTCAACTAGTTCACAATTTAGATTACAGAGGAAGAGGCTAAAATAAGGGGTTACAGTAGAAAGTAAAAAGACTCATAAGTTTATACTCAAAGCAATAGTTTTCAAAGGCATATGAAAAAAAGTTAAGGGTGAGCTGGGTCCTGCAGGATGCATAGGTATTACCCACATGGATAAGAAGGACATTTGTATACCAGAACGGGAGAGACACTGTGGGAGGCATACATGAGTATATATTGAAGGCCAGACTAAAGGCCAAAAAATGATGTGGATTGAAAGCACAGGATGCTGGTAAAACCTTTTGGTGCCACGGCACAAAGGTCTTTGCAATCACGCAAAAATACAGGCTTACACATAACAGTACATTGGTAAAGTCTTATAATCCTACATAAGAAAGGGAAAATTATGTGTTTTTGGTTTCCTTTTTCAAAAGTGAACACACAAGAAACATTTTCTTTCTTTTTTTTAAATTTTTTTTAATGTTTATTTATTTTTGAGAGAGAGTCAGAGTGTGAATGGGAAAGAGGGAGAGAGGGAGACATGGAATCAGAAGCAGGCTCCAGGCTCTGAGCTGTCAGCACAGAGCCCGATGCAGGGCTTGAACCCACGAACCCTGGGATCATGACCTGAGCCGAAGCCCCACTAGAAATATTTTCTATTATTACTCAACTGGTAACAAAGTGGATGTGATACAACTGTCAAGTGATAATTGTAAGGAAAAGTGTTAGAAGACAAGGCAACTGTTGAAATAGTTATGTAAAGAATTGCAGTGGAGATATAACAACAGACTATAGAGCAAATTCAGCAATAAGATTAATGAAATTTTTTTTTCAACCGATTCTCTGTGTGAGGTGAGAGGTTGGGAGGAGTCTTGGGTCACTGTGAGTTTTCTAGTGTGAATGTTTTGATGGATATTTGTACAAAGAACATAAAATAAGCATGTTTTGGAAAAGGTGATAATGAGTTAGATTTTGAGCATGTGGACTTTCAAGTTCCTAGAGAATATAAGTATGGAAATATCAAGTACATAGCAAGAAATAAGTTTTGAAACCTAGGGGAAAAATAAGAAAAAAAGGTGGCAATTTTGGAAGAAACTATTATGTACATATTCATTATGCTACATAGAGTAACTCTTCTAATTGGGGTTACTAAAAAAAATACTGTCATCCTGTATTTAACATGAACTGCTAAGTTATCCCTACTGCATAGCTTTTTTTACTTTAACAAATCGTTTTAATCGAATAACAAATGGCAACGTTGAACCTTATCTGTGCCTATGTTTCTGGAAAGCAGTGATGGTCAAGAAATTCCCTACCGTTTTATGTTCTGAAAAACAGCTAATCACAAAAGACCATGCTGCCCTGGCAGATTCTGTGAATTTACTGCCTCCACTCTTCAAATAAGACTTGCTGTTCATCATTCCTCCATACTCCCATGAGACTTACTGATGACTCCCTTGTTAATCTGCTCCATAAACCCCAGCAGTCCCTCCTGATCTTTGAAATGATACTTAATATCGAGAGAGCTTCCTATTGTAATAGCCTGAACAAAATAATCTCCTTAATTGTTTGATGCATTTCATCTTTCACACAACAAACAATCAATAGTGATTAATTCCATGAGAGTGATGGATCTGGATTCATCTCATTTCCTCAGTGCCCTTACTTGAAAGTGAAGTTTTTATGTGCTTCATGTTTCAATGCTTTATTTTGAAATTTAAAATCAAATCATTATATTAGAGAACGTACCTAAATCCCCATGAAAGGAAAAAAAAACATTATGTACATATTCTAAGGCATTTTTATGGGAAAATAGACAGAAAAATATCACACCCTCATTCCAACAACTGCGAAAGTTCAAAATTTGATATTAACCCTTATTTCCTCCTTTCCTTCATCATTCATTTAAAAAAATATGTTTATTTTTGAGAGAGAGAACGTGCTCATGAGCAGGGGAGAGGAAGAGAGAGAGAGAAACACAGAATCTGAAGCTGACTCCAAGCTCTGGGCTGTCAGCACAGAGCCCAATGCAGGGCTCAAACTCACAGACCGCGAGATCATGCCCTGAGCCAAATGTGGATGGTTAACCAACTGAGCCACCCAGGCGCCCCTCATCTCTAATTGTTAATAAGATACCATATCAGGTTGATACTTCAGTTTCTCTTCAGACCTGATGCAACAACCTTAGCACAGTGCTCAAAATATTTGGTTTACTAAAATGGCCTTTCTAACTGCTATTCATACTGGAAAAAATCCCCCTCATCCTTATTTATCTTTCCCAAAGGTGATTTTACTAAATGACAACATAAATTTTTCACTCATCTGCTATATATTTTTGTGAACATTAACATTCAGGAAGAGGTTAAAAATCCTTACATCAAAGTTCTTTGATATGGCCAATACTAACACTTTTACCTTAATTGTTTGCTATTTCCATGCCCATCTTGTCTACTTCTGCACTACCCAATCACATCCTATCGTAGAGTCATAATAAACTATGCTTGGTCTCCAAATGAAAACTCTTAAAGCTCTATGATTTTACAATGGAAGAAAAACAATACGTTCTTTTCCCAATATTCAACTGGTTAACACTTCTTGGTCCTAAAAATTTTCCATGAATAAATTATTACTTTCCATTTGATACATTTATCAAGCTGCACTTAATCTTTTCTGTTTCTCCCAGTAGACCATGTTTACAGAGAGTGGGACATTTGCTTTATTTATATTTGTATGCGTAAAGTCTAGGTGCTTATCTCAGGGAAGATATACTTTGTATGAGGAAGGATGTCATTATCTAAAGAACAATTTCAACAGAAAAATAAAACCTGAACTTTCATTAATCAACAAGTGAATTATCAAGTTAAATTTCTCTCTGAATAAGATGTTGAGAAAACACCGTTAATATCCTGTACCGAACATCTGAAAATTATTCACTATCTAAGAAAGCTTTCAAATACTTTCAATGTTTAGCCTACATACAGAAGCTGCATAGCTTTTGGAATAATATATGCAAACCCAATTATGTTGTCTCTGTTTGCACTATATCACATAAAAAACATCAAATGAATTTCACCAAATTTAGAGGCCATATTTGATATTATTCAATTTAAACTATATATTGAACAAATTATTCAAAATCCAAATTTTGAACGTATGGGTAGAAGCACACATTTATTTCATAATGGTTTATGACTGTCCTGAAAAAATAGGGCAGCTATGTATTCAATCTATGTTCACTAACGGTCTATCCTGTGAGGCAGCATATCATAGAGGCTCTTAGCAGGCTTCTGGAGCTATAGTCCTACAGGGCTTTTGTTCAGAACTCAATTCCTCCATTTGCCAGCTATGTGACCTCCACAATTAACTAGGCTTCTTTTTGCCTCCAGCTCCTTATTTTTAAAATAATGGTATGTAAACTCAGTTTATAGGCTCATTGTGGAGGTTAAATGAACACATCTACAGTACAAAACAAGAGCCTGTCAATAGTTACTTATTGTTGATGTTGGCTTGAATTGTTTTAGGGGATTGGTATCTAGTGATGAACGAATACTTGAAAAAATCCAGCCCTCATGTGCTCATATCCAAAAGTAAGGATTGAGAGTAAAAATGTAATTGGACATATTAATGCAGCATGTCAGTGTTAAAAATTACTAAAAAGAGAAATAGTCCCATGAACGCTTATATTGGGGGGGGGTGACAACTGAATTACAAAAATGCTTCTCTGACCTGAAAATTCAGTTTGATGAAGAGAGAAAGCACATTCCAGGCAGAGGTGACTCCATGAGCAAAGTTACTGTGAAGGGAGGGAGAAGAATGAGGAAATGAAGACTAGCACAGCTGGAGGGGAGAGAGCAAAGGAGGGGTATGGGACCGGATGAGGTTAGAGACAAAAGTAAGACCCAAAAATGCCATTTTCAGCAAGGAAGCATGCCAAGATCAAATTTGATTTATTTAAATGATTAATCTGACTTCACTGTAGAAAATGGATTAGGAAACTGGCCAAAGGAAATATTGATAACCCCGTTAGGAAGTTATTGCAATAGTCCAGGAAGGAAATAGTGGTAATTCAGGGATTAGGTCATGGTTACTAAATATGGAAAGAAATGAATGGATTGAAGAGATATTTAGGAAGTAAAAATTGTTATTTGTTAATGAATTGCATTTTAGAGGGCAAAAGAAAGGGGAAAATCCTGAGTGACCCTGGGGGTTAAAAAACAAAAACAAAAAACTGGGAGAGTGGAAATTTTAGGTGTGACATCTTTTCTACAGTATAAATTTAAGTACTGCTACAATTTACCCGGATTTTAAAACAAGATATTTAAAATGTGCCCTTGTTACACAAACTTGGAAACATTGGACATCAATTTTCACATAGAGAATATTTGATTCCCTTAGATATGAGGTTAAGAAGCCTGAAAATCAGTTATCTAAAATTAAAGAACACGAAATGCTTTTGATACTAAAACAGGCCTTACTTAAAATATAAAGGGTACTTAAATATAGATGAAATTATGTGAATGTAAATATCTGATTTATCCTTTTAATAGTAACTATGCTGATCATCATCATGACTATGATCCAGAATAATGGCTTATTTTTCTTATTCAATTTAACACGGAGCAATTTTCATTAAAATGCTATAATGGTTTGAGAGTAAGTGATTTTAAGGAGCTAAAGTAAAAGACTTTGTAGCCCAGTAAAATAGTCTACATTTATCAGTTGTAAGAAATTCAATTTAATTTTTGTCTCATACTAAATATAATGTAGAGTCTAGATATGATGTATCTCACAAAATAATGAATATGTAATATTAAGATATGTTACTATTGACATAGTGATTTCACAAATTATTTATACCTTATAACAGTGTCATCAACAGATATTTTTGATATAATTTTAGCAATAATGGAAAATGACCAAAATCAAAACGTAACCAAAATCAAAGAGCTAGTAAAAACATGTTGTCCCTTGTATCTAAGGCTTCTGGTTTAGATCAATTATTTTTTTCTTGTATCATAGTAGAACTTATGATATCAACAGGACATCATATACTATCTGTAAAAAAAAAAACAAACCCAACACTTTAAGGACATGATTGATATTTTACAAGACTAGCAACTACACAACCCTACTGGACCCTCAGACATCACTAATTAATCATCATATTCTCCTGCTGAATTTGAAAGAAACCTTGCCCTCACGATCTTCCTCATTGCAATTTTCTTGGCAATGGCTATCTGGAGCCGAGTTGATGAGGGTGGCGTCTATCCTCTGAACTATAAAGGCTGAGAAAATTCCAAGTAATGTATGAATTTCATCTTTTGCTTAAATGAGTCATAGAAGTTTAATAAAAGATAGGATTTGAATTCTTAGGGGCAATTGATGAGAATTTAAATAAATGTTTTCAAAATTTCCCATTATTTTAAATAGAAGAAACAAACTGATAAAGATCCAAGATCTCATCTAAGATTATGAAGCATCGTAACAGCAAAGGTAGCATTTGCACTCCGCGCTATTTGACTTATGAATATATCCATAATTTGCTTCTTATTCTGAAGGAGCAGGACAGCAAATGCACAACTACGATAATTATGTAGTATGTCTTCTGGATTGTTCTTCACACATAGCAGTATTGCTACATGCCAGAGGTATTGTAGAGACTGAACTTGGCAACTTTCAGGTGTTCTCAAATAACGCAGAACGGAAGCTAAAAGTAGCATACGTAAACCAAAACACAAGACTTGTTATTTTATGGTAGATATAAACAATACCTACATTTCCCAGTTATAAACCTTTGTAATTTCCCTTGCTTGCATTTTGTTTGAATTAATACACCAGTTCCCTTTTATTGCGAATATTAAAGACAATGTAAGATGAAATCTTAATCATTGAGTTCCAAATCACTCTTCAACACTGCTGTTTTCTTCAGTAATCTATGCATAGATTTTAAGTTGAAGAGAAATATTTATGTTTTAATTCACTACTCTTTAATAATGCTTTTCAGAGATTGACTGAGTTCCAAGAATCAATATTAATTCTAAATATCTTTAAACATTTTATAAAAATAGATCAAATTTATAGAATTAGCCAATTATAGTGCCTCATATGTGTGTTGCATGCAAATACAGAAGTTGTATTTTTAGGGTACCAATTACTAAAAAAAAAAAGGGCGTGACAGTAGGCTAATTGGAAATCAAAAAATGATTTTACAATTCTGGCTTTGTAAATCAAAAATGTCCTTTTTTAAAAACAGATTCTATCTTAGAGCCCTGAACCTCACTTTTCTTGGCATCTTTCTCTTTCCCAAATGATTTTCCCCTGATGATTTTTGGTTGCTAGTAAAGGGAATTTGAGAGTTGTCACTTCACACTCCCTTTTCTGTCTTTAAAGTTAAATTGTATATTGTTGCTGTTGTCATTATTATTGTCATTATTAGCATTCTTACTCAGGCACTAAAATAATGGGCTTGATTCCAGCATACACATAATGACCAGTGAGTTTTAATTTAGAATAAGAAATACAAACTCACTGAAAGCAATACAGCTCGTGGTTTGTACTCAAAACGAATACTGCTGGCAATGTTAGTCGTCATGTTCACAAGAGAACAATCAGGGGTAAAAATACTATGCATGAACTCTATTCCTTTCCAAAGAACACTGTCTTTTATAAGCAAAAACGTACAATAACAATAACAGTAATAATAACACTTGTAAGAAATCAATATATCAATAAAGAATGATTGATTGGGCAGTTTTGTAAAGCCAAAAGGCTACTTTCAGGGACAGAACCCACTGTGTACAGAGAAACTCGATGATAAGACTGTATCAAAGATGAGGGAGTGACCAACTGGACAGTATCACTGCTAAGCCAGAATCATCATCTGTAAAATTGGAGATCACTCTCATGTCTCATGTCGGGCAAGGCAGGAATGGGAAATATATGGGTTACATCAAAGTTAAATGGCTTCTTATTTCCTTATGATAGTCCAAACAGGTTTCAAATCCACTGAGAAAAACTGGGTCAGTTAGCACAGGGCGGGGGGGGGGGGGGGGGGGGGGGGGGGGGCTGATGGAGTTGAGAATCAAGAGAATCCAAATTCTTATATTTCATAGAATTTTAAATGTTTTTAAGATTTATTTGCTTTTGAGAGACAGAGCATGAGCAGGGGACGGGCAGAGAGGGAGACACAGAATCCAAAGCAGGCTCCAGGTTCCGAACTGTCAGCACGGAGCCTGATGGGGCGCTCAAACTCACAAACCCCGAGATCATGACCTGAGTGGAAGTTAGACGCTTAATCGACCGAGCCACCCTGGTGCCCCTTATATTTCATAGAATTTTAATCATTTCTTTAAATGATTGTCCCACATTTTACCATGAGATGTTTTAAAACTAAGTTTTAAATTATTGCAGGTAACTTGTGCTGTTCCATATTCTACAATTCTGGGGATGAAATTTATGGACACATTACAAGTATTAAAAGTACTGTTTTATCTTTGTCATCATAAATCAAATTCTTATAGGACTGGCAGTCATTCTTCAAAATACATTCTCACCCCATTTCTAATCTTCCCTCAGTGGTGTTGTAATGGCACTCACAATCAGCCCTCTCAGAGAGTGAGTAACAATCACTATTTTTCTCTTCTGCTGCTTTTATAGATTGAGGAGACCAATGTCAAGAGCCCTGGTGCTCACATAGGTTGGGTCACACATTGCTACAGTTGCTGTTGCTTCTAAAGAGAACCTGAGTTTGCCAGATATTGCATTGAAGGTGTGCTAAGTTTCACAACACCATGATCTTGCTCAACGACGAGTTTTCTGAAGACTGTCACTTTTTTTTTTAATTTTTTTTCAACGTTTATTTATTTTTGGGACAGAGAGAGACAGAGCATGAATGGGGGAGGGGCAGAGAGAGAGGGAGACACAGAATCAGAAACAGGCTCCAGGCTCCGAGCCATCAGCCCAGAGCCCGACGCGGGGCTCGAACTCACGGACCGCGAGATCGTGACCTGGCCGAAGTCGGACACTTAACAGACTGTGCCACCCAGGCGCCCCTGAAGACTGTCACTTTTACCAAGAATATTTTTCCAACATTTTTTCCTATTGCATTTGTTAATAGATTCTATTTTTAGAGTAGTTGTAAGTTTACAGCAAAATTGAGCAGAGTACAGAGTTCCCATTAACTTATATTGTTTTTTTTAATGTTTAAAATGTTAAAAAGACAAAAATAAAAATCATAATCTCCCATATCTCCACCATACAGGATTAATCTTTTATTATTTTCCTCTAGACTTTTAAGAAAGGAAAAACATTCTAATTTCTGTTTTCTTTTTGTAAAAAAAAAATGATACAAGGACACCAAAAATTATTCAAACAATTTAGAAAATACAAAATACAAAGGCAAAACATAACACCCCAGATTGTAGTGCAAGTGACTATTGTTAACATTGAACATCAGAGAGACTTCACATCAGGTCTGCACTCCAATATGGTACCATGGTAGCCACTAGCCATAGAGAGCTATGTTTTATCGTGCCTTGCTTTACTGTGCTTTGCAACTATTGTAGTTTTGTTTTGTTTTTTTGTTTTTGTTTTTGCTTTTTTGTTTTTTTTTGTTTTTTTTACAAATTGAAGATTTGTGGCAATCCAACTTCAGGCAGTTCTACCAGTGCTTTTTTTCCAATGGCATTTGCTCATCTCATGTCTCTGTGACACATTTCGATAATTCTCACAATAGTTTTAACTTTCATTGTCATTATTATATTTGTTAGGGTGATCTGTCATCGGTGATTACTACTCTCTGAAAGCTCTGATGACAGTTAACATTTTTCAGTAGTAAAGATTTTTTAATTAAAGCATGTACATTTTTTAGACATAGTGCTATTGCATACTTAACAGACTACAGCACAGTGTAAATATGACTTCTATATGTATAAGAAACAAAAAAAAATAATTATTGGACTCGATTGCAATCTTCATTGTATTGCAGTGAACCAAAGCTTCTATCCCTCTGAAGTATACTTGTATATAACTTTTGAACACTTGAGTTGTGGTTAGGAAAAGTAAAAACAACAAGTAAAGAACAACAACAAAAAAACACTGCATTTTGCATTTTATTTAATTTCATTGATTTCAATTTTAATTTAAATAGCCCATCATGGCTTGTGTCTACGGCACTGGACAGCATAACAAAGACATGTTCAATGTATATACGCAGATGAAAACAAATTCTTCTAAAGATACTATTGATGTTATTTTGAATATTATAGCATACACTTTTTATTTGCTAAAATGAAAAGAGCAAATTGTTGATATTCAAGTAAATGTATCTATTAAAACAAGAATACCACTTCTGATAGACTCACTAAGGTTAAGAATGTTTGAAAGGCATTCAGGTGTTGTAGTCATTACAATTCTTGTAAGCTCTGTGGTTTAATTGACTCTTTACTCAGAAAAGTGATGATAATAGCAATTGCCTAATTCTCCAATCTCCTCTGCCCTCACCATCATTTTGCTTAGTTATTATTTTAACATTTTCCAAGTTCATGTAATTTAAATTGTGATTTATATCAGAAGTAAATTTTCAGTAGCATCATTATTTCCGAATGAATTCAATGTTCATAACTAGTCCTTTGCCATCCTATTTTTTCTTTCCATTTCTTGGTACTTTCATTTAATCTTGATTGGATAATAGTGTAAGCAATAATGATTAATAGGTACAGTGTTTCAGGGCACCTGGGTGGGTTAGTTGGTTAAGCATCTGACATTGGCTCAGGTCATGATCTCATGGTTTATGAGTTCGAGCCCAGGGTCGGGCTCTGTGCTGATAGCTCGGAGCCTGGAGCATGCTTCAGGGTGTGTGTCTCCCTCTCCCTCTGCCTCTCCCCCACTTGTTCTCTCTTTCTTTCTCAAAAATAAAACATTATTTTTTTTAAATAGGTACCGTGTTCCTTCATGTAAAAGATGATATTTGAGAATATCTGTTTGTTGCTCTTATTTTTTAACTAGCATTTTGATTAAATAAAGTGTTCTAAATATGTATTACTGTATAAATAGCCCTAGAAGTTAATGGCTCAAAACAGTAAACATTTTATTTTTCTTACCGTTCTGTGGACCAGGAATGCCGATAGGGTCTGGCTGGATGGCTGGTTTCTGCTGCAAGATGTGTGGGGTGTCACTGAAACCATTCTAACTGTTGAGGCTGGAAAATCTGAGATGGGTTTTTACTCAAAGATCCGATACCTCAATGACATCCCACCTAGTCTCACTCACCAACAAGGTAAGCTTGACTTCTTTCACTTCAGCACAAGACTCAGGAAAGAGGTGTGAATGCCAGCCCTTATCTGGTTAAGTTCAGGTCCAGCACAGCATCACTTGGCCTCTAACTCAAACCAGTGACAGCATAGACTTCACTCAGAGGAACCAGCATTTCTACAGAGGGAGGGTGTGATGACAGCCGAGTTCAACACATGTTCTCAAGTATACTACTCAATCTCTAGTCACATTTTTTTTTTCCAAAATCTCTAGGTCTTCCTACATGTTCTTTCATCACATGATGTTAAGAAATTTTAAGTCAAACTGAAATCCTTCTGCCACATAACCCCCTTGTACACACACACACTCTATTTTCTTGGGGTTTTTTTTTGGTATGTATTTAAGAAATAAGTCTTTAATCTTTAAAAATTAATAGTGCACATATCTCTGTTTATTCTGGAATTAGAATACTCACCATTTTCAGATCCATTGTTCCCTTATACCAGGGAGATTCTCCTGCATTATATCTTTGAATAGAGTTCTCTTCCATTTGCTGATTCCCTAACACAAAGAACAATTATGTTTATGTTCGATGGCATCTCTGAATGCTTTAACCCTTTGTATTTTTTCATGGGGATGCGTTATTAGCTTAATATTTTCCAATATGATTCAATTGTAGTGGTGTTTTCAATTATTCAATAATTACACAATTGTGCTCTGTGGGTTCCATTTGTTCTTTTTGCAATTCTCCTCATCTCATTCTGTTTTATCTTTTGGTTTTATCATCTCCTGTAGTTGATCTTTATAGTAAGATAATGTTCTAATTAAGTTGTTCTTTGTCTCATGCAAGGATGTAGAATTATCTTCTCTATCTTGAGTTTTGTTTTGTTTTTTTGTCTAAGTTTCATTATTTATTATGCACAGGGTCGGTTAGTTAAGTGAGTTTATTCACTTATTTTTGAGAGAGAAATAGCATGTGCTGGGGAGGGGCAGAGAGAGAGAGAGAGAGAGGGAGAGAGACAGAAAATCTCAAGGGCTCCACACTGTCAGCGCAGAGCCCAACATGGGGGCATGAACCAATGAAAGGTGAGATCATGCCCTGAGCTGAAATCAAGAGTTGGATGCTTAACCCCCAACTGAGCCACCCAGGCATCCCATGCTACTGTTACATTAGATTCCATTCAGTCTGGATTGCGTGGCCCCTTTAGTTTTCCATAATAAAATCAACCACAGATTTCCTGTTTATCTATTTATGTGTCTTGCCCAGCATTCACTGTGAATGTCTTAGGGTTTAGGTCCTCCTTTTCTTTGATTCCCCGTGCCTGCTATATAATTAGAATTTGGAATATCTTAGTTCCTCTCAATCTCAATCTCTTTATCTCCATCTCTCTAACTCTACCTCTATTTCTTTATCTCTCTGTCTCTCTCTGTTTCCACCTCCCTGACTACTCAGGAGGGGCACAGTTTGGCTGGCACAGGTGTTGTTCAAGTCTGCCCCACTACTCTGCCCCTGTGTCTTCTCCTTGTTTCTAAATCATGTACCTTAAATTTCTGATTTCCAGACATGAAGTTTCTCCATGTAACTAAGATTTACACACACACACACACACACACACACACACACACACACACACAACCAACTTCCAGACAGAACTTCTGTACCAATTTGCTGGTTTACAAAAAAAGATACAAATCCTAAATAAATTCACTTTCTTTCAAGCTAGGATCCATTTTTCCCCCTGAATAAAAAATTTAAATTGAGAAGCCTCCTCAAAGGAAGGTCCCAGACATTCCTGGGATTATTATGGAAATTAGCCTTTAAGGTAGCTCTTACTGATGACCCAACCCTTAATGAAATACCCAGGTGGTAGCGAGCAGGAAGAGGTAATGGGTAACATCAGCTTCTCTGTTCTTTAAATTGGATTCTAAACTTTATATCTCTGTACCAACCCTCATATAAATCATGCCTGTTTGTTTCCTTTTACCTATTATGATAGGCTTCTATTTTCAGCATCTTGCTCTCAACCCCAGGCAAGACCCTTTTTCCCAACGTGGAAACCACTCTAGATTTTTCATTCTCTGTACCTATCATACATCTCTAGGCAGAAAATATCTAGCAGCAGCTGCAGCCGTTTCCAACCCAAACAGTTGCACATTTATGAAAAGAGAGTTTGCTTTCAAGCATGTGAAAATGCAGCATTTAGATATAATCTTTGCTCCTGCTGACTGGGGGAAAAAGGGAAAAAGCTTTTTGTACACTTTTAAAGCTTTGGCTATAATTATGCACATATAGATGTCAGACAGAATAACCCTTGTAAGTAAGAGTAAATGAGTCTGAATCATTTTATTAACCTTTTTTTTTATTTGCCATTTATTGGAAAAGTGACCTTTCCAAAGCTGGTTAATTCATTTAAGTTATTATAACTTTGAACAATACTTAGGAAAGAGAGGCATTTTATTACTATTTATTACTATAAGATCATTCTGTTAACAATCAAAGCAATTCTCAGGAGAAATTGTGTATGGATAAATGCTTAACTGACATTCTTCTTATTACCTAATCCTGGGATACTAGCAGACAATACTTAAATATTCTATGATCTTTATATCATAGTCTCACAAAATCATAAAATCAGAAGTCACCTTAGAGATAATCTAATCTAAATGCCTTGTTCTATAATTAAAGGGCCTGATATCCCAAAAATTAACTAGATCAAGTGATTTGGTCTCACATGATCACAGAGCTGCTCAATAAAGTGTTATGACTACAGCATGAGCTGCCCAATTCACCACCTGATTTTTTCTCCACTAAGTTACATCACTTTCCTAAAACCCTCAGACTAGAAAATGTTTAAGTTTATTCTTGCAGAATAATGGAAAAAAAAAAAAAAACAGACCCTGGCCTCCTCCTGCCTATGTGACCTTGGAAAGGTTATATTACCATCCTCTGACTCAATTTCCACATTAGAAAAGGGAACAAAAGCAAACTTACCATCTTTTAACTTAAAAAAAACAAGACAAATCAGCTATAGTGATAGTATATTTCTATCCTTCATGAAACTTCTCCGTATAACTCCAGATACATCAACCCTATACTTTCACAGATGGATGTGACTTTATTTCACAATTAAATGGCATCACTCTTATTTTCTTGTCATAAGACATATAAACTTATATCCTCTAGCAATAATTTTATTTCTCGTGTCTCTTCTGTTACATTTAAAATATAACACATTGGAGGGGGGGACGCCTGGGTGGCTCAGATGGTTAAGTGTCCGACTTCGGCTCAGGTCATGATCTCACGGTTTGTGAGTTTGAGCCCCATGTTGGGCTCTGTTGACAGCTCAGAGCCTGGAGCCTGCTCCGGATTCTGTGTCTCCCTCTCTCTATCCCTCCCCCACTTGCACTCTGGCTCTGTCTCTCTGTCTGTCTCTGTCTCTCTCAAAAATAAGAAATAAACAAAAAAAATAAAAAGTAAATAAATAGAATACATTACATCGGGGTACCTGGGTGACTAGGTCTGTTAACCATCTGACTCTTGATTTTGGCTCAGGTCATGATCTCATGGTTCATGAGTTCAAGCCCCACATCGAGCTCTGTGCTGACAGTGCAGAGCCTGCTTGGGATTCTCTCTCTCCGTCTCTCACTGTCCCTTCCCTGCTCGCTCTCTCTCTCTCGTTAAACATAAATAAACTTAAAATATAAAAAAATAAAATAACACATTAGTTGCACTTTGAAGCTTATCATTTTTTTTCTTTTGTGCCTTGCTAAATTGAGCTTTCTTTCCCCTGTTCTATCTGGCATTTAATCCACTCTACCAGGATCTTTCTGAAATAATTGAAACTTCTTTCAAAATCAAACAAATAAAACCCATTAAATAATCCCAAGTACCACAGTTCAGCCATGAGCCATTATTTTCTTTCTCACAGCTAACATATGAGTTTACCACTGATTCTATGTCTGTTTAATCATATTCTAGTGATGTTACACATGAGAAAACTGGGACTGAAAAAAGGTTTCACCCTACTAGTTATTTATTTCAAATAACTTGGTTAATTGTTAGTTATAAAACATTCAAATTGATAATGGAAAGTAAAGGATCTATATATGTATCTGTCACTTTTGGAAATTACTAATTTTTTCAAATATCGAGATTATTCTTGACTGTAATTCTCTCATTCAAGGTGTTATCCATTGCCTCTAGACCACTGTAATGTAAAAACTTATTAAAAATATATGATATTCTATTATGGAAATCATTGAGTTAAATATTTGTAACACTGGGACCAGGGAAGATTTGTTAGAAGTGTTCTGATTTAGCCTCCATGTTTAATACTGAACCGATAAGTATAATTAAAAACGACATTCACTTTTCCTTGGACACTATACAACAGAAACACAGTTGATTTTCATTTTTTTAAATGTTTATTTATTTTGAGAGAGAGAGAGAGAGAGAGGAGCAGAGAGAGAGAGGGAGACCAAGAAACCCAAGCAGGCTCAGAGCCATCAGTCAGAGCCCCGCGTGGGGCTTGGACTCACCAACCATGAGACCATGACCTGAGCCTAAATTAAGACTGATTCCTAGCTGACTAAGACACCCAGCTGTCCTGCATTTTTTAAATGAATGAACATGTTTAGCAGATCTGGTTTATTTATGATTATGGTTCTTTCTATAACAAAATCATCAAATACTTTCAATCTATTAAGCATTTCACCAAATTATGAAAGAATATTAGATGGGCTGTATTATTTTCTTGTTATTTATATAGCATTAGCCAATGGAAATTTAAGAAACTGACTTCATAAATGTTCAAGGAGCTGCCTGCAATTGCCTTTACCTGGTTTAGTCAGACTCACTCTCACAACCTCTTCTATTTTCTTTCTTTCTTTCTCTTTCTTTCTTTCTTTCTTTCTTTCTTTCTTTCTTTCTTTCTTTCTTTCTTTCTTTTTTCTTTCTTCCTTCCTTCCTTCCTTCCTTCCTTCCTTCCTTCCTTCCTTCTTCTCTTTTTTTCTTTCTTCCTTTCTTTCTTTCTCCTGTATAAAAATATGATTGTCTTTGGCTAGTACCAGAGAAAGTAGTATTACCTACAGGTAAACAGAAAGCTTGTTTAGAAAAAGAATTTCTTCAATCTCAGAGGGAGAGTGCAAACCCAGTGTTGTATACTTTCCCTTTCACAAAATTGAACATATTCAATTCTCTTCCAGGCAAACTAATATTATACGTGAAAACATATGTGAAAACTTGATAAGCAAGTTTTGGGATACTCCTAGAGACAGATCTTAATTTTGCTAAATAAAAGCTAGAAATTTTGAAGTTCAATTAAACCTTATCAAAAGTACAAATATCTGAAGCTCTTAAATAATACATAAAGTCCCTTTAAAAAACCTTTAAAAAATTAAATTTAATTGCTTTTTTATATCTAGTAAACTTTTACTTTATTTCATTGTAATGTTTTTCTTCTTTCATTACTACTGTATTTGTTTCCTTTTCTCCAATTTTGATTGCAAATATATGGAATTTTGATAAACTGTCCAACTGGGAAACCTAGAAATTATGTATAATGTTGCATCTATATCAAAATGCTTCCTAAGATCAAATGAATACAGTTAGAAACATAAATAAATCATTGGTACATTAGTTAAATCAAATGGTAAAGATGTTTATTTCTTCATGAATTCATCTAAGTTAAACTTAAATTGTTTTCCCTAGTATGTCTACAGATAGGGGAATTGGACCTATATTTTTAAATACAATGTAATTTGTTGAGACCAAAACTTTGTTCTGCCAGATGATGTAAAATAACTAAAATTAGGTGGGGAATTAAAGAAAAATCTAGATGTTTGCATGCATTTTGAGGCTGAGAATACATATCCAACATAACATAGCTTTCTACATATAAATATCCAGAACTAATTTTTCTGAAATTCTAAATCGGTATAATAGAAATATGCAGACATTTTTCTGCAGTCATTAACCCCAATTCTCCCTTTCAAAATTGTGAAGAAAGTTCTTTCTGGAGTTGTTCTAAAATTTCTAGAAATGCTTGAACTCACTTTATTCTTCTCCTCTGTGTAGTGGCATAGAAAAAACATTTCTAAGTTCTAATAACCTCAGTTATAGTCTTTGAGTTTTATACATAGCCTTGCTAGTTCTGCTTTTCACCACCATTGATGGTACCTGGGACACTGACTGACTAATTCTAGGTCTTTTCCATGAGAATATTTTCCAGACCAGTTCTCCTAATACTCAGGCACAGAGACATTCTTCCCAGTCAGTCCCTGTAAAGCATGAGAGGACTTGTATATATCGTTTGATATATTCCTCCCTATCTACATGTATAAGCTCACTTTAAGAATTAAAAAATACACAAACACATCAGAATGGACTTCCAGACAGTGTATCATTAAACATAAAATGTTTAGAAATATTTGTCTCGCCTCTGATGTGTTTTTTTTTCCTGAATCTTTGAAACAAACAGGAAAATGTTGTAATTAAAACCGTATTTATTGAACACCAACATATGCTAATTCTGAATTTATTCCCATTGCATCCCAATTAAAATACCTCTTTTATCTTCAAAGGGAGAAAAAATCAGAGAAAAGGAAAGAGTAATAAAATATTGAAAACATCATATTGGCATTCTATTGAATTATTTTTAATGCAAAGAGGAATAGTTAATGGTAATGAATGTTTAAGAGGAAAATATTGGGTCTTTCTGAACTTTTTTCTTTTTATGTTTTAGTTTCTCTCCATAAAATCAAGTACTAGTTTGTATTTTTCTGGATTATAACCCAGAAGGGTTTGGTGTATCCTTACGTAATCTTTTCAGCTGTCAACTTTAGACAGCACAGAAGGGCATAGTTTGCTAGTGGCAGAAAATCTGCAACTTATACAGAAAATCTTAAATGTATTCACAAACACATCATTAACAAAAGAGTCTAATGTATCAGTAAAAATGCCCTAATAGTAGTTAATTTTTAGCAGTACTTAATTAGGTTGATTATAAGAAAGATGTATGGAAGTTTATTGTAAGATGGAAAATGTTGGTAAATAGTTTCAGAAGCAAACTGGTATGATGGTAACTTCAACATTAGATGGATCAATAAATAACAGTGAAAATTTTAATATCTATGAAATTCTTCCAGTTTGTTTAGGCTAAATTCAAGACAGATTTTTTTCAACCTCTTTTTTCTTTTGCCAATTATTATTAACACATAAATTCAAGAAAAAGACCATTTTAGTGTAGTGAATTAAAATGAATAAGAAAATCGAAAGAAAGAAAGAAAGAAAGAAAGAAAGAAAGAAAGAAAGAAAGAAAGGGAAGGGAAAAAGGAAAAAAAAAAGAGAAAGGGAGGAAGGAAGAAGGGAAGGGAAGAGAAAAAGAAAACCAGATTGTGAAAAATATGTATGCCCACCTAATGCAGAAAATAACGCTACGCTCTTGACATTTCCTGGGTTTTGGTTTGTTCTCTTCTGTGACCGTGTTTAACTCACATTAGAAACTTCTCTGATTTACTGAAGGCTTGGATACATTTAATTGCATTTCTCCTTATTCGGTTGGCATTATCTTCCAATCTCACTGTGCATGACATTCCAAATGACATTGTAGATTTTTCCTTTCTCAGTTATAACATCAGCTGATAATTTCCTCTATAGTGCCCCATCATTCATGCAGGCAATATTATTCAACATACACCCAATGATTTTAATTTTTAATGAGAGTTAGTGAGAAATCCCATTATTAAAGAAAACCAAACTGCAGTATGATAATACTTTATCAATCCACACCTTTCTCTTTCTTCATTTCCTTATAGGGGATCTGATGTCATCTCTCAATACAGATCAGCTCTGAATGGCTAGGTGATTACATAATGGACTTCTTTTGGTTGTTTTGTGTTCTCTGTTAATTGCTTTAAAATACCACTAATGTAGTCTGCATTTTCTTCATTCACAAATGTATTCTATCCACAGCATTTGATGATTATGTATTCTGCAGATTTTATGCCCATTGCTGAAGAAATAATGAGAAAAATCATTAAAACAAATATTCTTTTTTTAAAAAAATTAATCTTTATTTATTTTTGAGAGAGAGAGAGAGAGAGAGAGACAGAGTGAGAGCAGGGGAGGAACAGAGAGAGAGGGAGACACAGAATCCAAAGCAGGCTCCAGGCTCCAAACTGTCAGCAGAGCTGGACACGGGGCTCAAACCCACAAACCATGAGATCATCACCTGAGCCGAAGTTGGACACTTAACTGACTGAGCCACCTAGTTGCCCCAAAACAAATATTGTAAGTTAGGAACCTAGTTTATTTTTTTTTTCTGGTGTGTAAAATTCTATGCGCTTTTATTGGATATGTAAAATTTCAGTAAGTTCATCTGCTTAAAGCAGGTTATTTAAAACAAAGTGAGGCAGGTATAAGGATTATGGGACACTTAGAATCTTAAGAAATTTCATTTAACTATTGATAAGCTACATCTCAGAGGCTATTGAGGATATCACGTGCGGGGTGGGGGGAAATCATCATCTCTCCTTATCCTATGTCTTCTGGGAGAAGTTTCTGCAACATATATGACAGTAAAAATCTGTACTTTTGAGGGGCGCCTGGGTGGTGCAGTCGGTTAAGCGTCCGACTTCAGCCAGGTCACGATCTCACGGTCCGTGAGTTCGAGCCCCGCGTCAGGCTCTGGGCTGATGGCTCAGAGCCTGGAGCCTGTTTCTGATTCTGTGTCTCCCTCTCTCTCTGCCCCTCCCCCGTTCATGCTCTGTCTCTCTCTGTCCCAAAAATAAATAAACGTTGAAAAAAAAAATCTGTACTTTTGAGTTCACTTGAGGTTTTTAATACATGGTTCCTATTTTTGATGTTACTTTATGAGATTAATAAAAGCACCAAAGTTATTGCAAAATATATTTTTATTTATCTTAGTTATATGTATTGTAAATGTTCATACCTACTTTGTGAGATTTCAGATACTAGCAGAAAGTCGTCTAATGTAATGAAATGTGCTCTATGAATTTCCCAATGTCAATGACTGGATGTTGTGTTGGGAACTGCATTCAAATAAAAAATGTCCTGAGATTATGAAAAAATAGGCATCTTCAAACAAAAATAAGTTCAGAAAAGAAAAATGGCAAGGTGGTTCAATTCTGTAGATTAGCTCGTGCAGATATAGGCTGTGACTAAAAAACAAGAAAATAAGAACAAAGTATTGGAGGACAGGCATAAATAAACAGAATGTACCTAAACAAAGAGATTTGGAAGGCATTAAGATTTAAGATTCATGCATTTAATAGAGGCACCTATTTTTAAGAATGAATTCAAAATTACTTTTATTTTTTTCATTACTTAGATAATATTATTTTCTATAATCAAACCCATGTAGATAAGACCTTACACATTTAATAAGTGCATTACCCCTGTACTAATGGAAAAATTGTGTTTAAAATTTCTAGACTAATATGGCTGTTAATTTCTGTATAATGCCAACCCAACATGGTACAAGTGGGGTACTTTTTCCAAAGTTGGCGACACAGCTAAGGTTTCCAAAAATTCAAATTATATATATTCCAGGTTCTGCAGTCATCTGAACAAAATTATAGACACATCCAGCACACTGCATTAATGAAAACGAAAAAAAAAGGTAAGAAAAAAACCCCAGAAAACAGCAAAGTTCTGTTACTGTTACGGTACCTGCCACCATTTTCATTTATTAGCTTCTCAGTCATCATCTGGAAAGCAAGCCTTCTAGAATAACATCATTCAAAACAGCTCTGATAAAGCACAGTCACTATCACCTATCATAAAGCAGATACAAGATACTTTACATTCACAGAGATATGACATATCTCTGTTCAACATCTATAATACTAGAGGATACAATTAAAAAAGCATTATTTAAGACTTGATTCTTTGAGACTTGATACGTTTCCATCAGAGGACCCAAAGGATGGTATGACACAGCTCTGGTAAAGACATGTACCTTCTTAGATAGGGCTTCCTGTCATTAAGGACACAGTTTTAGGTATTCACAGCTCTTGATGAACATCAGTTAAAAACCATTAAAAAAAATTGGATTCATACAAAGATTCTGGAGTCATCATCAAGCAAGCTAGCTAGACTCAACCCAACTAGTATTTTACCCAACCTATCATGTTTGAAAGGTAAGAACTCTGTGGAAGAAAGGAGACGCCAAATAGGACTTCAAAGCTTGGGGTCACAACCAAAACACAGCAGCAGAAGCAATTAACCAAACCCTGCCCACTTGGGTATGTACAAGGGTGTGGACACCAGTATTTCATCATCCACTCAATATTTTCATCCAGGAAGAGGGGGAAACCAATCACTGTACTTCGATTGTGTTCAATTCAATCATAAGGTTAAGTGGAAGAACTGTATGGATATTTTTTATTTATATCCAGAATTACTGTATAAAAGTGGACCAATTAATTTGTTCCTCTGAGAGTAGTAAATGGTGCAACTAGATGTTGGAGATAGGAAGTCAATCATATTACTCTACAGACTGGAATGTTCTACACCCCAAAAAATGGGATGAACAAATTCTATTTTAGAGTATCACATTGTCTTGCTTAAACTCCTAGATTTAAGTGCAATAATTGCCTGCTAGTTGATGAAATTCAGTTTTCTATTTTCATCTTACCTTACTGTTTTCATCTCCCCTTACTGTTTTATACAGTTGAAAGATGTTATTACTATCCATAATTAAAAAGTGATTTTTGGATTATTGAAATTATAATGTTTGTAAATAAATTTACAAATATTTAAATAAGATATTATAGTTCTTCCAAATTTCAAATATAAATTCTGTTACTATTTTGGAAATTCTACTTTCAGATTTGTTAACTGACTTAAAAGCTGTCTATTTAAAGATATTAATGCTATAGATTATTATAAATCTCCTTGATGAAATAATGTAATAAAATGCAAAAAGAAGTAGCTGTGTTTATATAGAATACACATGTCAGAAAGCCCAAATAATATATTTTGTTGTTAGATATAGTTCATTTGAGGGATCTATCCTAAATATGTCAACTAAACTTAATAATTATGTTTACAAAAGTAGAATATTATAAGTTAATGCATTCAATATCTTTTTTTGTTCACTACAACTTTTTATTTCTTTGTATATAATTGTATGTGTGTTTCTATATGTAAGGATATCTTTCCAAAACCTATATATTTATCTATAAATAAAAAAAACATGCCTCTATACTGTTTTCTTAAACTGGAATTTAAGCAAAAAATTTAGGGTCATTTCTACAGATTAGAAAATATGCAATAAAATCAACACTATCATGACCAAAATAAATCATTATGAGGGAGGTTTTATTACCTATCCAGCCAAACCCTTCTTATTAGATTTTTGTTTCTAAAATTTTGCTAATATCGACAAATATGCAACATGATTTAGCAAAATAAAGATGCTAAGATGTTCCATGGTTAAAGTAAAAGAAAACCATCTGACAATATATAACACAGTCTTTCACAACTTACTAAATTGCGAAACTATTTTTTTCTTACATAAACTTTTCTAACTTTTGCATTTTCAACCCTAAAAGCATTTTTGCATCATTTGATATTATCATTGATATACTTAGAATAGTTCTGGCTATCATGGTAGTAAAAATGGCAGGGAGAACTGTCTTCTTTTATTTAATAAATAGTCTCTTTTCTTTTTGTTTTTTTTTAAATATCCTTTGTGCTGAAGATTTACTATATTTTTATCATTCCTTTTTAAGGGACAGAGATTAAACAATGAATATTATCACTAAAGAGCTTTGCCTCTATTAAATATATTTTGGGAAACAAGGGTCTCATTTTCATGCTTTATCCTGTTTAATTTTTTTACATACAACTGATATAAAGTATAAAAATTCAAATCACAGGGCTTGATATTTCATACATGTATAACACATCTGATCTTATATCATAATATAATATAGAATCTTTCTAGTATTTCCATAATAATGTCTTTCCTCCCTATTAATGCCTTCAAAAAATGCCTACTATACTGATCTTTATCACATTACATATGTCCATTGTTGAAGTTCATATAAATGAGTCACAAATTACTCTGTGTCTTATTGTACTTAATATTTATCCATGTTTTGGGATATAGCAGTATTTAACTTAAAAAAATTGTTATGTTAAATTTCTTCATGTGAATATGCTATCATGTAGTTGTTTGTTAATTTAACATCAATGAGCATTTGGATTGTTTTCCTTTGTCAAGAAACTATGAAATACCAGAGGTGTTACCTCAGTTACAAGTTAATCAGTTAGCCCGCTACAGTCTTATAGTCACTATAATCTTTTATTTATTTATGTATTTATGTATTTATGTATTTATGTATGTATGTATGTATGTATGTATGTATTTATTTATTTATTTATTTATTTATTTATTTTTAGTCCTTATAATCCTTACAGAAAACAGGATACTCCTGTGTCAGAGAAAAAGGACTTTATTTCTCATGATAGAGCAGGCAGCATGAGCTTTGTGGTCTTGTCAGTTCCCTGTGCCATATTCCAGGCCAGTTCCATGGACATGACGACATGTCAGGCCCATGTGGATATCGCCCGTTGAGTGGGTCTGTGTCACAGGTGAGGAATGCTGGGTTTAGGATATCTAAAATCATGAGGAGTTTTTGGGAAATCTGCCCAATCTTTGACCCACTGGAGGAGATTTCCTTTATTATCCTGGTCAGCAAACAAATCTGCTCTGCCCTGCAGGGAGCTGCCTGCTCTGTCTTGCAAGGTTTTTGCATACAAATATCCTTGAAAAGATAATTTGGAACAAAAGCCGTTGATGTCTTTTCATAAAACATGCAGCTCATGTGAAAATTCTGGTATGCATGTGTGGGAGAGTTGTGAAATTAATGGTTGAGAGTGTGCCTGTAAATTCCTCTTTAGTTCAAACTTTTTGGTTGTATTGATTTATCAACCTTAAGCAACAAATTAAAACTTCAGTTGCTTCACATCCTTGCAGACATTAGGTATTGAAATTGTTAATCCATTTAATTTCAGGCATTCTTTTCAATACTACTTTTGATTGTGGTGTAAATTAAAATTTCCTTGTATCTACGAATATGAAGAACCTTTCATTTATTTTCAGGAGAAGTATCTATTCAAGTTTTTGTCCATTTTTACTGGATGGTCTCTTTTGTTGTCGATCTCTACAAGTTACTTATATATTCTGCATATGAATTAGTTGTTTATGTAGGTGCCCAAATATAGTATCCTAGTCTATGGACTGGATTTTTTACCATCTAAATAGTGCCTTTTGAAGACTGGAAACTCTTAGTTTTGAGAAAGTCTAATTAATGAATATTTTTCTTTTCTGGTTAGTGTTATTTTCATGTATGCTATAAAAACTAATTTTCAACCACAATGTCATGAAGATATTCTTTTATATTTTATTTTAGACATTTATTAGCTTTTAAATCGGGGTCTATTTTTCTGCTTAATGTTTTTGCATGCCAGTAATAATGGTTCACTTTTATTTTCAATTGTGATATTTGACCCTACGCTGTTTATTGAAAGGCCACCCATTCTGATTAAATTCCAAATAGCAGCTTTGTCAACGTTTGTAGATAGATAGATAAAGAGATAGAGAAAAAGCAAGTCTAGTTTTTAAGGTTTTCTAAGTCTCTGTTTCTTCAATACTAAATAGGAGCTTTTCAGTAGGGATTAAATAATATAAGGTACTTAAACAGTTTTTCACAGCATAAGAAGAACTAAATTAATTTTTTGCTATATCAGTTTGTATAGATTTTTTAGGAGAGGACCAGTCCAATACAAAATATTATGTCTGAATATTATGACTGAAATGAGAAGTCTTTATACGTTTCTAAACCATATTGAAATATTTTCTACAACATATTTATTTTAAAGATAGTTTACTTAAATATTATGAATTATTTACTAATATAATAAATAGTGTTAAATAGGTAAGATACCTTTACCTAGCATTGTAAATGTGTCTTGGGACACAATTACATTCCTTTGGATATCTAAACTTTTGTTCCTGTCTATTAGCAATCAGTTTTGCATGAAAAATTATGATAAAATTCTGTGTATTTTCATCATTTTCTATTTTCATCAGAGACAAAATTTCTTATATATTCTCTTCCTTTTTCCAGTGTGGGTATTTGTGGTGAATTTACCTTTAACTTTGGTGTTTAGAAAATTTTTCAGTCATTCTAAGATTAGATCTTTTCATTAACACTGATTGGCACTCAGCATGCCCTCTCATTATTAAAGAAAGAAGTTTTTCTTGTTTTGGGAATGCCAATTCAGATAAGTCTGCTGATTCTTTCTTTCCCTTCAGCTTATTTCCATAGAAGGAATAGCAATTTGTTTTCTATTACTGACTAAAATGTCAATAATTTTATATGCTTAAATGTCCATTAGTTTCCCAGAGAATTATGCTGTAGACTAACTCCTTTTCTTATTCTACATCCTTTTACTTTGGTAATCATATCATTATTTCAAACATCTCTTACAGGGAAAGATTATGTTTCTTGTTTTTGGGTATCCACACTTGAGTACAATACATATACAGCGCCAGTTACACATGAAAGAATAAATAAATGTATACTGAGTCAAGCTTCCAAAATGTGAAGTGCATTAAAGGTATTGAGTCAGGTCACATACTCAGTCACTTCAGCAAAGAAAATTATTACACTAATAATAAGATAAGTAAGAAGCCAATTTTTAGGACACAGAACACCTATGACTATGTTAAAGAATAAACTTAACAGGTATTATTTAAAATATTCAAATCCTTTAAAAACTAACAAATCTAATAAATAGTATCAAAACTACTATTTTCATGCTAATTTTTATTTGCCCTTTGGTGATTTTATTCATTCCAAAAATATCTGTAATTTTATATTAGTGTTTTAATAAACATTTATATGTAAACTACATGAAATCATGAAATATGTTTTCAAGATATTACTAATACTCGTAGCTAAGGAGAATCCCAAGGCCAAATTTTTTAAGAAATACTTTAAGTATATTTAACACGCAAAAACAACGTAGGAAAATAAATTTTATTTTTCACTGTGATCATTCTATCATTCAAAAAAAGAGAATATTCTCCAGCCTTCCACTGATGAGCTGTTATGATCTTTTGTAACAGTTTTGGAAAGTAAAAATATTCACACAAACAACCTAGAAATAGCTTATCATTAATTAATGTTTGAATATATATTACTAATGATGATACATTAATACTAATAACGTATTTCATACTTCACATATAACAATGAAGTACATATACAGTATGTATAAGTACATATATATTTAGCATATATACCACAAACATACAAATATATGTACACAAACATACAAATATATGTACACATACATATACAATATTATATAAAGTATATAAATACATATAATTAATACATCAACAAAATATGCAAACATGTACACATCAAAGCTAGGAGATAATATGCATAAATACAGTATTTCTCATTTCTGTACTGGGCATGAACTTATGAGGTGTTGGTATTATTTCTGTTTTCCATTATACTTCTAGTCTCTCATTGTTTTCATGTAGCCTAAATCTGCATCTAGTTCTTCAATTTATTAGATAAACAAAATTTTATCTGTGAAGCATCTATGTATTAGTGGTTCAGACTGTTCTGAGTTACAGTTTTCCAGTGACATCAACTACTGGCAGTATTAAGAAGCAACTCAGAAGACTCCCTTGGATTTCACATTTACTAACTTGGGCCTCCATTTTGAAGTAACACCCAATTTCCACCTGATCATCAGGACAAAAGGGAAACCCCATTCTTTGGGGTTCGGTGATATGTGTAATGCAGACTAACCAGGAAGTAGTGAAAATCCTGTTGTACCCTCTGTTAAAAATGTCCCTCTTTTGGGTATTAAGACCTATCACCCAATTTTTCTAGTGGGTAATTAGAAGTAATAATGAGAAAAACTACTTTGTCTTTTACCTCTTAATTTCTAGACATAATGACATACGTACAGATGTATACAAAAATTATGGTTTGGTACATAAGACTTGTGTTCACAATTTATAGGGAACTTTTTCACATATGCAGATGAAGTGAAGCTTCAGAAGGTTGCCAATTTTGTCACTTTTAGGAGCAACTGGCAACTGACCAGTATCTACAGTTGACCCTTGACCTATACAGGGGTTAGGAGCACCACACCTCCCCCTGCCCAGTGGAAAATACACTTTTAACTTTTAACTCTTCCAAAATTTTACTATTGTTTCCTAGAAATCTTATCAATACTATTAACAGTCAATTAACACATATTTTGTATTATATGTATTATATACTGCATTCTTACAATAAAATATGCTTAAAAAAACAAAATGTTGTTAAGAAAGTCATATGGAAGAGAAAATAAATTTACAGTACTGTATTGTACTTATTGGGAAAAAAAAAACTGCATATAAGTGGGTCCACACAGTACAAACCTGTTATTCAAGGGTCAACTCTATTTGTCTCAACCCATTCTGATTTGATGGGCCATTTTTTTCTTGAGGCTAATTTCTATCATAGTAACCATGCCCCTCATGTGTCTGGTGGTTATTTGCTTTGTCATGGCCCCCATTGCTTCAGGGTCTTACCACTGCCATTTAATTCAGAAAATCTGTTTCAATGGCTTTTTCAGACAGAGACATTTTAGAAGGCTTGCATACATAAAATATGAAGGCAAGAAATAAGTGATATATTTAAGGAAGTAAAAGTAGTTTCCTACTTAAATATTAATATACAAGTAAAAAGTAATGGAACATGATAGAGAGTAGACAAGAACATGAAGAATCTCATGTGCCAAACTGAAAACAGTTAAAGAAACTCAGATTTTAGAATCATATATGAATGCTCTTAATGTTAGGTGCAGAAAAGGAAAATAAATCTTATCTTTTAGCACAGATGAGAATCCCATAGAATATGTATTGGGTGTCAGAGAGGGAATACACTTTGTGAAATGCTCAAGCATGTTTCTACAATTTTCTTTTTCTCAATAATAGCTATTCATCTATATCTAAGAATTGTAGAGGTATATATTTATTTTTTTGTGTTTTTTTTGGTTGAAATAAAATGGACAGTTCTTAGAATTTTAATGACTCTGCAACTAAAGAAGTAAAATCTTAGACAACAACATTGACAATTTAGACAATAATTAATTAGACAATAATTAAGACAAATTAGACAATAATATTGCCAATAATATTGACACTATTTGGCACATATGGGTATCTCTTTTAATATCTATTTTGAGATGAATATGATATTTGTAAAGTACTTACTATCCATTAACTATACTTCATTATAAGAAGACTAAGCTTTAATTTTAATGTCACGGCATATAGGGATCATATACTGAACCCGTATCAAGAACAGCAGTTATGGGATTGTCTACATACAAACTGTTGTGGAAAAAAAAAAAGATAGTCAAATTCACTAAACCGTTGTTTATTTGGAAAATGGCCATTTGCTATTGCTTGACTGACAGCCATTTCATATAATTAGCTGCTCAATTAAGCACAACGTGTTTTTATTCAAATTGGTTCTATGTAAAAGAGCAGTAGAAGCAATATATTTCAGAAAGAGAACATAGCCTCTAAAAGAACATAAGAACTGTAATTTAGTTTAACATTTAGTATTCATAATTTATACCTATTTTATGACATTCTATGTCCATAATAAGTTTTGTACTTTAGTTTGCTACCCTCTATATTGTTGCATCCATTATACTCAGCCAAAAGCATATTTCAAAGAGTATTTATACTAAAAAGCATTCATAATACCCTTTGTCTCAGAATTATGTTTTGGTTACATTCACTTTTGACTTAACATTTTCAAAATATTTAGCTTGACTTTACCAACTAAAAGTGTTTCAAGTATAAACATGTTTTGTTTTAAACACTAACATTTAAACAAAATTTTCATTTGATTAGTGGTTTCTAATATTTTCCAGGTTATGCTGTTATATCTGCCCCTAAAAATGGAATGAAACAAAATCTATATGGAAGATTACCAATTGCTGTTTGCATCCAACTATGTGCATAAAGAAGTTTTATTTTATTATAAAATTATTACATCCTGCCAACATTTGAAATGAGATGCAATGACACACAAAATCAGAGAGTTTATCACTGAAAGCAAGAGGCTGCCTCTACTGGCTGCAGAATGTGTGCTTGTATATATTAGAAGTCCAATATGATTATTGAACTTAATTTGTTTCAAGTTGAAATTTATGCATGTTATCGTTGTCTGTATCTATGCTTCTTGTTATATGATTTTAAACCATAAGACCAGGTTTTCACATACTGGTACAATAGTTTGCATGAGTTTTTCCAGTTTGTGGCCTATAGTTTGATTTGTTTAATAGTCAAGTTGTACCTGTCTTCTGGTTTTACAGCTCTTGAAGCCTCATCAAATCAATTCCACTTAACAGTATCTTAATTTCAAGGGCTTATTCCAGGATGTAATATATATTTTTTTTACTCTATTGTCCAATTTTCTTTTCATTATTAAAAATCCATTCTTCAATGAAATGAATATTATTTAGAATTGTTTCAATCAATTTCAAATGAATTCACTGGACTAGTGAATTCTAAAAATTCTAGTTCATCTTTGAGGTATCTTTTTATAATAAGAGTCGTTAGGGGCACCTGGGTGGCTCAGTTGGTTAAGCGTCTGACTCTTGATTGCAGTTCAGGTCATGATCACACAGTCATGAAATCGAGCCCAACGTGGAGAACCTACTTGGGATTCTCTCTCTCTCTCTCTTTCTCTCTCTCTCTCTCTCTCTGTTTGCCCCTTCCCCATTTGTATCCCCCTGCCCCCACCTCTCGCTCTCTCAAAATAAATAAACTTAAAAAAAGAGTTGTTATTTGATTGAATACGGATTATATAATAGTTCCTGTGTGTCCATTTTCTTGCTTTATTTTCCTTATACATAACTACAAGAAATGCTCTCTTGGTCATTTTATTCCCTATTGATTCTATTCATTGTTCTGGAATTATTTAATTTATTTAACAAATATGTGTATAGCACTTCATACGTACGAGGAACTGATCTAAGTGCTTTACAAATATTAAGAGTTAGCATTCAAACCTTTCCCATTATCCTTCAAAATATGGCCCACTGCTTCTTCTAATTTATGAATATTTATTTCTTTTTCTTCTACTTGGCATCTCTTTCTATTTTCAAATTACAAACCAAACAATTGGTATATTGCGTGGATCAATTCTCTTGCACTCATCACTACTTCTGTGATTTCACTTAAGTATTTACATAGATTTATGCTTAAAGAGTTGATAAACCTAATGTTTAGAAAAATTGGTTTAATATGGCTAGAAAATTCTGCCCTGGTTTAGTCAAGGAAATAAAAACAATCAAACTTTTGTTTTTATGGGAGAACCAGTAAAATAAATAACTAATTTATAGAAAATATTAAATATATCAATAATGCAATTTCAAAAATTGCTAAGCAAATATAGTTTGAATTTAATTTTATATATGTAAAAATATATAATGTCTTTGAAGATTAAGGGATGATATATCAAATGCACATCTTAAAAGTATATGCTGCTATAGAATTATCAGACTAAGTTACATGAGGCTAACAAATTGTACATAATATTTATATAAGATTACATATATAGGATTATGTGTTCAGTATATGTATTATATGCTATAATGTAAACATATTTTATATAATGCATATATATATAATTTATATATTTATAGGAAATATATACACAAAATTATAAACATAAAGCAAATAATTTACCATGTTAAAATAAGATTTCTTTCACTTTTTTTTCTTTTTTGTAGAGGGAAACAGCTTCTCGTAAGGGAGGTTAAGTAGATCTACTGCTTTGTAAGATTATAGCAACCACATTAAATATTAGCTCATTAGTACTACTTAATTAAATATACTTAAATGTTTCCCATTACTAACAAGTTCTTATTGCATGCTCATTTCCAAACACAATGATAGAAGTCATTTTAATAATCCAAGTATTTAAAAGATTGTTCTTTTAGTCAACTCGCTGAAGAAATTGAAACAATTACATACATTATATTCTTCTCTATCATTTTCAAATTTCCACATTCTTAGTCTGATAAAAGCAAAATTATAAATTTCTGGGATTTAATTTCTGCTAATCCCATATACTAGTTTACTATAGAAAAGAAGGGATAAAATACCTTCACTAGGTGTCTCAATCACCTTGAAGTAGTTACTTCTAAAAAGCAAAAAAAAAAAATTCGGAAAAGAAAGTAACAAATGTTACTCAGACTGTCTCTTGAAATCATGCCTAAATTTCTTTGCTATTTTATTTAAAATCCTTAACTCTTTTAAAAAGTAACTTTTTGAGTTACCAACAGCTGCTAAAAAAACACTCCAAAACTTTGGGCTCCTTAAGGATATATTATTTCTCAAGTTTCTGAGGGTTGGTTGGGAATTTTTCTGCTTTCACCCGGACATCCTCACAGGGCTTCACGCAGCTGCTGGTTAGGCTGGACGTAGGCCTCAGCTGGACCAGTTTATATACCTAGGTGTTTCTCTCTAGGTCTCTCTCTCTCAGTCTCTCTCTCTCTCCTTTGATCTTCAGGTTGTTTACAGCAAAGTGGATAAAAGGCAATGTTGCAAACAGATAGGTGAAGTCGTATAACTTTTTGAGACATCGGCTATAAAACTAATCCAGTGACACTTGCCCCTCATTATTGGCCAAAGCAAGTTACAAGGACAGGCCAGATTCAAGGAACATAGAAACAGATCCCACCTATTCATGGGAAGATATGTAAAAAAATTATGGCCAAGTTTAATATCCTTAAGTAAACTAGCTTTATTGTAGTAATATTACAACTGCACTTTTACTTTACCTCTATATCTGAGGGTTGAAATCTGAAAAAGAGATTTTCATTACTTCCAAAATTACTGTGTGATATTGGTGAATTAATTATCTTTTCTAGTTCAGTTTCCCCTTCTGTAATATTATAGATATTAACTGTATATAGTCTCTTTAAATTATTCTGTAAATGAAATAATTCATAAAGTGCCTGGCTCAGCACCTGGCATATACTCTAAATAATTGTTTTTCCTTGGCTATTTCCAATAGCCTTTGTTTACAGTTCTCTAGAAATTATACTTGTAAAACAAAATATTTTGAATTATAACCTTATTCTTAATTGGTAGATATAAGCCTGCTATTAGAAAAAAAGACATTTTAGTTACCATGGTCATTAATATTAATGTTTAACTTTATTCTTTCAACAGCACTGTCCCAGTTTGATGAATAAAATCAAATATCTAATATTTACAATGCAAACACAATTATGAGTAAACAAGTATTTACTCATAAATTTTATATATAAACCTACTTGAATCTTTTTCTCTGCATCAATGCAGTCTTCATGGTAAGGACTTTATGTCACCTGTAGGCTCAAATCTACCTATTCCACAGCTTTACCCCATATCCTGTGATCAGGGATATCTGAACATTAAATATATAATGAGCCTTGAGCCATTGCCTTTCTGGCTTAATTATTATTACTGTGGTTAAGTCGGACTAAATTTTATCATACTGTTGTGGACCTAATTCCCAATGCTTAAACCTCTAGATTATTCAGACTATCAGTAATTATACCCCAGTCTATTTTCTCATCCCAAACCTAATTTCTTATTTTTGTAAGAAGAATCATGTCATCCACACCCCAACACACATACACATATATATGCTGACAGATACATATGGCCCATGACTGTTTGGCAAAACATTAGTTTTATTGAAAAATTCAGCCTAAAAGTTAAATATTTGGATTCACTCTTACCAATTTGACTTTCCCACTTGGACTCTTTTCAGCAAGTACCACACAAGAAACTGTAGAGAATTTCACTCTATCTCTATTTATCTATATCTATGTCTATATCCATACCCATATCCATATCTATATCTATATCTATATCCATATCCATATCTATATCTATATCCATATCCATATCTATATCTATCTATATCTGTATCATCTATGTCTATATGTCTATGCATCTATCTATATTTACTCATAGAAAATGTATTTAGTAAATGTTAATACATACACTTAATACATTTAGTATTTAACTTTAATTTTCCCAAATTTAAACTTCATAACCATACTTCTGAAAGAACATATTATCAGGTACAAAATAATACATTGCAAAAAATATTTTCCTAATGGCAGATGGAATTGCTATATACTTAATGTTTGTGTGCAAATGTAGTTGTTACATTCACTATTATCAAGCAGTAGCGATTAGAGCTTATATACAGGATACTTTAGAAAACCTCCACAATCAATAGAATGCCCTCTGCCATACTAAATCTTGCACATTTCAGAACTGGGCAAAACATGGTTTCTTATTTATTAATAACATTATGAAATCAAAGGAACATAAAGCTTTGATTAAGTGTAAATTTATATATACTTTTGGTTTTTTTATAGAAACTGAAGAATATCACTTCAATATTTACATCCCCATAAAATTTTTTAAAGAGAAAGTGAAGGAAAAGTTAAATTGCAGAGAAGACTGATTTGACTTTTGCATTAGTTTCTTGTGTGTGGGAAAGACAGAAAAAAATACTAAAAAGAAAGATAGACACATATGTAGGTAGATTTAAGAGTGAAGAAAATGTACTTTGCAGAAAAATGTGGTCCTTTAATAGCAGTGACTTCGTGTCAGTTTATTACATACATGATTTGAGAAAAGATTTACAAGGTAATGTGATTTTAGAACTTAAATACAGAAGTTAATATTATGCTATACTTATCAGATATCTACTACCACAATAAAGCTGCATGATAAAGTACTATAATATCTGAGTGATAATGGTACTAATTAGATATTAACTCATGAGTCTGATTGGCTTGGGTTTAATTGATAGTCTGAGCTCACTGAAAAATCTGTAATCAACCTTGGGTGATCTAGGTAGGTCTACTGACTGCGAGTGGGTTTGCTCACTTTTGGGAACATCTGTGATAGTTGACTGAGACATCCTTGACTAGAATGACTAGGGCAGCTTAAAACACTGTGTCATGTATATCCCATTTTCTGGCAGATTAGTAGGCATGAGCTTTCAGAGTAACTACAGAAAAATAAGAGTGGGAAATCTAATTAGGGATGTGTTTTTAAAACTTCTATTTGAATCAGTTGTGCTGATATCTTGTGAGCAAAAGTATCAGATGGATGAATTCAAAGTTAATTTCAATACAAAATTAATTAGCAGGGAAATATATTTCATTTTTGTTTTGTTTTTTGGTAAAAGAACAGCATCACATGACCAAGGGCATGGATACAGCATAAGGTGAGGAACTGGAACGAGTAATATAATCTATCTACCACCCTAAATTAATTTGAAAATCGGATGTTCTTTAGAAAGCCAAAAAATAAAATAAATAAATAAATAAATAAAATAAAAAGAAAAAAGAAAGAAAAGATAAAATAATATCTATTAGCTTTCATTGCTCAGCTCACTAGATTCCTCAAAACAAGGGAAATTTTAGGGTGCCTGGGTGGCTTAGTCGGTTAAGCTTCCGACTTTGGCTAAGGTCATGGTCTCACAGCTGGTGAGTTAGAGCCCCATTGGGCTCTGCACTGACAGCACAGAGCCTTTTTGAGATCCTCTCTCTTGCCTTCTCTCTGCCCATGCCCCACCCTCACTGTCTCTTTAAATAAATAAATAAATAGGGGTGCCTGGGTGGCTCAGTCGGTTGGGCGGCCGACTTTGGCTCAGGTCATGATCTCACAGTCCGTGAGTTCGAGCCCCGTGTCAGCTCTGTGCTGACAGCTGGGAGCCTGGAGCCTGTTTCGGATTCTGTGTCTCCCTCTCTCTGACCCTCCCCCATTCATGCTCTGTCTCTCTCTGTCTCAAAAATGAATAAACATTAAAAAAAATAAAAAATAAATAAATAATAAAAATACATTAAAATAATGATATAGAGAAATTCTTGTAGTAAATGTTATTAAACAATGTGGAGAAATAAATTCACACTTGTTTATAAGGAAAATGGTAAAAAGAAAATATTGAAATGTAATAAAAATGTAATCAATTTTAAAATGGTAATGTTTTAAAAATTTTTAAATAAATACAATTTAAAAACAAATATAGAGCTTAAAACAGGAAATTAGAACAAGGACTTTAGTTACATGTTACATTAGTAATGATGTCATTATCTTCATTACATTCTTAGTTATTTATAAAAATGAATATTTATATACCTCAATTTTATTACCCCCCCAAAATAAGTCTTTTTCTTTGAAAGAGGCATTTAAAAAGTCTCATTATATAAACATGATAACTAAGCAGATTCAGACTTACTACTAGTGCTTTCATTAATTCAAAACATGTGGACCCACATATATTTTAGTGTCTCAATGATATTTCTCTTAAATAACTTCAGACATATAAGTGTCTCTCTTATTGTATTTAATTGCTTAGAAGCAGTTTCAAAAATTCTTATAAGGGCTATCTAAAAAAAAATAGAAAAGCTTTATGGTTAATCTACAGTGTAAAAGAAGATTAAAATAATAGGCATCATTAAGTCTGATAATGAGATTGTTTAAAAGGCCAATATTTTTTTGGTTACAATCTTGAATAAGTAAATTTACCAGATCTATTCTATCAGATTGAAGTCAAAATGAGTATTATAAAACATTCTAGTTACATTGGGTTGTTGGTACATTTTTTCATTTCTTTTAGACTCCTTTAATTGCTAATCCGATTATGTAGTCTCTAAAGTTGACAGATACAAATTTAGTAAATTTCAAACTCTTAGGCTCTTTCTAGTTAAGTGGTATTGATGGATAAGTAAACAATAATATTTAAACTAACTGTTCCACTTAAGTACCCTATATAATAAGTATCTTTAGCCACTGGTTTAGTTTCCTTAATATATTCTGACTCATAGAATATGAGTTTCAATCGGCTATATGTTTCAATCGACTTTCTTCACTGTGGAAAAAGATTCTATCTTATAATTCTATTCTATTGGAATGGGGATATTCTGACCAAACTAGTTTGGTCTTTATATCCACATAGACCATATGTCCATATATTGTGGAATTTCAGGTTAAGATTTACAAATATCATTTATTCTCAATTCTTAAGTAGGATTTTCAAATTGACATGGACTATAATCTATGTCTACTAATGTAATAATTTCAACATTTCAGATATATTTTCTGGTTTTCTTATTTGTATATTGTATTTCTTATTTGTATATTGTATTATAAATTAAAATATGGAAAACCTTATTTTGATCAATCAGCAAATAACAGTATTTACCCATAATCTGTTGATAGTTCCTATCTATTGAGTAAAATATATTATTCTTAGAAATTAATTTAAATAAAATAGTATAATTGGTTAATTCTTTGAATATAGATTCAAAGATTAAGTACAGATTCATGGAGCAGATTGCTATGCTGTCAATTCATCTTGTTTAATATTATATCTTGTATGTTCATGTTTCAAAGGTGAGTAAATGTAAGGCAACATGTTCTACAGGGTAAAATATTCAGGATATCTCATATTGATTTCACTATTGTGTCATGGCTACATTTCCTTTTTCAGACAGTTTTTCCTCTACCGGAAGTCAATTTTGACTGGTGGTGGAACCAACTACACTTTGACTCCCAAGACAAAGCACGTGATAGCATCTACAACAAACAAGATCATACAGTGAGGATATAAAGTTACTGTTTTTCTCTGTTCATAATAATGAGCCATTTATATGAAATTCCCTAATTTATAAAACCACTCTGGTTTCTGCCCATCCCTCTCACTGACTGTCTTAGTTTGTATTTGAATCTCTTGTTATCATCATCCAGCTTTGCTTTTTGACTTTCCCTTGGTGCAATTCAGAAATTCTCTAAAATTGGTTCTTTAATCAACTGTGCCACCAACAAGAAAAGGACATTTTCTCATCAGCCTCACTCTAAAAATTGTAGAGAAAAAATTGTATAAATAAGGCTTTATATCCTTGATCTAAAAATATTATAAAGACAATGATTAGCATAGCTCTGTGAAAAACAGAGCACATAGGCCCACCCCCGTGCTCTGTAATAGGCAGCTCCACCTGAAACTTCTGGAAGGAGTTGGAGAAGACAAGTTGTTCAAGGAAAGAGAGCTATATTTAAGAAGCATAAGGTAAATGAAGTTGGGCAGAACATACTTATTTGCCAGAGTATTTAAAACTTTTATGATCAAAAGTTATAAAACAGGAACGAATAATGTCACACTTTGAAGTTGAATATCATTCTTATATATGTAATTCACAGAATTTCTAAAACATGTCCAATTAACTAAAGGAAGTATATTTGATGGCACTTAAATATGCCCTTTTTAATGTCTGTTATTTTCTTCTAAAATTAATTATATATATTTTAGTTAAATGTCTTTAAAAATAGTAAACGTATGTGGGCATTAGTAAGTTCTAAGTTCTGTGCTATCTGCTTTCTATTCATTACATCATGTAACCAAAACACCAAAGTTATGAGCATATTAGATATGCTATATCCAGTGAAATGTAAACACTATAGTAACTCGATGCTAATCAACAATTATTTAAAAATAAAACTTAGCTCTTCATTAACAGTTGACATTGTATATTTTAACTTTCCCCTTAAATCATGTTTCCATTTTTCCCCACAGAATTTTACTCAATTATGATTGAAAGCCTTATCAACCACAATATCATACTTCTCAATATCAAACACAAACACATACCTAAATTACATTTAATGTCTAATTTTCAATGAAATACAAAGTTTCTTACCAGATTTAATTTTATAGTAACATTTCAGTATGTTACTATATAATTACTCTAACATGTATATAAATATTAGAAATTTGTATAAATGATTATTTAAAACAAGTAAATTTTATTCTAAATGCATCTCTTGGAATGAGAACAAATGGGGCCATATATGATGTCTTAATTAAAGGAAGCATAGGTATTTCCCGTAGTCTCCTCTTAACAACTTGAAGTTTTTGCCTCTGGGGCAATGCAATATGGTAATATTCCACACGAGTGAGGATATGAATTTCTCTTCTTTTTTTTTTAATTTTTTTAACGTTTATTTATTTTTGAGACAGAGAGAGACAGAGCATGAACAGGGGAGGGGCAGAGAGAGAGGGAGACACAGAATCTGAAACAGGCTCCAGGCTCTGAGCTGTCAGCACAGAGCCTGACGCGGGGCTCGAACTCACGGACCGTGAGATCATGACCTGAGCCGAAGTCGGACGCTTAACCGACCGAGCCACCCAGGCGCCCCATGAATTTCTCTTCTAAGGCGGAAGAAGGGACATTGTGAAAGTGGGATGAGAAAGGAGCATCTGTTGTAGGCCTTAATCATAGGCATTTTTTGAGTCAGGACAATTTTGTAAAAGAGTACTTCTGAGGGTCAGCATCTGGAAATTGTTTTCTTTCCAACAATTTCTGAGTTTCCCTTGGAATGACTTCATGTTTCCCTAGGGTTATCTTGCATTAAGATTGCTATTATAGGTACCTGAGTTTTTCAGATGAAGAAACAGAGAAAGAGTTTAGGAAAATTTCCCAGAAATACACACTTGAACATAAGAGTCAACACTTGAATTGTCTATCTGACCCTTTACCCATGTACTTAACCACTGAAATACACGAACTCCCACCCAACTTCATTTTATAAAACTAATAATGTTACTCTAACACAGACTCTTTATTAAAAGAAAGAGTTAAAAGGCTTTTGATACTTGCCTTATTTATGAATAGATTGATAAATAACATTTCACACCTTGCTAATAACAAAGAAGAATGGGATAATGGGAACCAAATTTCAGTAAGAAGAGAGAGGTGTGGCAATCAGAATGAGTGCATCATTCTTCTTCAGGGAGAATTTCCTTTGTTATTAAACAATATCAACAACAAATGCACCATCACAAACATACATCACTCATTTGTATTACTTCTTTATTCAAAATGCAGTATAGGAAAGGGAATGTGTTTATGTGTGTGAATATGCATACCCTTCAGCTTCTAAAGATAAAGAAGGTAAGAAGAACTGGATGAGAACTGTCCTTAACTTCTCACTTTAATCCTTTTTGTTTCAATACTTTTCTATTATAGAAAGGAGTAACTACAGCAGCCATTTTGATTTCTAATCTCGGTAGCCAAGGTGTTTCATAAATCCAGATGAGTATACAAACTGAAAAGTGCAAGACCTTGTATCACTGTGGTCATTGAATGCTCCCTGGAAGACCATTAATGTGAAGAGTGAGGTAATTAAAACTGTGGTTCCATGGCCAAAGGTTAAATTCCCCAAAGCCCTGAGAATTATTAATGTGCAGTTTGGCAAAGTGAAAGTGTAACATTGAGACAGGAGGCAAAGAGAAGCAGAATAATGCCAGATGAATGTTGTAGCATTAGTATAGCCAGGGGATTTATCACATGGTTGACAAATGTAGGCATTAGGTGCATGGGGTAACAAGAAAAGTGACATAGACTATAAGAACCTGCAAAGATGGATACAAGTAGAAATTAATAATAAAGAAAGCAGCACAACTGGGGCACCTAAGGGGCTCAGTTGGTTAAACATCTAACTCTTGGTTTCGTCTCAGATCATGATCTCACAGTTCATGAGTTCAAGCACTGCTTCAGGCTTCACGCTAACTGTGGGGAACCTGCTTGGGATTCTCTCCCTCTCTTTGTCACTCTTCTGCTAGTGCTTTCTTTCTCTTCCTCTCTCTCAAAATAAATAAATAAACTTAAAAAAAAAGAATAATAGCACAATTGATACATTTTATTCAACACAAATTTACTGAAGAGTACTGTGTATGAACTACTATACAGGATCTGGGTCTGCAAAATCAATCCAAACGTGTGCCTTTTTATCTAAGAGAGATGAATCAGAAAACAAAAAGAAAAAAGCATCTCTAGACCATTGGACAACATGTTTTAAAGAGATTATGTAAATCTATGTACATTTTGTGTAGAGGAGGTTTATTTTTGGTAGCATTCCAGTTAAATTAGATGTAAGAGGCTGGAATCGTCTTTCTGTGTGAGGTACTTATGCAAAAGCTCAGAATTATGAAGGACCATGTCAGGAATGAGAAATTACAACTAGTCTGGTATGGTTGGAGTAAAAAGAAGCAGATTGTTGAAATGACATATTTGGTTAATTGAATTAGCTATATAAATGGTGAATGTTATTAGTTTACTATTCTGTTACTGAGAATCGAGCATGCATTTTAGGTGTGGATTATCCTTTTTTTTCCTTTTTCATGTTTTTATTTAAATTCCAGTTACTTAACATAGAGTATAATATTAGTTTCAAGTGTACAGTTTAGTGATTCATCACTTACAACACGCAGAGCTTATCACAAGTACCCTCCTTAATACCTGTCACCCTCCTTAATAGCCCATCCCCCAGCCATCTCCCTTCCAGCAACCCTCATCAGTTTGTTCTCTTTAGTTAAGAGTCTGTTTCCTGGTTTGCCTCTCTTTTTTTATCCCCTATATTCATTTGTGGTTTTTTTTTGTTTGTTTTTTGATTATCTGTTTGGTTTCTAAAATTCCACATGAGTGAAATCATATGGTATTTGTCTTTCTCTGACTGATTTATTCCACTAAGCATAATACACTGTAGTTCCATCAATATCGTTGAAAATGGCAAGATTTTGTTCTTTGTGATGGCTGAGTAATATTCCATTGTATATATACCACATCTTCTTTATCCTTTCATCAGTCCATGGACACTTAGGCTCTATGCATAATTTGGCTATTGTTGACAATGCAGCTATAAACTTTGGGGTGCGTGTATCCCTTTGAATCAGTACTTTTGTATCCTTTGGGTAAATACCCAATAGTGGGGTTCCTAGATCATAGGGTAGTTCTATTTTTAATGTTTTGAGGAAGCTCCACACTGTTTTCCAGAGTGACTGCACCAGTTTGCATTTGGGGTGTGTCACTATTCAAGACAGTTTTATAGTCAGATATGTTTCTCCAATCACTGCCTATTCCCACAACACTTAAATATGCACAACACTTACATATGTGCACTCCTCCATGACATATTTCTTGTTTCCCAAATCTGTATTTAAAATACACACATGTGTGCATGTAGTGGTTACTTGGACTGATGTCAATTAAAATAGGTTCAATTCAATCATATCTTATTTATCAGATATTTCCCCCCCTTTACTTCAGAAGACAAAAGGAAATAAAGGAAATTTTTGGCTTGCAACTATAAATATTCCTTTCCCATATTTATCCTTTTTAGTAAGAAAAAAGTAAATAAAGAAAACAATCATGCAACCATGAAAGAAAGCCTTACGATTCCTGCTCTGAGACTAAACCGAAAGTATACAGATGGAAACTACCAACTGAGCATTTCCCTTCCCTGAAAATATCTTTGAAATGGTGATAGTGATATCCAAAAGTAATTCTTGTGTAATATTTAAGATCTGAAAATCCCAAAAGGTGAACAGAGATCTTCATGGGTTTTTGAGGGCCCCCATAGTCCTTGAATATATATATATATGTACGTGTACACTCAAGAACAATTTCAAGGAAGGCTACAGAATATGTAAGTTTGTCTTTCAGGTTGAGCCTGTGGACACATCACACTTGAAGTAACCATATCAGATTTCTAAGTAAGAAACTGAAGGTCTGCCATCATGGAAATTGAGGGAATGCCTTTGGAACAACCGGGCTGGCCCCATCTTCCCTTACTTTCTCTCCCCGTTCCCCTCCCTTCCTCTACAAAGGGAATATTTGTTAATGCTCATTTTTTTTTCCTCCAAAGTCAGCAGAACTTCTCACTAATGAATTAAATGATCTCCCTGAACAGGACTGGACTTTCTGAGATGGATATTGTTATCCTGAAGTAAATCTCTCCTTGTTTTTTCACCTGGTGGCAAGTGGAGTAATCTAAATGTCTTACCACTACTTTTTCACTATAAGGCAATGCCTGCGAATCCATACATTCTAAAATATGCACAAAGTTCTTGCTTAGTTTGACTATTTCCTGTGAAATAGTCCTGTCCAATTGAGTAAATTCACACCATCTACTGTACATAAATTTGAATGAAAAAGTCAAGATTCATTAGCCATTTGAGGAAAACTAAAAAACAATGACCAAGATGAGAAAGAGTATGTATTTAGAGAAAATAAATCTAAGTATAATTATACTTGACACTTCTGGTGAGATTAGAGATATTTTCTACAGAAAAATAATTATTAAAATAAGTTATTACAATACTACAACAAAGAAACAAAGAACAAAAATATTTTTCAAAATAACATTTATTGCAAAAAAAAAAAAAAAAGAAGAACACATGCTATTTTCTGACCTTTATACCTATGATTACATAATTATCTAAAGTCATGGGGCGCCTGGGTGGCTCAGTTGGTTAAGCATCCGACTTCGGCTCAGGTCATGATCTCATGGTTCGTGAGTTCAAGCCCCACATTGGGCTCTGTGCTGACAGCTCAGAGCCTGGAGCCAGTTTTGGATTATGTGTCTCCCTCTCTCTGCTTCTCTCTGTCTCTCTCTCAAAAATAAATAAACATTAAAATTTTAAAAATAATAAAATAAAGTCATGTTATTGGAAAATATTTTAAAAACTGGAAACACATTCTAGTATTTATTTGAAATTCATAAAGTATATTTTATATTTTTATTCATTATGGAATGAAAAGATTATTCAATAAATAGTGTTTTCAAATAACTTTAGGTATTTAGAATAAGAGTTACAATTTTATCGATACTATAAGTCGATCCATGTTATAATAATAAAATTGTTAATATATAAGTTAAATGAAAACATAAAAAAACTAGGATGAGTTACACATTAATATTTATGTGCCAGTGGACAGAGAATTTCTTTCAAAGTATAAAAGTTACAGGAACTGCAAAAAGACTAATTAAAATATCCAAAGGAAAAAGTTTTTAAACTTCTATATCACAGTAAGGAAAAATCCAACAACTAGGTTAGAAGTACATTGCAGTATTTCCATAACATTCGGAATATTTATGAGAAAATATTGACATTTATAACAAGAAAATGATTAATATTGTATTTGGGACTTTAATAACATACCATAAGAAAAAAATTAACACTACATTACGGGAAAAGAAAATGTCAATCCCCCTAAAAAATCTTACTTGACTATCTAAAATGCATTGTACTTCTTCTAGTCTTAAACTAGATTTTTCCTTGGGGACTTTTCTTTTGTCCCATTATACTCTCCTGTGTGTCTGTCTTTCTTTCTTTCTAATACTAATTTCAAGCTTCACTCAGACTTGATTAATTAAAGCTTCATATCTCCCTGGTGATTGGTTCAAAGAAGGGCAGATTATGAAACAAAGGCCAATCAGATGCTTTCTCCAGGGAATTTGAAGATTGAGTGAAATAACAAAATCACTGAGAACAGAAGAACCTTTAATGGACCCTTTAATAGGCAGTATTCTGCTTCTGAAAACTGTACTCTTCCATTTATTTGTTCCTGTATCTCCTGAGACCTGGTACTTTATGTTTTTCTCAATTCTCTTAGCCTTCTCACATATTTGCAATAAATTAATATTTATTTATGTTAGAATACACACACACACACACACACACAGAAAGAGAGAGAGAGAGAGAGAGAGAGAGAGAGGATATAGTCTTTGTTTTTAGAGTGATCAGAATTTCAATAAAGGCTCATCCATATTTTAGCTATTGACTATGGTACCTCAGGAAAATCCTTAAAACATCTAAGTCTCATTATCTCACATTTAAGTGAATAATTATATATAAAAATTATATCAGCATATATAAAGGATTAACTTGAATACAGTGTGACTCTACTCTTGAATATTATAGGCATTCAGCTATGTTTTTTGTTGTTGTTGTTATTGTTGTTATTCTCTTTGGATATTAAGTTAAAAACTACATCTATCTCCCTCAATCAAAGGCATTACATAAAATTCTTAAAATGTTCATATCTATCTATCTATCTATCCATCTATATTTATATAAATGGCAGCAACTTTATGGTCATGGATATTTAATTAAAAATGTTCCTTAATAAATTATGATAGGAAAAGTTGGGTGGCCATAAATACTATAAATACAGGTATTAAAAATTAGGAAACAGAAGACTGAACTAACACTGGAAATATGACTGAATACAAAGGTTTAGATAAGTGTAGGTTATGTAGCTATAAGCCTATGTCAAGACATGCAAGTCCTGTGAGCTGCATCACAACTAGGCATGTCCACATCATAATCCATTGTTTTTTATGTAAAATTTATAAATTGTACATATCTTAGCAGGAACAAGTAGATCTTTAGTATTTTGTAATAGTCACTAAAATATTCTATATATTTGTTTTATAAAAAAGTAAATAATTGTGTTTTCATATCCTGAAAAACATTTTTTGATGACATAATTTGCTTTAGTTTTCTTTATGGATAACATTAAATAACTTTTTAATATTATTTAGATTTCTAATTAGTATGGGAGAAAACTTTGAGAGAACCCCTAAACATGTACGTAAGCATGCATGCACATGCACACACACACACACACACACACACACACACAAGCTACAAAAACGCTGGTTAACTCAACAGTAAAAAAAAAAAAATTGCAGAATAAACATTAAAGTCAAAATAACTCATATTCTTTCAGTGGGCTGACTGAAATGGAGACCAGAAACATCTGATAATGTTGTAAAAAAGGAAAAAGAACTCTATCCATCAAAGTGCGGAAGTGTAGAGTACAAATATTTTTAATTTTTTTTTTCTTGAGAGAGAGAGAGAAAGAGAGGGAGAGAGAGAGAGAGAATGAGCACAAGCCAGGGAGGGAGAGAGAATCTTAAGCAGGCTCCACACCCAGCACTGAGCCCTAAGATTGGGGCTCAATCTCAGGACCATGAGATCATGACTTGAGCCAAAATCAAGAGTCCGAGGCTTAGTTGACTGAGCCACCCAGGAGCCCCAGAGAGTACAAATTTTAAATTCAATGCCAGTAAGACTCTAAACCATAAAATTATTAAAATATGGTGGAAAGCTAGGATACCTGAGTGGCTCAATTTGGTTAAGCATCTGACTAGATTTCTGCTCAGGTCATGATCTCAAGGTCATGATTTGGAGCCCCATGTTGGCCTCCAGGCTGGGCTTGGAGCTTGCTTAAGATTCTCACTCTCTTCCTCTCTTTCTCTCTCTCTCTCTCTCTCTCTCTCTCTTGAGTGTCCTTGTGCTTTCTCTCTCTCAACAACAACAACAAAAAAAAGTATGGTAGAAAGCCAAGAAACTTCAGGGACAGTGACAAACATAATCATTCATGCCCCAAAGGAATGAAAGAACTTGGAGCTACCATGAAAAACAACTACTACTGAAGACAAACTCATCTTCCCAACAGCAGACTGTGAATTACACACAATAGGAGAGCTAGTAGAAGCAACACATAGAAGCATTCAGAACTCACTGAGTAAAGAAAAAAGAGCTATATGAAAAAAGACTTGTAAATATACTGCCAAGTTTCACTTGTGTTCTTGTATTAATTTAAATTGCAATTTAAACTTGTTGGTGATTCAGGAAAAAAAAGCTGTAATTATATACATCAATTAGATAGAATCCTTTTGGAATGGGATATTTTCTATTCAAGAACACTAATCCAACAATGTGATTAAAGAGAAGCTTGAAAAAATGTTTCCTCTTTTTTCTCTTAGAGCTTTTCAAATTCTAAAAAAAAAAAAAGCTTTTCAAATGCTAAAATATCTTAGCGTTAAATAAATTCAGAACTAACTTATCAGGTATTCAAGTTTCAGAAGTTTTTCTTTTTTTTTTTTTTTTTTTGCCCCTTTTCAACTCACTTTAACACCTTTTAGATTTGACGTCTTTTAAATTACCCAGCACATATTAAAACTTGTAAGCAAAAGGATTGAGAGCTGTCATTCGAAAATGTCATGTCTGTAGTCAGTGGTTCATGAATAATTGACACTGAGATTACCTAGGGAAATTTGCAATTAGCCTCCTCATTAACATAAGAAGGAACAGTAGGCTGCTTGGTGAATGCTAGATTTTAACTTAGGTATTTACTCAAGAGATAAAAAGTTTATAATAGAACCTCTAATGAAAAATTCATTAGTTCAATCTGATATCCCAAGGGTTTTCAAGTTACTTCAAAAATCAGTCATTGAGAAAATGAAGAACACATATTCATTATTAATTTATACTTTCAACTAACTGTGAATGTCCAAATAACAAAAGAGATCAATCTATCGGTATCAATGAAAAAATGGTGATTTCAACAACATTGATAGAAAGTAAGTACCATCTAGGTCACTGCTAATCTGACAGTGAATTACTAGGAGTTGAAAAACAGGTTCTAAGTAACATACATAATAATAAAATAATATAAAACAATGTGTAACTATTCTGGAATGAATTTTAAATATGTGAAACTCACTCAGATCATAGTAAATATCATTTGACTCAATTTATTCTCTGTAAGCTTGATATTTAAATCTCATGAAAGTATTGGTATACATTAAAAAAAAAGGTACTGATCTTTGCCCAAGTGTAGTGATAAAATGGGTAAAATTGAATAATATGCACACAAAAGTACAAAAGTGTTTCCATTCATTTCTAGACCAATACATTCATTAGGTTAACTGCACATAGATTTGTAGGTATATTAAAGCTGCACACATTTTAGGCTCAATTAAATGCAGCAAATATTTTAAAGTATTTTTCTAATTCAATTTTAGAGTTGAGATTATGAGGATTGTAAAGTTGAAGATGTTAGAAAATATTATAATATAGGTTAGGGAATGCTGAAGAGAACTGTATGGCAGGGGTCAGGGGAACATTTCTTGAAGAGTTCATATTCCACATACCATATACTGTAGATATATTTCATCCAGACAGTAAAATTGCACAGAGAGAAATTCAGAGGAAGAAAAATAAATTGTTTCATCATAAGTGTTTTGTTTTCAAATTATCAAGAAGTTCTAGAAATTAACAAATATACATCAGGGACAACATGAACTGCCAAAAAAAAAAGGCTCTATACTTCAACTAAACAACTTTTATCAGTTTTGTCCATGGTTAACATTAAGTTTTTCATACCATTTCATTCCCTGATTCCAAGAGAATATGAAGTTGTATTAAGTCAAACTTCTCTAGAGAAACAACCAATAGTATGTGTATTGTTGTGTGTATGTATGTACTATTTAAATATGTGTATACAAAAGTGAGTGTTTTTGTGAGACTTCTGAGGAAAGGCTGCATGATAAAACAAAATATTTTGTAACCCGGTTTTGTGAAAGGTAAAATATACCATGTTTAAAGTACACTTTAGATAGTCTTTTCAAAATAGTTTTGTATTTGTATTTAAACTGTTCATAGAGTTTAAACAAACTGCTTGAAACTAGAACAATTTCCTGCATTAAGCTGAGGGGAGTGTGTATATAGTCTTACACAGATTCATAGCTTCCCCTCCCTCCATTTTTGTGTATTGGTGAACCAGGGTATAAAGAGCCTGAAAACATATGCATGGACCATAACAATCAGATTAATATATTGTACAGTATTCAATAACCATATGTAGAAGGTAGATAAGAATTAAAAGGGTTTAATTTCTTAGAAAGAAAATTTAACAATGGTAATTAAAAAAAGGTCATTAAATCATTAAAATATATGTATATAGACATATAAAATATATACACACCTACATTATATACAAAGTCAAGTTGACATGTAAAATCAACCGTCACAGAAGTCCACTGCCTTTTTCTGTAAGTTAAATAGATACCTCTGTAGAGGTCTTTTTAGTTTACTTCAGATATTTCTCACCTCCTTATCTGATTCTGTATTTCAAAACTTATGGAAAAATAACTTGATAAATTACAAAAGAATAATATTTGGTATTTAATATTATTGTTATTATTTTAAGACTAGAAGTACAATTTTAAGTTCAGCTACAGAGAGAAAATTTCTAATTACTATTAAGGCTTATTCTTTTTTTAGGTTTTATTTATTTATTTTGAAAGAGAGAGACAGCACACGAGGATGGGGCAGAGAGAGAGGGAGAGAGAGAGATTACCAAGCAGGTTCCACACTGTCAGTGCAGAGCCTGATGTGGGGCTCAAACTGATGAATTTATGAGATCATGACCTGAGTGAAATCAAGAGTCGGATGCTTGACTCACTAAGCCACCCAGGCACCCCTATTAAGACTTATTTTGGGTCTTTCTATATACATTGAAAGGTCTCACAAGAAATTATGTTTTTCCAAATAGCAAATATATTTAAAAAATAAAATATTTAAAAATATTGAAGAAATTATAACCTCACATTAGGCACAACCATGGTGAGGATAATAATTCTGTATTCAGCCAATTGTCAAAACTGATAATATATTCTAAGCATATTTTTCTGATTAAGACTCTTCACTTATTTCCACTATTATAAATTTGACTGTTAGGTGTGATAAAAGGGTTTAAATGTGGTTGCATGGGAAATATATTTGTAGGTACTTTCTTTCAATTTTAAATATGATAGATTTTAAGTCCTCCAACATTTCCCCTTTACTAGAAAAAAGCCCTGATGAATAGTTTATAGACCAAGGTAAATACTTTTCCCCATAGGAAATAATCTGAATTTTAAATATAAATCATGTAGAAATTCTATTTAAGGGCTCCTTTTTTTTTATAGTCTCTTATCTGAGGATATCAACACTTGCTTTATAACTTGGAACTAACTAAGTCAGTCTGTTTGACTAAACCATTGATCTATTTACCAGAACATAGTTCTATTAACTAAATGGAGATAGAGTTCAACGCATTTACTTTCAACTGGCATTTATCTCTTTACATCTAAATCCAGAGGTAAAAATATCCCCTTAGGTCCGAATTATAAGTGATCTCTTAAATAGTGTTAACTTTTACTCCTTATTTCTTCCTTCAGATACATTTAAGAAAGCTGAAAATATCATACCAGTAAGTTTTTAAATTAAATTTCCTTTTTAATAGGTATTACTACGTCTATCCATAACATATTTTGCGAATAACTCTTGAATAAACTGGAATTTTATTTGGAGTTATTCGATACAGATAAAACACAAGGGCTTATACCAGTATTAATCAGTTGATTACTAATACCCTCCAATATTAATCATCAATTGAATATTAATGTCATAATCATTTGGGGCACCTGGGTGGCTCAGTTGGCTGAGCAATTGACTCTTGATTTCGGCTCAGGTCATGATTTCACAGTTCATGGTTTTAAGCTCTGTGTGGGGCTTCATGCTGACAGCACAAAGCCTGCTTGGGATTCTCTCTCTCCTCTGTCTCTGACCCTCCTCTGCTTGCTCTCTCCTCTCAAAATAATTTTAATTAATTAATTAATTAACATCATAATTATTAACTTGAGGTCTACCACCTAAAATTTCCTGATAATTGTTTCATTAAGTAAGATTTTCATCATCTTTTTTTTTTTAACTTGGCTCTGATTTAATTTTAAATATATATGCACTCCTATGAATACTGAATACTGTAAATAGTATTCACAATAGTCAAGATCTGGAAGCAACCTAAAAGTGTCTATCAGTAAAAAAAAAAATATATATATATATATATATATGTATATGTGTATATATATATATGTATGTATATATATAATGTTATGTGTGTGTATGTATGTGTATGGAATGGAATGTTATGCAGCCATAAAAAGTTGAAATCATGCCATCTGAGACAACATGGATGGACTTAGAGGGTATCATGCTAAGTGAAATAAGTCAGGCTGAGAAAAGCAAAAACCATATGATTTCACTCATAAGTAGAATCTAAACAATAGCGACAACAAATGAATAAGCAAATGAAAAGTAGAATCAGCCTATAAATACAGAGAAAAAACTGATGGTTTCCAGAGGAGAAGAAGGGGGAAGCTTGTACAAAACGGATGAAGGGGACAGGGAGATACAGGCCTCTGGTTATGGAATGAATAAGTCACAGTAGTAAAAGGGGCAGCATTAGGGATACAGTTAGTGATATCATAAAAGCTATGTAACAAGACAGGAGATACACATGATAGTTATACTTGTGGTGAATACAGCATAATGTATAAACTTGTTGAATTCCTAAGTTGTATACCTAAAACTAATGTAATACTGTATCAGCTGTACTCCAGTTTTAAAAAATCCAGAAAAAAAAACATATTTGAATTAGTTTTCCTAAACTATTTAAAAACTTTAACTTTATGGATTAAAACAAATACTCAATTTAATAGTTTTATTTAGTTTTATTTATACTTTCACGTATTCTAGGTCATATTTTATGACCTAAAATTTCCTTCTCTCGTCAACCTTGTTCCGACCATCACCATCTCTCGCGTGGGTGCCTGTAGTAGTTTCCTATTTATTCTGATCCAATAGTTTTTCCCCACAACAGCAGTCACTTTAAGAAACCATAAGTAGGATTATGAATTTCTTTACTTATGGGGAAATAGGTTCTACTTACATAAATGCGTTAGAAAAAAGCTTAGGGTGGAAAGCTGCCACCACAGGGCTAAAGTGTCCAAGGATAGCTAGTGAGATATTGTAATGGGATCACAAGTGACTTGTTATATCACCTGCAGGAAATTACTTTCCATCTGAAACCAATATAATATTTTACTCTGATCACAAACTCCACTTGCCACCCAGACCCTTTGCTTCTTACACACGCAAGTTAATGATTACTGTCTGTTTTCTCCACATTCACATGTGTAAGATCTTGTTTCCTTCATGTAGGTAATATCTTGTGAGTTCAATAAATACAGTGATGAAAGCCCTGTTTGGGGCTCTTGTCTCTTCCTGGATAGCCTCTCTTGTATTCAATTCTTCATTCACTCTCTTGCTGGACAAGAGAGAACTCCAGACTCATAGTCTGTGACACATACTTAAATTACTTAAATATCTTTGCTCCTCCCTTGTTCACTGTCTCTCTGTCACTCTCAAAAATAATAAACATTAAAGAAAATTAGAAACAAAAGTATTTATCAGAAAGATAAAATAACTATATTGATAAAATAATATGTATTTCAAAAAGTTTATTCTAGATTTTGGTTTATTTATAAGTATTTTTAATTAGAGAAATATTTTATTCCACTTATATATAAACAATTATGGCAATTAAAATCATTTTATATATTTAGCAGTACTTTAGAATTACTTTTTTTTAATCTTTTTTAATGTTTATTTTTGAGACAGAGACAGAGCATGAACAGGGGAGGGTCAGAGAGAGGGAGACACAGAATCTGAAACAGGCTCCAGGCTCTGAGCTGTCAGCACAGAGCCTGACGCAGGCTCAAACTCACGGACCGCGAGATCATGACCTGAGCCGAAGTCGGCCGCTTAACCGACTGAGCCACCCAGGCGCCCCTAGAATTACTTTTATTGAAGATTCAATTGAACTCATATTCCCGGAAGCCAAAACAAACTAGAGAAATGTTACATTTTTCCTTCTTTTATTGATGGATAAATCATGTCAATTCATATAAGAAATACTTGTCTTCTTTCCAATAAAAATTAAGAGAAATTGCCATGTAGATGATTATACAAGGTAATACAATAAACACAATTTTCAATAATGTTCTCCAGAAAATGCAGGCACTTTTTATATCACTAATATAGACTATAGAAGAATAAAGTGAAATAACATAGTGACTCAGTAAACACACTACTAGGGGAACAGGAGACTAAGGAGACTGAATAATCATTCAATATATATTTATATTTACTAAATGTTTAAGTACTGGTGACACTGTAGTAAACAAAACAACAACAAAAAAAATTTCCCCTCATGGCTCTTATGTCAGTATAAATATCAAAAACAACTTGTTTGGGGGAGAAGTTGTTAATATGCATACTCTTCTATTTTCAATGAAAAGTCAAAGTGTAATTATAATCCAGTAAGATTTTTTAAAAGACTAAGACTTTAGGGACGGGGGAAAATAAAGCATTATGAGATATGAGAGGAAAATAAAGAATGTCAAGATCTCTACTTACAATATTGTCACATTCAACTGTGAAAAGGCAAATATCTGATAGTTACTATATATGCTTCTATACCATATTCTGTCTTAGCTAAGCCATAATCCCCAACTATCCAGAAATCTATTTTTATTAATTATTCTGTTGTAGTCAATTAGAGCCACAGTAAGGCTGCATAACAAACCACTCTAAAACAAGTGGCATGCAAATCAAAGTTTGATTTCTTACTCTTATTCTTGTGGTTTGGCTGGAGATGATCTAAGGCTGTGATCAATTCTTGAGCATGGGTTTGGTTCAGGTCTCTTATTGGTATTTCTCATTCTTCTGGGACCAGTGGGTTTCCTGGGGCATGCTCTTCTAATTGTAAAGACAATGGTAGAACAGGGCAAGCCCAACCACACAAGTACATTTCAAGTCTCTCCTCACATTTGTTCTATCAATCTATTTGTCAAAGTAAGTCTCATGGCCAAAGTCCACAGTGGAAAGAGGAAGGGAAAAATATTTATGGAACAATGATCTAATCTACCACAGAATCTAATAGCTTGGCTAATGGACTATTCCAAATATTTCATATATTTTGCAACATATATTGTGCTGTTCTTAAAGTTGCTGTTACTGCACTAAACTAAAAAAAAGGTTTGTATCTGGACAGGCTAGACCATGTAACCTTTTTCATGAGTCATAAGAGTTCAAAGAACTAATTTTTGCTTCCTAAAGGTCATATTATTTGACTTTATTTTGAGATGTTCAGACACACATGCATTTATAATGAAAAATAGATTTCACATATCTTTACCCATTTTTTCCAATGGTAACATCTTGTAAAACTACAGTATAATATCACAGACACATGACATTGATACTATTCACCAAAATTATTCAGATTTCACCAGTTTTACATGCACTCATATATATATATATATGTGTGTGTGTGTGTGTGTGTGTGTGTGTGTGTGTGCTGGTATGTGTATAATTCTATGCATTTTATGTGTAGATTCATATGAACAACACCACAATGAGATGCAGAACAGTTTCATCACAGGGATCCATTGTGCTACAATTTTACAGAGACATCCAGCCTCTCCTTTTCCCTACTAACCCCTAGCAACTAATAATTGGTTCTCCATTTGTGTAATTTTGTGTGTTTAAGTATGCTATGTAAATGAGGGTGCCTGGGTGGCTCAGTTGGTTGAGCATCCGACTTCAGCTCAGCTCATGATCTCAAGGTGCATGAGTTCAAGCCCTCCATCTGGCTTGCTACTGTCAACGCAGAGTCTGCTTTGGATCCTCTGTCCCCCTCTCACTGCCCCTCTCCCACTCACACTCTCTGTCTTTCTCAAAAATAAATAAACATTGCCAAATTTAAGAACTTGACTCTTGGATTTGTTTTCTATACCAATCTACCTCATTTTGTTTTTACTTGATAGCACTTACAGTTTTCATAATGTAGTCTAAATTTTCAGCCAATTGTGTTTTCAAAAAACTTTAATTGTGTGTTAAGATGAATGGGAAAATACCCTACATTTTTGTTTTGGCATTCATGTATTCACATAATTCTCAGACATGAATTTAATTAATCCAGGGATTTCAGAACCTATGGTGAGAAAATAAATTTAGTAAATTCTATTGTGGGTAGTGGTGGGGGAGGGAGTACGATATTTTTAGAGAGGTGGAGGAAGTGGGTTTTTAAAATTTAGTTGAATCGTTATCAGTTCACCATTGTATCAGTGTCAAGTTTTATTAAAAGGTTTACTACCTTCAAGTAAGAAGGGCAGTGGAAAAGCAGAAGCCTTTTGGAGGTTTTCCTATTCTGAATCAATGGTTTGGTGCTATAGTCATTCAAGTTATTCATAAATGAAATTGGAAAGATATGACTTTTATTTTTTTATGTTATGTTTTTATATTTATACTCAAGTTAGTTAACATACAGTGTAGTCTTGGCTTCAGTAGTAGAACCCCGTGATTCATCTCTTACATATGACACTCAGTGCTCATCCTGAAAAGTGTCCTTCTTAATACCTATCACCCATTTAACCCACCCCCTCTTCCAGCAACCCTCAGTTTGTTCTCTGTATTTAAGAGTCTTTTATGGTTTGCCATCCTCTCTGTTTTTATCTTATTTTTGCTTCCCTTCCCCTATATTCATCTGTTTCTCAAATTTCACATATGAGTGAAATCATAGGATATCTATCTTTCTCTGAATGATTTAACTCACTTAGCATAATACCCTCCAGTTCCATCCACGTTGTTACAAATGGCAAGATTCCATTCTTTTTCATTGCTGAGTAGTATTCCATTGTATATATTTACCACATCTATTTTATCCATTCATCAGTTGATGGACATTTGGGCTCTTCCCATAATTTGGCTACTGTTAATAGCACTGCTATAAACAGAGGGGTGTTGTGCCCCTTTGAATCATCATTTTTGTATCCTTTGGATAAATTCCTAGTAGTACAATTGCTGGGTCATAGGAAAGATAAGACTTTTAGTAGCCATTAATCAACAATCTTTCTACAGTAACTTGCAGTTTGTATCATTATAGTGTTTTTTTTTTTAATTTTTATTGTTTACTTATCGTTGTGACACAGAGAGAGAAGTAACAAACAGAGGAGTGGCAGAGAGAGTGGGAGACACAGAATCCAAAGCAGCCTCCAGGCTCTAAGGTGTCAGCACAGAGCCCGATGTGGACCTTGAACTCATGAACTGCAAGATCGTGACCTGTGCCGAAGATGCTTAGTCCCAGCCACCTGGGCACTCCAGTATCATTATAATATTTCATATCAGATATATTCCTACATGTGTATTTTGGACCTTGGTGAATGAAGTGAAAAATTCCAAAGAACAGTAAACTTGGCTTTTAAGTAAGAGCAGCAATTTTTCCTAGAGAGAATTATGCAGGATTAACTAACTGGTTACCTATACTATTTTTTAAGGCTTTTTTTTTTTCATGTATGTGTTTTTCCTTCCCCATTCCCTTACCCTTTCGGATGGACAGTGGCACACTTTCAATTTCCTTAAAACAAAAGAAAGTCCCAGCAAACAAACAATAACATTTTAACTTAGCAAAAAGAAGTTTACAATGAAATTAAGGGTGATGGTAAACTGTATGGCTTAGAAAAACTAAGTTATCAAAGTCAATTAGAGTAAATACCCCTTTATTACCCAAACTCTTATAATGAAATTATGCCATCAATAGCTTCAATATAACTAAAAGAATAATATCCCAAGTTTGTAAAATGTGAACTCAACTTAGAGATAACAGACTTTTACTTCAAATTATGATCATAAAGAAAGTGACAAAAATTCCAGTATTTGTCAATCACGTTTATCTGAACAGTGTTTTTTATATGTTGAGGAAAACAAAATACATGTTTATAACAATGCTTTAATAAATTGTCACGTTTGGTAAATTATGGGAGAGGTAGATTTATTCACATTTATTGTACTCATTTTCTGCATGCATTTGTGACTCATTATTTCAGCTTCCCTTCCATGTTTTACTCTATCTGTTTTAATCTCTGAATCTTGCTTGTCTGGTGCTAGGTTAAAGGCTACTCTGAGAGACATAGTCAAGTCCTTAAAATCTTTCCAGGACACTATTATCTGCTCCCACCATCAAGGATCCATTGTTCACTGTTGAAACTCAAGATATGCCTTCAGAATCAAATTCAAAAGAAGAAAAAGGCTTTACACAGCAGGTACACTAGTAAAGTTGTTTAAAAATCTAGTCCTTAAGAGGATAATGGAGATAAGGTGAGTAAAGCTGTTAACCTAGCAATCAGTAGAAGGCACTATTCCCACTTGGTACTTTGTAAAAGAAAAATAACTTCTTTTTTTTCAAAGCCTGATTTTTAAAGTGATGTTTTTAGAAGACTAATCGGAATAACATTGTCATACTGACCTCAATCTGTAAAAAGGTGATAGATTGGTCCTTTTTACTGTGCAAGGAGATTTCTCCCACCATTCGGGGGGAAAAAAAAGTAGTGAATAATACTAACTAAATGTTACACAAAAGATTTAGAAAGCAAGGAAATGAGGAAAGAAATGCATAATAAAATTTGGGATGAGGGTCTCAGGAGTAATTGATGTTATCTAATAACATTAGGGAATCTAATAACATTCCCTGATTAAATATCTAATCAGGGAAGGAAAATTTTTTTCCATGCCATTACCTGTTCCTGTATTAAGAGAGCTATCCTTGAATGAAAACAAAACAAAACAAAACAAAACAAAACAAAACAAAAAAGGTTACAAGTGAGCCTGTATTTACCTAACATTATTATCTTAGAATAAAATTCTAAAAGTTGTGACAAAGGGAATTAACATTTCTAAGGCTTGTGCCAACAGCATCCTCAAAACAAAAATGAAAACAAACAAAAAACTACCCCAATTTTCCTTTTTTTAACTTTTTTTAATTTTTTTGTTTTTTTAATATTAAATTTATTGTCAAATTGGTTTCCATACAACACCCAGTGCTCATCCCAACAGGTGACCTCCTCAATACCCATCACCCACACACTCCTCCCTCCCACCCCCTATAAACCCTCAGTTTGTTCTCAGTTTTTAAGAGTCTCTTATGTTTTCCGTTCCCTCTCTCTCTAACCATTTTTTTTCCTTCCCCTCCTACATGTCAACAAATTAAAAATAGACCTACTCTATGACCCAGCAGTAGCACTGCTAGGAATTTACCTAAGGGATACAGGAGTACTGATGCATAGGGGCACTTGTACCCCAATGTTTATAGCAGCACTCTCAACAAGAGCTAAATTATGGAAAACTACCCCAATTTTCATCCTCCTATCAATACAGAAACAGATTAAGTAGATGGAGTTTTCTGCTCCTTTGATGAAGTCAAATTTTCAAGCAGTTTTTATACTTATTGTAAGAAACTTGGTAGTGTTTCAGGGCATAGCGACTGACAAATGTTTTTATCTCTGCCACTCCACCCCTTTCCGGGGAAGCAGAGAGCACTTGTCACCTCCAATCTCAAGAATGGGTGAATGACACAAGCTGAACCATTCATAGTATCCTAGTTTTCAAACTTTGTGATACAAGGATGCACAGGCCAGTGCAATCAGACTCCACCACATTCCTCCACCCATTTACCAAGGCTAGTAGGAATACTTCTTGCTCCTCTCTAATTATGAAATGTGGGGAGGATATGGGTTTTACCACAGAACTGCTTGTAGTCCTATTTTCTGCAAAATGCAGAAAGCTTAGTTTCGCCAGAATATACTGAAGTTGTGAATTAGACGTATGCCAACATGGAATACAGAGATAGGGAATGAGAGCAAGAGTAAGAGAAGGAGAGAGAAACATGGTTTGAAATACTGGATGCAGTCATTTCACATGTTTCCTGATCTTTCAATAGTTTGTGGCATGAAAGAGTATATATTCCTGTTTTGTTTATTAGCCTAGTCGATTGATTTATCATTTCAGCCTAAAATAATTATAAAAAATTGCTTTTATTTAGTGAGTGTTTTTCCTATATTCTCATTAGTGTAAAAGTTTCATTTCTTTGCTTTTTTTTTTAACAATACAGAATTACTACTTACTTTTTTAGGTTTGAAAAACAAAAAAAATATGTTTTAGAGGTTTAGGTTAGTTAACACCTATTTTATATTTGATTCAAGTTTTCTCCTTTTTTGCTGAAAAAAATATGGACATTCTATTTTCACATTTTTTTTAGTATAAACAAAATTCTAAATTCGAAATCCTAATTGAAAATTCTAGATTAATTTTCCTAAGAATTTTAAATTTTAAGGTTTTAATAAAAATCTTAGAAAAACTACCAATAAAGTAGGAATGGCTTACCAATATTATATGAAAATTTTAAAACTGTATATTTTTGTGGTTGAATCAGGTTGAGTATCTGGAATGGTATGCTCTGGGTTTCACCTAGAACATATGTAGCAACCTCAGTATCATCTCAATAAAATCAATAAATCCATTGTTGGAAAACAGTGACACTCTACCATATTGTTAACCAGGAATCATACTTGATCTTTAGAAATTTATTACAAAATTGTACCAGACTTTACTGAAAGAATAGGAAATAGGTCATGCTTTCAAAAAATTCTCATGATAAACTTGATACACAAGTCTTTACTTGTGTATATGGTGGTGCAAACAATATATTTCCCTTGAAGTATCAATTTTGGTTAAAGCTATGGAAATGATATTATTTTTTAAATTTATTTATTTACACTTGGTCTTAGCCAAAAGGCCGAGAAGCTATTTTAATTTATGTATTCAAAACAAAGTTAGTGAACATATAGTATAATAACGATTTCAGGAATAAAATTTAGTGAATCATCACTTACATATAACACCCAGTGCTCATCCCAACAAGTGCCCTCCTTAATGCCCATCACCCATTTAGCTTATCCCCCACCTAACACCTCCAGCAACCCTCAGTTTGTTCCCTGTATTTAAGAGTCTATGATGGTCTTCCTCTTTGTTTTTATCTTATTTTTGCTTCCCTTCCCCTATGTCCATCTGTTTTCTTTCTTAAATTACTCATGTCAGTAAAATCATATGATATCTGTATTTTTCTGACTAACTTGTTTCACTTAGCATAATACCCTCTAATTCCATACATGTTATTGCAAATGGCAAGATTTCATTCTTTTTGATCACCAAGTAATATTCCATTGACATACACGTGCGCGCGCACACACACACACACCACCTGTTCTGTATCCATTCATCAGTTGATGGACATTTGTGCTTTTTCCATAATTTGACTATTTTGACAGTGCTTCTATAAACTTTGGGGGAGCATTTGCCCTTTTGAATCAGCATTTTTGTATCCTTTGCATAAATACCTACTCGTGCAATTGGTAGGGTAGTTAGATTTTTAACTTTTTGAGGAACCTCCACACTGTTTTCCAGAGTGGCTGAACCAGTTTGCATTCCCACCAGCAGTGGAAAAAAGATCCTCTTTCTCTGCATCCTCCCCAACATCCTTTGTTGCCTGAGTTGCTAATTTTAGCCATTCTGATATGTGTGAGGTCGTATCTCATTGTGGTTTTGATTTGTATTTCCCTGATTAGTGATGTTGAGCATTTTTTCATGTGTCTGTTAGTCATTTGGATGTCTTCTTTGGAAAAATGTCTATTCATATATTTTGCATGTAATTATTTCACTGTATTATTTGTTTTTGGGGTGTTGAGTTTGATAATGTTCTTTATAGATTTTGGATACTAACCCTTTATCTGATATGTCATTTGCAAATAGATTCTTCTATTCCATCAGTTGCCTTTTAGTTTTGCTGACTGCTTCATTCACTATGCAGAAGCTTTTCATCTTGGTGAGGTCCCAATAGTTCATTTTTGCTTTTGTTTCCCTTGCCTCATGAGACATGACAAGTAAGAAGTTGCTGCGGCCAAGGTCAAAGAGGTGTTGCCTGTTTTCTTCTCTAGGATTTTGATGGTTTCCTATCTTACATTTAGGTCTTTCATCCATTATTAGTTTATTTTTGTGTATGGTATAAGAAAATGGTCCAGTTTCATTCTTCTGCATGTTGCTGTCCAGTTTTCGCAGCACCATTGGCTGAAGAGATTCTCTTTTTTCCATTGGTTATTCTTTCCCGCTTTGTTGAAGATTGGTTGGCCACTCATTTGTGGGTCCATTTCTGGGTTCTCTATTCTGTTCCATTGATCTCTATGTCTGTTTTTGTGCAAGTACCAAGTGTCTTGATGATTACAGCTTTGTAATGCAGCTTGAAGTCCAGAACTGTGATGCCTTCAGCTTTGATTTTCTTTTTCAACATTACTTTGGCCATTTTGGGCCTTTTCTTGTTCCATACAAATTTTAGAACTGTTTTTTTCTAACTCTGTGAAGAATGCTGGTGTTATTTTGATAGGGATTGCATTGAATATGTAGATTTCTTGGAAATGATTTTAAATTGATGTGAACTCAAAATTAATTTTGGCGTGGATGTGTGAATACCGATGGTTTGGCTGAGATTGTACAGGTAGAAATTTGCTAATTAACTCTGTCTCTCTATTGAATATATTCTATATAATTTTTGAATGTAGAAATATCTATTTTATTGTTTTGTTTATATACACATGGTTATTTTTCATTGCCTTTCCACCTCAGTAAATATTTTGTTAACATGAGTTTTGGGGAAAAAAAACTAGCTTTTGTATGATTTTTTATTATATTTTGATATATATTTAAGTGTAAAGTCTGTTTTTTAAATGCAAAATACAATCTTACAAGAGGAATCTTCAATGTATCTTGAAAATAAAGTGCTTAATATCATAAGAAAAATTAAAAATATTCTGAAAAAATATGAGAGGTTTGACAGACACACATATTCTAAGTTTTCCATACCACCCATGACAATAAAGAATATTATTGCACGCCCCCAACTATAGTTACTAAATAGTAATAAGTGGTAATTGATTTAAAATTTATAGAAAGCACTTAACATTCTTTTCAAGTATATTTTCTTTAATTGGGAGATACAAATTATCCTAACGTTGGTGTATTATGAGAGAAAGCTTGGAAAAAGAAACTATGAAATATTCTGATAGTAATATTTAAGATCAATCATTAGCATTTCTTTAAACTGAAGAGACAATTGTCAGCTTAAGCAACACAAAAACATCAAAAGCAACAAAATCATAAATATTGAAGCTTCCTTAAAGATTAACTTAATATTTTTGCCTTGAACAGCAAGTAGTGATCATAAGATCATAATGGTGATTTTGATTAAACCATCTATTGTGGAGATGTCAAATCTTTAAGGTCAGTAATCAAGTTGAAAACAATAAATAAACACCTTTAAAATATGCAACTAAAAGTAATAAAATATATTTAGTATCTCTTGGATAAATAAATATCAAAATGAGATATATATATTTTGCCATAATACCAGTTTTAATATGTTTTGAATACGGTATTTCTGAAGGATATATCTAAAATCATGTTAGTTTTGTAAGTGCTAATAATCAAAACTTCTAAATTGTATTTTAATGAATTCAGAACTCCTTTGTCTATTTGCTTATTTCTTCTTCCTAGAATCTCTCCATTATCTGTTTTTTTATTACTTCCTGAATTCCTTTCAGGAAATGCCCTTCTTCTATTTTAGGGTATGTGGAAAGTCTATAGTCAAGATATTCTACCTCTTCTTGGCTTAGATAAGCTATTCAGATATCTTCTTCTGTAAATTTGATTTTTTTTAAACAAAATTCTGTTAGTTACTGTGGCTATGGCAGCAAATTACCACAAACCTGGTGGATTTAAACAACAGAAACTAATTCTCTGAAAGTTCAGGAGGCCAGCGGTCCAAAATCAAGGTACCTACCAAGCTGTGCTCCTTCAAAAGATTTATGTTCCACTAAACCCATGTGATAGAAGTAACAGTACGATACTATGATATAATAGAGTCAGAGCAGATAAATCAAAGCCTATACAACTTTCTAGACGAAGCACTTAAAAACAATTATTTTTAGCACCTTGTGAGATAAGTCAGACCAAGAAAGTGTCTCAGATACACAAATGAAATGAAGTGAAAATAATGGCAACTTTTTTTAAAAAAAATTAATGTTTATTTATTATTTTTTAGAGAGAGACAGAGTGTGAGCAGGGGAGGGGCAGAGAGAGAGGGGGAGACCAAATCTGAAAGCAGGCTCCAGGCTGTCAGCACAAAGCCTGATGCGGGACTTGAACTCACAAACTGTGAGATCATGACCTGAGTCAAAGTCAGACACTTAACTGACTGAGCCAACCAGGCACCCCAATAATGGCAACTTTTTAACGAGAGTAAGGCTAGTGGGTGCTGAAAACATAGAAGGGAGTAGAGTTATGAGCCCATGGTTTTATTCTCAAGGTGTACCTGGGAGGCAATGATAGGAACTGAGATCTTAAACTGGTGTACCCAGAGTACAGTTAAAAGTACTCCTGCTGCTAATGTAGTCTGCCTTGCTAAACACGATCTATTTTAGCTATTTCTATTTACATTGTATAGAAAAAAATTACCTATGTACCAATGTCACTTAGGGATTACACTGTCACCATTTAGCTTTTTATCAATTGCAAATGTGCTAATTACAAACACAACTATTCTAGTGGGCTGTAAAAAAAAATCTCTAGAAAAACTTCATTTTGTTTCTTCCTTGTGTGTAGTTGATGTATTTCTAATCATTTTTTTGTTTACCTTCTTGGAACCAAAGAATACTACTTTATACTAAAAACATGTATGTAAGATAGTCAGAGAGAGGAGGGAAGGAGGATTGTTCTCAGTTCTCCAACAGATCACTGAGATTATCTTGCACCAAAGTTTTCTCTACTGATTTTTGTTTGTTTGTTCAGTGGAGTGGTAAATGTAAGCGATTTTGTTTTTTTTTAATGTTTATTAAATTTAAATACATATAATTTTATCAGTAATTCCCCTTTATAGAATATCAACACTAAATGATATGAATATTCATCAATAGCAGAATACTTAAGCAAGTTATATTATATAAACCATGGAAGGTCCAGCAGGTATAAAAAAGAAAATCATTATTGATGTTATTGATTGTTATTGGTGTTGTTTCTGTATCATTTATTTCTGCTCTAATCTTTATTATTTCCCTTTTTCTGCTGACTTATGCTTTATTTATTGTTTTTTTTTTTTTTCTGGCTCCTTTAGGGGAAAAGTTAGGTTGTGTATTTAAGACTTTTCTTGCTTCATGAAGTAGGCCTGTATTACTATATACTTTCTTCTTATGATTGCTTTTGCTGCATCCCAAAGGTTTTGGGTGGTCATGCATTCATTTTCATTTGTTTCCATGTATATTTTTATATTTTATTTAATTTCCCAGTTGATCCCTTCACTATTTAGTAGGATATTCTTTAGCTTCCATGTATTTTTGTCTCTCCAAATTGTTTCCTCTGATTAACTTTCAAGTTTCATAGCATTGTGGTTGGAAAATATGCATGGTATGATCTCAATCTTTTTGTATTTATTAAGGGCTGATGTGTGATTTAGTACGTGATCTATTCTGGAGAATGACTTACGTGCACTCAAAAGTAATGTGTATTCTGCTGTTCTAGGATAAAATGTTCTGAATGTATCTGTTAAATCTACCTAGTCATGTGCATCATTCAAAAGCACTGTATCCTTTGTTGGTTTTCTGCTTAGTTGATTTGTCCAGTGATATAAATTGGTTGTGTAAGTCACCTACTATTATTGTAGGACCAAGCAATTGTAGACCTTATGTCTACATAGGTAGGACCCATTAGACCTTATGTCCTCCACATCAATTGGTTTCTGAAACTATTCCGCCTGTCTTTGCTGCACCTCCTCCTTAATATCCAGACCTAGCTCACCTATTTGGTTTTTATTTATTTTGAGAGAGAGAGAGAGAGAGAGAGAGAGAGAGAGAGAGAGAGAATGAATGAGGAAGAAGCACAGAGAGAGGGAGAAAGACAATCTTAAGCAGGTTCCACACCATTACTGCAGACACCAATGTGGGACTCAAATTCATGAACCATGAGATCATGACCTGACCCAAAGTCGGATGCCCAATCAATTGAGCCACCCAGGTGCCCCAAGACCTGGCTCACCTTTATTATCAATAATCTCCTTTAAGTTTGCTATTGTTTTATATATTTGGGTGACTCCAAGATGAAAACATAAATATTTGCAATTGTTAGAGGTTCCTGTTGGATCAACCCATTTATTGTGATGTAGTGCCCTTCTTCGTCTCTTATTTCAGTCTTTAGCTTAAAATCTAGTTTTTCTGATATAAGTATTGCTATTCAGGCTTTCTTCGGACATCCATTTGTATGGTAAATGTTTCTCTATCCCCTCACTTTAAACCTTCTGGTTTCTTTAGATCTAAAAGTAGTCTTTTGTAGCCAGCATACAGATGGGTCTGTTATTGTTTATGTTTTTTTTTTGTTTTTGTTTTTGTTTTCTGTCTTATGTCTTTTAATTGGAGTCTTTAGTCTATTTACATTCAAAGTAATTATTGGTAGATATCAATTTAGTGCCATTTTGTTACTTATGTTTTCATCGTTTCTGTAGATGTTCTCTGTTCTTTCTAGTCTTAGTCACTACTGGTCTTTCCTTCTCACTCAAAGAGTCCCCTTAAAATTTCTTGCAGGGCTGGTTTAGTGGTCACAAACTCCTTTAGTTTTTGTTTGTTTGGGTAATTCTTTATCTCTCCTTCTATTGTGAATTATAATCTTTCTGGGCAGGGTATATTCGGCTGCAGATTTTTCCTGTTTGGCATGTTGAATATATCATGCCACTCCTTTCTTGCCTGCCAAGTTTCTGTGGAGAGATCTGCTAATATTATTCATCTTCCCTTGTATGTTAGGGACTTTTTTTTTTGCCTTGCTACTTTTAGGATTTTTTCTTTATCTCTATATTTCCAAATTTAACTACAATATGTCTTGGTGTTGGTCTGCTTTTGTTGATTTTGATGGGAGTTCTCTGTGACTCCTGGATTTAGATGTCTGTTTCCTTCCCCCAGATTAGGGAAATTTTCAGCTGTAATTTCCTTGAGTAAACCTTCTGCCCTCTTTTCCCTCTCTTCTTCTGGGACTCCTATGATATGAATGTTGTAATGCTTTATAGAGTCCCTGAGTTCCCTAAGTCTACTTTCATGATGCAGGATTTTTCTTCACTTTTGCGCATCTTCATTATTTTTCATAGTTTTGTTTTCTATATCACTTATTTGTTCCTCTGATTCTTCCATCGTTGTGATCATTACATGCAGTTGGTTTCAAATCTCGGTTACTGCATTTTGCATTTGGCCTGATTAGTTTTTAGCTCTTTTATCTCTGTGGTAAGGGACTCCCTGGTGTCTTCTATGATTTTTTTCAAGACCAGCTAGTATTCTTATGATTGTTGCTTTAAATTCCGGATCAGGCATATAACTTATATCTGTTTTGGTTAGATCTCTGGCCATGACCTTTTCTTATTCTTTCTTTTGGGATGAATTCCTTTGTCTTAGCATTTTGTCCAGGTCTCTATCTCCTTTTGTGTGTCAGAAAAGCTTGTTATGTTTCCTGTTCCTGAGAATCATAGCTTTATGAAGAAGGGGTCATATATTGTCCCGAGCCTAGTTCTTCAGGAAGTGTCTCTGGTGTATGCTGTATGAACTCTGCTGCTGTGTTTTGGCTGCTCTATCCTTCAGGTCAGTCCTCTGTAGAGTTTCTCTTTGCCTGCAGGGGGAGTGTGTGGACCTTGGCCAGAGTGTGACGAGTTTTAACTAGGTGTGCTTTGGTCAACTTGTTAAAAGAAACCTGATGCCACTTCCCCTAGAGCTGAATTTCCAGAGCTCCATGGTCAGTAGATGCGGTACATGCAGGGGGTTTGTGCTGGTCTTCTGGGAGAGGAGTCTGCTGTGCTGAATTTCAGGCATACTTGCCCAAGAAAAGCAGGGCCTGCAGGGTGCAGAAGGATGGGGCTTGGTGTAAGCAAGTTTAGGCCACCAGTGTTGGCATTGTGCTGTCACTGAAGTTAGTTTATGCTGAGGGTTGGGAGAGACAAATGGCACCAGCCAGCTCCTTCATCTCCCAAGAGAGGAGTCACACTTGCTGCCATCTGAGACCCCTCCATAAGAGCAAACAATTTTCCCTCTGTGTCATAGGTGTCTTTGAGATTGCTGTCTTCACACTGTGTCCAGGTTTCTTGCCTGCCTGGAGAAGTGTCATGCACTTTGGCCTCTATCCCAGCCAGACCAGCCAGGCCAGATGAGTTTAGGGACCTGGTGTGGAAGGGACCCACACTGGTCTTCTGGGGGCTGTTTCTCACCATGCTGGAACTGATACAGGTTTGACCCAGAAGAACTGTCACACCAAACCATTGGAGCATGAGATTTGGAGCAACAAAGCACAGTAAACAACAGAGTCTGGGTTAGCCACCCTCAGTAGGGTCTCTTCACTTATGCTGAGGGACAGGGGAGGAAAATGGTGCCCACTACCTCCTTTGTCACAGGAAAGGTAATGCTACCTCTTTCAGATGCACTCTAAGAGGGGGAAGCATCTCTCCTAGTGCATTCCAGGGCATCCTCAGTTTGTGCCTTCTACCCCTGGGCTCTGCCTGCCTTCTCTATAGGAGTACTGAAGCTCCCTCAGAGCTTTCTATACCATCCACACCTTGAAACTCTAAAACTCCAGTGTTTGAGCCCCACTGTTTGCAAAACTTCATGAAAATCAGCCCCTCTTGTTTCCTTAGTCAATTGCTTTCAGGAAGTGTTTTCCTTGGGCAAGCCCTCTCTCTTCTCTCTCTCTCTCTCCCCCCACCCTTCCTCTCTCCCTGTTCCTCTTTCTCTGTTGCCTGTCTCTGTAATCAGGGCTCCTATCCCTCTGCAGCACCCTCAATCCTTTTTCCCCCCAAACCAGATCTCTGCACTTCCCACACTCCACAGTTCAGTCTCTTCTCTCCCTCTAGCTGTGCCATTTGTTCTGTCAGTCCTCAGATCGATTTCTTGGGTATTCAGGAGATTTGACAATTATCTAGCTGTGTTTGAGAGACGAGGGAAAGCCTAGGGTCCTCCTACTACTCCACCATCTTAGCTTCTCCCCTCCAATATTTGTTATAATTTTAAGTATCTTTATGAGTCATTGAAAGACGAGTAGTTTACAACACTAATAGCATTTGTGGAATACAAAACTAAAGCAAAAAGATGTATAGAAAATTATTAAAATGTGGGATTTAATCCTATATAGAGCAAAGTAAATTTTATTCTTTCATAAAAAAATGATTCATGGGAAAAAGACAATACATAGTAAACTGTATGAAACCGTATGAATACAGAGTAAACTGTAGACATTTTATGTTTTATATATGAATCCTAAATCTCCCTATTTTTATATTTTTGTCTGTGCTGCAAATGGATATCATCCACCAGCCATCTTCTTTTAATAAAATAATTGCTTTTAATTTTAGGACATTTATCCTAAAGCTATAGTTATTTAAATTTGTCCCCTTTAAAGGAGAACTTTGTGGTAAAACATTTCATGTATTCAAATATGCAACTGATGTCTTAAGACATAGTTTAAACTATCATTGCAGTAAATATTTTTTATTATAATTTTCTGTCAAAAAGGTGCTAAGACATTCTTTCTATGCCGGATTTAATTTGATTAATTTGCTTATCGGTCAATCAAACAATACATACAAAAATATATTCTTTTAAATCTTTGCCATATTTATTTACTTAGTAATTATCATAAATTGAGTTATAGGTTAGAATATGGGGTCAAATAAAAAGGAAACTGCCAGTTGATCTTTCACATGCTTCTCCATCTTTACTTTTTTACTTTTCTTTTCCATGAATGGGTAGGCAATGAACTAAAATTAAACATGCAGAAGAAGCTTTGAAGAAAAAGAATGGAGAACTTGAACTGGGAACTGAAGAAAAGGTGTCCCATAGAATCCTGCAAGCCCTTCTCTAGACCGTCACGTTGGTCTATTGCACCTTTGGCTATTCTGCTCATTTTTAAGCTTGATGAACTGCCCTCAAATGAGGGAACCTATTTAAACCAAGTAAAAAATGATTTTCTTATTAGTGGCTAAAGGCAACTGGTATACTTTACAACCCACTCAACTGTAGGTGCAGTGGTTTTGAAATTCTTTGACGTTTTGTAACTCTTCTGCATTATGCATTAGTACTTGTGCAACAGAAGACAATTTAAAGATCTCTTGGAGCACAGAATTTAAAGTTCAACCATTCTAAAACACTGCAGGGAGTCTAGAGAAGTGGGGGAAATGGCAAGTGAGAAATGTGCAAATTTAGACAGATATAAATTTTAAAAATAAGCAGAATTTACATTTTATATTTTTAAGTCTCTAAAAGCACTTTCTTAGTTTGTGGTACAACTTTGTGAAGTAAGTAAATGCCTGAATCATAATACTCATTTAGTATTTATATTTGAAAATTGATTATTCACACTAGAAAAATAAGTAACACTGATTCAAATACTTATATCTATTTCAAAGAGCAAACTTGTATTTTCCACTCAGACCTTTATAAAGACCGAATTACAGAAGTATTTTACAGGGTCTCTATAGAAAGTTGAAAAAAAAACTTTGCATAGTGCTTTTTCAATTATATAAACTTTGATCTCAGCAAAGTAGATAAAGTTAAAAATGCGATTAGTGACATGATGTCTTAATGTTTTTCACGTGTTGGAAAACTACACAAAAGAGCATATTTCGTCTATTTACAGAAAATATATTGTAAATCATCCTATAGGAGAAGATTGTCTACTAACTTTAAAATATAATAGTTTGATTCTAACATATGGAAGTTATGGGTAGGTACAGAATATTAGCTGATAGTATACAAGCTTGGTATGATTACTGTTTCTCATCAAATAACAACTACTGCTTAACTGAGTTTAACACAGCTCTTCTTAATTTACAGAGAGAATGGGAAGCTCTCAGGTTAGCTAATTACTAAAAACAGAGTGAGATAGTCATGGGATTGTGGACCTTTGAGGCAGAGATAGTCTCATAAAACCAGTAGTTTCAGGATTACATTACAGATAATTATAAATTAATCATTTTTAGAGTTACTTATAAAATCACTCCTTCTCACAGCTAATGTTTACTTTCAGATCTGCCAATATTTTTCAAAGGAAAAAAATCTATGGGGTTATGGAATAGTCATCATTTTGGTGGTGTAAATTCAACAGTCAATTTTATTCAATTTAAGTAATCCATTGTGTCTAGCTCAGAACTATTTTAATAAACCTCAAAAATTCATTGTAGCAAGAATAAAATTAACAAAACAAATAAAATGAAATATAAAACAAATTAATTACTAACTTACTAAACTTTTCACACATTATAGCCAACTATTTCTCTGCTAATTCATTATAGTGATATGTAAAAATCCTCAAGAATTTATTTATACTGGAAATGATAGGGACTCAAATTATTCTCATCTTACTTTAAAATATTTAAGTAAGCAAGCATCTTGATTACTTTTAAATCCTCAAATTTGTAAAAAAATTATAAGAAAACTGATTCTCTAGTCAACTGTATTCGATCCTAATATTTTTGATTTAATATCTAGAAAATATAAAACAACATAAAACTATATTTTAGAATTGACATGAACTGAAATTGCCTTCTTATATAATAACCACTAGGAATGTACCTTTTTCTTTTTTAAAATGTTTATTCATTTGAGAGAGAGGAGGAGAGAGAGAGAGAGAGAGAACAAGCAGGGGAGGGAAGAAAGAGAGGGAGAGAGAGAATATTAAGCAGCCTCCATGCTGAGAGCCCCTCTATATTTTTTAATAGGAATGAAGAGTGAGTGTATATTATAGAATAAGAATGGATTATTTGATGGGTGCCTGAGGAGCTCAGTTGGTTAAGCATCCATCTCCTGATGGCTCAGGTCAGGCTGGCAGTTATGGATTGAGCCTTGTGTTGGGCTCTGTGTTGAGCATGGAGCCTACTTGGGATTTTCTCTCCCTCTCTCTCTCTGTGCCTCCCCCACTTGCACTTGCACTCTTTCTCTCTCTCAAAATAAATAAACTTTACCAAAAAAAAAAGAATGTGTTATTGGACAAAGTTATTTATATTAAAATAGAACAATCAAATATATATTTTAATATGACTAACATCAATATTGTATAGTCTTAGAATATACACAGAAAATGATGGCAGGTATTTCATAATAATTTTTGAAAACATAATTTTTTCTTCATACTTGTAGGCATGTAATTAAAAAAATAAATGAACAATCACATACAGTTTTAGAGACTTATTTTTCCTCTTAAATTATTTGTTGAATGAAATGTCAATATGGCTAGCTTGATAGCTCTAAATCAATAACCTTATAATTTTCCACTGTTACCATAAATATTTCCTGAAGTCAAATAATTTTAAAGGAATTTTAAAGATAAATAGGAAAAAATTTGTAGGCATGTATAATTGCATCCATAAAAGATAAATAAATCATTAAATTCATAAATTTCAATGACCATTTATTTCTACAGGTCACTGCCTGACTTCATCACTATTCTATCTCTAGGATCACACCTTTCTCATCATCCATTTCCTTCTCTTATTCAATTCAGAGAACTAAGATTAGAAGATGAAACTAGATATAACAGTTATGAACCACCAGAATAGTTTAAAAGTAGAATATATATATATATATATATATATACATACATATATACATATATGTATATATGTATATATGTATGTATATATATATATACACACAGCATTTTGTAAATCCACGTTCATAGCACCTAGCATTAATCCCTATAAACTAAGTTAGAAAGTCCTTTCTCTGTCTGCAAACAATAATGATAGCTTTCCTAAAATATTTTATTCAGCTAGTGTTGCTCTTAAGAATAAATGGGAAGGCTGGGGCGCCTGGGTGGCTCCGTCGGTTGAGCGTCCGACTTCGGCTCAGGTCACGATCTCACGGTCTGTGAGTTCGAGCCCCGCATCGGGCTCTGGGCTGATGGCTCAGAGCCTGGAGCCTGCTTCCCATTCTGTGTCTCCCTCTCTCTCTGACCCTCCCCGTTCATGCTCTGTCTCTCTCTGTCTCAAAAATAAATAAACGTTAAAAAAAAATTTAAAAAAAAAGAATAAATGGGAAGGAAAAATAAGATTAAAACAGAGGAAGGCAAACCAAAAGAGACTCTTAAATACAGAGAACAGACTGAGGGCTGCTGGAGGGGAGGTGAATGGGAGGATGGGTTAAATGGGTGATGGGCATAAAGGAAGGCACTTTTCAGGATGCCTACTGGGTGTCATATGTAAGAGATGAATCACTGGGTTCTACTCTTGAAGCCAAGACTACACTGTATGTTAACTAACTTGAATTTAAATTTAAAAATGAATAAAAATTAAAAGAAAAGAATCAACGTTAATGCCAATTTAGCCTATTATCACATGGAATGCACTATTGCTTTTGCTTTGGTATGTTGCTCATGATCATGCACTCCCATGTGACGTTTTGAACTTCCAAAGAACTATATTACATTTATTACTAGAGACTATGCAACAGAAGCATTCTATACATCAGAGTTTCAATTTGTGTTGCATTAGACAGAGCAAGTCCTGGAATTGGTGGTACATGAAGGAGCACACAACATCATGCACATCCTACATGGAATATCTAGGTCTACTTGGTATATGGTAGACATTAGCTCTTATTTTGCCAACATGTTAAACTACAAATATCATTCCAGATTTGTGGGCCCCAACAGTGTACTTGACATTTTTTTTCTTCTAGGTTTTATAAGGTTGCCTTATTAGCATTAGATATTGAAAGAAATTCCTTGCCTGCTTAAGTGGAATGACAGAAACTAAAAAACAATTAACCTAATGTTTTGAATGATCATTTGTAAAGCAGACATCAAGCACAATGGGTATCAATCACCCTCTGTAAATCATCTCTGAGGTTCAATTCTAAACATATACTTATTCTAGATATGTTCAATGAGAAAAAGAAGCTATATAAAGACATCTCAATTTAGTTCCAAGCATGATGAGCAAGTGTGTAATAAACGATCCAACTAAGAAGAATGAGATCAACAAAGAACTGATAATTTAATGGTAAAAAGTTAAATATCAGTGTGTAATAGTGGAAATTACGAGTAAAAATTTCCCAGTTTGTACAAATACATGAAGAAATAAGAAAAAATCAAAATGTAGCTAAATATTTTTATATTTTTTCATAAGTTATAAATTATCAGATAGAAGTCAGATTTTTTCCCTAATAAAAATATTTCATTTAAATATATAGATTCTAATTTCCTTTTCTCACCATCTGTTCCATGGCAAGCTATTTGGATAACACAAAATTCTTATCTTTCATGGAACAGAAATCATGCCTGACCTGACCACCTTTTACAAATTGAAAAACAGTAAGTTGTATCACTGCTTTAATGAAAACTGTATTCTTAGAAAGTCTTACATTCTTAATGATTCTATTTAGTAATCTGATCCTCTTTTTTTAAATTTTTTTTTAACTTTTATTTATGTTTGAGACAGAGAGAGTCAGAGCATGAACAGGGGAGGAGCAGAGAGAGAGGGAGACACAGAATCTGAAACAGACTCCAGGCTCTGAGCTGTCAGCACAGAGCCCGACGCGGGGCTCGAACTCATGGACTGTGAGATCATGACCTGAGCTGAAGTCGGACGCCCAACCGACCAAGCCATCCAGGCGCCCCTATCTGATCCTCTTTAACAATGATATGGATTTTTAGAATCACTATTGTCACGGTCACATATGTTGTAAAATCAGATATGAGAAGGTCCTTTTTTTTTTTTTTTTTTTTGTCCAGCCCAACAATATAGTACATAGGTTTGGCATACATAACTAATTAAAACAAGGTTTTCTCATTACGTCAGCAAAATTATGTTGACTATAACTGTAAAACAATGTTTTAGTGTTTGAAATAATTTCCTACAATGAACACTAAAGAAAAACATACTTTTGAATAGCCTATAAAATAAGGTGTCTGTTTATTTTATAATCTCTAAACCTCTTTACAATATGGAGGCCAAAACAGAACTGCTGTTTCTCATACTGGATTTGTCATTGTATAGACAATGTCTACAGATGGTATAGATGGTATAGATGGCATGGTATAGATGGTATAGATGGTTTTACAAACATTATTTTTTAAAAAATGTACCAAAACACAGAACATAACCACAAAAGAGTTTTGTGAATAAAGAACTAGATTGTTTCTGGGTTGAAAAAGTTATATATTATCCTCTTCTGTCTATTCACCATGTTGACTGTTTTACAACAACATTTGTGCAATTTATTTGACCATAGATGTCTTTTTGAATTATAATGCATTGATAGAAAACCCACAGGAGCTCATATGATATAATGCTTCTTTCCAGTAAAGTAGGTAGCCTAATGTCATCTCACAGATGGATTATAATTACTGCAAGAAATTATCACAGTTGGAATTTATCAGTTAAATATTGTGGACCACATATATCCTAGATCTATACTCCACCTGCTCCCTGCAGCTCTCATCCTTGGGAGCCTGAATTTTATGAACTATGACGATGGGCTGTCTTGCTCTCTTTGATTCTTCTGACTTCTTTCCTTTAAGAGGCCAAGTTTGAACTAACATGAGCAAAACTTTTAACTACAAAATACTATGTAAATATTGTATTAAGTAATCACATTGAATTGCAATGCTGTTTAGCTGTTTCATAAATGCCTGTCTCCTGCTCCCCTTCTGCCACTAATTTACAATTTACTCAAGGAATTAGTTTTTGTATGCCTTTAATATTCATGATATTTGATCTTTGAGGATGGCATTTATAAATCCAGAAATATCATCTTTATTGGTAGGCTTAACTGAAGAAAGAAAAGAGAGATGGATGGCATTTTCCACTAAAGACATCAGTACTCTAGTGAACGTAGCAACTATTTGATGTGGCCTTCTCCATGAAACAACTGGCATAAAGCATTTCTTCAAAACCTTTATCTTCCATATAATTTTATTCTAGAGTAGTTTTTTAATGGATAACAAAGTTATTTAACTAGATTTATTTTCTTTTAGAGACTGTGTTGTAATGCAGAGAGCTCTTACAAATGGTAGGAGTCCAAGTCCAGACTCTGCCACTTGCTAACTCTAAACTTACCATCTAGTTCTTCTGAGACTCTGTTTCCTATCTTGAACAATTTAAGACAGGCTAGATCTTGATTCATCAATTAAAATTTTGAATTTGGATAAATAAACATTATATGTCTTCCTTAGGAGAGATTATGTGTTCTTTTGTTACTTAGTCAGATGAAAAGTAATACCTAAAAGCTCTCAAAATCTGAACATGTTAGATGTTTAGCACCAGTTAAATAGGAGCCCAGAGTCCTTATTGAAGGTCATAGGAAATTTATTTAGATTTCATGTAAAATATTTCATTATAAATATATTAAGATTCAAAACTATATTCCACTATATATATGAAATTGTATAAAATACTTACATAGATACAGATAAGAAAATATGGAGTGGAAATAGTTAAGGCATTAAGGTTATGCATGTTCGATTTTAAGGTTACTTTACTATATGCAATTTTTTATAATTTTTACTTTAAAAGTTGTATCATCCAATTCTAAACCTATAACTTACTAAACAATGAAATTAGTTTAATTAGAAGAAAAATATAATTCAGGTTAAATAATTTTAGATAGTGTCTTTTATATGTAATGTTTATTAATTGTGATTGAATTACAATAAAAAGTAAATCCTTCACAATATCCACAGTGTTGAAATAATTTTAACATGCAAATATACTAAATTAAAAACACATAAGCCATGTATCCTCAGTGCCAGAAAGTTATTTTAATAACAGAAGTTGATGTTTTGGTTTAGCAGTTAGCATTTCCACATTATTCCTCTATGATAATTCTAAATTCTTTATCCTTCTCCTGGCTGCATTCCAAGCTGGATAATCCTGTTCACCTAAATTTTTAATGTAGTTTCAATTGGATGTTGCATGCTTCTTTACTTTCTGTCATGTACAGTTGTGTAGTGGTGAGCATTTCTATTTCTGAGTGTGTTGCAGTAATCCCTTTGTTTGGTTTGTCTTTTAGAACATGCTTAAAAAATGTTACCAAGCTTGTTAGAATCTTCAAGATGAGAGGTTATGAAACCATGAATGTCAATGTCAAAAGCTATTATTAAGCAACTTAAGAGGATTATGTTTATTGTTGATAGGTTTAGTTTTTATTGAACCATACAGCCATTACTGCTTATATAAATATCCATACTTCATCATCAGTTTGTCAATAAGCAAACATACCTTTTATTGTGTATCAGAACATACTGAATTTTCATTTTGGTTATTTTTTCATTGTCAGGCTAATAATGATTTTCTCCCTACGTGGATTTACTATTTAGGGATAAATGATAAGGATGTCAGCAAATCCTATTCAGATAATTCAGAGAATGCTGACTACAGCCTCCATGAGGTTGGAGGCTGTAGTCTTATGCAGAAGAGGAAACCATTCTCAAAGGAGGGCCATCAGAGTTTATTTGGCAGAAGGTACAGGTGGGACTTCTTTCGGCTAAGATACATTTCCCCACATTTTTTGTTGTTATTGTTTTGTTTTGTTTACTGCACAAGGCTCTTCTATCAGAGGAACAAAATAAAATCTCAATCTTAGGAATCTGTACTGAAGAATCACCTCCAACACATGAAATAACATATTTTCAAGTTATTTATGTTGTCATCACTGGAAATGACAAGCAACTGGAAATCTCTTAAACAACCATCTATCAATAGTTTGAATAAACATAACTACAAGCTTTACGTAAACAAATATAAATAAGGGCACATTTAAAAGGAGGTAGATGAAGGCATAAAAATTGAAGGTCTTTGTGAACTAATGAGCTTTGATTTACAGAATATACTTATATTTTGTACATTACTAAGTATAAAAGAAAAAAATGTGTGTGTGAAAGAAAAAAAGTGATACACACACACACACACACACACACACACACACACACCCCTAAACCAAGTCCAAATCCTAACTCTAACACATAGTTTTAATATGTCTGGTAAGTTTATGGTATTCTCTTCCATAAATTGAAGTACATAATACTTCAAAAATGGCTGAAATACAAAATACTCGAAAATTATTCATGCTTTAAAATTCTGTCCTTTAATTATATTACAAAGAGTTTCCTGGTTAATATAACCGGGATCTAAGAAAAAGTAGAGGTAAGATTTTCTTAGGATTCCTAGGAGATCACAAAGATTATAGGAGAAACTAAGTTCATTTTAATGCTATGCAAAACAAAGTATTCCAATGTCACTCTTTATTTATGTCAAAAAGTAAATGTAAGTGATTGATTTTTTATTGTGGAATATCAGAAATCATCATAAGACCTATGGTTTTATTTTTATTTTCCTCCCAAAACATCATTTTTAGAATGATCAGAAGTCTGAAAGTTTAAGTAAAGCGTCACATGCGTAGTACATCTTTAAAATCTCTTTTCTTCCTTTATAAGATAATGCAAAGCCTATGAAATTTAGGGGCAAAAAAATCACACTCTTTAGAAAGAATTCTTCGGTGATTAGAAATGTTACCCAAACTTCACTCCAGTTTAAAAGAAGCTTAAGATCTATCAGGAATAAGACAAATCTACAACTTCAAAGGATGGCTTACAAGCCTGAATACCAAGTAGAATGCACAACTGGAAGGAATGACCTTGGGAGAGTAAAGGAGTAGCTGATTTACCTGTCAATGTGGGTCAAGCCAATACCTGTAACAACACTCTCCTTTCAAAGTCCCAGAATAGTTCCTTCCTCAAATAATTTATATCATGCAACAAAATATGTATTGTTGTAATTACTGCAAAATAATGTCTAAATAAAAAAGTAACATGTTAATTTTAGTAATTTTTGTATGTAAACATTACCTTATTCAAATATTATACCAAGTTAGTTAGATAGGAGATATTATTATCCTTATTTTCCAGATGAGAAAATCAAGTTTCAGGGATTTAAGTCATTTCCAAAGGTCAATCAAGTAGTGAAGAGCACAGCCAAGATTCAAACAGAGTTCTTCATTACTACAAAATCCAAGTTCTTCAATAAGATTCAATAAGAACACTTGTATAGCATAACACATCATGGTGTTCCACAATGCAATAGCCATTTTATAGAGAGCAAAAGAAAAGGATTCGTGTTTCCTTTTCAAAAAGGAAAATTTTTATTTTTAATGGTCAAATATAGCTCGGTCCCCCTACTTGTCTGGGAAGGAAATGTGTCTTGCATAAGGCAATGTGTCAACTCATTTTCTAAAATAAACAAAACAGGTTATTGGGAATAACTAATTAAAAGAATCTTAACAAAATCATCTAGATGCAAATTATGCATTAACCCACACCTTCTACATACAAAGACTTAAAAGAATGTAACAGATTTATTAAACTTTTTTTGTATAAACCTCTAGTTTTTCCCATTAAGGGTCAGATAATAATGGCCAGTGTATTTTCTATATAAATTCCTCTTTGCTTGGCTCTTTTTAAATTTGGTTCCATTTTCTATGTGCTATCTGGCATCCTCTGTAAATAGTTACATTTTTCCCTCAGATGCCAATGTCTTTTAGAGTCTTGTTATATAGATGTGAATAGCTCGTAATCTTTGCATTTGTTAACGGCAAGCATGGACTTTTGCTCCCTTGAAACACGGTCTTTACAAAGCTGGTGGCGTATTATTCTCATTAACACTTGGAGAAAATTGTGTTTGTCCAGCTGTTCTCTGTGACCTAAATGTTTGTTACATCTATATTGTCTTTGCTGTGATCTGCATTTTCTATCATCCTTCATCAAAGAGAATGATATTCTGTTTCATAGAAAGGAAAGGCCATTTGTGTTTTGGGGCATAGGCTGAAATCAAAATCCATTATGTCATGATACCCTGAGAAAACTTACACATCTTCTTAAATTCTACATACCTTCAGAGCAGCACTGCATGATGCATGATGGCTACCATGCCTCATTATCTTAGAACTAATATAGCATATGCTTTCTAAAGTGACAACCCCCACTAGAGTCTGAGTTCCTTTAGGTGTGGTATTATAAGAAAAGGATGCTGAAATAACTCTGACATTTATGAGTAACCTATTTATTAGAAATCATTTAAAGAATTAATATTCAATTAAATCCATAGACTATTTAGAGTTCAAGGAAGTACAGCCCAATAAAGCTTTCTGTGATGATGAACTGTCTTACAAACTATTCTGTTCATTGATGGATATTAACAACATGTGGCTTTATACATGGTTAGAGTGACTAAGGAAATAATTTTTTAAATATTTTTAATACATTTTAATACATTTTAATACATTTTAATTTAAATAACCACATGTAGCTATTGGCTATGTTGCTGGACAGTGCAACACTAAGGGATTTTAGAAACTACTTCAACTGGCTCTCAATTTACACAAGGTTATGGATTTATCCACCTTAAGTACTCTAAAGAATTCTTAATTATTGATTTACGTATACATATACAAATAAATGGTAGTATTAAAAATCTTTATGAAATATATCATTTATTTTTGCAATTGTCACAGAAGTAGACATTGAATTTTCCAACAGTACGTGAAATAACAGATAATTTTTTCAGATTATATTTTATCAAATGTATGCCCCATGAGATATTAACATCAATTTTGAAGAAATAAATGTCAGCGAAATTTCTCCTCTAAATTGCATGATAATCTGTAGATGACAAAAGCAATAAAAAACATTTTGTGTTTTTATTAAAGGCATATAAAAGCAGAAAATAAGGGCGCCTGGGTGGTTCAGTCAGTTAAGCGTCCGACTTTGACTCAGGTCATAATCTCACAGTTAGTGAGTTAGAGTCCCATGTTCGGCTCTGTGCTGACAGCTTAGGGCCTGGAGCCTGCTTCAGAGTCTGTTTCTCCCTCTCTCTCTGCCCCTCCCCCACTCTTTTTCTGTGTCTCAAAAATAAATAAATATTTTTTTAAAAATTAAAAAATAAGTAAAAGCAGAAAATAAGTCGTAAAATAAAGCAATTAAAATTACTACTGATATATGCATTAATGCATTTTTTCTATTAACCATGCTATAGTTGCACATAATTGTTATTACTGAAATATAATGTCTCTTGTCTTACAAACTCAGAATTTATAATAGTCCAAATTATTGTACATAGATCACATATGGCATGCAGACTAATTTTTCACGAATTGATGAATAAAAGAAGGGGAGCTGCAAATGAATGAGACCAATGTTTGGATCTTAAACTGCATTTTCAAAGGAAATATCAGAATGAATTAAACTATAGGGTCTGACCAACAGCAACGTTATTCTCTGCAGAAATGTGATTCTAATTAATAGATACATGCCAGGCATAGGAAAGCCAAATACAATTGCTGTTTTTATAAAATTATTTTAAAACAATGGCTTAGGAGGGGCTAATGGGCCTGTTACTATTCTCTACCTGTTATTCTCTCTCTGAGCAGGCTTGGAAGCTGCCATCTGCTGGAAGTTGGAACATGCAGTTTCTTTCTCCTAGCCCTAGGGTAAGAAGGAATCAATTAAATAAAGACATAAATAAAATCACAAGATGTGTGGCTTTTAAGTGGAAGAGATCCAATGACAGACATGGGTCCAAGTCTATTGCTCACCAAGCTGGTATCTCATTCCTCCTTTATGGGGAAAAATTATTGAGTTGTGGACCCAAGGTGAGGGGCACTTATACTAGAGACATTCTTGTACATGGAAATAAGAGGATGTTATGCATTGAACTGGTTTCCAACCAAGAGCTCTGACGGAGATGTACAACAAGATTAATGCTGTTTTCATGCCTGCTAACACAACATCCATTCTGCAGCCCATGGATCAAGAGGTAATTTCGACTTTCAAGACTTCTCATTAAAGAAATATATTTTGTAAGGCTGCCATAGATAGTGATTCCTCTGATGGATCTGGTCAAAGTACATTAAAAATATCCTGGAAAGGATTCACCAATCTAGATGACAAGAAAAACATTCATGATTCATGGAAAGAGGTCAAGATATCAACATTAACAGGAGTTTGTGAGAAGCTGACTCCAACCTTCTTCCCGATTTAGATGTGGTGGAAATAGCAAGAGAAGTAAAATTAGAAGTAGGGCCTGAAAATGTAACTGAATTGCTACAACTTCATGATAAAACCTTAATGGAAAAAGAGTTTGCCTCTCATGGAAATGATTAAAGAATGTAGTTTCTTGAGATGGAATCTACTACCAGTGAAGATGCTATGAAGATTATTGAAATGACAGCAAAGGATTTAGAATAAACATAAACTTACCTAATAAAGCAGCAGCAGGGTTTGAGAGGATTGACTCCCAAATTTGAAAGAAGTTGTACTGTGGGTAAAATACTATCCAACACTATCGCATGCTAAGAGAAATTACTTGTGAAAGCAAGAATTAATCAACATGGCAAACTTCATTGTTGTCTTCTTTTAAGAAATTGCCACCGCCACCCTAACCTTTAGTAACCACAACCCTGATCACAACGATCAACATCAAGGCAAGACCATTCACCAGCTAAAAGATTATGATTTCCTGATAGCTCAGATAGTACTTTTTAGCAATAAAATATTTTCAATTAAGGTATGCACACTGTTTTTTAGACACAGTGCTATTGTACATTTAATCAACTACATTATAGTATAAACATAACTTTTATATGCATTGGGAAGCCAAAAACATCATTTGATTCACTTTATTGTGATATTTGCTTCATATCCAAAACCTGCCTGTATTTTAATGAGAAGTGTAAAAAAAAAGGAACTTCCTTCATTATATTCTGTTGATGGTGGTACAGGTGGGACTCATGGGGTTCAGGGAAAAACTACACTTTTAATTTTGCTGATGAAAGTCTAGGAAGGAAGTAGAATGGGTCTCAGAGCAAATTGGAAAATGATCAGCACATTGCTTAATAGGAAACAGAACAGAAGCCCTTTCTGTCTGCAGATTGTCTCTAACTAATGGAATTCAGATTTCGGTTGTTTTCCTGATCAACACACACTCGAACCCACGTCTAGCTTTATGAACATACATATTCCACATTATGAGGGGCCCAGACAGCATCTGCCTCCATTCTTTTCCCTCTAAAGCACTCTCTCCTTTCACCAGCTGGAATAGTTTTTCTGGCTTTCTCTAAGCTGGTAGATACTCCTTTACAACATCATATTCTATCTTATAAATGATATAAATGATATATAGATGATATAGATACAGGCACACTTCTGGGAATAAGTATAGGTATAGATGTAGTAAGAAAACTTCTCAATTTCTCTTTAACAAAACTTGACCTATAATACTGGCTCAGAAATGTTTCACTTCAAATTCCTATTTTTGAAATTAAAAGTTTATATTCACTGTTTTTCTCTCTGCATTTCAATTGTAAGGCAGAGGGTGTTTCTGATTGAATATGGATACAACATAAAACTACACACAATATATATTAATATATTTAAAATATTTATCGTTTTAGGAAATATGCTTGTCATTTAAATATAAATTTCAAAGTTGAAGAAGCTGCATTTTCATCTTTGAGTATTTTTTATTTTAAAATAAAATAGTTTTTAAAAATGTGTTCTATTGAAAGGTAAATTAAAAAAAATGAATCAGTTATTAATTTTTTTTGTTAGACCATATTTTGGCTAGTTCCAGAAATCCATTTCTCGTTGTCATTTATACATCCCGAACGTATACCATCTACACATTTGTTTTTAACGAGGTATTGTGGTCAAACATTTTTTCCATATGTTGTCCTATGTTAGGACTAGGGATACAATAAATAAGTCTCTAATATATTTTCTAGCCACTATACCTTTATTCTTCCCATTTCCTACATGCAGAATGACCTATCAAGCAACACTAGTTTTAAATGACACTTAATCTAATAACCATTCATGGATCCTCCTGGCTAGAAGTACAGTCTTCCTTCCTTGAATTCCTTACTGTGTTTTACATTATTCATATGCTTCTTCATCTGTATGTCTTTGCAATATATTTAAAGTCTACCCCCATCATTTAAGTAATAACATCTGAATGGGACTATCAGCTTTGTATTTTCCACAGTGATGGGCCAAGAGCATGTATTAAATATCTGTTATATTTAATAAATTATATGCTTATTAAGAAACATATTTAGGGGCGCCTGGGTGGCGCAGTCGGTTAAGCGTCCGACTTCAGCCAGGTCACGATCTCGCGGTCCGTGAGTTCGAGCCCCGCATCGGGCTCTGGGCTGATGGCTCGGAGCCTGGAGCCTGTTTCCGATTCTGTGTCTCCCTCTCTCTCTGCCCCTCCCCCGTTCATGCTCTGTCTCTCTCTGTCCCAAAAATAAATAAAAAACGTTGAAGAAAAAAAAATTAAAAAAAAAAAAGAAACATATTTAAAAGTCATAATGTTTTTCAATTAAATATTAAGAAAGTTTGAATTATTTCCAATATCTTAAATTCATATTTAACTGCAAATTATTATTTCTAAACTTGCAGTTGCAAAATCAAGTCAGGTATAATAGTGAAAATTTTAGGGTTTTTAAATTACTAAAAAAGACCCCACGTGAGAGAATTTATTGGCATAATTGAGTTTCCAATATATAATTGAATGCCAACTACAGACATTTATTTACTATTTAGCAATTGTTTCTTTCAAAAGTATTTACTAACCTAGACTATAACTTACATGTTAAAATTAAAATTATTAGCAAAAACCTGGGTTGCTCTGCCCCAAAGCATCTTCAAATGCATTGTACACTTTATCTCCTGAAATGGCAGTAGCCAAACATGAAAATATGTTACATGCTTTCTGGTTGCTGGAAACAGTATGTATTAAAGAGAACAAAAATCTAAAAATCTATACTGAATTAACACCTGTGTTGAAAACCTTACCTAAGAGAAACTTAGCAGAAGGGATAAAATGGGAGGTTAAATTCATAAACAAAAGGCACTTCCAGACCCAGAAGTCTTGTTCCTTTTAAGATCAGTAAAGCAAGAACTTAACCTTGCCACTATTGCAGTTTAAGTTCTATAATTACATTCTTCAGAGTTGACATTTTCACCTTGGTAGGCATAATAAGGCAATGCAGATGCAGGCTAAAACCAGTAATTTCAGCATTCTGCTTCCTTTCACACGGATGATAATAAGATACGGCAGTGAAGCATGCATGAGCCTCCATTTAATTGTCAGTACAGTCTTTCATTTAAACAGCAAAATAGTTAACAGTAAGCTTATAGATGTGGAAAGCATGCAAAATAGAAACCGTAAGTCTGTTACCTTTAAAAACACCTCACACAGAAAAGGCCAAGTATTTAAAATGTGTTTCTACCACCCTTTAAAGAAGTCAAAACTAATAGAAAATACATGACTGGAAAAGATAATTGGACCTTTCTTCATAGAGAATCAAAACAGTTTGCTAAAACATCTCTAAACATATAATCTTTAAATGCTAAATATAGTTTAGAAAAACGTGAGAAATCATTTAAACTTGAAATCAATTTGCACTACTTTATGTAGATTGTCTCTTAAATTCATAATGTGTTTTGAGCAGAATTGGGTTTTATTTCTAATATAAAACTACCAGGAACACATGCCTTGGAAGATCAGCTATTGTTAACATTAAGAATGTAAACACGGCTCTAAATTTTTTGTTTCATTTTTGAATGGATTTGTCTTTTTCAAAATTCAAGAAGAATATAAAAAGGTATTTACTGCAGCATTCCCTACTTCCCCCTACTTTCTCCAAAATCTACAGGCAACATTTTTAGAATTACTTTTTTTATTTAAACTTCAGGGAAATACTAGAACTTATTGTTTAAATATTAAATAGTTTTATATCTTAAAGCACTATGAAATCATATGGAAAGCAGCACATCAACACACATAATATGGCTAGCATATCGTTTCAAAATTGATCAAAGCAGTAGGAATAGGAAGTAATCTGGAATTACTGGTTTCACTTGTTTTGAGCTCTGCTCAGTTTCTTTTCCTCACTTCTATTCATCTCCTCAGTGTCTAAATAACGGAAGGCCCAGGGTTCAGTCTGGGCACCATTTCTCTTTCTATCTTACTCTCTATGTGATCTCATTTAAATACTGATAACTCACTTATTTATATTGTCTGACAAGTTCTTCCCTATAAACACTTTATATCAGAATACCTAACGGCATACTTGAAACTTCCACATTTCAAACAGCCTTCGCTACACTAAGCTGATACTCTCCTCCAAACCAACAGCAACCACCTGTAGCCTTACTCACTTCAGTTTCCCAACACAATTCTTGTTACCAAAGCCCTGGTTGCTATCTTAGATGTTTTCTTCCTCTCTGCACCATACTTTGTCCTCCTTAACCTGGCCTTTGTTATTTCTCTGACCTCATCCCCTAAGCTTCCAACATTCAGTCATTCACTCTGTTCCTGCCATTTTGCTTTACTGCCGTTCCTGTACTCCGAGGTGTGTCCCCATCTCAAGGCCCTGACAGGTGAAATCCTCTCTGTTTAGAACACTCTTTCCCCAGATATCTATATAGCAGGCTATTTCACGTTTCTCATGTCTTAATTTAAATCCTGCAGGCTTATCCTTGTACATATATCCAGAATTTGACCATCTGTCACTATCCTGGAGAATGCCACAGTCTCATCACACTCTGTGTTATGTAATAGTCTCCTCATTGTTACAGTGATTCTACCCCTGAATGCCTTTCATGCATTTTTGACATAGCAATTCAAGTGACTTTGTTAAGGTTTAACTCAAATTAGAATATCAGGATAGATGTCAAAGTTCTTTCTATGAATTACATGGTTCCATATAATCTGGCCCCTATTATTTCTGTCACTCTGTAACTGCATCAGTCTCCTTGTTGTTTCTGGAACACTCCAGGTGTGTTTCTCTTCACCTCAGAGCATTTGTGATTGCTGCCCACTCCATCTGAAATTTCTTTTCTTTTCTTTAAACCTTTGGGCCTTTATGTATTTTAAATTACATATACATATTTATAAATTTTCTTTCTCAATACTGGAATGGATTCTCATTACAGCATGGACTTTGTCTCCCCCGCCCCCACCTCAATACAGTATTTCCAGTTCAAAGAACAGTGTTTTACTTGACAGATATTCAATAAAAATTTATCGAATCAAGGATTTTACATAGAAATATGTGTTTACACATATGTGAAACATATACTTTATGATTAGCTCATCTGTAAAATTAATAAAATACTTTCTTTTTATAAACTTCCTTAAAAATTATTCAGCCACATTTCACTAAACCAGTAAGTGAAAGTGCAAAAATCTGTTCTGAAAAAATCTAGTCTTCACATCAAAAATAAAAGGCAGATTTCTTTTAACATGCAAACCCAGCAAAGGTTTATGTTATCCTAGTAGCTGGTCCAAAGGGCTTGAAAACTGAGCGATTGTTATGCCACATATTTAATTAGCTTTTATACTTAATACAAAATTTCCAAGAAAGTTTTACTGAAAAAAATATAATTTGCAAAAGACTGCAAAAATGCAGAACTAAGATAGCTCTCTTTTCCCTAATCGTTTATGAAAAACAGCCTAAAACAATGACCTTTTGTTGTTTACATTTTATGTCTGCAGAAATGCTTTATAAAACACTTACAAAAAAAATTGTGAAAAGGTCAGTGACATATAGCAACACTGTTGCTGCATAATTAACAGAACTTACTTTTTATATCTTGATGGGATATTTTGGCTGCTTGTTGGCAATAGGAGCGCATTGAGATAGGAAGACACGAGACACTATCGATCATTTTGATCTGGCAACTGTAACTGAGTTCATTAGATTTTGACAATTACTTGATGCTACTTAAATCTCAGCAGCTATTGAAGTAGTAGTTATACTAGCATTAATTGAATAACAAATGTGGGGTAACAGTTTGCAAATTTCTGGAACTATGTTGCACAAATAGTTATCATTTAGCAGCAGAGCATCTCTTTTCAATTGCATTCTTTAAACTAAATGACATCAATCTAAGAAAACCATGGCAAGAGAAATACATACAAACATGGACCCTTGAACAGCCGAGTTACAATCCAAAGCCTTTCAAACTAAATGCACTGAATAAAATGGTCTTATGATAGATAATGTTCAATAAGTTAACATTTAAAAGTTAAGCCATGTAACATAAAACTCTAGCTTTCTGGACTCTATAGAGAAAAAAAAAAAAAAAGTTTGGAAGGTGATCCTTACTCTCTTATGGTTACGGTGACCAGAGCAACAGTCCTCACTACTTGTCACTAATCTTGTTTACACTGGAGATTATTGTTATGTTCACATTTGCTGTCTCTGCTTTACTATATTCCTTGAAGCAGACGAAAAAAAAAACTGAATATATTTTATTTCTATATTTATTAAAAGATAAATAGATAAATGAGAGATAAAGAAAGATAAAGAGAAATCAATTAAACCAGTGTTTAAAAATATTAAAAAAAAAAGAGTTGAGAACTTTTGTGTGCTTATGTCCAAATGATAAATATAACAACTTTTCAAAATATGCAAGCAAACTCATGCTGTATCAAATAATATAATTTACTTATACACAGAACAAATAGTTTCTGTGACAAATATGACCAATATTTAAAAAATAAGTGTGCTTAAAATTTACTTCACTAAAAGAGGGATAGAAATTTCAGAACTTTACTGGGGCGCCTGGGTGGCTCAGTCGGTTAAGCATCCAACTTTGGCTCAGGTCATGATGTTGCGGTCCGTGAGTTCGAGCCCCGCGTCAGGCTCTGTGCTGACAGCTCAGAGCCTGGAGCCTGTTTCTGATTCTGTGTCTCCCTCTCTCTCTGACCCTCCCCCGTTCATGCTGTCTCTCCCTGTCTCAAAAATAAATAAACGTTAAAAAAAATTAAAAAAAAAAGAAATTTCAGAACTTTATGGACACATTAACTTGAAATTTAACTTTGTAGTTACTGGTGACATGTTCAGAGTATTTACTGCCCTCTTTACCTGGCCTTCATTGCCTGCAAGGTTACTCTCTGGTACCTTTCCGCAGGTAACAGTATACATCTCACTCTAATGTAAGTCTAGGTTTGTGGGATTGAACATTATATAATTTAATGGCATTATTTTAAGTAAAATAATACAATATCATGGTTATAAAATAGAAGCAAAATAAATATTTAATTAACATGGGAAAATAACTCGCACCAAATTTTAAGTTTTAAAAAGTTTGCTAATTCTGCAAACATCAGAAAATAACATAATACTTGTATTATCTACCTAACATATCTCCATAATACTTTTTCTTTCTTTCTTTCTTTCTTTCTTTCTTTCTTTCTTTCTTTCTTTCTTTCTTTCTTTCCTTCCTTTTTTTTTTTTTTTTTTTGGCTCTGTACAAGTGTCTTCACTTTTTTTTCTGAGTAATTTAAATGTCAGTAAAGTCTGTTTTCTAAATTCTAATTCTAAATTCTGTTTTCTAAATTTCTAGATTGATACATTCTTCATTCCTAAGTTCTAGAGAGTTTTCTTTCAAAAGGTAGAAAACAATGGAATTGATTTTGTAATTAAATGATGTGAGCCTTAAAATAGCCCATCCTCTCTATCTCAGGATTGTAGCACAAGAGAAGAAATCTAGACAGTCTGTGCCAGGGTCTGAGTTGAGAAGACAAGGGGTCCAATTTAGAAAGGGGAAAGCTGGCATTTGCAGGGCAGAGTTTCATTTGTGGAAGAAACTATATGAAGAAGAGCTCCAGAAGGAAACTGCTGAACATTAAACTATCTCTGCAGAAGGTAAAACTCTAACCGACTGAGAAAATAAATGTCAGGAAGTAATAAGCTTAATCATTTCCAGAGTTTACACAGGGCTAGAAGACATTCATGTTTTCTCTGCACAGACCAGAGACATCTCACTGAATAATGAAAACATTCAGTAAGACTCCATTAAATACTAGGAAACAAAGATTGATACGTTCAAATTCTTCTTGTTGGAATGAATGCAAGACACAGACAAGAAAAATCATCTGTAAGGTGCTAGGTAAGGCCACATGGGGCAGAACTTCACACTGAAAAGAAGACTAACCAAATTAGTAAACATGTGAATAAATAGAACTTTTTCAAAAGATTTCTTCAAAAGATAATTCTTTAAAGTAGAAATAATGGCGATGTATTGTATCATTTAAAATACATGCAGAACTAAAATTATTAAACAACATTACAAGGATGAGAAGTAAGAGCCAAAGAATACTTCTATAAGGAAGATATGTTAAGTTAAATATAAATATGTAAGCCTTAGAGTGACCCATAAAAAACAATGAAACATAGCTAGTAAGCCAAGAATGAAAGATACATGATATTTAAAAAATCTAAAATGGACATGGAGATAGGTGAGAAAAGAAAAAAAAAAGCAGTGGGGCAAACAGAAAGCAAGTGGCAAAATAGCAAAAATAATAGCAAAAAAAAAAAAAGAGACTAAAAGCCAACAAATCAATAACTGAATTAAACATAAAAGATTTAAGCACAGTTAAATGGAAGATTTCCAGGCTGAGGGAAACAAAAACAAAAACAAAAAAAAAAAAAAAAAAAAAAAAGAACAGATCAAAGAAACAAGGAGATAAGGAAGTAGTTCTTTGAAAAATCAGTAAAATTGATACTCTACACATCCTCATCTAGAAGAAAAAGAGAAAGGACTCAAATAAATCACAAATGAGAGACAAAATAACAATCAACAGAATTACAATTGTAAGAGAATATTGTGAAAAACTATGTGCCAACAAATTGAACAACCTAGAAGAAATAGATAAATTCCTAGAAACATATAAACTACCAAAACTGAAACAGGAAGAAATAGAAAAATTGAACCAATGAACTACCCGCAAAGAAATTGAATCACGAATCAAAACTCACAACAAACAAAAGTCCAGGACCAGTGGATCTACAGGTGAATTCTACCAAATATTTAAAGAAGAGTTAATGCCCATTCTTCTCAAACTATTCCAAAAAATAGAAAAGGAAAGAAAACTTCCAAATTCATTCTATGAGGCCCTCACTACCATAATACCAAAAACAGATAAAGACACCATTAAAAAAGAAAACTACAGGCCAATATCTCTGATGAACTTAGATGAAAAAGTCCTCAACAAAATACTAGCAAACTGAACCCAACAATAAATGAAAAAAATCATTCACCATGATCAAGTGGGATTTCTGCCTGGGATGCAAGGGTAGTGCAATATTCACAAACAACATGATACAACATAATAATAACAGAAAGGATAAGAGCCACATGATAATTTCATTATTTTTAATTACTTTAATGTTTATTTTTGAGAGAAAGAGAGAGACAGAGCATGAGTGGGGGAGGGGCAGAGAGAGAGGGAGACACCGAATCTGAAGCAGGCTTCAGGCTCTGAGCTGTCAGCACAGAGCCTGATGTGGAACTGGAAATTATTCATTGTGAGATCATAACCTGAGCTGAAGTTGGACACTTAACTGACTGAGCCACCCGGGCACCCCTGTATGATCATTTAAATATACACAGAAAAAGCATTAGAAAAAAATACAACACCCAATCACGATAAAAACCCTCAACAAATAAGGTTTGAAGGGAACATACCTCAATGTAATAAAGGCCATATATGAAAAACCTACAGCTCACAGGATCCTTAATGGGGAAAAACTGAGAGCTTTTCCTCTACAAAGAGCAACAAGACAAGGATGTCCACTCTCAACACTTTTATTCAACACAGTACTGGAAGGCCTAGCCACAGCAATCAGACAGCAAAAAGAAGAAAAGTCATCTCAATCAGCAAGAAAAAAGTAAAAGTTCCACTATTTGAATATGACGTGATACTTTATGTAGAAAACCTGAAAGACTCCACCAAAAAATTGCTAGACCTGATACACAAATTCAGCAGACTTGTAGGATGCAAAATCAACATACAGAAATCTGTTGCATTTCTATACCCCAGTGATGAAGTGTCAGAAAGATAAATTAAGGAATTAATCCCATTTACAAGTGCACTCAAAACAGTAAGCGACCTAGGACTAAACCTAGCCAAAGAGGTGAAAGATCTATATTCTGAAAACTATAAAAAACAAAACAAAACAAAAACAAACAAACAAACAAAAAAACTAAGGAAAGAAATTAAAAGGGACACAAAGACATGGAAATACACTCCTTGCTCATGAATTAGAACAAATGTTATTAAAATCTCTATACTACCCAAAGCAATCTGTCAAAATACCACCCAGATTTTTCACAGAGCTAGAACAAACAATCTTAAAATTTGCATGGAACCACAAAAGACCCTGAATAACCAAAACAGGGTTTCTTGAAAAAGAAAAGTAAATCTGCAGGCATCACAATTCCAGACTTCAGGTTATATTACAAAGCTGTACTAATCAAAACAGTATGATACTGGGACAAAAACAGACACATAAGGTCAAAGGAAGAGAATAAGAAAATCCAGAAATGAACCAACTATATTGTACATTATTTTCAACAAAGTGGGAGATAATATCCAATGGGAAAAAGACAGTCTCTTCAACAAATGGTGTGGGGAATACTGGACAGCGAGATGCAAAAGAATGAAACTGGACCACGTTCTCACACCATACTCAATACGGAGATGTACTGAGATATTTTACTTCCCAGGAAGGAAGCAGACATTAAGAATCTATTGTATAGAGTAGCATCACAGTGTTTAAAATTACCAACAGTAGTGGTATGGAATAAAGTATAAATGGAAGAAAAAACCTTTGGTAGTTAAGGACCTGTGGCACTTAATTGTTATGTGGGAAACAGATTATACAGGTTATATTATCAGAGGATTTCTTTTCATTGTAACAGTAAATGTATCTGAGAAAAAGGTAAATTACACGCTGTAAATTTCTTACTCTAAAACACAAAACAAAAACGAGAAACTTTCAATGACATATTTTCATGAGTCCCTTACCTCTCATAGTCAAAGGCTCAAATCTAGGGCTTGATTTAAATGCTGTGCAGTAAAAGTGTTAAAACAACTCTAAGCATTTCACTCTAAGATGAATACCCTAGTAATAAAGGAAAATTGGTACAGGGATATTTGGATTTACATATATTAGGATAAGAACTTTGAACCATTTTTAATCTGCCTTATCCGTGTGGTAACCCATCATACCTCTTCTGAACAATTTAGCTTTCTGCTTCGTGAAGGTTTTTTTTCCCTTTCCCAAGGGAAGTTCCCTCAAGGGATTCAGATACTCATAACAATCCAAATCTACCATTGGCATTGTTCCTATCCTCGTAACAAAGTCTCAAAGATAGCAGAAGATCACAACATAAAACAGAGATTCAAGGCCAATGCTGGAAGTAAATAGCCTCTACACAGAAATACTTATGTAATTTATTAATATGTATCAACAGGAGTCTGTGGGAGCCTGTATTGAAATGATTTCTAAGAGTATTAGACAAAGAAAGAAGGACAAAATATAATCTTATGTTGGGATACATATACTGACATGTGTTTCTGGATTTAACATATTGGCTCACACAGAAGGAAATGTTAGATAATCTGCTAGTTTGGCTAATTATTATCTGGACTCAAAAAGTGGCCAAGAATCAATGAGATATCCTGGCTTATGCTATATTAAAGTCCAAGGTTCAGGAATGCAGGAAATGTTTCAGTCACTCCTAATCCAACCCTTTGTGGGGGGTTGGAAAACACACCCTTTGCCAAGTCATTAGTAAATTAATTACTGAGTGAATCAGTAAGTTTCTGCATTTTGACAACTACGAAGGGAGTTACAATTTATGAAAGGTATTACTGTGCGGGATACTCCACATGTCAGTTCCATGACATCAGTGAGAATATTGCAAGCGCAAACTGGCAGAGGACAGGGGTAGATGTTAATAATCATAGAGAAAATGAATGTAATAACATCTGTAAAATGGAATTACAAGCAGTGTTTTCACTAGCAGGTATCTGTGGTGAGATTTGAAAAAAGAACGTCTTCCATTTAGCAGACAGTTAAGCTAACAGTTACACTGTCTACAGAACAGAAAACAAATTTTGAGAATATCAATAATGTCAGACAATATCACTCCATTATCTTGTTAAAGCAAGACAAAAACAAGACAATACCTTGATCATATCCGAATGTGGACAGCTGCACCCACATCATGCAGCCACAAAATAACCAAACATCTCCCTCTTTCTTCTAACATGATTGACTACTGTATCTTTTCCAATGAAAACACTTATTCTACTTTAGCTCTTCCTAGTTGGGGGACAAAATTTATTAAGATAAGCAGTCAGTCAATTGTCCTGCCCCCAATCCATTCTTACCAAGATGTTCCACATTTCCTCTGGTGTGTTCTTCTTTATTGCAGTGAGGTAATCATTCAAATTTATGTAATTACAGACATGTTCCAAAGACCTCATGGTCTTTGGTCCCAGGTCTTTATCAGGTAGTGTTTCCAACAGGTTTCAACTGACATACTTAACATGGCCAAAAAGGCCCCTCAACCTAAAACAGCGAACAACTGACAATACTTGAAGATAATTAAGTAAATTTTAGTTAATTAGTATATCTCAGAGCATATCTGATAGAAGAACTTTAAGGAACTATACTGCATGACTTTCCTGTTAGAATAGATTGGATATTAATCCAGTCTTGCAAATGGCAAAAGGGCAAACCTGTAGAATTAATGATAATCTTGAGAGAGTCTTTAGGGAGGCCTGTGATGTGGATGTTTTCAGAGCTCTTTCTACTCTTTTGTCAATGGCTTAATAACAGAAATTGCAGTTCTCGTATGTAAACAAATGACAGGCTGGCAGATTGCTTCACTACGTGAATTTCAGCATTTGGCTAAACAGTATTAAGAGACTTTAGATTTAAAAAATGCTTTTTAAATACAGCTCAAAATAAAATAATGGCCTTAAAAATTAAGCAGCTTAATAAATCTGCTCTTCCCTTAATGGGCAACAACAGTAACAAAAACAACTAAGTGTTTTTCACAGGAAAACTTGCTGACATTATTAATAAAATGGCCAATGAAAATTTATTTGATGTGTCTTCACTGGGTAGAAAAAGGAATAGAAGCTCCTAAACCTGAGGGAATATGAATTCATTCTAAGCAGGACTGTAGTACCTAATGTCCATTGATTCTCCTGAAACAATGAGTTTCCTACCATTGTTTGTACCACTTTTTTGAGTCACAAGAATACTTCAGGTAGTAGAGATTTAAAGTGCCCCTATGGCTAATCCCTTAAAAAGCCTGTAACTCTAACTCTTGGCCCTCTCTCTAGCCAACATATGCTCCTTCTCTGTGACACCACTCCAGAAAACTTAAAAGAAAGAAAACTTTTATGGAAATATGGCAGTGAATTCAAAGCTCTTCACAGGTTCTTTCAGGGAACAGTCGAGGATGCTTCCATACATTAATCATTTGTACATCAACTGGATCCAAACACAAAGGACTAGACCTATTGTGGAAGATTTCATAAAAAAAGAAACATAATTTTTTCATTAGATCTTGAATACTCCTCTGTGGCCTGTCAAAAAGCTTCTCAGATTTCTGAGCTATAAACAAGCTTAAGAGCTTACACTTTCTGGTGAGCCTAAGACAAATACAACTCTGTTCTTGTAGCCCATCATTTTTGGTGGACCGGTAGACTTTTGTTTTTCCTTGTTTTTCACTTAAATATACACAATCAGTATTTGTTCGCTTTCTCATAGGATAATCAACAATATTCTTGGACTGAAATGTCCATAGTATTTCCCCATTTTATTCTATCAAATCCTTGATCAAGATATATGACCTTAACATTCTCTTAGACTCTTCTTTAATGCAATGTATAAATAGCCTATTGGTATTCTTAAAAAAACAAACAAGTTCTGTAACTGATTCTTTTGTTAATAGCTTTACCTCAGAAAGGAATGGAAGGCTAAGAAGAGAAACTGAAATTCTGCTGGAAAAAAATTCATTATTTGAAACATAGTTTAACCCAAGTTGAAACATAATAATATAGAATCCTAAGAGATTACAAGCTATTCAAAATTTTCCTAGTTCAATGACCAAAAATTAATTTTGTAGATGTCTAAGACTAGCTGAGCATTGCTGGCTCTAAGTGCTAAATTTTTCTGAGGTCACAATCATCCTCTTTATATAATCTAGGCAAATTTCCTGTTCATGAACCTCAACTCTGGGAAAATAAACAAGAGCAAGGCTTTTATTACCTACAAAATGCCCTACAACCAGAGGCATATGTAATATATTTGAAGTCTAAATGGTTGCAAAAAAAGAAACCAAACCTCTATGATATGTTCTTTTTTTTTCTTTAGATGATTATTTATTTATTTTTAACAGAGAGAGACAGCATGAGTGGAGAAGGGACAGAGAGAGAGGGAGACAGAATATCCCAAGCAGACTCCACACTGTCAGCACAGAGCCCGACGCAGGGCTCAAACTCACACACCATGAGATCATGACCTGAGTGGAAACCAAGAGTCAAATGTTTAACCAACTGAGCCACCCAGGTACCCCACAACCCTAACCTCTAAAACAAAATTATCTTTAGCAATAATTACAAAATTACAATTATGACCATGTACAGAAAAGAAATGTAGGTACTGATAATCTTCTTATGCATAAGTTTGTATACATAATAATACTAGTAGAGATTATGAAAACATAAATATGGACAAAAAGAAAATTATAGTTATAGGAAAGGAGGTAATAATCACACTATTCTTTTTCAGAAAGGGCGGAAAACATGCTTTTACAATGGTCTGTTGCAGTAATGCATAGCAACATTACAGTTTCTTTTTTCTTTTTATAACTTAACCCATGCAAATTTGTCAGTGGAATTCTCAAAATTAGTTTTATTTGCACATGCATGTTCAGTAGACAGTAGAGTCAGAGTAATCAATGTATCTTCTCTCATAATTGATTGACAAACAGGTTTCATAAATTTTATTTCTCAAAGATTTCTCCCAAATAAAGCAGCAGGTACAAAAATAATCAGGGAAAGTCTCAAATATGAGAATAAGTTTGTGTTTGTAAAAGTTTCATTTGATAATAAATTTCTAAAATGGTAATACTCCCCATGTTTATTTTTCTTTGGGACTACTTCTAACAGTTTTCAAATATCTTCTAAATTGAAAATTGTCTACTAATATAGCCTCAGCAGAAAATTTATCATAAATTTATATTTATTAAGTTAAAGACTTCCAAAGATTTTTTAATCTACAAAATAAATATTAAAGATAAAGATTAGAGTGAACTTTGACATTCATCTGATTAATTGCTTTAATAAAAGCATCCAGTGCATAATGTAAATAATTGAAGCTTTCAAATACTGACATTTGATTTTTTCCTTCCTAAAAATATAAGTCCATGAATTCTGTTTTTTTATGTATGTAAATTGTCCTTTCCTTACATTCTATTGTTATATAGCTAACTCTGGGTAATTTGTGCACATCAATATTCAATAAACTAAAATTTGCATTTCACTGGGCATTACTGAAGATTAAATCTGGCTATTGACAAATATTTGTGTCTGATTCACTTCATCTAAAATTCCATGTCAGAAAAAATTTCTCAGAAGCGAAAAATTGCATATAGCAGAGACCACAATTGGTTCTAATATTCTCATGTCTTCATTTTAAAATGCATCAGATGAGGGGCACCTGGGTGGCTTGTTTGGTTAAGCGTCTGACTCCTGATCTTTGCTCTGGTCATGATCTCGTGGTTCATGAGACCGAGCCCCATTTTGGGCTCTGCACTGATGGCACAGAACCTATTTGGGATTCTCTATCTCCCTCTCTCTCTCTCTCTGCCCCTCTTTCTCTCTATATATATCAACAATAAAGTTTATTTAAACTTAAAAAAATAAAAAAATAATAAAATTTTTCAGATGATACTTCTAATGTTGAGTTGTCCGAAACATATCTTTATCATGAACATAGCTGAATACTAAGTACTACATCTGGTCTAAGAAAATATTTTTCCAAGTATTCCTACATTTTGCAGCATTTTTCAATGATGAGGTGAAACTGAAAAGAATAATAATTTTCCCTTCCAAAGGTAAAAAAAAGTTACAAAAGAAGAAAACTTCAAAACAGTGTATTTCACAAAATAATGAATGTGCCATTATTGCTCATTTTGGCTCTACTATGTAAAACAGAAATATGAAGAACCACATGGGTTGGAATTCTTTGAATTAACTTCCATGTAGAATACAATCTGATTAATGGAAGTAGTGAGATTAACTAGTTTGAGCTTTTCATATTATATATATATATATATATATGTATATATATATTTAAATATACACATATAAATACACATATTTGTGTGTATACCCATATATTTATATCTAAACATGTATTTACATATATAAGTTATATCATAAATAATAGCAATTATTTAGAATTTAGAGAAAAAGATAACTTTCTTTTTTCCCAGGATGTACATTCCTGACATTGTTAGAATTAGTGGTTTGCTCCCTCTGGAACCCAAAATATTATCGTGCACGTGTCATACTAGCATTTGCTATCCTCCATCATGTATATAATAGATTCACGTATAGATTCAATACAATCCCCATGAAAATTCCAAGATTAGTTTGCAGAGAAATGGGAAAAAAAATCCTAAAATTCATATGGAACCACTGAAGGCCACAAATAGCCAAAGCAATCTTACAAAAGAACAAAGCTGGAGACATCACAATTCCTAATTGCAAACTTTACTACAAAGACATAGTAATCAAAATGGTATGATATCAGTATAAAAAAAACTGACACAAAGACCAATGAAATGGAGAGCCCAGAAATTAGCCCGTGCATATATGATCAAGTAATATTTGACAAGGGGTCTAAGAATACCCAGTGGGGAAACAGTAGTCTCTTCCTCAAATGTGTTCACAAAACTGGATATTCACAGGCAAAATTGATCCGATCTTCTACCAGTCATAAAAAAATTAACTTGAAATGGATTAGACACTAATAGGTCAGACCCAAAACTGTTAAAATTCTAAGGAAAAACAAAAAGCCAAAACAAAACAAAGGGAAAAATCTCCTTGACATTGGTCTTGACCATGAGTTTTTAGATATGACACTGAAATCACAATCAAGTAATAATAAACAAGTGACACTTCATAACTAAAAAAGCTTCTGTGCAGTTGGGGTGCCTGGGTGGCTTAGTCAGTTAAGTGTCGGGCTCTTGGTGTAAACTCAGGTCATGGTCTCTTGGTTCATGAGATCAAGCCCCACGTTGTACTTTGTGTTGGCAGTGTGGAGCCTTCTTGGGATTCTTTCTGTCCCTGTCTCTCTCTGCCCTTGCCCTACTCTCAAGCCCACCTGCTTTCTGTCTGTCTGTCTGTCTGTCTCTCTCTCTCTCTCTCAAAGTAAACAAACTTAAGAAAAAAAATGCTTCTGTGTAGCAAAAGAATGCATCAGCGAAATTAAAATGGAACCTACAGAATGTGAGAACATATTTGCAAATCATATATTTGATGAGGTAAATATCCAAAATATATTAAAAACTTATGCAAATCAATACCAACTGAAACATACAATCTGATTTAAAAATAGGCAAAGTACCTGAATAGATATTTTCCAAAAGAAACAACAAGAATATGAAAAGGTTCTCAATATCATTAAGCATCAGAGAAATGTAAACCATAATGAGACATCACCTGACATCTGATAGAGTGGTTATTATTGTAATTTAAGAGATGACAAATGCTGGTGAGGATGTGGAGAAAGGGAATCCTTATACTATTGATGTCTTTCCTTATAGGACACTTACGGAGGTTTCTCAAAAAATTAAAATAAGACTACCATTCGATCCAGCAACACACTTCTGGCATTTATCTGAAAGCAATGAAATCACTATCTCATTAAAATATCTGCACACCCATGTTCATTACAGAATTATTCACAATACGAAACACATGGAAGCAACATAAATGTCCATCAACATATGAGTGGACAAGGAAAATGTGACACACACACAATGGAATATTATTTATCCATTAAAAATATCCAGCCATTTGCCACAGCAAGATTAGAACTTGAGACATTGATGCCAAGTAAAGTCAGAGCGAGAAGGACAAATGCTGTATGATCTCATTTATACATGGATTCTAAAAAGCTGAACTATACAGAAACAGAGAGATTGGTTGTTACTGGGGGGGGGGGTTGGTAAATGGAGAGAGGTTGGTCAAAGGGTCCAAATTTAAAGAAGGAATAAATTCTAGGTGAACATAGTTAACAACACTATATTGCATATATGAAAGTTTCTAAGGAAGTAAATCTTAAATGGTGTCTTCATATAAACAACAAATGGTAATTACGCAAGGTGGAGGTATTAAATAACCTATTGTAAACATTTCACAATACACACGTATCAAATCGTCACATTATTCCTCCTAGACTTACACAATGTTATGTCAATAACAGCTCAATAACGCTGGAAAAAAAAAGATGCTTTGATGAAGCAGATGTAGGACAAAACAGCTTCCACGCAAAATGATAAAACACAATTTTTAAATCAACTTGCTTTTTCCTTTTATTTACTATTTATTCCAGTTACTACTGTATTTTGGTACCTCTTTGTGGCCATTTGGCCTCTGACGGTTGTTTTTACATATCTCCCCATATTATTCTTCATTTCATTCTGCCTTACTTACTTCACCTGAGAAAAAACAGAACTCTGGTCTTTTTCTCAGATTATCATTTCTGCTTTAAATCTAACTGATGCCCAAATTTGTTATTTTTCATGTGATGCTGAAGACGCAAACTCAATAACTATTCCTTTCACCACTCTGAAACCCTATTTTCTTCAACAGGTTTCTTGTGATATCTAAATTGTCCTATCATTATCAACCTCAAACTTCAGTCTTACAAATATTGGTTTTTACCTCCACTCCAGGTTAAAAAAAAAAAAAAAAAAAAAAAAAAGCTTTCACCGAAATAATATTAGAATTGTCAAATTGAAAAGCTCACCAGGGGAAACCAACGTTGCAGCGATCCTTGCTACTGGAGCCAGTTTGCTCTCTTCAGAGACTGCCTAGCCTGATTTGTAGATGCTATTTATACACCCTCAGAAATTAACCTTGCGTTCAGGGTCTCCCGGAATTCTATACATACCTGTGCACATTTGGTAGGCGCTGCCATTCACTCCCTCGGTGTGAGTCTCAAGAGGTCTTGTTCCAGCATAGCCTTTGGGACAGAGGTTTTGCACACCACGGCTGATGCCCCTGGGTACAGGCACTGGCGACGTCTTGACTTAGTGCTGCGTGGGGGTAGAGAGGGATTGGGGTTGGCCTGATAGGTGGTGTGAACCAGACTCCTCATGGAGAAGTTTTAGGAGAGGGCGCTCAGGGGCTTCGCACCCAGGAGTCCCTATTGGCGCTCACAGAACTCGCAAGATCCCGCGAGAGCTGACTTCGCGGTATAACTTCTTGGGAAGAGCGGGGTGGCAGCCTGATCGCGTCATTGTCTGAGCTGCCCCCGACATTCAGGTCTTCCAGCCGGCACTCTCCTGCCTCTCATTCAGGACCCGCACTCACTGCTCCCATATACCCGAAGCCAAGTAGTGCACCCTGTGGGCTTCAACTGTAGCCCTGTTTCCTTCCTGGAGAACTCCACACTGCACCCGCCCTGGCCAGCAGGGCGGCCTTAAACCTTTCTTTTTTTAAAGAAAAAAAAAAAAAAAAAAAAGGAAACAGCAAAATTGTGTACTCCTCCCCATTAGTTCACATCCTATAATCCCCTCTTCCTGCAGAGTGTTTCGATTCCTCCAATGTGCTTTTCCCTCCTGAGGCAAAATAATAAACATAATAACTGTGATTGACTATAATTGTGTTCTTATTCATCTTTGGCCCTGAGCTTCATTAATGTCAATCACTAACTGAAGATGAGGTCCCTGAAAATATAACAGATGACTTTTCTGGTCAAGTGGTGCTAAACATTTATGAGGGAATATCCAAGTGTGGTTAGCAGAAATCGAACTCACCTCATATTCACTTCCTAGAACCAAGCTGGTTTACAGACAAGGATATACTCCAATGGAGCTGGTTCACTTTGAAGTAGAGGTCTGGCATGTGACCACTGGTGCCTGCATTATATCTTCCTGGACCAGTCTTTGCCTATTTACCTGGGTATCTGTTCATTTGTCAATAGGGAAAAGAAATAGCTGATAGTATATATACATATATATGTATATGTATATATGTGTATATATGTGTATATACATATATGTTTATATGTGTATACACATATATATGTATATATGTGTATACATATATATGTATATATGTATATATACATATATATGTATATATGTGTATATACATATATATGTATATATGTGTATATACATATATATGTATATATTTGTATACATATATATGTATATGTGTGTATACATATATATGTATATATGTGTATATATGTGTATATGTGTATATATGTGTATATATGTATGTATACATATATATGTATATGTGTATACATATATGTATATATTAACACATATTTTACATATAATAATGTACAATTATATATATTATATAGTGTATGATTATATATATGACCATATATATATGATGTGGGAATATATATATATATATATATATATCTGTGTGTATATATATATATATATTTATATGTAAAGAAAGAGCACTTTCTGTCACAGATAAGGCAATGATCCTCCCCACCTCTACCTCAACCCACCTTAGGGAAAAGATATCTCATGCAAAAATATTTCAAGCCCTATCCACATGGCTTTTGCCAGAAGGTCTTATCCATTGTCATAATTTCCTGTAAAACATTGTCTCCATTGAAGGGACAGATTGTCTGACAAAGAGAGCACAGACAAAGAGTCCCACCCACAGAATATTTTTACCATGTGCTCAGTAATCCAAAAGCAGCTGGTTTGACAGAATTATGTTATAACCCACAGAATGCTCAGTTTCAATGCCAGCTGGCAGACAACTCCCTTCAGGATTGAAGTGCTTTTCTAAATAATTCAGTTTATAACATAATCAGTAGCCATATTTGGTGCTGTCTCTTCCATAGCCATAAACATAGATCCATAAAGGGTTGTGGGGTGGGAACAGCCCTTCTTAACTACTAGATCAAATAACCCACTAGACTCCATGGGTTTGAACATTCTACCCATGTAGAATGTAAAGGAGAAATGCTTCAGTTTCTTTAATACCATGGACTATGGCAATGATCTCATCTGGAAGCTGAGACAATTCTCTGGCCGTTAGAGGTTTCTTATGCTATTGAGCCAATGAATATAGAAGAGGATCATTAAATTGGGTGTTGGCTTGTTGGTTCTGATTCCAAAGTAGGAAATGAGTTACTCCACTCTATGCTTGTACCATGCCAATTATGGATGGAGCCCAGAGGCTTCAGTAAGTCACTTACTACCTGGTAGTCTTTGCCAATGAAAATGTACTGAGACTGTATAAAGACAACACTAACGAGGACTCAAATCTTCAAGTGGTTTAAATCATTTAGCCAGATAAAAAGCCAGGTCCGTCCTAGGTGCTTGTAGAGGGTAAAGGAAGCAGAATGTGTGGCAGAAAAGACATGAATATAAATTTAAACATTATAATCAGTTATAGTAGCTATGTTTTATGTTTATTTATTTATCCTCTTTTTTATTTACTAACTTGATATGAAGAACATCAATGGTGAGTAATTTTTGGTCTCACTTGAGAATGCAACGCAATTGTCAACACCCCACAAGATATGGTATCTAATAGGATATTTTGTATCCTCTGTGTTGGTATACAAAATTTTTAACCAAAGAATGTTTTGAGTCAGACAAAAACAAAACAAAACAGGACTGAAAAGGACATTTTCTGTTTGTCATTATAAAGTCATTCTCTACCATTCAATGCACTATTCTACATTCTATATTCTCTATCCTCTGCTGTTCTATTGCAACTTGTTCTAAAATTGAGAGGTTGGCTGTTATTGGCCACATGGATAGATTACCTTACTTCTCAGTTTATGACTCAGTTTCAACAACAAAATCAACAAAAAAGATACTGGCAGGGGATCTACAAAATGGAAAAAGTTAGATGCATTTGGTTCTCTATCTTCTATTATGTCAGATCCCTTAGCGTTGACTGTCTCAATCTTATAAAAAAGAGAGTTTTTGTGTGGTAGCTCTTTCCATCTCTCTCTCTCTCTCTCTCTCTCTCTCTCTCTCTCTCTCTCTCTTTCTCTCTCTCTCCCTCCTTCTCTTCCCCACCTCCTAACCTTCTCTTTCTCTCCCTCTCCCTCTGTTGTTTTTTTTTTTTTTTTCCTCCTAGCACATTAAGTATTACAGGTGGAAATAACTCCTTATTGTTACTATACTATGCAGTGGTACTGCATTATCCCTTGCTTCTTTTTTAAAACTCTTCCCCAAACCTTTGTAGATACTTTGACTGCCCTCAAATTATTTTCTTTCCCACTATTCCAAAATTTCTGAGATTTTCAAACATTGTTTAAATTTCTTTGTTCTGGTGTTTTATTTTGTTTTGTATTAGAGAATATCAACTCTGTTTTACATTTGTATATTCAACAAATATTTACTGAGAATCTGTTCTGTGTGAGAAATTGCCGTAGGCATTACAAATACAACAGTAAACAAAACATACAAAGAATCTACTCCTAAGGGGCTTATATTCTGGTAGGAAGAGACACACAGCAAACACATAATCAAATAAATACAACATTCACTTAATCTTACTAATATTTTTATCTGATTTTGTTTGACTCCACATATAAAAGTGTATTTATCTGTCAGTATACATTTATCAAAACCTATTGAATATTCAACATAAAAAGTGACCCTTATAAATTATGAACTTCAGTTAATCATGTATCCATATTGATTCATCCGTCTTAACAAATATACAATAATGTTAGGGTAAACTGAAAGTGGGGAAGAAAAGCAAGGGGAATATGGAGATTCTCTACTTTTCTTCAATTTTTTAAAACCCGTGACTGCTCTAAAAATTGTAGGCTATTAGTTAAGAAAACCTGTAGTGGAACTATTGCTTTCCACCTGCTTTGTCTTCTTTTATTTTAGATTGGGATTCTAATAATTAATTATTTTATACGCAATTAAGAACTTTGTCCAACAATGAATAACAAAATAGCACTGTCTTAAGAAAAACAATGATTTATCTTTTAGAGAAAAAAAATATTCTGAAGTGAGTAGTCTTGTGTGACAAAATGGACTTCATGATCCATAAGCACCCAATCTTCTTACCTTAGCATCCTAGCATATGGTATCCCTTATACCATCCATATCCAAGATGACTTCAATGTTTAATCACATACACATTTCATTCAATGAAATGAAGGATAGGATAAAAACAGCAACTGCCTTTTTTCCCACCTCTTCTGAATGAAATATTAGTTTTTATTAATAGAAAGATTACTCTTATTAGTTTCATTGTTTAAATGACTCCAACATACTGAAGACCAAGGTTCTTTCCTATGTTTTTAATATTATGAAACAATTTGGCCATATATACTATAAGGAACAACATAGTACATACTCAGATACCCACTGCTCATCTTAATAAGTAAAATTTCAAAAGCATGTTTGAAGCCTTTTTTTAGCATACCTCAATTTTATTCTCAAAAGCTCAGCTGAACAAAAAATATCATGAATTATAGCTAATCATGTGCATGCATAATACATATATGTAAGCTAATTATGTATATGTAGCTAATAATGCATGTGAATTATTATCTACATGTATTTCCAACAAAAGGCAATATATGTACATATACATAATGCCTCTGGATATTTATATACATTTATATAAGTAGTATCATGTTGTGTATATTCTTCTTTTAACCAATATAATTTTGTGTAATTCATAAATGAAGATGCATAAGCTATATAAGCTACCCATCTGATGGCCAATGGTGTGCTGATAAATGTTTAACAACCAGCTCTTCACATACATATAGGTGATATATAGATAGAGAAATTACAGGTAGATGATAGAATTCAAATATTATTGATATTAAAGATGTGTAGCATATAATTTATAAATGATTATAAAATATAGAAACACATTAAAAATTCCAAATAGTAAACCAATTCTTACAGATTGCTGTTGCTGATTTCGGCCAAGCTCTCATATTTATTAACAAACTAAGATTGAACAAGTATAATTTTGACATAAAAGTTGATACTTCTTTTACATTAACAAGTAAGATGTAAGTGAAATAAAGCATATGTTGGAACTTCAATTCTTCAATGACCATGTGTGTGATTTCTTTGCTGAAAAAGATTATAGTTTTCAAGTATTGGAAAGATATCTCCTCAAAAATTTGTGGACCACTTACAATTATTAAACATGACAACGTTATAAGTTTAATCTACATTATTAACATATTATCCAGACCTGATTTGTAGCATTTCCCAATTTCAGGTTGTCAAGCTGATATCAGTAGCAACCAAGCCGTGAAAGCCACACAAAGCCCAGACTTATGTGCTCTCTAATGTTGGCACAAATGTGGCCACGGAGGGAACGATGCAAGAAGAACTTCCTGGAAAGTGGCACTAGTTACAGCCAGATGGCTGAACCAAGGTGTATACTTTTCTTCTTGACACAAAAGTCTGCTATTCCGTAAGAATTGGAATGTAACATTGATCAGTAACCGTGAGATGTATTATTCTTCCCATTTCTAAGTGAAATTTTACTGTGGTAACTAATACACAATTGTATATGTGATACGTTGGGAGAAGATAACCTGAGGAAGTTCACACATGACCCCAAAATCCTGAACTTTGAGCCAGATGTAGTAAATAAAAGAGGTCAGTATTGTTTTATACAGGGGATGGGAGATTTTATATTCTTTAAAAAGATGAGATGATTGTGTAAAAATACTTGGGAAGGGAACGGTTTGGACTATGGAAAAAGCTTTTAGTCGAATCCAATAAACGTGTTCCATTTTCTTTAGTAATTAAGCCCACTAATGTTTTATAGGACATATGTCTTCCTAGGAAAAAATGTATATGCTATATTTCCCAGCTTCTCTTGTAAGCATGTATTGTCATATGCAGTGTGAGTGAATTCTGTCCTGTGGGATGTGAAGTAACTTCTGAGAAGTGCAACATCTATAATATGGTCTCAAGGGATAAGATGAATCCTTTTCTTCTATCTCTCCCTTTCTGCTATTTGGAACAGGCATAAGGATAGAAGTATCATGGGCCATGTGGATGAGGGCAATATCCTAGGGTTGGTTTAACCTTTAAACACATAGGGAGAAGCAGCAATGGTGGGGAGGCATTCTCCACAGTGTGCCTTCCAAGAGTCTGGAGCAGTGACAGTGAATGCCTAAGGGCAGCTGGTCATTAAATGTTGTCTTCAACTTGTCATCCAAGCACAGATTTTGTGCTACACTAATATTACCTGGAGGAAACCAGCAATGCTTGTCAAAGGGAATGCAAAGAGAGGTTAAAAAAATTAAGTTTTCCTCCAATTTATTTAGTTATATCTACCTCTGAAATTTCTCTTCTCTGCATTATAGCAACTCAATTTTCAAAAATATATTAATTCGAAACACTGTCTAATATCCCCAGAGACTTTTCAAGTTTTTACAATTCCAGAGTTCCTGGAATTCATGTTTATTTTCCCTTTTGCTTCTAGATCCTTTTCATTATTGATTTTGAGGGAAGGAGCCAGCAGCCTATGGTAGATTGGCACTGTCTTCATAGGAACCAAAATATACAAGTGTGTATATTTCTCTCTCTTACACAAACAAACAAGAAAAGCAAAACAAAAGAAGAGATAGGAACTTGCTTAAGAATTTGAAGAAACAGGAGAGCCTGCTATGTTTATACTTCAACTTGAGTTACTTTGATGCAAGCTTTTATGAGATATTTCAAATATCGAAATGAAATAAAGTTTGAAGAGTTGCTTAATTGTCAGTTTGGTCAACTAATCCTAATTGCAATTAATTTATTTAGTCCTGCAAATAATATATATCTGCATACAAACAGGACTTTAGACAATATGTTGGGTTATAAAAGCCCACAAAGGAGTAAGAAAATTTAATAAGGCGCTTTCATATAGTTTCAAATGAGTTTTGTTATGGTTAATTGAAAAACTATTAGTAGCATAAGTGCTATAGTTTTCCTAGTTAGCGCTGTGTGGATTGTATAAGACTAGCTCCCTTTCAAAGTCATCTCAAATATTTATGTTTGCTGGAGGGAATTTAGAGTTTATGGAAACTGGAATAATTAATTTGAGTTCTTCAATAAAAATGAAAGTTTATGTCTAATATTCAAATGTAATTTAAAATTAGTTCGCAGTTATATAAGATTGTCCAAATTTTATACTGTACTATTTTTCCATATAAATTAAAAAAGTCATTTCTTACTTTCAATTTGTTATGGTGTCATATAGGTCTGGGAAGCAAGTCTTCCTCCTACGTTAAAAATGATCTTTAATTAAATGTCTTTAAGTGCTTCTGATGCTTTTAGAATTTACTGTATTTGTTCTATGACCAAGTATACAGAATAAATATTTCCCCCAATACATGTGAAAGTTAATAGAGTTTTTCTGTCATAAGTCTATGAGAGAAATAAGAGACTCAATCACCTTGTGAATAATTTTTTATAAACTTGTTTTTAAATTAAAAAAAAAACTCCAGATATAAGAAAGATTATATAGTATTTGTCTTTCTTTGTCTGACTTATTTCACTTAACATGATTCCCTTGAGGTCCATTCATGTTGTTGCAAGTGGCAATTTCATTATTTTCTGTGGCTAAAAAACATTCTATTCTGTATAGGCACTTAAGTTGTTTCCATAGCTTGGCCATTATAAACAATGCTGCAATCAATGTGGGAGTGCAGACATCTTTTTGAGTTAAGAGTTAATTTTCTTCAGATAAATACCCCTAAGTGTTGGATCCCATAGTAATTCTATTTTCATTTTTTTTGAGTAAATTCCATGTTGTTTTCCATAGTGGCTGCACCAGTTGACATTCCTACCTATGTTTATCTATTTTTGAGAGACAGAGATAGAGCACCAGTGGGTGAGAGGCAGAGTGAGAGGAGACACATAATCCAAAACAGATTCCAGGCAGTGAGCTGTCAGCACAGAATCTGATGCGTGGCTTGAACTCACAAACCATGAGATCATGACTTGAGCCAAAGTCGGATGCTTACCACTGAGCCACCCAGGTGCCCCCTCATTTGATTTCTTATTTGACCCTCTAGTTGATCAGTAGCATGTTGTTTAGTCTCCACATTTTAGTAAATTTTCCAGTGTTGCTCATGAAATTAATTTCTAGTGCCATACCACTGTGATTAGAAAAGATGCCTGATATGATTTCACTTCTTTTAAATTTACTAAAACTTGTTTTGTGGCCTAATGCATGATCATTCTCAGAAAACATTGCATGTACACTTGAGAAACATGTGTATTCTGTTGCTTTTGGATGGAATGTTCTGTAAATGTCTGTTAATTTCACCTCATCTAACGTGTTGTTTAAGGCTGATGTTTCCTTATTGAGTTTTGTCTGGATGATATAACCATTGTTGTGGTGTATTTAGAATTCCTCCTATTATTGCATGGCTCTCTATTTCTCCCTTTTGGGTATTAATGTTCGTTTTATAAATTCAGGTGCTTCTATATGGGTATATAAACATTTACAAATGTTATATCCTCTTGTTGTATTGACCCCTTTATTGTTATATAACAATCTTTTTCTCTTGTTATAGTCTTTATCTTAAAGTCTACTTTGTTTGATATAAGTATAGTTATGCAAGCTTTCTTTCGGTTTCCATTAGCATGCAACATTTTTTTTTCCATCTCTTCACTTTCAGTCTGTGTGTATTCTTACATCTAATTCATTTCTTGCAGTCAGGGTACAGATAAATTTTGATTTTTTTAAATCCATTCAGCCACTTTATGTGTGTGTGTGTGTGTGTGTGTGTGTGTTTAATTGGGTGTAGATAACACACAATGTTACATTAGTCTCATGTATACAACAATAGTGATTCCACAAGTCTGTATGTTGTTATTGGGTCACTTTGAGTTCCTCTTATTTGGAACTCTCCAGACTTTTTGGATCTGGATGCCTGTTTCTTTCCCCCAGACAGGGAGGTTTTCAGCCATTATATTCAAATAAAGTTTCTTCCTCTTTTCTTCTCCTGGGAGCCCTATGATGCAAATTTTAGGTAATTTGATGTTGTTCCATAAACCCCTTAAACTATCTTCACCTTGTGAATGAATTTGAAGTTTGGCAGACTTTCCACTCAGTTAAGATCAGCAAGTTTTGTAACTTTATTGGGTCAAGATATTTTATTAGAACTCCCTGCACTTATGTACATGTTTAAAACAATTTATAATTACCCTTTCCATTTGAAGAAGTTTTACTGACTGAGAGTTAACTTACTGTACAGAATATGATTTGGCAAGTCCTGGACATTTTGCTCATGAGTTAGTTAACATTACAGCTTTATTCACATTTATTTTTAGCTCCATATGCATGCTTAATTTTATTGAAATGAATAATTAATTAAGTAAACTATTTGGCCACTTGAATTACAAAAGAAAAAATAGTATAATGCCTGTTTGTATATATAATTGCTCTAGCAGTCGAGTATTATACAAGCATTAGGGGGAAAAAAAGGGTCCTGAATAAATAAAAGTGCATGAATAAATGAGTGGGTTTCAATATGTTTATAGACTAGAGAAAATATCCTTTCAAGTTCAGGATACTGAAAATAATGATGAGGAAGTGGAACAAAGAGTTCAACTTTTTTAGCTTTTAGTTGCAACTTTTTATTATTATTACTTCTACTGTTTTTCTTTCTTTCCTCACCATCAATAGTGAATGCTAACAGTTGCTAAGTCTACATATCTGGCAGGCTCAATTTTAAGAGAAACTCTAAAATCATCAACTTAATATATCACAAAACTTTATTTTAATAAAGGCATCTTAATTATCTTTTCATAAAGAAACCAGGTAGTTTAACTCCATTGAGTTCTCTTACTTTCTTATACCACCTCTGAGCTCAGTTTTTCACTTTTTAAACAGTTATATGACAGCTGACCAAATGCAAGAAAGAAGCTGGAAAAGTGCTGGGGAATTAAAGGTAAGGAACCATCATTGCCTTTGAGGCTTTTCCGAAGGCCCTCAAATCCAGTTGAAAAGACTCTTGGAACATCATATGTCAACCTCTACTTCTCCTAAAGATTTTTGGTGCATTTTCATTTTGTGTAATACTTTTCTTATTTATCCCATGTTTAATGTATTATTTTCTGCCAATTTCCAAATCTATACAAAATTGTACTTTACTTTTATAACTTGGTAGGCTATTTCTTTCAGTTCTCATAACAGTATTATTCTCTCTCTCTCTCTACTCGTCTCACCCACCTCCATAACTTATGAGTATTCTCTTCTTCTTCTTCTTCTTCTTCTTCTTCTTCTTCTTCTTCTTCTTTTTCTTCTTCTTTTTCTTTCTTTTTCTTTTTTTTTTTTGGTTCCAAATACACTTATTAATCTACACGCAAGCTAAGTGCAAAAGAAAACTAACGGATAGGAAGCTGGCCAAAATTTGTTCTAATTTTTTGGCTACTACTAGGCTTATAGTTCAGTTCACAAGATTCATTCTTAGGACACTGAACGACAATAAGAGACAATGTGCCACCTTTAAGCCCAGACACAAATCTGAATTCCTAGAGGCAATAATTATTAGTCTGAACACTACTATTTTTTTCATGGCTTCGTGAAGGATGCATCAATTTTCCCCAAATGTATTCCATTATCTGTTACTTTCAGTGTTCAGAAAAAATAAACTTACTGAATGTCTCTAATTTTGCTTATTTTACATATGCAAAACCTATTTTAATTGACTCTTGACAAACAAATTGTGGTGAAATCCCCATTTTAACAGCGAAGTAACATACACACAGAGGAATAAATTAGACCAATCTCTCTATCCAGCACAAAAAACGAACAGAGGATCCGAACACTTGGTGGTAGAGTGATTGAATGGGAGCTACTATTGCTTACATTGCCTTCCAGGCATCAAGAAAATGTGATAGCTGATTTGGCACACAGTGCAGTCAATTGGAAATTCTAGTGAGATTGAGTTCAATCAAAACCCTGGTAAACACGTTAAACTTGTTCACAAATAGAAAATCTATGTCAAGAAAATGATACAGTAATATTTGCATGCAGCAAAGTGTAATCTTTAAAAATAAAAATGTTCTTGGGGCGCCTGGGTGGCTCAGTCGGTTGAGCATCCGGCTTCAGCTCAGGTCATGATCTCACGGTCCGCGAGTTCGAGCCCCGCGTCGGGCTCAGTGCTGACAGCTCAGAGCCTGGAGCCTGTTTCAGATTCTGTGTCTCCCTCTCTCTCTGCCCCTCCCCTGTTCATGATCTGTCTCTCTCTGTCTCAAAAATAAATAAACATTAAAAAAAAGTTAAAAAAAATAAAAATGTTCAAGTCAGGCTGCCTGAATTCCAACCTTGCCTCTGCTTCTAATTAATTGTGTGATTTCCACTTAATTTATAAAAAATTAATGTATCTATCTTTAATAAGTATTTAATGCTGTATCTATATCATGTTTGTTTAAAGATCGAAATGAAAACATATAACATAGGATTTATTGCATGGTAAACACTCAATAAATATTAGCTATTGTTTTTCCCTTGTGAACTATACTAAAACTTTTCAGAAAAACATAGTGACACTCATATACTGGAAGAACTTTTACAAAGACCTTCAGTAAGCTTGGAGCCAAAACTTGTCTGTAAGCCTCTTTCTCTGATAAGAAATATATCCATATTTGCATAATGGGTAAGTAACAGAGGGAATTTGAAATACCAAACACAGAATATGTAGGAAGATGATATTGAGATAAGGAATGTACAATGCTTAAACGTAATGCATGGTAACTTTATTAACAGAACCATTTCTCCAATTTGAAAACAGCATATTTATCAAACTTCAAAAAAATCTATGTATATATTTTAACTTATACGTTTATTTAATTTGTTAATGTTTTTGCTTCCTCCGTATGGATAACTGGCGTGTAAAACACTAACACATATTTTTATTACATTATATTAACTGAGAAAATTTTATATATTATTTGTGATTCTTAATACTTTGTTTATAAGCATGTGAAATCACATAACCTTTTCTGAATAATTTTTTAAGCTAATTAATGGGCAATTCTGGCATATTTTTTTTGTTTTTGTTTTTTTCTTTTTTTATCCTTAACCATAGAATAACTTCACGTTTAGTTTTACACTTTCTGCCTTCTTTCCACGTTTTAGCTTGAAAGTGATTTCAGGGGTGCCTGGGTGGCTCAGTCATTTGAGCGCCCGTCTTCAGCTCAGGTCACGATCACACGGTTCATGAGTCTGAGCTGTCAGCACAGAGCCTGGAGCCTGCTTTGGATGCTGTGTCTCCCTCTCTCTCTGCCCCTCCCCCACTCACAGTCTGTCTCACTCTTCCTCTCTCTCTCTCTCTCTCTCTCTCAAAAATAAATAAAAACATTAAAAAAATTGAAAAAAAGGAAGTGTTTTTAATCATATCACCAAATTCCTTCCAGATCCATCCTTCCAGGCTATGGGAGAAGTGTCCAGTCCCTGCCAAATCTCCCGACCAAATTCACATCTTCAGCACCATCCGCTGAGCCAACACTTCATTTTTAATACACTCTTTTCACTTTCAAAGTCATACTATTCAATGGGAACATGAGATAAAAACACCAGCTGTATCCCCCTATAAATAAATTCAATTTACTAGATAAAACTGCAGGTTTATTTTAGCTCTATCATTTGTTCTTGCGCCAGTCAGAAGGGGGTAGGGGTTGGCAGGTTTGACAAATCTTGGCATGCTCTCTGTCATTTCTTAGTAAAACATTTCTGAAGAGCAAGACATTTCCAGATTAGCTTCATGTGGTTTTGTCTCTTAAAATGTTGACTTTATTTCTCGGAAACTGTCATCTGATTTCCCAATGAGTCAGGATATTATGCCATGATTTACAATAAATTAGTGGTTTTATTCTTGTTGTTGCCGCTGTTAAGCTTTGTCTCTGGATGTCCTAGGGAGCAGAAACATAAGGAGCTTCTTAACCATTAGATAGGCTATTAATTTCTGCTCCTTTAAGCCAGTGGCATCAATTTCTTGTCAAAGATAACAAAAGGGTTTTTTTTTTTGTTTTTTTTAAAGTTTGTTTGAAAAAAAAATTAATGTTTATTTATTTTTGAGAGACTGGGAGAGACAGAGTGTGAGCGGGGGAAGGACAGAGAGAGAGGGAGACACAGAATCTGAAGAGGCTCCAGGCTCTGAGCTGTCAGCACAGAGTCCGACGCGGGGCTCGAACTCGCAACTCACAAGCCTTGAGATCATGACCTGAGCGGAAGTCGGAAGCTTAACCGACTGAGCCACCCAGGCGCCCCAATAATGAAAGATTTCCATAGTGCTTTTTTAACGTTACTATTTATTAATCATTTAGAGATTTTTTCATTCCATTATACCTATATGTGGCTTCGATGTAACACTCTAAAAGCATTGTCTCCTCACTGTGACAGACATCACATGTGTGTGAGGTTCTGAAATCCTCCTCTGTTCCTAGTCCTTTCACTTAGAGATAACGGCCTAAGGAAATTCAACAAAATCTGTGAATCCCAGTTTGTTTATACGTAAAATAGGTATGTTTACAAAGGTTTTATTGAAAATTAAAATACAGTATGTAAATAAATTATGTGAAAAACTTTATAATATAGATTTATTTTTCTTTAACAAATTATAGGAAGAGGAATTAGAGCACAATGTTTCTTGATAACTTATAGTGTCACGATTTTGGACTAAAATCTGTCCCCAAAGGGGACGACTCTGTAAAACAGAGTCTTCTTTAGCAATTTTCAGTATTTAAGAATAAATAATATTATGGAATAATATGCAAGAATATAAAAGAGGTTCATTTATGGCAAGTAGAGCTTTGTGCAGTGGCAATATCATAGCCAATGAGGTTTATCAAGACGTGATTAGTGCTATGTATGACAAGGAGATATATGAGTGTCCTGATATTCTCACAGAAGCAATGTGAGTCACTGAAATTGTTGAATCATAAATAAAATGGCCACCAGATGATAATTACATAATAGGTAAAAAAAAAAATTGCACACTGTTTTCACAATAGGGAATCTGGAAATCTTCTCTAGGAAAAATTATGTATGAGAAGGCATACTTTTTTCACACATTGACATGCACAATGATAAATCATTCAATTAATGACAAGATGGGCATAAATTAATAATTTTTGATTAAGAAGACTTAACTATAAGATAACAAAAAGAAGACAGTTTTCTAATCCTTCCCTTGACTGCATATACACTTGAAAAGATCCAGTTCATCATTAGGAGGAAAACCATCCATAAGCCGAAAACATGAAAGACTCTGCTTTACATGTTTAACAGCAAATACTGATCTACCTGAGGTGCAGATAGACAACTTATCGACTCTCCATTCTGTCAAGTAACATCAGTTACTTCGAAAGAAATAGAATCCCTGGAGAATTGCTCTAACATAGTTCGTACTGGGAGAAGTGAGTAAAAGAAGGGATGGGAGAGTTAGTTTCCTTTGTCTTGGCCTCCTGTCCAGTTTATTTTTTTCCCCGATATTTTATTTTTAATAAGATATTTTTATTAGTAGTTACAATAAAAATAAGCTAGTATGAGCTCAGTAGACTTCTAATTGTTGCAACATTCTAAGTAGGAATATCTGAGGGGTATTTGAAATGAACCGATTTCTCACTTTAATAAGGAATTAATTCTAAAGAAAAAAAAAACTGGTGATAATTCTTTGCTTTCTGGCTTTGATATAACTAATAACATTCCATCCAAGATGCTCACTGATAAACATGGGCTACGAGGGAGATTTGGTGGTAGAACCAGTTAATGTTATTGGCCCTGCCAGTTCTTTGATGTAGCAGCCAGTTTTTCTGTGATGTTCAAAGCCTCTGGTAATCTGGTAGAGGAATCAATGAAAGTGTTAGAAATAATAGTTTATGGTGAATGTGAAATATGTGCAGGAAACAGAAGTAAAAAAAGGTAAGAAAGTCTAGACTTCATGGGACCGTGCCTTTTGTTTGTTTTTAACCACTCGTTCTATGGATAAATCAAGATTTTTAAATTTATTTTATTGTTTGGCAACACTATCTTATTCTGCAATAAACTCTTTGATCAGCAGTTAGTTTAAAAGTAGGGAAGTGCATAATTAATTACTAAACTTCTATTTCTTGCAAAAGCTGATTTTAACATGAACTTTTTACTTTTTACTATTACTACGGACTCCTTGTAAAGCTTTTGAAAGTTCATTCTTCAAATTTGTACATAAGTATTTTTTTTTCAAAAGTTTTAATTTAAACTCTGGTTAGTTAACATATAGTGCAATATTGGTTTCAGGAGGAGAATTTAGTGTTTCATCACTTACATACAACACTCACAGAACTTTTTGTTGATATTGGGAATCTGCCATAGGGGCCTCAATGATATCATTGATTATGTAAATGTTTGAAGGTGCATCATTATCTACCTCAAAAGTCCCTCCTATTTTAATAGAGGGTACCTGGGTGGCTCAGGTGTTTAGGTGCCTGGCTCTTGATTTTGGGCTCAGGTCATGATCTTACAGTTCATGAGTTCAAGCCAGATATTGGGGTCTGTGCTGATAGCATGGAGCCTGCTTAAGATTCTCTCTCTCTCTCTCTCTCTCTCTCTCTCTCTCTCTCTCAAAAATAAATAAACAGATAAACATTGAAAATTATATTGAGAGAAGACTGTGAAAAGTGTATAACTGTTGGAGATGCACCGGCCTGTGACTCCAGAAAACATACTTTTTTCCCCCCTATTAAAATAAGGTTGTTTCTGTAAAGTGTCTGAATCCTTCCACAGAAGTATAATTGGTTTATTTGGAGAGTGGAGATGTACTGTCTATGCGGTAAAAAGAATGGTACTGGCACCCAAAATGACGATGTACTACTAATTGTAATCCTGAGAACCTTTGAATATACTACTTTATCTGGCAAAAGAGACTTTGTAGACGTAATCGGGTATTCTGAGATCCTTCTAGGTGAGAGAGAGAGTCAACAGGATCATAGTTAGAGAGACTTTAAATGCTGTGCTTCTGGCATGAAGGTTGAGGAAAGAGGCCACGAGAAAAAGAGTGCAGGCAGCCTGAAGCAGATAGAAGAGGCAAAGTAATGGATTTTCTGCTAGAACCTCCAGAAAGAATGCAATCTTACCAACACCTTGATTTGAGCCTAATGAAACCCGTTTTGTACTTCTGATGTCCAGAATTGTAAGACAATAAACCGGTGTTGTACTAAACCATGAAGGTTGTGGGGCTCAGTTACAGAAGCAGAGGGAACCGTGAAGAAAGAAGAATGTGGTAGAGGAAAGCCTTCAGACTGCATTGCAAATACTGTCTGATACCATGAAAAAAGAGAACAAATTATTTTGCCAGGGCTATCACGACAAAATACCCCAGATATGGAGACCTAAATTTTTGGTGACACTACTTTTTTTTTTTTTTTTGTCACAGTTCTGGAGGCTGTTAAGTTTAAGAACAAGATGCTGGTTGGGCTGGTTTCCTCTGAGGTCTCTGTCCTTGGCTTGCAGATAGCATCCCCTTATGGCCTCTGTGCATGATCATTCCTCAACGCAAGAGCACCTGATGTCTCTCTTCTTAGAAAGACATTACTTGTCTTGGGTTAGGGCCCCACTGTAATAGCCTCATTTTAACTTAACGACTTTTTTTTAACGTTTATTTTTGAGAGAGAGAGAGAGGGACAGAGCACGAGTGGGGTAGGGGCAGAGACAGAGTGGGAGACACCGAATCTGAAACAGGCTCCAGACTCTGAGCTGTCAACACAGAACCTGGCACAGGGCTCGAATTCACAAATGGAGAGATCATGACCTGAACCAAAGTCAGAGGCTTAACCAACTGAGCCACCCAGGGCCCCGTTAATGACTTCCTTAAAAGCCCTATCTCCAAATACAGTCACATTCTGAGTTATGGAGGTATAGGACTTCAACGTAAGTGTTTGGGGAACACATTGGTAAGTCCATAACAGAGAAGGACGAGAATTGGCAAAGAGTAACACAGAGTGCAATGTACATCTGACAAAGTGTCAGTAAAACCAATTGTCCAGAATAAAGGCTGCCCAATAGACAAGTCTCAAGTTGTGCACAAATCACCAGATCCTTGTATTGTCATTGTGCTCAATCATTCCCTGTGGCTCTTCTGAAAGAGCAGGGCCTCGCCTCGGCTCAAATGCTGGAGATCTCAAATAGTGCAGCTGGAGACTTTTATCTAACTACATTCCTCTCAGAAAAAAAAGGTACATTTTTTTTTCTTGAAGGCAGATCAAACGGCGTAATCTCCATGACTCCCACAAATAATTTTGCTCTTTTTGTATTCCAGTTTTTCTCGTGCACATATGAAATATAAAATAATAGCTTTTAACATCTTGGCATCATTAGCAGAACCGCTAAATGTTGCCAGTTTTGTAACATATTATATAACAGATGCTTCAAATGCAAAATCAGTTAATTTAATAATGGTTTGAAATTACCATGGAATCCTTATAAAGCCTTTGAAAGATCATTCTTCAAAGATGAAGCATTTGTTATTATTGTAAATACTATTGCAAGCAAAGTTCATAGGTTTAACATCGAAGGCAAAAGTACTTGTCTTTGAGAAGATCATCAGAAAACAAATATAGGTAGAGCACAGCATTATAGGAAAAAACCCTCTTGTTACTAAAATAAGAAACCTATGGAACAGAAACACACTTGAAATTCTTTGTCATACACACAAAAATGTTCATCTCAATAAGATACAGCATTCTAGCAATCAATATTGAAGCTGCACTTATCAAAATATACACATAATTTATAAGCAAACATAATAACTACATTATAAATTTTGGGGACAAAGCTGAAGTTTAATATAAAAAAGTCATTTTTCTTTTTGCTGCCATTAATTGGACTTTAGAAATGTTTGCGCCTTTGAATAAACTATTTGTTCAACACATTTAAGTATGTTCTACAATGATACTAATGTTCTGTCTTCCAAGTTTAGAATTTCTGTTTAAAATGAGTTGGAAAATTTTACCAAAATGTTAATGAATGCAGCACCCAAATTTTTTTAGCTTGTCAGCTTTAGAGAATTATGTTTGTTGAAACAAAGTTTGCAAACGAGAACACATTAATGTTTATTTATGCAAAGCAAAATGAGAAAATCAGCAACCATATACAAGATTTTCTGCTTAAATTATGTATTTTTTTATTAATATCTTAACTTGTGGGATAAATGTTTGGATACAGCACCCATTTTCATTGGATGCATTTATAGTCTATGCCAGAATGGAATTAAGTTGAGAACTCCTGTGATTTTTATGGCTTTTAAGTTTGGCAAAAATTCAAAATATCTTAAATATAGACAGAAGTTGTAATGTTTCTTTCATTATAAAAATTTGTTTTTGAAGTTTTGTGGAATGAAAAAAGCAATAACTGTAAGAATGTTGGGGCTAAAATATTTTTATATTTCAATACTAAAATTTAAAACAATGATAATATCCATCAATAAAACTTAGCAGAATTGGCTCTGAACTTACCTCAATACCCATGAAGAAATTGTTTCTTCCATTAAAGTATTATGGTCATGGAGCACCTGGGTGGCTCAGTCGGTTAAGCATCTGACTTCAGCTCATGTCATGATCTCGCAGTTTGTGGGTTTGAGACCCGCGTTGGGCTCTGTGTTGACAGCTCAGAGCCTGGAGCCTGCTTCAGATTCTGTGCCTCCCTCTCTCTCTGCCCCTACCCCGCTCGTGCTCTCTCTCTCTGTCTCTCTCTCTCTCTCTGAAAAATAATTAAAGATTAGAAAAATTTTAAAAGAAAGTATTACGGTTGGGCAAAGAAGAGTCAACTGAAGATTCCGCAATTTCAAACTAACCTAAAATGCAATTTTGAAGACTATTCAGACAAAATGTTTTAAAAAGAGAAACTTTGTATAAAAATATGGTCTTTAGAAAAATACCAGTGAAAATGTATTATAGACAAATATAAGTGAGAGACTAATTAAGCCATAAGACTGTATGTGAAGACAATAATTTTGCTTATGTCATGTCTTAATATTTGGAAAATTGTTATAAACTAGGTTTTTAAATTTGAGTTTTGTTTTAATGTATAATATACCTGTGTGTGTATATATAATATATACACCTTATATATCATATATATAGGACAATTCTAATTTTGAAAATATGTTTTGCATAAAAATATGTTTTATTTCAAAGAATACAAGTCAATATACTTATAGATCAATAAATTTATATTTCAAATATTATATGTTTTATTGCTCCTTATATTGCTCCTACTCTGAAAAGTAGCTCACATACATGGTAATTTACATGGTCTTGCCACATATAAGGGTTTTGAAAGATGAGTTTGTGATTGTCAAGCTTGTGAAATAAATAAAGGGACCAGTAGCCAATTTTATATAAAATTAATAGGCAATAATAAGGAAATAGACGTTTTTCTTTATACTGCATAGTATCAATGACTGCATGTGCTTACTTATTCTCAATGACTTAAGCAAGAAAAAGTAGTTAATACAATAAAAAACAGGTATCATTTCTAACAAGCAAGCCTTAAAGAAAAAAACTAAGGGAATATGCTCCCACTTCTTATTAATAAAATAGGAGATCATGTATTGGTAATCCAGAGGCCACTTCTGGTGCTCTTAAAACTTTTAGGATAATACACATAGTAACTAACTTACATAAAGTTTGGAGAGGCCTGCTGCGTCCAAATTTGAAAATGGACCTAGCTCATGGACTCCCTACTTTAAAAAAATTGACTGAAGGATCAGTCTCAGCAGCAGCCAAGCTCAGATCTGAGAGGCATCATTTAGGTTGTATGCATCATCAACTGTACCCACCATGGAAAAAAACATCAAGAAAGTAAGGTCATTCTTCACTGGCACCAAGTTTAGGTGGATGAGTATTTGGTGACTTTACCTCTTTTTTTAATTTCTGCATTCCTATACATAGTCCTGTTTTCTTTTTAAAAGCCCATATCAAGAATATTAAATTTAATTGTCCTATGCTGGTGGGTTAGATAAAATTTGAAATAAGCACAATTTATTCTTTCTAAACTTTAATTCTCACGAATTCAGGCTGCAGGAATTCTTCTTTGAAGAAACAAGAGAAAGACAGAAGACTGGAAGTAATAGCGAACAATGTGTAGACCTCGTTGAAACTGGCTCCCTGGTGGGACATAATGCAGGCAAGGAGATGAGTACATGTGGGGCCTGATGCTGCCTACAGACATCATCCTCATAGCCATCACCAAGAAGAAACAGTTATGCAGAGGAGTACAGTTCTCTGCTTTGGTTTTCTACACATCCAGTCACTTTACTATGCCTAAGCTACTGGTCCCTGGACCGATCATGTAATTTTACTGCTCACATAAAATAGGTCTTGTTACTTTGTTCATATTCCAATGCTGTGTGCTGTAGCGGGGCAGGGGGATGCAGGGCAGAGGAACTCAATTCTCAGTTAAAGAACACATTTTATTGCATTCTTGTCTTATTCAAGGCAGGGAAAATTGTGACCCTAAACATCAACAAATACTAAATGACAAAAATCATTGAGGCTATGTTCTCTGACTGCATGGAGGATAAAGCTAGAATTCAATAATAATAAAAAAAAACCTGAAAATGTGTAAACATTTGAAAATTAAACATTGCCTATTTTATTAATGAATGAATGTATAACAGAAAAGGAAATATTTTGAACCAAATGATAATAAAAGCATAGCATACCGAAACTTGTGGGATGTGGTTCAAGTTTATCTCAAAGTGAAATATTTAGCCTTAATTGCATATGATAGAAAAAAGATATAAATGAATAACGAAGTATTCAACTACAGAAATTGGAAAATACTATCAACCATACCCAAGAAGAATAAAGATAAAAGCACAAATAAGTGATAGACAAAAATAATGAATTTTAAGAAGCAAATTTGGCATTTGAAATATCTAGCAAAATTTTTAAACACCTGGAGATACTGAGAAAAAAAAAACAAAGAAGACAGAGTAGTCCATATAAGAAAGAATAAGGATAGTCACTCGCTAACCTATAGGTATCAAAAAGACAATAAATGGTTTAGAAAAAGCTTATGACAATAAAATTTAAAATTCATATTAAAAACAAATCTCTGGATAAACACAGCTTACCAAACTGACAAAAGAAGAACTGGAAAATCTGATTTATCCTATGTGCATTAAAGACATTCAATGTATACTTATACATGATCCACAAGAAAATACCAGATGGTTTCACCGATGATAGCTTCCAAACATTTCAAAAGAGCAATACCACAAAATCAGTCAACCTAATTCAGAGAATGTAACAATAAATGCTTCCAAACTTTTTATAAAAACCTTGGTATCAAAACCTGGCAAAGATTTTATAAATGGAATTGGGAATGGAGTGTTTTTCAAGAATAGATACTCAAGGGATATTAGCAAACACAATGAAGCTGCGTATATATAATAATTTTGCATTTACTCTAGGAAAGCAAAGATTAAATGGCATTTGAAACTGAAGCATTTATCACTGCTTGAAAAAATTAAAACCATCCAGTAACTATACAAAGTTATAACAGGTAATGGTAAATAATATTGATTAAAATGAAATAGGGTGATGTGATCGGATGTGAGGATGTGAGTGGGGCTTCTGTGAGAGAGGACAGTGTACCAAGTTTGAAATTTAGGAGAAGCCCCTATAAAAGGGTAATGTGTTTTTGTTTTTTGTTTTATTAGTTTATTTCTTTATTTTGAGAGAGAGAGAGAGAGCACAAGCGGAGGGGCAGAGAGGATAGACAGAATCCCAAGTGGGCTCCACGCCAACAGCGCAGAGCCATGTGTGGGTTCAAGTTCATAAGCTGTGAGATCATGACCTGAGTCAATAGCAAGGGTCAGACACTTAACCGACTGCACCACCCAGGTGCTCCTAAAAGGGTAATGTTTAAGCTAGTATCTAAATGCGGAATGGCCCTGCCACTGCCACAGGGATATCCAGTAGAAGAACATTCTGGGTAGAAGACACAATTCTTGTGAACACCCTTTGAAAAAGAAAGAGAGAGAGAAACAAGCAAACAAACAAAAACATGAGTGAGTTTCTTGCATCAGTATTTAAACAGATATAAGTCACCAAAACTTACTTTGTGTCATGCACACTATAGTTACTAGCCAGCTTTTCTCCAGACTATCACAAACTTCCTAAAGGATTTTAGCCATCTCTTCTGTATCTTCTACTTTCATGAACCCAATGCACTGTGGTTTCCTTGCACAGAATTCCATAAAAACTGATTTTGCCGAGACATCTTAAATATTGATATTACTCAGTGTTCATTACTATAAGCTTATTTATCAGCCACCTCTCCCACCTTCTCAGGTGATCCTGTTCACACACATGATGACATCAGTAAAGTGAAGACTCCCATAATCTGATAATCCAGCAGCCCAGAATTCTCTCCTTAGTGCCAGAGTTATCCTTAAGGCTTCCTATAGACAGTTCCACCTCAATGATTTGTATGCAACTAAATTCAGAATGTCCCTTACTGAATGTCTCTCTTCATCACCAACCTATTTCTTTGCACTGTTATCTATGTTGCTATAAGTCACCCAGTTTCCCAATTCATAAAGGTAGGAATTTCCCAATCCATTCTCCGTAACCATGTCGTTGTTCAGTAGTCAAGTCCTGTCAAGTATCTATCTATGGGCAACAATTATTCTCACTCTTTCTGACTTCTTCTGCTCTGGTTGAGACTGTATACATGTGTTTCCTGAATAATAGTCAAGCCACCTGTTTCAAATCTAACTTCCCGTATTAATTATTCACACATTACTCTTTCAAAAAATAAAATCCAATAATATAACTTCATCCTTTACAAGCTCTACAGTGGATTCTTATGACTCCCGTAAGACCCTTCAGGATCTCTAAAACTGCCAATCTGTTCTGATCTTATTGTTCTGTTCAAATTCAGGTATGCTTTAGTTGTGCTAGACTACCGTCACCACCTCAAAGTGCTAGACTTACTCATTTTACGATCCTCCTTGCGTCTGGAACAATTATCTTTGTTTCCTATCAAACAACTAAACTCTCAACAATTCTTTTTTTTCCCCTAAATCTTATCTGCTCTTTAAGTTGCAGCTTAAAATTCTCTTCTCCTGGAAGAGAATTTGTCTGCATTCTCACTGAACTTAGTATTTCCCATATAACTATTATCACACTTCACTGTAGTTTTGCAATCACCTATCTGCTTTCTCCATTAGATAGAGAGCTTTATGCAGAAAGGGACCCACTTTCTTTTTATGTATTGGTCTATGAAGCAGCACTCACTACAGTGCCTGGCTCCAGAGGAGGGATTCATTGAATGAAACAATGAGTAAATGAATGATTAAAGCTAATTACTCTATATATTTGATGCATTTAGCAAAGCAGAAACTAGTATGTTGCAAATGTGCGTTGAAGTTGCACTTTTCATTTAAATATCTCATTTTGAAAACTTTCGAAATATTTTAAACTTAAAGATAAGTGTAGAAAATAACATGACAGACATTCTTTCACTATCCAGATTTAACAAATGATAACATGTTACTTACTTAGAATTTAAAAAACAATAATGTTATAATTTTTAAATCCTATTGCATCCCATTCCCCTTTCTTCCTCTCCACAGCAATATATTCAAGTTGATAAGTTCCTATCCTTATGCTTTTATGAGTATATGACATATAAGTCTATAACTATAAATAATAAAATCCCTTATATATTCAGCTTTAATGTTATGGGTGTAATAAAAATAAATGTACATTTTAAAAACTTATTTTAACCCCTGTTATATTTTTGAGATTCTGATTATTTTGAGAATCAGATCTTAAAATGTAGAACTAATTTATTCATTTTATATTCTGTATGATTTCCATTGTATCAACACACTGTGACTTACTCTCATTCCTTATTTAGGGATAGTATTTTTGTAGTTTTAAATAACGTTTCAGTAAACAACTTACTTGTGTTTCCACTAACACATGCTGAAGGATTTCCTTAGTTATGTGAGTTAAAATGAAATTGCCAAATTATACCTACACAAATTTCTTTATATATATATAAATATATATAAATATAAATATATATATTTATATATATATATTATAAATATATATATTTATATATATAAAGAAATATATAATATAAAGAAAAATATATATATAAAGAAATATATATATATATAAAATATATATATTTACGGTTTATTCATTTGAAAGAGAGAGAGAGAGTGAGAGAGAAAACAAGCAAGGGAGGGGCAGAGAGAAAGGGAGACACAGAATCTGAAGCAGGCTCCAGGCTCTGATCTGTCAGCACAGAGCTCAATGTAGGACTCACACACATGAACCGCGAGTTCATGACCTGAGCTAAAGTCAGAGGCTTAACTGACTGAGCCACCCAGGTGCCCCTACACAAGTTTCAAATGCTCATAAATTGCCATTATGTCCATTTTCTTAACTGTGTAGCTCATATATTCTTTGCATTAAAGTGGATGTTTTTCTGTCAGTTTCTGCAACAAGACTATTAGAAAGTTGTACCAAGATTACAAATTTATGGATTTGGCTTTGTAATTTTGTTGATGGTTTTTTTATGGATCCCGAGACCATATTTCTAATTACAGAGAGATTCAAAATTATATTTTCTTCGGAACTTTTCTTTTTAATTAAGTAATAATTTTTTTTTAATTTTTTTCAACGTTTATTTATTTTGGGGACAGAGAGAGACAGAGCATGAACGGGGGAGGGGCAGAGAGAGAGGGAGACACAGAATCGGAAACAGGCTCCAGGCTCTGAGCCATCAGCCCAGAGCCTGATGCGGGGCTCGAACTCACAGACCGCGAGATCGTGACCTGGCTGAAGTCGGACGCTTAACCGACTGCGCCACCCAGGCGCCCCAGTAAAAATCTTTTTTAAAAAATACTATTTTCTGTCTAAAAATCTGTTTTGTCTGACAGAAATATTTTTGTGCGTTTTCCTTTGGTCAATTTTGTCTTAGAAATAATTTTCCAAATTTGGTTCTCAAATTTACCATGTCTTTATGCTTTAGTTATGTCTGTGTGACCGTTTCCTTCTTTACATGTTTTAAAAATTAAACTAGAACCAAATGGTTAGTTTTTTGTTGTTGTTGTTGTTTGTTTGTTTTTAATCTGTGAGAGCTCCACATGCATATGTATGTGGAAGCTCCCCCATAGGACAAATTTCACATTTACTTGAGTTTCAGGATATCTGAGATTTTTGTTAATTTTCCAGCTACAGGTTCCCACACAATTTGAGTGGTGTGAATTCAGATCCCTCAATGCAGAAGGCATGATCCTGGGGTTTCAAATCATTCTGAGTGACTCTTTTCCTATCCCATAGCCCAAGGGCGGGGGGGGGGGGGTCAGTCTGCTCCAGTTCTGAGTCCCTCAGACCTTCAGGACTGATGGCTTTTTGTGCGGAGTTCATTTTCACCTTCACACTAGCATGGTATGGGTGTAAGAATCTCAGTCTTTAGGAATGACTCTAATACCTGTCTGCACTGTTTGAATTTAATAACTGTTAAATACTCTGTGTCTGAGTTTCTTCTTCATTTCTGGTCCCTGGAGATTTTCCTTTTTTACTTGTGTAACTGTATAAATGCTGTAAAATATCTTATATTTTATGTATTTTTTTAATTGTGTTTTAAGGGATGACAGCGGTTTTGAAACACATGGAGAGAGGAAGACAAAATAGATTAGTTGTTAGCAATAAAAATTAAAACCAAAAATGGTTTATAGATAAGAGTCATAGAATTTTACCTCATAATTGGTATTCCATACATGTGACTACATTAGAGAAATATGTACAATGTATAAATATGAATAATTAGCAATGTGCATTTTGACATAAACTCATATTTAATAATATCAGACTTATGAAAAGAAAAGCTTAACTATTATCACTTTCCTAGAATTATAAAGATCATATTAGGAAGTCATTTCAAAGCTGACTTGTGTTGGTAGATAAAAGTTTAGTGGTATTGGCAATAAAAGGAAATTGATGGTTAGAGTGTTGCTAACACATAAGAAAAGAGTGGTTGATAAAGTAGCAGTAAAAAAAAAAAAAATCACTTATCTTATATGCACCAAGCATTGTGCTAGGTGGTTTTTATATATGTTAAAACATTTAATATCACTATAAGTTTACACACCAGCTACTATTCATACCATTCTACAAATGAAAACTCTGAATATCATAGTTTAAATAACTTAGTTAACATTACCTACATAGTAAGTACCTTGCAAGCTCTGTTATTGTGCTCTAAGTTTTACAAATTCTTTATTATATTGATACTAATTTTAAGTCATAAATATAAAATGTGCATATGATAGAATACTTAGAGATTAATAAATAAATTTTTTTTTCAACGTTTATTTATTTTTGGGACAGAGAGAGACAGAGCATGAACGGGGGAGGGGCAGAGAGAGAGGGAGACACAGAATCGGAAACAGGCTCCAGGCTCTGAGCCATCAGCCCAGAGCCAGACGCGGGGCTCGAACTCACGGAGTGCGAGATCGTGACCTGGCTGAAGTCGGACGCTTAACCGACGGCGCCACCCAGGCGCCCCAATAAATTTAAATCACTTATAATCTTTCCACCGAAGTAGTAAGTTTATCAAATAGGGTATTATTTTGATATAATCAAGTAATTGAAAATATAGAAGACATAGATATTGATACAAGTATAGATATAGCCGGCATATGCTTCTGTTTCATTTTTTTTAAGTAACCTTAGGATGAGAATCAATATATAAATCACATTCTCCTAGAAATTCAAAATTTACTAAGATTGAGATCAACTTTTCTCAAATTCATGTTTGCCTTCATTTCCTTCTGTTTTATCCCTTTTTAATTCATTATGAACGCAATGATCACTCACTTCCCTGATCTCTTGTCCCAGATAAACATAATATAATTAAAATTTCAAATATTATTAGTGACTAAAGTATCTCAATAATAATTTTTAAATCTTCAATTACACTATTAAATGATTACCGATATTACTATTAATTATAATAACATATAATAAATATATTAAATATTATATACATGTATAATATGTAATATACACAACACATAACTATATATATACATTTGTATATATATATACAAACTCCCTAATTTTTAGATTCAAAATATTATTTCTAATTAATTATGCTCGCTTCATACTTTTTCTTTTTCTTTTTAAAAGTTTATTTATTTTTGAGACAGAGAGAGGCACAGCATGGATGGGGGAGGGTCAGAGAGAGAGGGAGACACAGAATCTGAAACAGGCTCCAGGCTCCAAGCTGTCAGCACAGAGCCGGACGTGGGGCTCGAACTCATGGACTGCGAGATCATGACCTGGGCCGAAGTCGGACGCTTAACCAACTGAGCCAACCAGGAGCCCTTAATACTTTTTAATGATAAATTCAGAAAAGGACAAATTTAACAGCTAAAATAAGAACAGCTGACGTTCTAATAATTTGTTATTTTGACAAATTGAATCATGATAGTATTTCTTTTCTAATTAATTTAATAAAACACTACTTATTCATTAATCTATTAAGATTGAGTAAAATTAACATTCTCACCTTTTTATATCTATCTGAATGTATGAGAACTCTTATTCATAGAATCCATTTCAGTTACTGCTCCATAGGAATTTATATGGACATAATTATAAGATGAATTCCATACATAGTAAAACCTAAGATTGCAAGTAACTTGTTCTGTGAGTGTTCTGCAAGGCAAGCAAACATTTCTAATAAAATTTAACTTAATAAATGAGTGATGTCCTGCAATACGAGTGGTACCTGATGCCGAATGTCACATGATCACAAATGCGCCAATGGTTCTTGAAATTCGTTTGATACACAAGTGCTTTGAATTACAAGCATGTTTCCAGAACGAATTATGCTCACAAACCAAGGTTTTACTGTATTTCAAAAGTAATTACTTTGGGGTGCCTGGGTGACTTGCTAGGTTGAACATCAGACTCTTGACATCAGCGGCTCATGTCATGATCTCATGGTTTGTGGGTTTTGAGCCCTACCTTGGGCTCTGTTGACAGTTCTGAATCGGCTTTGGATTCTGTTTCCTTCTCTCTCTGGCCCCCCTCCCCTGCTGGCGCTCACAAGTGCTCTCTCCCTCTCCCCCTCTCTCTCTCTGTAAAAAAATAAATATTTTAAAAAATTAAAAAAAAATACTTTCCAAATTTTCACTATTTCCAAAAATCTCAATAAGTTTCCTAGCATGTGGTTAACAGCCACTGAAAAGAATTAAAACTGCTTATCCTCACAAATATATCTTGATTTATGTTTAGGTTCTCGAGCATACAAAACCGTCCATGAATTTTTTACTGCATATTTAAACAGTGATTGGCTTTCTCTTTAAGAGAGTGATAAAAATTACTCAATTGGAAAATTTACCTCTTTAAGTTTTTAATAAGGTAATTTTGCTAATCTAACTGTTCAGTTTTGTTTTCTTTTTTTTGTTTGTTTTTTGTTTTTTTTTATTTGATTTTTTTATTTTTTTAAAATTTACATCCAAATTAGTTAGCATATAGTGCAACAATGATTTCAGGAGTAGATTCCTTAATGCCCCTTACCCCATTTAGCCCATCCCCCCTCCCACACCCCCTCCAGTAACCCTCAGTTTGTTCTCCATATTTATGAGTCTCTTCTGTTTTGTCCCCCTCCCTGTTTTTATATTATTTTTGTTTCCCTTCCCTTATGTTCATCTGTTTTGTCTCTTAAAGTCCTCATATGAGTGAAGTCATAGGATTTTTGTCTTTCTCTAATTTCTCTTAGCATAATACCCTCCAGTTCCATCCATGTGGTTGCAAATGGCAAGATTTCATTCTTTTTGATTGCCGAGTAATACTCCATTGTGTATATATACCACATCTTCTTTATATATATATATATATATATATATATATATGAAATTTATTGACAGATTGGTTTTGTTTTCTTGATGGCAAATGCTGCTAATGATTGACTTTTTATCCATTGAAAAGGGGTCTGTCTTTCATCTACTAATTTAATCTAGTGAGTACTTAAACGGAGTTTATATATCACAGTGATCAGATTATACCGAATCTCCAGGAGTCTAATTCCCTGGAGGCCAATTTAATATTAGCGTTTCTGTACCTATTTTATAAGACCCTCCATACACATTCAATATTTAAAATGAATTACAACATACCTGATACAGCTGCTTTTCTTTTGGATTTACCTTAAAGGCTTATCATCAAGGTTTCAAGCTCATTTAAGAAGACATTTAAACAAAAAACATAAAGCCACCATGGATAATGCAACTTTAAAAATATCAGCACCGAAACATTTAAATAATTAGGCATATATTTAAAGGAAATAAACCTCAGATCTCACTTAAATTATTATAGCTAGGAATCATTTGTGAAATCACTTTATTTTCTAATATATTCAAATAGTCGCTTTTTTTTTTCTTCTTCTTCTTTCACCTCACTAAAAAGTGCTGCTTGGGGCAGCTGGGTGGCTCAGTCGGTTAAGTGTCTGACTTCAGCTCAGGTCATGATCTCCCACTTTGCACATTCAAGTTCAGCATCTAGCTCTCTGCTGTCAGCACAGAGTCTGCTTTTGATCCTCTGTCCCCCTCTGTCTGTCCCTCCCTCACTTCTGCTCTCACTCTCTCTCAAAAATAAACATTAAAAAATAAAATAAAATACACATAGCTTATCTTATATATTCTTTTCAGAATAAACACTCTTGGTTCTCTTTTGTCATTTGGATAGTTTGCATTTGGGAGGACAATGATGAAAGAATGGTGGGTTCTTTTTTTTTTTAATTTTTAAATGTTTATTTATTTTGAGGGAGAGAGAGACAGAGTGTGAGCAGAGCAGGGGCAGAGAAAGAGGGAGACACAGAATCTGAAGCAGGCTCCAGGCTCTGAGCTGTCAGCACAGAGCCTGATGTGGGGCTCGAACTCACGAACTGCGAGATCATGACCTAAGCCAAAATCAGATGCTCAACCGAGCCTTCCAGGTGCCCCAATGGTGGGTTCTTCTTATGCTTAAAAAAGACAATGTGAGGATTTGAAGATTGCAAGGCACTCATAGAAACAATTCACATAAAGGGAACTGAGACAATATCAAAAGCTGAATCATAAATGAGATCTTTTCACATAAATACCTAGAAACCTCTGGTATGTATTCATTATCTTACACAGAAAATTAAATTTATGTATATTTATGTATATATATATATATATATATATATACTATATATATATATATATATATATAGTAAGTTTATCAAGTTTATCCTCCCCTCCCTACTATCCCATTTTCATGTGGAAAAATGGTTTAGTGTTTGGTATGGTGCTGACAACTCTCAGTTTGTAAGGCTCTATAATAACTAGACATTAAATTAGAATGATAGTAAAGGACAACCAAGATTTACAGTATGTGCATTGAATATGTGCCGGGCAGGGTTCTGAATATTTATACTCATTAAATCTTACTGACCCTAAAGTAACCTGGATATGATCATTTGCCCAATATAAATAAGGAAACTGAGGCACAGAGCAGGTTATTTCCATCAAGGTTACACATCAGCTAAGTTGAAGATTTGGAATAAAAATGAGGAAGTTTTCCTCCAGACTCCAAATTTTTATCATAAAGCCCTCACAGTGGATGAAGTTTCTGTCACTACCAGGTTTTGTGGCCTTTGAAAACTGGCAAAATTTTTCTGTGACTTTCTTTCTGTATAAACTGGGAATACTAAAGTTTTACCCACCTATTTGCTCATGCCAGTAGATTTTTAAAAATGTGTCCACGAAATAGAGAAAAATCTAAACAACCCATTTTCTGCCCTGGCCACGTCTCTGGCAAGGAGACTTGTATAAATGGAAAAGGATTGATATGTCCTGCTGACCATTAGTTCTCCCATCATTCCTATGATCTGTTATCACTTCGTAAGTTATCTTTTGAAAACTGACAAGAAATTCTCTTCTTAACACATTTCCACATTTAGTAGCCATTTTTCTGGCTCCAAATTAGTAATGCTGGATTCTTATAGGACAAAGAAACTGTAGTTAAGTATTTTACTTTCCGACTCAGCTTTCTCACCTACAACAGCAACCGTTGTTTAAAAATGCATGCTTTTGATTACCTTTATATCATTCAACATGTATTATTCAAAAATTTAAAAATTAATCTAGCTTTATATAAGTCATACATAAAATTAGGGTACTTTGGATCTTTTCTTTTCTATAAGGACAGGAGTAAAAATACTCTGTTTTTCTCTACTTAAGAAAAAAAAAGTAACCCAATTCTTCAGATTTTTTTAAATGAACAAGGAAGCACTGAGAATGTGTGTTTACGTGACAAGATGATCATAAGATGCAAAATGAACTGTGTTCCAATGTCAGACTCTCAAGAGATCTTTGACACTATGTCACCATTTATTCTTCTCTTTGTTTCTTCTTATTTTTTTTCAGAAAATGAATTATGGATGAGGATAAACAGCATAGGGATATAAAAAAAAACAGCAGGCATAACTTTGATAACAACTTTTTTGGCATATGTCGCTACCATCCAATGTTTTTCTAAGCAGATTTCAGATGGAAGGAAAAAAAATAACATGTCAGGTAAAGACAAAAAAAAAAGATGAAAAAGAAAAAAAAAAGAAAAAAAAAAGAAATCCACATAATTATCTCAAGCCAAAACATCTGGGTATATCCTCTGGTCCCCTGCTTAAGTCAGCTACTTAACTTTTTTTTTTTTTTAATTAAAGATTTTTTTCCTCTGCTCTCCATATAAAGTCCAGTAGTGGAAATGATAGTGTCAAGGACCAGACATCATCTTTATTCTGAAATTCAGGTATAAACCAATCAGTGTTCAGTCAACATAGAGTAGAGACTGCAAATGTGCTAAAGGGGGAATTTTTTTCACACCATGATAGAATTAAATAACTGTTCATGTATTTCCTAAAATATAATCTAATACAGATATAACAATAATAGAAGTAGAAATTAATGCTAAGCTAAAACATCTACAATGTGTAGTTATATAGGTAATAGGCCCTAAAGCTGCTTATCACTTCATTTAAAAAAAAATTTTAATGTTTATTTTATTTTTGAGACAGAGGGAGACAGAGCAAGAGTGGGGGAGGGGCAGAGAGAGAGAGAGAGAGACAGAATTTGAAGCAGGCTCCAGGCTCTGAGCTGTCAGCACAGAGCCCGACGCGGGGCTCGAACTCACCAACCACGAGATCATGACGTGAGCCAAAGTCGGGCACTCAACCGAGTGAGCCACCCAGATGCCCCTACGCACCTCATTTTAAAGGAGTTCAGGATGCAGAGCATTATGAAAGAAATGTAAGCAAAATGAAATGACTAAGTTGTGTGTGTGTGTGTGTGTGCATGTGGCTGATGGGAAGGGAGTGATTAAAGTCAATTGGAAGCACTAAAGAAGTTTTCTTGCCATAGAAAGCATCATGCTGGACCTTTATGTATGAAGGATTTGTAAATACAGATAGGATAGCTGTCAAAAATGTGTTGGGGGCACAGGTCATAGATCATTTGTTATCCTCTCCAGTCATGTTTTTATTTGTCTTTCCCTAGCAGTATAGCTCTGGAAATCATGAGGATTGGGATCTTAAAGACCATATAGGAAATATAAACATTAAGGACAGTTTATGGACAAAGTTGTATCCAAACTATTTTCCCCATGAAGGAAACAAGAGACTGATAATATCTAATTGAGGGGAAAATGACATTATCCTACAGCCATTAGCCATCTTATTTGCCATCTGTATTCAATATAAGAATTCTTGCATGCAGAGCTAAGCATACAGAATGATGATAATCATTCAGCTTTTTCTTTAATTGTATTGGCCTTTTCACGTATAAGCTTAATATGCCCACAGTAATGTAAGGAATAGGACTTTTATTAAATCCACTGTTAGCATCTATAGTCATCATGTTACACATAAGAACCTCAGATCATTTTTAAGAAGATAACTTCCTTACGAAGCCGCCATGAACGTCATTTATAAAGGTAGTATCAGCATCTTTGAGATGTACTATAAATGTCCGTCTTCTGTGGGCAGAGGATACAAGCTGAAGATGCTTCTGTTGATATGAATTCCTTGTTCTAAAGTAATTATAGAATTCACATGGTGGCACAGGCAAAAATATGCCACTTTTCATCAATTAACCATAGAGGCAGTTATTATTAAAACCAGGTAGCAGAGGGGCGCCTGGGTGGCGCAGTCGGTTAAGCGTCCGACTTCAGCCAGGTCACGATCTCGCGGTCCGTGAGTTCGAGCCCCGCGTCCGGCTCTGGGCTGATGGCTCGGAGCCTGGAGCCTGTTTCCGATTCTGTGTCTCCCTCTCTCTCTGCCCCTCCCCCGTTCATGCTCTGTCTCTCTCTGTCCCAAAAATAAATAAAAAACGATGAAAAAAAAATTTTAAACCAGGTAGCAGAGAAAAAGGTATATAACCAGAATCATCTCATTAAGAGAGATTTTGTCAGTTGCTAGTAGATCATATTTTCTAAAAATGCATTAGCCCATTAGGATTGTATTTGATTTACTTAATCAAGAAACTTCTCTATGCCAGATGAAGAGAGACATCAGATGGAACTTTATTGTATCGCATCAAATTCTCATACATTAATTACTCTTAAAAATAAGGTCCTTTTAATGAAGGGAAAACCGCATACCTGGTTGAAGAAGTCTACAAAGACACTTTAAATATACACAGCATATCTACTTCCCAGTCTTCTCCTAAGAGATTTATTTGGATTTACTGGTGGAACTTGCACTAGTAAAAAAACCAAAAAAGTATATGTATTCTTCTCTGGAGTAATTCAACACTAAGTCTAAACTAATTCTGTTCTCCTGGATCTAAAATGCAATAGTGTTTCATTGAGGGCTTATGAGGGTCAGATGACAAATAGAATTTACTCTGTTTATGAACTCACACCACGGTTATTTCGCCAGTTCCTGAGTGTGTGGTTAGAATACAAATACTCAGACACTTGTAAAATCCCCACAGTACTTCCTTGTAGAGTGAGGGCTATTGGTTGGCAAGCTAATTGGAGGCTTTTGGAGCTCCCTGTCCTTACCAGAATAGTAAATCAAAAGCAATAATGAATCCCTGGAGGCTTTACAAAATGTAAGATCATTATCAAAGACATCAAAGAGGGAGTAGAAATGGCCTCAGTCACACTCCTATTTATCTTACCTTTTGACCTGTGCAGAAAAGAGAAATGGATCTTAGAAAATACTAAGGGATTATTGCAAACTTAATTAGGTAATGACCATCTATATTTTTTAAACTTTTATTATTTTATTGCGCCAAATTAACATGGCCCTTGGCACCTGTTATGCAGATATTGATCTGTTAAATGTCATGTTTTCTTCTGTATCCCAATAATCAAAAGAACAGAAGAAGCATTATGCTTTCCTTCAACAGGAACAGCAATAAATCTTCTTTGGTCACTTAAGGCTATGCAACAGTGTTCTTCTTGGTCATAATTTAGTCTGCAGAGACCTTAACTATCTTACTGTACCTTACTTGCTGATAGCACCTATTGATTGGGAAGTAGCAGTTGACAGACGCCAGAATATGGGAATGATATTCTACAACAGTACAGGCATCTGATAGTTTCTGGCATCTATAGATCTAGACAAGTTAGGATATATCCTCTAGAATAAAGGACAAATTACTTTCTTATGCACTAGGAAAGAGGAATAATGACCTGTCTAGATTCTGGGGGGAAATGATTGTATATATAGTTATACTGTTCTGACATATTTCCTAAGTGGCTCATCAAACCCAGTTTTGATTTGGAATGAATACAAAAAGTCTCTCCAGCTGTCTCAGACTTGATCTATTCAAGGGCTGTTTCCATCTAGCCCTCATTAGCCTCTGAATGTGATGATACTTTATGTATTATTTTTTAAAATAGATTAAACCCTTTTCTTTTACTAAATATTTATTTATTTATTTTTGAGAGAGAGGGAGAGAGAGAGAGAGAGAGAGAGAGAGAGACAAAGAGACAGAGAGACAGAGAGCACAAGCCAGGGAGGGGCAGAGAGAGAGAGAGAGAGAGGCACAGAATCTGAAGCAGGCTCCAGGCTCTGAACTGTCAGTGCAGAGCCCAATAAGAAGCTGGAATGCACAATTTGTGAGACCATGACCTGAGCTGAAGTCGGACACTCAACTGACTGAGCGACCCAGGAGCCTCTGAATATGATGGTACTTTAAATGACTGCCTGATCAGGATGATTCATGAAGCCTGTCATTGCCTTGGATAGACAAGTGAGAGCAAAATTGCTTAGGTTTTGGAGAAAAGCCAGGCTCTCTTTGAAGTCACCTGAAATAATTCTTAGCTTGTTACTGTAACATGGTAGACATTGAACACCTAATCATGGAACAAATGACTGTAAGTCTTGAACTTTATCATAAACATGGTGTTATTTGATGCAACAGCGATAAAGCCAGTCTTACCTAGAGCGCTTTCTCACACCTGGGTGTGGTATAATTAAGACTCAGCTTGAACAGGTTTTAATTTCCCTGTGTCTTGATTCTTGCCACAACTCTGAACACACAGTTTTAGTCTCATTAGGATTTCCCTATGGCAGTTAAGTGAGGAGAAAAATTTTGACCCAAAGAAGAATGCTACAGTGGTCTAAGATAGCTGGGAAGAGTGGGAAAAGGAAATCTTAGAAGAAAAACTTCAAGATCTACATATCGTTTTCTATTTGGCCTAGAAACACAAATACATGGTAATGCATGAGCAGTAGCTAATGATTTGTCCAAATGGTGAGAAAATTTGGAAAGAACAAACATGGAGGATTGATTACAAGGCAGCTTGTAGAAGAGGAATGTGTGTAGACCTAACTAAATGGGGCTAGAAAGTAAGAATATTTATGCCTGACATATTCTGTAGAGGAGGTTCACAATAATTGAATTAAAAAGGTTCCCTACCTTAAGGCTGCCAATCAGCTTCTTCCCACATCCATTCCAGCTTTTGCTTGTTGAGTTTATAAAATGTGGTCATAGGGGCGCCTGGATGGCTCAGTTCAGGTAAGTGTCTGACTCTTGATTTCAGCTCAGGGCATGATCTCATAGGAGTGGGATTGAGCCCATCTGGGATTATCTCTCTCCCTCTTTCTCTTTCCTTCTCTCTCTGCCCCTCCCCCACTTGTTCGTGTACTCTTTTTCTGTCTCCCTCAAAATAAGTAAATAAACACTTTTAAAAATGTGGCCATAATATCAGGGACAGAGGTTGTGCGTGGCCTCAATAGCATGGACTACCTCACAACAAGGCATATCTAATACTGCCAATGCTAAGCCCCTGATCTGCAAATTGCACAGAACTGTGAAAATGATATCATATCCTGTGGGGGTCAGCCAGCCATCTAGCAGCACAATGATTATATCAGATATATATTTTTCATAGAGAGTTCAGTAATTTTCTTAACTGTAATAAATACTTGTTGGAAAATAATTATGCCTTCTCTTTCCACCAAGCTGTTGTAAACACACCTTTAACTAACTTACTAAGTACTTCACTTACCATCAGGTTTTCACATTTATTATTATATTATATTATATTATATTATATTATATTATATTATACTATATTATATTATTTCATATTTATTTCTTATCAAGGAATTCACTGTACCACAAAATAAATAAGGCAACTGGCTTTGTTCAGGATTCACTGATACACTAGAAGCTGATGCTCTTGGAGAATGGTAGAAGGAACATACTACTGAAGACTCAACTAGTCTCAAATAGGTGGGGAAAAACAAAAGTCAAAAAAACAAAAAACAAAAACAAAACACCTGGTACCTTTGAAGGTTTGTGTTACAGGGTGTGTTATTCTCTGTGGCCGGAGTTTATGTGTTATGGTACGAATGGATGCACTTAATAGCGGTACCTCTCAAATTGTATAATTTTTAAAATTACATAATTATATGGACAAATATTAGAAAGTTCTAAGAATTTGTTTTATTGAAGTGTAGTTGACGCACAATATTATATTACTTCAAGTGTGCAATATAGTGATTCCACACTTATATACATTGCAAAAGGTCACCAGGATAAATCTAGCTATCATTTGTCACCATACGAAGTTGCTACATAGTATTAACTATATCCCTTATGCTTCACAGTGTGTCTCTCATATTTGTTTTATAATTGGGGTTTGTACCTTTTAATCCCCTTTCTCTATTTTGTCCTATCCCCTTTCCCAGGAATTACTAGATTTTTCTTTGTATCTATGAGGCTGTTTCTGTTTCTGTTTCTGTTTTGTTGTTTTTTCTATTATTTTTTAGATTCTACATATAAGTTAAATCATACAATATTTGTCTTTCTTTGTATGAATTATTTTTCAGTTAACATCATACCCTCTAGGTCCATCCATGAAATAATAAATAATTAATAGAAAAGTTTACTTCCTGTATCTTCAGCTTTGGTATCATATTTTAATAATTTGTTACCCAACGATGCCAAACTTCCATAGGGACTGAAGAATGAGATTATTAAAGTGAAAACCACAACTTTTACCAGGCAATTTTGGAAACCTCATGGCACCAGAACAATATCCAAAAGATGGCATTATCCTGTGGCTTTGGTGCTTGCCTATTTATTTATTTATTTATATCTTTTTTAAGTTGATTTATTTATTTTGAGAGAGAGCATGAGCAGGGGAAGGGCAGACAGAGAAGAGAGGGAATCCCAAGCAGGTTCCACGTAGTCAGTGCAGAACCTGACATGGGGCTTGAACCCACAAACTGTGAGATCATGACCTGAGCCGAAATCAAGGGTTGGACTCTTAACCAACTGAGTCACCCGGGAGCCCTGGGGCTTGCTCCTTTAAATCAAGGTTTAATAAGTTTGCTGCAACAAAAGCAGGAGAGGCGGTAGTGTTTCTCAAACTCAATGGATCATCCTAAGTACTTCTTAGTCTTGCCGTGTGCATTGGTAGCCCAGAAATGTCTCAACTGGCATGACAACCAAGATACCTGAACTTTCCAGAATTAAAATTCAATAACTGCCTCTCCATTTTCAAATAAAGAACAATGACACGGTGAGGAGCTCAGGACGAGTCAAAGGAACTTGGAATGGGTAATGAAAAATTACTGTTATAGAAACCAACCAAGTCTTCTGTAGTTATCTTAGTTTTCTTCTTCTCTGATATGTGTATATATATATATATATGTGTGTGTCATATATATGTCTTATTAAACATATATGTATCCATATGTATATGTATATGTATAAGTATTTTATGACATGTATATGTATATATGTATATATGTATATGTATATATGTGTCATATATATGTCTTATTAAACATATATGTATCCATATACATATGTATATGTATTTTATGACATATATATGTATCTATCATATATGTGAATACACGTGTAGGTCATTAAGATTAGTAGAGTATGTCAGAAGTGATAGTATGTGATTTCTGAGACAATGTTTAAAAAGCTATCAAGCATCTTTCTCACACACCAGAACACTCATGCTTTGAGTCCTGAACTGTTACATCATGAGAAAGCCCAGACCACAGGGACAGGCCACCTTACAGGTTTTAGGCTGCAAGAGAGGTCCAAAATGCCTGCTGTATGACTAGGCCACCCTGGATATTCAGCCCACTTGAGTATGCAGATGATTGCAGCCCTCACCAGTATCTGATTACAACTTTATAAAGACTCAAAAGAGAGAGAGAGAGAAAGAGAAAGAGAGAGAACATAAAGGGTGTGTGAAGCTGCTAAGCTCTGAGATAATTTATTTCTCTACCGTGGTACCTGGAACAAGATCTTCACTGGTACTATGTGACCAGTAAATGGAGGAGGGGCCTTGGTGGATAGAGCTAGTATATTTTCCAATACCCACTCCAGTCACCTTTCAGCATACAGAACCTGAACTCCAGTTACATTTGCAATATTACCTTGCAATTAGGGCACCGGCTGTGATTCACCCATGATGGGCTTATTTAGGATTTGAGTAACATAATCAGAGGAGTGTGGCTCTAGACTAGTGATGATAGTGATGATTTCCTAAGTTTTCAGAAGACTCTTCAACCGGGGAGTTTTGAGTTTGTCACAGAAAGAAATTCATCAGGCGTTTGCAGCGTTATAGTTTCCTGAGTTTGAGGGTTCCTGACATTGGATCTTACGGTGGTCCATTTCTGCAATCCTGGAAACTAAGCCCAGAGTTTTTTCCTCCCTCCATCTCTCCCAATGATTTGGTGAGCTATCTCTACCACTTAATAAATCCCTTTCTACTTAAACTAGTTATTTGGATTCTGTTGCCTAGAAGTAAGTATCACAACCTCTTCTACAGCTTGTTGGGAAGATTTAAAAAAATAAGTTAAAATAACATGTAAATTGGCTAGAATACACAAGTGTAAGACATATTAATTTTCCTTTCTCCCATTACTTTACCCTCTTAAAGATATTAGTGACTTCCACTAACACTTTAGTTTATTTCCAAGCAGATATTCATATTTTTTAACATTTTCTCTATAGAAAAATATAATTTAGATTATGCATTTTATAAGACAAAAATAAAAGTCATAATACACTAGTTTTATAAAAGTTCTCTTTACAAAGTGTAATTTATGAGAGTAGGACTTATGAATAAATATGCCTATTTCCTGCACTTCTAATAACGTTCTAATAATGCTGGTAACTATAAGATTAGAATCAAAAGAAGTTGCCTTTTCTGTTTAATAAGAATGTCATAACCTCTTTTCATCTTTTATTACTAAGGTTTATCTTTCATAATCATGTTCAATCCTATGGGTACAGGATAAAAAGATTTGAAGTAGCTAGCACAGAGAAAAGTTCATTATGAAAGGGAACTGATTGTCAATATTGGAAAAAATAATCTAACAATAGATTATCATCTTGCATTTTAATTTAACTTGGCTAAGTAGACAAACAGGTCTAAGGATCTGCAAATACCTTTAATATTTGAGGAGGAAAAAGAATTTGAAGCTAAAATCACATTGGCTTTTTGAAGCTGTACACATCCTTTGTCTGTTAAAAATTTAATGATAGAAATCTCACTTTTATAATGGAAGTTTACTTCTAACTACTCAAAAAAAAAAAAGGCAAGTGTTCCTCAATCTCCTGTGAGAATCAAATCCGTCTTTCAATAATCTAAATTCCCCCTTTGTTTTTTGGGAATGTAATAAGGAAGTATCATGGAAAGATATTGCAGCATTCATTTTAACTATTTGTTATATATACTATAAAATATAAATATATTTAAAACTTAAAATGTTCACATTGCCATTTTCTCCATAGTTTGAAATAATTTTGGCTTCAAATTTGTGGTAAGATTGTTGATTGTGCTTTGATTAATTGTTCACTAGGTCTTATTTTGTAATTATATTTTCATTTTTAAGGAGTATTTTTTTCATCTGTTAATGAGGAGATACACATTTGAAACTAATCATATTTCTTATTTAATGAATCTGTTCATCGCTAAAGAGATGTAACATTTCCAAGCTTTCTTTTCATTTACAATATGTTATAATCACACAGGTAGCTGCTCTTAGCAAAACCTAAATACATCAGCATTGCAGAACTAAGTGAAAAAAAGAGCTAAGTGAAATAAGAAAAAAAAAGAGCTGATGTTAAAACTAAGTCACTACTAGAAAGAGAAAGAAGAGACTTTGCATGAACATTAATATTGTATCTAAATACTTTATGTGAATAATCCAATAATCAGTGATAGAAATAGAAAATGTTATTTGTTTTTACTCCTGAAATACCAGTGCCTTTCATTTTGTTCAAATTTACTTTGCTGAGAGAAGGTTGGCTTTTGGAAAAGGAGCACCAGGTAATAGCCTGATAATTCTTTCCAGGTATGAATTTTGCCATCACACTGAAAACATTCTCAGACCCGATAATGTTCAATAAATTCATAAGATGCTGTCAAGTAATAACAATGGCAGATGAAGAGAAGCCAAAGTAGGAAAGAAGGGAATGAATACATGTAGAGTAAGGACAGACTATACTTAATACGTTTCACTAGGTAAGTTGCTTGTGCATAGTATTTTAAAATATTTCACAGAATTTGTTTTTACTAGTTTAATAGACATTGATAGCAATTTAAGTGTAATTTTTCTTTGATAATATATGGAAGTAAGTCTTACATGCATACAAAATTGTCATATTCATTAATTCTGTGGTTATAACTGGCTTATCAATCTTGTCTTTGCCATTGTTGAGCAAATATATATATATATATATATATATATATATATATATATAATAGGAAAACCCTAGAGACAATTCCATTAAAATGGGGACTGAAATAACAATGCATTGTATAATAGTTTTAAAATGTTCCAGCAAAGAATTTGACACCCATTCCATTAAAAACTCAAGTCTAATATCTCTTCCCTTGAATATGGGCCAGCTTTAGTCACTCTTCTTTGCAAATAGAATGGGGCAGAAATGACATTGTTTCACTTCTGAGACAACACGATAAAATGCAATACAACTGTCTTTCTCTTCTCTCTATAATGATAATTTTATTTGGAATCCATCTACCATAGTTTAAAGAAGCCAAATAGCCACATGGAATGGCTGCATGTAGGTGTTCTGCCCCAAATCCTAGCTGACATTCAAGATTCCAGTCAGCATCAACCTCCAGAGATGTGAGTCTTTGAAGTGTTCCAGCCTCCAGGATTCAAGCTGTCTCAGCTGATAGCAGGTGAAGCAGTGATGACCCTTATGGGGCTTACCCTAAGTCTCGATTTGTGATTTTTGTTTTGAGCCACTAAATTTTGGTTACGCAGCAATGCATAACAGAAACACAAGGTATCACTAGTATTATTCAGTGTTGTTCAGTAAGTTTTAACCAATTTATTTATGCATTAGTTTGTTCATTCAGCAACTATTTACTGCATACCTACTATATGCTACACATGGTTTTAGGTAGGGGACAGACACATGAGTAAGCATAAAAAAAATATTCCTGCCCCCATTGAAGTTATGTGTTAGAGGCAGAGACAGAAA